>NC_143055.1:6117500-6742500 GCF_052426305.1 Pelodiscus sinensis
AACACTTCGATCCGGCCCGTGGACTGCACCTGTCCCCTTTCTATTTATATCCAGCTGCCCATGCCACCCAATTTCCAGGCGGTGGCTCAGGCAGCAGGATCATGGCTCCTGGTTGCAGCGCTGCCCTGGCAGGGCCCAGAGCTGCGAGCTCTTTAAATAGCTGCAGCAACCTCAGGTGGCTGCCAGGCATCACGGTAGCAGGGAGGCCGTGAGCCCTATGCTGTGTTTTTAGTTCAAAGCCTTCAAACTTCGGCAGGAGGCTCGTCCCAAGCCCCGCCCCTTCTGTTCCAGCCCTGCCCCTTCCATCCCAGACCCCGCTCCTTCCAGGGGAGGGAGCTGGCCTGTGAGCATGTATCAAAATTCATTAAGTGCCCCCCCCACACACTTATTATGGACAACCCTGCTGTAGCATCTAGATCCCCTAACGTTGATCCATGTTAAGTGTTGTATGAACACCTGGTAAGAGAGAGTCCCAGCCCCAAACAGCTTGCAATCTAAATGTGCAAAGGGGGAGACAAAGGGAAAGAAAAGCAAAATGACTTGCCCCCGGACACATGGCAGCACAGAAAGGCAGACAGCCCAGGTAGCCTGAATCTGAAACTTGGGTGCAATGTACTGGACTCCACAGCCACTGTCCTTCAGCGATTTCAGAGCACTTCACCATGCATGAATCTAATCTCTTAAAACCCTGTGGTGTGCAGGGCCATCACATTACTTTTCTTTTACAGATGGGGAAACTGAGGCACAGCAGTTAATGGTTAAGTTGCAAAAGAGACGCATGTTGAGCTTGGGGACAGTTCTAACTGTAAGGTCGTGGCCCCTCAATGTGTTGTCTGAAGCATGCATAACACTAGGCCCTCTGGCTGTTAAGGCGTGAACCACTATTGCTTGAGCTAAGACAGTCAAAGACTGGCACATGCTCCTCAGTTGCTGTAGCTGCCACCCTACCACTAGAGGGAGGCACACCCACTCCATGTGGCGCTAACTAAATTCACTTTGCTAGGAAAAGCCTCAGTGCAAAGATGAAGACAACTAAGTGAGAGATCCTCTAGCAAAGCTAGGGAGGACCAGAGATTTATAATGCAATAGACATTTGGACCCCCAGAAAAGCCCTTAAAATGAAAAACCATTCCCTCTTGCTTGATCCATCATGAAGCAGTGAAAAACAAATGAATAAATAAAGTGCACAAGCTCTGGTTTAAAAGCATTATGTATCTGCCAGGACAGACTTTTTAAGCTGAGGTGCCAATAGCGGAGGAATTAAGTCTGTAATTAGAAATGACAATAGGCGGCCTGATTTTTCAAGGCATGAAGACCCTGTATCTGACAATTAGCATGAAAGCTGGCTGAAATCTTTTATCTGAAACGGGGGTTTTTTCAGTAAAAAAAAATAGCTATTTATGAAAACAGACGTTTCCACAGAAAATGACCATTTTCTAAAGAAAAAAAAGTCAGCGTTTTCATCAAAGAGTGAGGGGGGATTTGATAGCTGCCTTGAACTACCTGAAGGGGGTTTCAGAGAGGATGGAGAGAGGCTGTTCTTAGTGGGGACAGATGCAGAACAAGGAGCAATGGTCTCAGGTTGCAGTGGGGGAGGTTTAGGTTGGATATTAGGAAAAGCTATGTACTTAGGAGGGTGTTGAAGCACTGGAATGGGTTACTTAGGGAGGGGGTGGAATCTCCATCTCTAAAGGTTTTTAAGTCCCAGCTTGACAAAGCCCTGGCTGGGATGATTGAGTTGGGGTTTGGTCCTGCTTTGGGCAGGGAGCTGGACTCGATGACTCCCGAGTCTCTTCCAGCCCTGGGAATTCTATGACAAACCAAAATGTTCCTAATTTTTTGCTGATTTCAATTTTCACAGCAGCTGACAAATTCTGATCAAGTGAGTGGAAATTTCCAAATAGCGGATTCAGATAGCCTGGCTAAAACAAGGTGGGGGGAGGTAACATCTTTTATTGAACCAACCTCTGCTAGAAAGTTGAGGCAAGCTCCTGACCATCTGCTAAATCAAGCTTCCTTTTGGATCATTGAGTAGCCCCTGCTCACACAGGGACACCCCCTGCTTCCTGCCACGCTTGTGCTTACAAGGTTGGCATGGTGCAGTGTAGTCTGCAGCACCTATGTGCCTTAGAACAGCCTTGACTTTAATGAAAGAATGAATTCGGCAAAGAGCCGAATGGGTGATATATTCTTGCATCATGGAATGGCAACACAGGACCTGCAGACAGGAGATCCTGATTCTGTTCCCAGATCTGTTACGATATGACCTGGGCCATGTCATAGAACCAGAGGACTGGAAGGGACCTTGAGAGATCATCTAGTTTAGTTCCCTACCTTCAGGGCAGAAGTAAGTAATTTAGACCATCCCCAATAGGCAAATATCTCTGGCGATATTGAAGAGTAGGTTAGATAAATGTCTATCAGGGATGGTCCAGACAGTATTTGGTCCTGCCATGGGGGCAGGGGACTGGACTCGATGCCCTCTCGAGGTCCTTTCCAATCCTAGTATTCTATGATTCTATGATTTGTCTCACCAGATCTTAAAAATCTCCCATGATGGAGATCCCACGACCTCCCTAGGTATTTACTCCCTCTGAGTGTCTTGGTTCCATCCAAAACCGTGGTTCTCTGTGGTCCACGGCTGCCTCCCAGGTGGACGGCTGCCTCCCAGGTGGTCCACTGCCACGTGAGCCTTGAGGTCAGCAAACAGCCACAGGGCTGCAGCAGCAGCTCCAGCGTCCGGCTCGGAGGGCAAGGGGGAGGTGAAGAAAGCAAACTCATTCTGCCCCCCCGCCAGCCACAGAGCTACACGTGGAGGAGTGCCACCCCCCCCACCCCCCCCGGGAAAGTCCTCCCGCCGCTGGGCATCCTCCTCGCCTAGGCCCCGCCAAAGTCGTGGTCGCCATGGTAACAGCGGCGCTTCCCTCGGTTGCTCCCGGGGGACAGGCAGCAGGCTGGTCCGTGCAGGGCCCCGCTGGGTGGGGCGGGCTCTTATGATATGCAAGTGACTTGCGCCCTCCCCCTTCCCTGGCAGCAGGTTAGGCTGCACCACACCTGGTAGGGGTGGGAGGAGGCAGCACTGGGGCTGAGGAGCCTCCACACCCAGGATGCAGGTGGGGCTCGGAGCCCTTCAGGGCTTTGCACCCCCAACTTGGTCTGGGGGGAGGGGCCAAGCCGTCTCAGCGCCCCCCCAAGGGCGCCATCGACCTGACCCCTATGGGACCTCGTCCCCCAGCAGGGCTGGACACCCTGAGGTCACCCACTGACCCCTGCCATGCTTCCCTGCCCCCCCATTTCCCTCAACTCCCCTGAGCCACCCTGACCCCAGCCCTCTTCCCCGGGACACCCTGCCCCCCATCCCCCTGAACCTCCTCAGCCACTTTGCCCTCTAGCTTTATGTCCCGGCATTCCCTGCTCCCATCTCCCTGCCCCTGGGCAGACACCCTACCTCCAGTCCACTCCTGCACCCTCCCTCCTGGCCAGACACCCTACCCCCAGTGTGCTTCTGCACCTTCCCTTGCTCTTGCACCCTCCCCCCAGCCAAACACCTACCCCCACCCTGCTCCTGCATCCACTATTGCACCTTGCACCCTCCCTCCTAGCCATACAATGCACCCTCCCTTGCTCCTGCTCCCTCCCCCTGACCAGACACCCTACCTCCAGCCTGCTTCTGCACCCTACCTCCCACCCTGACCTTGTACCTTCTCCCTGTTCTGTACCCCACCTCCCTCCTAGATCCTGCATGCCATCCCTATCCCACTTGCTGGCAGCCCTATCCCACACACTGAACCCCTCATTTTTGTCCCCACCCCAGAGCCTGGGAGGGGGTCCCTAAAATCCACTAACTCCGGAACCCAAGAAATGTAAATCTGACGTATGGGAAGCTCTGAACCTCTGTCCTTTCCCCTCATCCCATGGGGCAGGAGCACCAGGGGAGTGAGGTGTCTCAGTTGGGGACCACATCCATGAGGGCTGGGGGTTTTGGAGGAGTTTTTTTGCTTCTCACTTGTGTGGTCCTCAACTGATTTTTCTATGGGTCAGTAGCCCTGACCCCAAAAAAGGTTCCCCGCACATGCCATACATAAAGAAAACTTTGAAACCCTTTTTTGTTGGACATAAATTAGTGTATTACTTTATTTAAAATGAAGTTTGATAAACTAACAGGAGAAAGTTAAAACACTTAATCTGTTTAATAATTTAAATTAAACCCTTCTCCCTAGGTGCAACACTAGCAAAATGGCTCGGGTGTAATTAACGGTGAGTTTCTATTAGCAACTGGTGGTTTACATTGAGCCAGGTAGTCCATGGGCCAAAAAATTTGAGAACCACTGCTCTAAAAAACAGGAACAGTCATGTGTAGTGTCTTTAATTTTGTACATGTTGAAATCTTTGCTCGTAAATAGCACCTTTCATCCAACGTTGTCGTCTTGCTAACGTGCCAGTTGGACCTCACAGTCTGTCAGCTCCTGTTACTCGTTCTGGAACAAGAGGCGGCGTACAGACCCCATCACGGTCATTGCGTGTGTGGGCGGATAAGGTTACTCTCTGTGTGTTAGCACAGAGGGGCCAGCCAGAAATGTGAAGAGGCAGAGCCAAACTCAGTTGCCAAGTCAAAGGCCTGGTTTGGGCTTAGCCTTCCTGCGCTGCAGGGAATATTCATGCATGTCTTCTCCTTCTGGTGCGTCATGCCGCAATGCCTGTTCCACACACATCTGAGGCCGAGGGTTTGAGGAATGTAACCTGGATGACAGCTGACCCCTGCCACTCTGCCCGAACGCTCTGTGTAGCTCAGCCCACCCGTGGCTTGGAGACTTTAAGCTACAGCCTTGGAGGCTAGTTTCAGGCAAGCCAGGGGTCACATCCAGCCCCCGGGCCTTATGTTTCCCACTCCTGATCTAACGCTGAACCCTTAATCTAACAGAACCAGGCAGGGAGAGGAAGGATGGTGTAGTGGTTAGGCACTTATTTGGGCACTGGGAAATCTCGGTTTGCTTCAATTTCCTGCTCTGTCACCAACTTCCTGTGTGGGCAAGTTACTTAGAGCTTGTCTGGAAAACGCCACCACAGCAGCGCTTCAGCGTAGTTGTTGCCTGACGCCATAGATACCCCACTTCCCTAAGAGGCTGTAGCTACGTTGGCAGAAGAATTCGTCTGTCAACCTACTACTATCTATATAGGGATGTAGGTCGCTTTAAGTATGCCTCTCTGGGGGACAATTTTCACAGGCCGGACTGACATAATTAAACCCATCTCATTTTCTAGTGTAAACCAGGCCTCAGTTTCTCTCTTTCTCTCTCTCTCAGTTCCTTATGTGTACAATGTGTGTATGTGTGGGGATAATAGCCTTGCCCTGCCTCACAGAAGTGTGGAAAAAATGACAGTTAAAGATAATGTGCTCAGATACGGTGGTGATGAGGGGGGGCAGATAAATACCTCAGGTCGATAGAACATTGCCCTCGAAATAAAAAGGAATGTGGTCTGAGTATGACCTACAGAATTTGACCTTGAGTGTACCTCATATGGTTGTACCTGAGGTGCTAGGGACCTTTCATCCTTTTCTCTAACTGCTCATGCCTCTGTTGGATTTCAAAAGTGCAGGATTGAGACGCCCCCAAGACAAAGCCCCCCGTGCTGTAACGCCCCGATGTCATTTGCGTTGCATCTCACTTTCCCTGCAAAGGAGAACTGTCGCCTGCAGCTCCTGGGGAAGTGGGACTTTGGCTTGAAAACAGCGCTGGGTAAGGTTGCGAGCGAAGCATGTGCCAGGGACGCTCCTGAAGCATCCACAGGGGGTCTGACCTCTCCGTCTTACTCCTTGAGCGGGCCCCTCCAGGGCCCGGTTCAGGCACGTTGCCCAGACAGTGTGGAGAATGTTTCTCAGACTGCTTCCTGTGCTTGTGGAGAAACACGGCGCTTTGCTTTCCAGGGCTGTCAATCTGATTCTATCCCTTTCCATCAGCATTCCAATTTACATCAAGAAAAACATCTTTGAATTCTCCTCTTCTCTAGGGGGTTCGCCTACCCTTCCTAGAGGGCCCCCAACTCCTGGAAAAAAGATTGATGATCTACAGAGCACATGTGATTTGTAACACAGTGCTGCCAGGGATCAGCTGAGGTCAGGGAAACACAGTACTGAGCATCCTTCAAACTCATAGTAAGAAAAAGCCTTTCTCTTGAAGAGCAGACAGACTGAATAGACAAGAAGGGAAACATTTTGTCCAGCAAGTCAGTGAGGGTGTGTCTACACTGCAGCCTTATTTCAAATTGACTGGCATTTTGAAATAACAAAGTGCGCGTCTACACAGCAAGCTTCTTACTCCAACTTCTGTAACCCTCATTTCACGAGGAGTAAGGGAAGTCAAAGGAAGAAGGTTCTTCCTTTGACTGCCTGCTGTGTTCACAACCAAAAGTTGAGTGAAGTTACTTCGACTTCTGCTATGCAATTAACGTAGCTGAAGTTCCTTAGCTTAATTCGACCTCAGCTCGTAGTGTAAACGTATCCTAAGCGAGCTGGGAACAGAACCCACATCTTCCCATTCCTGCCTTCTGTGTTAGGACATTGTATAAGGATTGTGTCTTTCTGCACATCCCGAAAGTGTCTATCATATTCTTTAAGTATTAGAGGGGTAGCCATGTTAGTCTGGATCTACAAAAGCAACAGGGAGTCCTGTGGCACCTTATAGACTAACAGATGTATTGGAGCATAAGCTTTCGTGGGCAAAGACCCACTTCGTCAGATGCATGTGGTGAAGTGGGTCTTTGCCCATGAAAACCTGTGCTCCAATACATCTGTTAGTCTATATAAGGTGCTACAGGACTCCTTGTCGCTTATCCTGTTCTTGGTGCTATAGAAATAATACAGAATATTATGCCTCACTGATAAACACTGTGCCAAATGCAAGCTAAGCCAAGCTAAGCGTCAGGATAGAATCTGCTTTCCTGCGTATACTTCCAAGCTTAGAAGTGAATGAAAGAACGTTGTTTGAAAAAACAAGGAAAGAAAGCAGCTCAATAAATAAAATGTCAACCATGTTTTTTTATTTAAAAAAATAAATGAAAACAATGAACAGAAAATTAAAAACCTGTGAAACTCCACTGACAAATGTCACTGGTTTTAAATTAGGACAGAGGATTTGGAACAAAATAGAGGGTCATGTTTCATTCTCTATGAAATGAAAGGGTTCCATTTATGGATGTAAGGGAATATACCCTGATTTTCCCCCCCAGAGTTCCCAAGGCTACTTGCAGACTGTGGAAAGCTCATTGCATGGTGTGCTTGACCTGTTGCTATTATTGCAGGTTGTAAATGAATTTAGGGAAAGTGGTTTCATCTCCACATCCTGCAGTCTGGGCAGGAGACCGTGGGATAGCCCAAGCCACAAACAGTTGTTCTTGTAAATTAGATGTTACAGCTTTTCCCCGGCTGAAGAAGTTGTCTCAAGTGGAGCACCCAAAAATATAGGTGCTCAGAATCAGTGGAGACCTTTCAGAAATATTGAATACAAGGTATTTTTAAGGAGTTCATCTCCACTGTATCACTATTTAAGGACACGCTCAGCTAAGATGTTAACCCCAAGGTCCTGTCAGCTTGTGGTGAAGAAAAATCCCGTGTCACGTTTTTGCTAAGCAGGTGTCTCCGTGTCAGACCTTTTTCTTACCTGGGTAATTCTGTTCCTGCTCTCTCCATCTCCTTTTCCTCAGTTTCTGCCTAATCCTCGTCTTGCTGTTGAACAGCTGCTGTATCTTGCCCCAGCCGTGGCTGCATTTCAAAGATGGGTGAGGTGGTTCTGGTGTGTATTTGTGGCCCAATTTTGCAAGGTGCTGCAAGGTGAGAGGAAGGTGGCCAGGACTCTGCAGGAGGTGCTCAGCTCCAGAGTACCTCAGAAGAGTTTAGAAATAGGTAAGACCCTGTAGGGCTCTTATAAACGCCACAGCAGACCCGGACCTATTCTGCTGGAGTCCGTGCAAAGCTTCTACGTAGCACAGGCAAGTTCTGACGCACCTCCACAGCCTGTAATCTTTCTGGCAATTTTTTGCTGCACCTCCAGGATCTCTGTTCACCCGCAAGTAACTTTTCTTTTATCTGCTCTGATGCTCCCAAAGGTCCCCAAGCATGTGAGGCACCTCCGCACTCCCTGCCCTTCTCAGACTCGAAGGCGTCTTGTCTTTGCCCGCTGTGGGTCAGCTCCTAGAAATCAGCAGCCCCCAGCAGTACAAGCACGGCCTTTCGCCTTTCCTCCACTCCCTACCTTGCACTCTCTGTGCAAGTAGCAATGGGCACACACCCCTGCTGGGTCCTGCCCCTTCTCCGCTGGCCACTCGCGGATTTACCAGACCTGCTGTTTCCAAGGGGACAGAGCACCCCACCCATCTGCTCAAGGCCAGCACTTGGCTTTACATCACAGCACGTGCATGTATGGGGGTGAAACCCAGGAGAAGGCCATGGCTACTGTAGCACATTTGTCGGCAAAGCTTTTGTCACTCGGGGTGTGAAAACACCCCCTGCCCCAAGTGGTACATTTTTCCAGTATAAGCACCCGTGTGCACCACCCCATGTGGGTAGGAGAGCGTCTCCTACTTAAAGCGGCGCACAGCTGCATGGCAACACTTCTAGTAGTTGGGGTGCTGGAAGCCAATCTGTGGGTGGTGGGGACAGGAGCAGAGCTCCAGATCCAGCAGCTAGGCCCCAAACCCCAGCGTGCAGCCAGCAGCCAAGACCTGGGAGGGGCAGCAGCTGTGACCAGGGGTGGTGGCAGCTTCCAGGACCTGGGCATAGTGCAGGCTAAAACCTGGGGGCGCTACCGCACCCCACATACTTTAGTTTCTGTGCCAGTGGTGGCACATCCGTGTCAGTACAGCCGTGCCACTGCAAGCTTATCCGTGTAGACATGTCCTAAGTGTATCATTAAAGAACAGAGATTCAAGTGCTTTAGAGGGGTAGTCGAGTTAGTTTGTAACTGGAAAAATTTTAAAAACAATGAATAATCTAGCACAACCCACGAAAGCTCATGATATCTACATGTTTTGTTAGTCTTTGGGGCCATGGTTATACTGTTTTTTGTGGAAGAGGATATGCAAATCGCGCTCACTTTTGCATATCAGAAAAAAACCCTCTTTCACAAGACCCCTTATTCCTCATAAATCGAGGTTTACAGAGTCTTATGAAAGAGGGTTTTTTGTCCAGAACATGGCCCCATCTACCCGGGGCTTTTTATCGGAAAAACCTCTTCCGCAAAAAGAATCGGAAAAAGATATACAAATGCGAATGCGATTTGTATATTCTCTTCCACAAAAAAACAGCAGTGTAGCCATAGCCGGCTCACGAAAGCTCATCACCTAATAAACCATCTTGTTAGTCTTTTAAGTGCTACATAGTCCTGGTTTTTGTTTCAGCTACACCAGACTAACACGGCTACATTTCTATCACTGTTGTTGTTTAAGAGATTCAAGTGTTAGTGGGTAGGGATATTGGAAGCAAATGGCTACATGTAAAACAAAATCATAGCACACTTTTAGAGACTAAACTTCAATCTCTTGTCTAAGGTAATCTTAGCCAAAGTCCTCTTCCACCGCCCCTCTTTTCATGGAGCAAAAGCATGTTCCCTTCCGACTTGTGCTAGGGGACCCATTGTGAATAAAACAATACACAATCTATGTATCAACCTCACTTGCCTGGTGGAGAACCCATTTTTTACCTTTGTCGAGTGACTAATCCCTTGATGCAGACTGCTAAGAATATATTTGCAGCACAGATACATAACTCCCCACGTGGAATCTGTACATACATTTCACACTGATAGTCAGGGCTCGACAAACCGCTGAATCTACTTGCCCATGGCGAGTAGATTTCAGCCGGTCACTCCGTTTGCTCCATTCACCGGTGCTTCGCACATGCGCAGTGCCGGTCTGGTGCATGCGCAGTGTGGAGCTGGCGAGTAGCTCTCGCCAGGGTTTATCAAGCTCTGCTGATAGTGATAAGCAAAGTGACCCTGGCTTTCCTTTGGGACTCATCTGACAGTCTTTGGTGGCCTTGCATGTGCATACAAGTTAACCTCTCTAGTCCGGCATCCTTGGGATCTGTGCCGAACCAGAGAATTTGTCGGACCACAGAACGTCAGTATGGTCTAGCAGCATTACCAACACTTCCATTGCTTACTGGGCTCATATCATAGAAGGCATTTAGGGGTAAATTAGAGCTAAAGAACAGCACAGAACACGGAGGTCAGGATTGGTGGCTGTAAACAAACTTTATGGGACCGTGAGACACTTGGCCACACCCATGATAAGTGGACACCCGGGCTACGCCTAGACTGCATCCCTCTGTCAACAGAGGGATGCAAATCAAGCACGTCAAAATTGCTAATGAAGCAGGGATTTAAATATCCCATGCCTCATTAGCATAAACATGGCCGCTTTTTTCAAAATGGAGTTTAAAAAAACCGGCAGTCTAGATGTGGATCTGTCGAAAATAAAGCCTTTTTCGACAGGTCCTGTATTCCTCAAAAAATGAGGTTTACAGGATCTGTCGAAAAAAGCTTTATTTTCAACAGATCTGCAGCTAGACTGCTGTTTTTTTCAAAAAAGCGCCATTTCGGAAAAAAAGCAGCGGCCATGTTTATGTTAATGAGGCACAGGATATTTAAATCCTGGCTTCATTATCAATTTTGACGTGCCTAATCTACATCTCTCTGTCGACGGAGAGGTGTCGTCTAGATACACCTCCGGCGAACTAAAATCATGATGGACCACAAATGTTGTTGGACTAGAGAGGTTCCACCCATGCCGCATCAAGAGATTCCTGTAACCCCCAAGCCAGGTGGTTTTAAGTGACTGCTAGGACCACACAAAAACAGCACTTTTTCAATATGCTCTTGTGAAGTAGTTTTCAGCTAACACGGCAACGCTGGGACTCCTGGATTGAATTGCTTTGAAGCTAGTGGGGGCAGCTCAACGTTAGAAGTGTTTCCCAAACATACAAAACCTGTTGTATTTCCAGGCGAGCTATCCCATGAACGGCTGGTCTGATCAAATGGAGCAAAAAGATTCAACCGTGGGAGGAGACCCAAAACCCATGAAGAAGCCATGTGGTCTGGTGAGTGGAGCACTGGGCTCAGAGACCTGGATTCCATTCCTAGCTTGGGCACTGACCCGCTGTGTGATTTAGAGCAGAGCTCTGTGCCTCAGTTTCCCCATCTGTGGGATGGGGATGAAATGATATGGACTTTCCTCTCCAAAGCCCTCTGAGTGCCAGGAATGGAAAGCTCCATATACGAGCTAGGTATCCTCCGAGACTGTCAAGGAGAAGGGAGGTGGCGTCAAAAGTACAAAGACAATGGCTTTACCATTGGAAATTGCTACTCTGTCCTCATAACCCCAAACCCTCTCTCCACCACTCCTTTCCAATGGTGGCCAAATAAATGTCCTTACAGCAATGTTAGCATACAACATCGGCGCCCTCATCAAGGGCTTGGGATACAAATCAGTGGGGAGCCCTGCCTAATAGACGTCCCGCCACTGTTCACGTCCTGTGCTGAACTTGAACGACTGACAGCGTGTTGCTCTGAACTCAGACCGACTCTGCCCCCCTTCTGTGTTCACTACTGCCTCATGCTTTAACACGTCCAGCCAAATCCTTCCCTCCTGACGCCCTCCTCGCTCGGTGACGTCAATGGGCGCGGAGCCTGAGCCAGGCTTGTCAAGCAGCCGTCTTAGTTTTCATCCCGGCTCAGATCTTTGCACCAAAGGCCCCTGGCTCGTTCCCGCAAGGCTCCTCGTGTTTCCTCCACTGGCGTAAGTTGCCAAGCTGACCTGAGCCTTGGAAGATCTTTAGGATTCATTCATCAAAGAGTCCGATTCCGTTCTGTGATGTGGTCAAGGTCTGTGTGTGTTATTGCCCATCTAGCCCTGGGACACATTTTTTTTCCAAGAACACAAGGGGAAAGAAAATGATCAAAACAATAAAAAATCTTTTGCTGCCAAGTACTTTTGGGCAATCGGCACATGGTCTCTCCTTGCATCCTGTAAGAGTTTCAGATTGCTTTTGCAGATATTCCACATCTCTGCTGTCCAAACACACAGTCCTACACTTCAGCCGCTGCACAGGCCCAGCTGCACTGCCAGGGTGCGTCTACACTGTACTGCAGGTGGAAATAAGAGACGCCATTTGAGCTACACAAATTGCATATCTTATTTTGATCTTATTTTGAAATAGCTTATTTCGTCATTTGGCGCTGTCTACACAGCGCCAAATTTCAAAATAAGATGCTATTCCAAAACGTCCCTTACTCCTCGGAGAATGAGGTTTACAGGGACATCGGAATAGCAAAACCGAAACAACAGGCCTGCAGTTAAGATGCAGGATAGCTATGTCAGGATACTCCGGTATCCCGAAATACCATTGCAATGTAGACGTAGCTGTAGGCTTTGTCTATACTACTTCCTTCTTGCGCAAAACCCTAGGCAAATAAAGCACAGATTAGCATATTGCCACGCTTCATTTGCATAATTAATTAGGGTCTGTTTTTGCACAAGAAGCTTTTGCACAAAAAGGAACCAACTACACAGCATCTTTTTGCGCAAAACCCCTCTCTAGCACAAGAGCCATTCTTCCTGAAAAAAGGAAGAACGGCTTTTGCGCAAAAGCCTCTTGTGCAAAAACGCCCCTAATTAATTATGCAAATGAAGCATGGCAATATTCTAATCTGCACTTCATTTGCATAGGCTTTTGCGCAAGAGGGAAGCAGTATAGAGGTAGCCCTAGAGTGCTTCAATGTAGACCCCATCTCTGCAATCAGAGGAATTCTCTGGTCGGCATAGTTAATCCACCTCCTGGCAAAGCAGTAGCTCGATAGACTGGAAAATTCTTCCGTGGACCTAGTGTAACCCACACACCTGCTGGATGTGGTGCACTGTCCCATTTGTTGCACTGAGACTGCTTACAGGGAAAATAATGAGTCTTCTCTACAGCCTTAGCTGAGGGCCAGATGGTTTTTTGCTCACGCACAAGAGGTTCATGCACAAAACTCCAGAGGTCCCAGGTTTGGTTCCACCTTTCAGCCTTACACTAGCAGGCTGTGTCTACATTGGCATCCCTTTCCGGAAAAGGGATGCTAATGAGACACATCGCAATTGCAAATCCACGGGGGATTTAAATATCCCCCGCGGCATTTGCATTTACATGGCTGCCGCTTTTTTCCGGCTTGGGGATAAGCCGGAGAAAAGCGCCAGTCTAGACGTGATTCTCCGGAAAATAAAGCCTTTTCCGGAGGATTTCTTATTCCTACTTATCCCCGCATCTTTTAAATACACCCGTTATTTCAAAATATTTTTCAAAGTAACGGATGCGCGGTTCTGGCATCCCTGTAATCCTCATTCCACAAGGGTTAAGGGATATCTCAAAATAGTGTGTTATTTCGAAATTTGGCGCTGTGTCAACATGCCAAATTTCGAAATAAGCTATTTCAAAGTACAATCGAAATAAGATATGCAATTTGTTGTGTGTTTATTATTTCGAGTTTGGGTGCTGTGTGGACACATCCTGAGACACAGCTAGTCTCCCGGTATAGACCGGTCTTTAGAATCAAGCTGAATACCCTGTCCTTACAAGGGCCGGATTTCTCATTAGTCACGTGGCTGAGGGTGCCGGCATTCTGAGGGCACTTAAAATTTAAAAGTGGATTAAAAGTTTCATTTTTAATGGAAGACACAAAGCTGGGGCAGGAAGGTACTGTCCCTAGAGGTGTGTTAGGTGTAATCCCGGCCCTGGTGCTCACGCTTGTTTGTACATAAGATATATAAGCCTAATTTTTGCAGACGCACCAAGGCCTAGTTCCTCACAGCCATTTGGGTGAAATCAATAGCATGGTCAATAGGATAGCACTCAGCAATGTTGGGGGAAGAGGGGCCACAGTGCGGCATTTTCCAGGCAGGGCTGAGGGCTAGCTGCCCCCAGTAGGGTTGCCAGGTGTCCGATATTCACCCGGACAGTCCGGTATTTTTGCCTCCTGTCCGGTAAAAAAAAATTCAGAAAATACTGGAAACCTAAGATGTCCGGTATTTTCTGATTTTTTTTCCCCAGCCAGAAGGTGAAAATGCCGGGCACCTGGTAACCCTACAAACACTCAGCGCCTGATCTCCTCTCCCCCAACATTGCTGAGTGCTATCCTATTGACCATGCTATTGACTTCACCCAAATGGCTGTGAGGATCCAGGCCTTGGTGCTTCTGCAAAAATTAGGCATATATACCTTATGTACAAACACCTCTAGCCCCCGACCCCAGACCCCATGCTTACCTGGTTCCACAAGGCTGCCGGCACAAAATGGCTGCTGGCAAAAAGACCAAGGGGAAGCAATGACTCCCCTGGGTCTTAGTGCTCAACTGTTCTCTTGTTTCTATTCCTGCACTCAATCTTAAAGGGGACATGCTGTTTTATTTTATTTTATTTTTTGCTTAATAAGTCTTGGAGTCCTTTGGTCTCCCTCTCCCTTTTTTTTTCTTCAACAGAATTTTTTCCCTGTGTTTTTTTTTTGGGGGGGGGGGGGGGGGGGGGGGGGGGGATGGGTGTTCTGTATTTTTGTTTCAACCATCTGGCAACCCTAGCCCCCAGCCCTGCCCCTTCCACTCAAGGGCCTGCCTCTTCTGGGAGTCTGGAGTCAGGCCCCTCCACCTTGCCCAGGGCCCAGCAAGTCTGTCGGCCCCCCTATTGAACCAAGCTTTCCACAGAGCTCTTCCTCCACTCTGGGAAAGGCAAACAGGCTATGTATGCACTATGAGTTTTTTTGGCAGAAAGTATGCTAATGAGGGTCTCATTAGCATAAGCCGTGACATGATTAGCTTTTTTTCTGCCGTTTCTTTTTGCGCAAGGGGTTTTTGTGCAAAAAAAAGCAGTGTGGACGGGGGGGTTTTTGTGCAAAACCACCGTTTTGTGTAAGATCCTGATGCTTCTTCAGGCAGGCATCAGGATCTTGCACAAAACAGGGGTTTTGCGCCAAAAAAAAAAAAGAGAAGTCCACACTGCTTCTTTTCGCACAAAAATCCCTTGCACAAAAAGAAATGGCAGAAAATATGCTAATGCTGTCACGACTTATGCTAATGAGTCCCTCATTAGCATATTTTCTGCCGGAAAAAATGTGTTGTGTAGACGTAGCCACAGTGTCACAGGGATGTACCAAGCAGACCAGAATGTTAGGTATAAGGCGTTAACAAGCGAGCATTCAAGACGAAGTGAGCAACTTAGTGGGTAGAGCAGCCGTGGCCAACCCACGGCTCGCGAGCCACATGTGGCTCTTCCCCCCCCCGCCTCCTGCCCTCCCCGTGGCTTGTAAAGCCCCCTCCCCGTGCCCACAAAAACAGCCCTCTCCTCCCAGCTCCCTGTGCTGACCTGGGCAGGGGAGCCATCCAGCATGGCCATTAAAGATGGAGAATTAAAGATGCCATCGACCAGTGGGGGCCTGATGTGCCAAAAAACCTCTAAAGACATTTTCTTAAAGGGGCAGATTTTTTTTTCTCTTGACCAAACACAACCAGGGGCTCCTTTTAAAGGGGCAGTCCTGGATCCACTGATATTTTGGCTCTTTGACCAGAATGGGTTGTCACGGGCCCCAATGCCAGTGTCTCCCTTGAGTTCCTGGGTTTTAGTGTCTCACAAAGTCAGGAGTTTAAGCCTTGAAGGGGGCCTGCAGGGCCTGAGCTGTCCCATATGGTGCGGCTGTCTTGTGAAAAGGGCTCGCTCACAGGTGAGAGGGTGTTTTCTCTTTTATCCTTTTCCGGAGTAAGTTTGAGAGAGAGGCGGCCGTCTGGGGTCACTCACCTGGTTATTGCTGGGGTATTTGACCCGCTGGGCAAGGTACACCGCATGTTGGGATCGGTGCGGGGAGGACCCATGCCTCTTGAAAGATGTAGGTTTGGGGGTATTGATCAGAGTCGCAGTGGAGGGTGACTATGTGTCCCGGGGGAGCCAGACAGCCCCCTTTCTAAGCCCGATTCCAGCCGTCCCGGCTTTTTTCCCCAAAAGGAGGCCTTTGTCCCATTTGCTCTGGCCGACTTGACAAGCACGAATAGTCACCTTTTGTCCAAAAAGTGGGGTGTGGTGCAGGGAGCTTGTGTGGGCAGGGGAGGGGCAACACTGGCCTCACACGGAGTGGTGGGCAGGGCTCGAACAAGTAATCAGAATCTGAGACACGACAGCCTCACGTGGGGATGAGACGGAGCAGGCTGTGTGGGGGCGGGCCATGACAGTCTTGTGCGGCGAAAGCCTCGCACGAGGGTCAGGGACCGCTTGGGTGAGCATTAACCCCAGCCCGGTGGAGAGGAGGAGCAGGGGGATAGGAGCGGTGGGATGGGAGCAGGGAGGGGAGAGCAGGAGATGAGAGCTTGGACCAGCCCAGTACAGTCCTAAGTGAAAGATGTAGGGCTGCTGGTTGCACGTCTGTTGTTCTCGCAGGGTCTGACGCTGCTTTGCATTGCTCTGTAGGGAACTTTCCTTTCTAGACCTGCCCATGGTGAGATGCTGGGGGGTGGGGAGGAATTGTCTGAAAGGCAGAAGAGGGAGTTTGGGAAAGATTTCATTCCCATCAAGTTTGAGTCAGAATTGTATAATGATGTACAACATGGACCCGAGGGTGAGGCGATGGGTGATGATTAGGGGGATTCGGTCAGTGGCCTTTTTTTCTGTGTTGAAGGGTTGCCTCTTATGGGGTGTGTGTACAGCTCCCAGCACACTGGGCCCCAACCTCAGATGGGACTCCTGGGGCTAGCATGCCACAAAAAAATAATGGCACTGGTCGATTTCACTTCTCGTCAGTCTCATTGCTCCCTTTTTTCATCCCGCTCCTCCTAATTCTGCCTCCCAGGCCCACCCTAAACAATTCCTCCTTTCATTGGAACTCCAGCCCTCGCAGCTCCAAGAGTCACTATCCGGGGGCTGGTTGAGCATGGTGCACAGTGGCTTTTCTGCACAAGCAGTGTGTGTGTGTGTGTGAGTGTGTCACAGTGGTTTTTCTGCACAAGTCGGGGTGGATGTGGGTGGGTGTTGGTGTTTCACAATGTCACAGTGGCTTTTCTGCACAAGGAGGGGTGGATGTGGGTGTTTCACAATGTCACAGTGGCTTTTCTGCACAAGGAGGGTGTGTGTATGTGTCAGTGGCTTTTTTGGAAAAGAGGCGTGTGTGTGTGTGTGTGTGTGTGTGTGTGTGTGTGTGTGTGTGTGTGTGTGTGTGTGTTAAACACACTTTATAATTCAATTCGCACAACCCATGCAGGGAGGGTTAACTTCACAGGTAAGTATGGAAAGGACAGGAAATGCCTCCGTGTTGGGGGACATCGAGAGCCATGTCCCATGCTAGACTTTCCCCATCCCCCATCTCACAAGCTACTCAGTATGAAGGAAGCCAGGTTGCTTTAGTGTAGTGTTTCTTAAACTTTTTAAGACTGAGGAACATCAAACAATAATTTTTTATTATGAGGAACACCAGGGATTTTTTGTTGATCAAAAAAAAAGGTCGGGGGAAAAAGGGTTGGGGGGAAAATTATTGAGGAAAAAAAAAAGGTCACCTGCCCCTTTAAGGGTGGCCATTTTGAATTCTGTTCTCCGCGGCGCACCTCCGACTGCCTGTTCTGTGTGCCATAGAACACAGTTTACAAAATACTGCTGTAGTGCCACTCAATTCCCTCCAGTCTCTGCTTGCCCCGATAGGTGCTGCTCGTAGCCTAAGCCCAGCACTGGCTCCGTGATGGGCCAAACCCAATTCTGGTACCCTTGGATTTTAGGAACGTTCAGTGCAAATGTAACCCACACAACTACAGGTGGCACTGAGACCACTTACAGAGAGAAGGAGTTTGCTCTACAGCCTTAGCTGACAGCAGTAGATTCGTGCACTGAGCTCCAGAGGTCCCGGTTCAATCCTGCTGGGTTTTACACCAGCATGTGACTATAGCTCAGATTCATTTCAGGGTATGTCTAGACTATATGCTTCTTTCAAAAGAGATCGTCTAGACAGCCACAACTTTTTTCGAAAAAGCAATCCGCTTTTTCGAAAGAGAGCGCCCAGGCAATATGGATGCTCTCTTTTGAAAAAGCCCTGTTTGCAATCAAGAACACCTTTTTTCGAAAGAGCTCTTTCAAAAGAAGGTGTTCTTCCTTGTAAAATGAGGTTTACCACTATCGAAAAAACTGCCACGTTCTTTCGATTTAATTTCGAAAGAACGCGGCGTCAGTCTAATGCAGGTGAAGTTTTTTCATAAAAACACTGCAGTGTAGACATAGCTTAGATGAGCTGAATGCAGGGCTTCCCAGAGTCTGCTCTGTGTACCCCGAGAGCTGGGCTCTCCGTGAAAACGTTAATGATGGTGGTTGTTTTGTTACTAATTTTGAATCGTTTTCTTGAAAGGAAAAGTATGTATAAGAAATCTACAAGAAATAAAAATAGAACTGCCAAACTTTATTTATTTGGGTCCCTATTGAATTTAAAAAAACACGCTATTTTAAGGGCTCCGTCAAGTTTTCAGGACCCTGTAGGGGCGCTGCGACTGGAAAAATTTGGGAAACCTTAGTCTAATGCCTTCAGCAAGCCTGAGAGGGTGGCAAAGCCTTACCTAGCCAGCACCCACAGTGCAAGAGCTGGTGCACAAGAGTTACTGTGCGTCCCACTCCCCTAACACAATGTGAATGGCCTAAACCTGCTGGCTTCGGGAGAATCGTCCCGATTGACGGCAGAGTAGGGGAGAGGAAAGTCAAGCCAGGTGCCATCTGCTGACCTTTGGAAAGGGATAGGGGGTTTTCCCCTGAGCAGCACAGTCTGGACTGTCCACAGCCTGCTGCTTCAGTGCTGACCCCGATCTCAGTGTGCCCACTACCGATGCACCCTTGGGCGTGGCATGAAGAAAGCAGCCAGAAAGGTGTCTGCACCTCGCTGCTATGTTCCAGGGGTGGAAGAGAGGCTGGGTGTAAGGAGAAGGGAGGGAGGGGAGTAGGCCTGAGTCTTAATGGTGACCTGTCAGGGGAAATATATTTGTGCTTGCTTTGGCTTCTTTTTGATGTGGATACAGATGACCTGGAAAGTGTGTGTTGAATTCAGTTTCTCCCGTTTTTCACGTGGCTTCCCTGGTGTGCCCAGAGGACTCAGAGGAGAACTAATCTGATCCCGGCATCACAGAAATAGAAAGAGCGAAACCCTGAGCACTTTGAAACGGGACTTTGAGCCTCACTTTTGAGCTTGTGGTTCTACCCCACCCCCATGTCACCCCAGCACCATGCACGCAGGCAGGAGAAAAGCTCTCTCTGGAAAAGTGCTAGCCCCCTGTCCCACCCAGGGAGGGCTGAGAAGGCTCCCACTGCACTTCCGAGGGTCCCCGGCGGGGGACACCGCCCTCACAAAGAAGAAAGACAAGCCTCGGTGTCCTCAATGCTTCGGAGATTTAGTTTTTAATCGGGGACAGAATTGGAAGTCCAAACTTGTTAAGCTAAATCCTAAAGAAGGAAGAATACGGCCACACGGCCCAATGGGTAGGACCCCGAGGTGGGGATGAGGAGAGCTTGGCTGTAGTCCTGAGGGGACTTGCTGTGTGAATCAGGGCGCGTCACTTCAGTGCCTTGTGCCTCGGTTGCCCTGTCTGTGAGCCACCCGTCTTGCCCAGGCAGTGAGGCAGTGACTGTTGCTGACTCAGCATTGGGAAGGGCGTTGGGCGGCAGGGAGAGCAAGTGCTGTACAGCTCTCTGAAAAACAGCGCCAATTTTTTCTCCAGAGGGAGGTCCCCTTCCAGGCCGTGAGACTAAAGGAGATGTAGCGAGGCGCAAGGGGGAAGGCAGCGAAGGATGTGGCTTGGGGGTCACGGAGACAAAGGTCTCATGGAGGATGTGGCCCAGGGGCTGTGTAGATGGGGTTGGGGGGCTCGTGGATCTGGGGGTCAGTAGAAGGAGATCTATGGGCATGAGACAGGAGCTGGAAGGTGCCATGGACAACATGAGCTGGGAGTCATGTTGGCTTGGGGCCTCTTGGGGGTGAGAGGGTGCAAGAGGATGGGGATGTGGGGGCTCATGCTGTATGTGGGGGTACAGAGATGGGGGGTTCCTGGAGGTTCTTGGAGCTGGAATAGGCGGGGGCTCCTCCAGGACATGGCCTGGAGATCGTAGAGATGGGGGGAGGCGCGTGGAAGATACGGCCCGGGGGAGAGAGGGAAGGGCTCATGGAGGAAGACCGGGAGCTCACAGAGGACGACTGGCTGTGTGAGTTTCCTTTTGGACCGGTGGAAAGGACAGAGCTGAAGGCAGAAGAGAAAGCACAAAGTCCTTGTGAGGGAGGGGCAAAGCAAGGGGACAGTGCCCCACTGGGCAAAGGGGAGGGGAGGAAGCAGAGCACAGATCTAGTACCCCATGAGGGGAGGGAAGGGAGAAGAGCAGAGATCTAATACCCTGCAGCGGGTGGGGGCAGAGCATGGATACAGTCCCCTACAGGAGGCTGGGAGGGGCAGCGTATGGATGCAGTGAGGGGCAGTGCATGGATGCAGTGCCCTGGGGAGAAGGGGAGGGGCAATGAATGGATGCAGTGCACAGATGCAGTGCCCCAGGGGAGAGGGAAGGGAAGAGGGGAGGGGCAGTGAGTGGATGCAATGAGGAACAGCATGCAGATGCAGTGCCCCATGTGGGGGAAGGGCAGAACGCTGTTGTGTGGATGCAGTGCCCCACATGGGGAGGGAAGGGGCAGCACGGGGATGCAATGAGGAACAGCAGGTGGGTGCAGTGAGGGGCAAGCATGGATACAGTGCACCATACGGTAAATGGGCATATGCCATGGCCCACGCGGGGGAGGGGAGGGGCAGCGCGCGAAGACAGCGCCCCACGCAGGGGAGGGAAAGGGGCAGCGCGGATGCAGCGCCCCACGCGGGGCAGAGGAGGGGCAGCGCCCCACGCGGGGGAGGGAAGAGGCAGCGCCCCACGCGGGGCAGGGGAGGGGCAGCGTCCCACGCGGGGGAGAGAAGAGGCAGCGCCCCACGCGGGGCAGGGGAGGGGCAGCGCCCCACGCGGGCCAGGGGAGGGAAGAGGCAGCGCCCCACGCGGGGCGGGGGAGGGGCAGCGCCCCACGCGGGGCAGGGGAGGGGAGGGGCAGCGCCCCACGCGGGGGAGGGAAGAGGCAGCGCCCCACGCGGGGCAGGGGAGGGGCAGCGCCCCACGCAGGGGAGGGGAGGGGCAGCGCCCCACGCGGGGCAGGGGAGGGAAGAGGCAGCGCCCCACGCGGGGCAGGGGAGGGGCAGCGCCCCACGCGGGGCAGGGGAGGGGCAGCGCCCCACGCGGGGGAGGGGTGCGGAGGGGGGAGGAGCAGCGCCGCTGCCGGGCCAAGCGCCGCTGCGCCTTTAAGCCTCTCCCCGCTGCTCCCTGCCCAGCCGAGCGGCAGCAGCGGCAGGAGCCGGCGGCAGCAGCAGCAGCAGCCCGCGGAGCCCCCCTCCCGCCGGGGAGCCCGTCCTGCCCCCGCGCCCCGCAGCCCGCCCGGCCTCCCCGCGCCGCGCCCCGGGCTGCGCCTCCGCGCCAAGTTTGCCCGAGCCGCGGCGGGGCGCGGGGGGACCATGCCCCAGCTGGGGGCCGGGGCGCTGCTGCCCCGGCGGGACTAGCCGCGCCCGCCGCCCCACGAGGCTGCGCTCGAAGCCCCTCGCCCCCGGCCCTGCCCCGAGGCCATAGGATGAGGGGGATCCTCTACTTGGCCATGCTGATCCTCGCAGGTGAGTCTGCCCGCTGCCCGCGGCTCTCCGGGCTTGGCAGCCAACTTTCCGGGAGCGAGGTCTCCTGCGTCCTCGCCTCCGAGCGCGGGGACCGGAGCGGACAGAAAAGCACCCGGGTTGCTCGGGGCTGCGCTTTAAAGCCCCTGGAGGGTTGAGTCCCAGTGTGAATGCGGGAGACTCCAGACTGGATTGGACAAGGGGGCGAGTCTGTGGCTGGTGGTGGCCAGGGCCAGCTGCTACACTGGAAGGTGAAAGGCACCTGGCGGATCTGGCCTTTCCCTAGGGAAAGTTCCTCCAAATCTCATTAGCCAGTGGCTGGCTTGTGCGGGGGAGCAGGAGGGTTTGTATCTGGTCCAGGATGCCTGTTTCTTTTCAGTAGGTCCTGTTGCAACCTTGGACAGTCTTAGTATGCACAGAAATCTGGAGTCTCTTTTTAAATCCACACGAGGCTTCTTGTTCGGTGACAAGGTACCACAGGGGGGATAAAACTGTGTCTCTGAGCAGATTTTTGAACATACCATCTAACTCCTCCAATGCCTCCGGCTAGTAGGAGTCTCTGGAAAATAAAACAATATTTCAGTCTCTACAGATCAATATTCCGGGGTCCCCATCCCCTGAATGTTGACTCAATAGAACAGATCTTTAGCTGGTGTAGATTGCCATAGATCCAGTGTGTACCAGCCTGACGTGCCTTGTGGATGAAGTACGTAGCCTTAAGTGTGCAATGTGGACATGCAACGTTTTCACGGTGGAGTTGTGCAGGGGTTGTTATTTGCAGCGTTTGTTTGAATTGCACAGAGGGGATGATCTGAAGTAGTCCGGGTCATGGCACGTCTCTTGGACTGGCGAGCCAGGATTAGATGTTCTCCTTGTACTGTGTTTTTGTTTTCCTGAGATCTTTGGGGGCAGATTTAGCAAGTGCACAGCTGGCTAACCCCTAGGACACAGCCAATGGCTTCAAAACGTGCACCAAATATATTAAAAAGATGATGCCCCATTGCAAACCATTTATGCTTTTTCCTGTCTCACTTGAGATAGGAAAGGTTGGGGGGGTTGTGTGAGGAGCTGAACAGTTGCTGCTAAAAAAAATTACATGTGATGTGATTTGTTTTGACAACTGAAATGGGCGTTTATGCAGGTAGCACACAGACTGAATACCAGAGAGTGTTCCGACTGTGGCATGAGGTGTCGAGCCGCTAAAGATGTCAGTCGTTTAGATCTCTGGATGTCTCTCTCACTTGTGCTGTTATCCGCACTGTGCAACTTTCTCATTGCTTCATTATGTTTCTTTGTAAGCCTGTGGCTTCTGTAAGAAAATATCTCATCTGTAACCCAGTGAAGAAGGGGGCTGTACTTAAAAATCCCAGAGTGTCCAAGACACTAAGGATTTGTGTGGTGTGTGTCGCTATTCTTGTAAGTCGCGAGGGAGGAGAGAGCCCCGTTACTGGAGATTTTAAAAAGTAGACAGGGCTGACAGAGGACTAGCAACATCCTAAAGAGAATCTTGCTCTGTCTTGTGGGAATGCGGTACATGTCTTCATAATTTCATTCTCTATTGAAATCTGAGTCTCTGATGTCAAGGAGGGGACATGTCTCATTTTAAAGTCAAAAAGAGGCTCTAAAAGAAAATTCCTTAGACTATTAATTATTCTACTACCAGGTGATTCCTTGTACCTTTTTTCTGAGCCAACGAAATTCTAGGTGTCACCGATAGCAGGTGTTCAGCTACTATGGTGATGGGGGCCCTATAAAGAATTAGGCAAGCAATCTCCAAATAGCAAGGCAACAGTTAAAGGTACAGCGTGACCATTTCATGTAACCTTTATCTACAGGTTAAATCAGGTAGGTCATGGCTTTGGAACAATACAGTGTATTTATAGTTTAGAATATGTTCTGTGAGGTGCGTGCAGCACAGAAAGTGAAAGAAGGTAACACTGCATCTCAAAGGACCACTTTCCTTGTCGTTTACTCTCCCATAAGGCTCCTGGAGTAAGATTAACCTGGACCTATAGTAAAGGGTTTTTATAAAGAACAGATCTCTATTTGAGTAAGTGACTGTGGTTGGCAAGTTTTACCACGCATGAAAGGCAATTGCTGCAGGTCAGAGTTGCAACATTAGCCATTATCAGCTGGCTTTCAAACCTCGGCATTTACCCCTAAGGTCTGGAGAGAGAAGCTCAAAAGGAAAAGCAAAATGACCTTTTCCCCTTTGAGCTGACATTTGCCCTGGCTGCGGTCATTGGTCAAAGCAATTCTCGGTGGGATCATCTAGGGGAAGCTAAAATTCAGGAGAGAGCGTATAATGTATAATGTTTGATTTTTTTTCCCCCCGGTGATTATTATTATGGTGAATTAACATATGTCTTGTGATTGCACCTCTCAGATCAGGGCTCCATGGTGCACACACAGAATGAAAAGACTGTCTTTCAAACTGTCCTCCACAACGCCTGTCATAATTACCAGTTTCTCTGTGTTTGTGGAAATCAGGCGCTAAGTAAATATCAGATTCTGATGAGATCTTGTTAGACATTTATGTGCCTTTGTTTGACCAAATTACCCTGCTCAGTGTAACAAACAATCGGATGAACATTTGTGATGGTGTGATTGTTTATAACACGTAAGACTTGGGTCAGGATTCCTGGATCCCATTCTAGGACCTGCAGTTGACTCATTTAAAGACCATTTAATTTCTCAGTGCCCCTGGTTTTCTAGCTTTTTAATGGCTATAGTAAGGAAGTGGTGAGGTTTATATAACATTTGAAGAGCTTTGGGATCTTGGGGTGACCGGTGCTATAAAAGGGCAGAGTATCATTAATTAGTTTTATTAAAATACTTTAGAGTGCAGGATCCTGTTTTAGTGCCTATCCAGAGAGTTTATGACCCTCATCTGCAGGTTTACTTGTAGAGAAGAGCAGAGCACACATTTGTCACAATGCTGATAATACTTAATGAGTAATTAACATAATAATGGACATGAAACTGAAATAAAAAGGGTGAAATGTTGGAAGATGGGAGTTGGAAATAGTCCTTTCCACTGCGAAGTCTTTATCATGCCCAGATGTGATTCCAGGCCATTACAAGTCTCTTTTATTAATGCTATACCATTGGACCGTGAAGTGGCAGCTCGGATAAAATCTTCGCACTGTCTAGTGAAGTGTTTACCCGGCATGTTTTATTGTGCTTGGTACTTAATATAATTTGTAGCATAGGTTTCCTACAGATTAACTGCAGCTGCAATCAAACACGGAGACGGCTGATCCTCTTGCTGCAACTTACCTGTGATAGGAACTCAAATCCCAGGGAAGCACAAAAAGCTCTTGGGAAATCATATGTGTGTGTAGGGGGGCGGGGAGTGGGGAAAAAGCTGCAAAAATGAGGACATTTGTCAGAAAAACCCATCTCATCTTTGAGAGAAATGATCCATTGTTTGCATATTAACGTGCACCTTATACCTGCATTTCTCAAAGCCTCTGAGACCTAGATAAGATTTAAAACAGTCAGCTTAGTAAGCTGCTCTCAGATGCTACCACAATTCTGACTTGTAAAAAGATACCCAAATCCAGGGAAATGCAGTGTGGTGTACTAGGCACTGAGAGAATATCTCCCCAGATCCCAGGACTCCACTGCCCAAAAGAACTATGATGTTTGGATCTCGTTGACACATGTTAATCAACATCCTTTGATTGGACAGAAATGCCTTTTCTGCCAGAATGAACATTTCCCACAACATTGTTGCTTGGATCTGAAATGTTCTGCTTTTTGATGAAGGTTGAATCCAAAAATGAAAAAAAGAGGGGGGGGGGGGGGGGAAGGGGATTTCACTACAAATTTAAAACAACAAAAAATCATTTTTCTGTGAAGTTACTTACATTTTTGACCATCTCTGCTAACAGTATCATTTATTTCTATGGCACCTTCCCTACAAAGGATTTCAAAGCCTTTGGATAAAATCTAGGCCACACTGAAGCCAATGGAAGTTTTACCAATTTCACCTGGAACTTTGTTTTCAGTGACAATTAACATTATTTGTATAGTGACAGCATGTAGGCAGGGGTGCCAGAATATTGTGAGCTTGGGGCCATCGCCCCATTACTTGGCATTCACCCAAGAGTTCCGAAATTTCACATTTGAGTTCTTTCAGAACTATTAAGTATGGTGTGTAACCTGTCCTTTAAATCAGCTTCTGTATCTAATGATTGGAAGATAGCTAATGTGATGCCAATATTTAAAAAAGGCTCTAGAGGTGATCCTGGCCATTACAGTCCGATAAGTCTAATGTCAGTACCGGGCAAATTAGTTGACGCTATAGAAACGAATAAAATTGTCAGACACATAGATAAACACATTATTTATCTATGTATCTGGGGGAAAGTCAACATGGTTTCTGTAAAGGCAAATCATGCCTTACTAATATACTAGAGTTCTTTGAGGGGGTCAATAAACAGGTGGACAAGGGGGATCCAGTGGATATAGTGTACTTAGATTTCCAGAAAGCCTTTGACAAGGTCCCTCACCAAAGGCTCTTAAGTAAAGTAAGTTGTCATAGGATAAGAGGGAAGGTTCTCTCATGGATTGATAACTGGTTAAAAGACAGGAAACAAAGGGAAGGAATAAAAGGTCAGTTTTCAGAATAGATTGAGGTATCTAGTGGGGTCCCCCAAGGGTCTGTCCTGGGACCCATCCTATTCAACTTATTTATAAAAGATCTAGGGAAAGGGGTAAACAGTAAGGTGGCAACATTTGCAGATGATACCAAACTGCTCAAGATAGTTAAGACCAAAGCAGACTGTGAAGAGCTTCAAAAAGATCTCACCAAACTAAGTGATTGGGCAAAAAAATGGCAAATGAAATGTAATATTGATAAATGTAAAGTAATGCACATTGGAAAAAAATAATCCCAACTATACGTACAGTATGATGGGGACTCATTTAGCTAGAACTACTCAAGAGAGAACTCTTGGAGTCATTGTGGATAGTTCTCTGAAAACATCCACTCAGTGTGCAGCGTCAGTCAAAAAAGCAAATAGAATGTTAGGAATCATTAAAAAAGGCATAGAGAATAAGAGAGAGAATATTTTATTGACTTTGTATCAATTCATAGTAGCCCACATCTTGAATACTGCGTACAGATGTGGTTGCCTCATCTCAAAAAGATATATTGGCATTGGAAAAGATTCAGAAAAAGACAACACAAATTATTAGGGGTTTGGAATGGGTCCATATGAAGAGACATTAAAAAGACTTGGACTTGTCAGATTAGAAAAGAGGAGACTAAGGGGGATATGATAGAGATCTCTAAAATCATGAGTGGTGTGGAGAAAGTAACTTTTCCTTACTCATTTACTTATTCCCACCAAACGAAATGAATGGGCAGCATGTTTAAAACAAACAAAAGGAAGTTTTTCTTCACTCAGCGCACAGTCAACCTGTGGAACTCCTTGCCAGAGGATATGGCGAAGACCAGGATTTTAACAGGGTTCAAAAAAGAGCTAGGTAGCTAGATAGATTCATGGAGGTTAGGTCCATCAATGGCTATTAGCCAGGATGGGTAGGAATGGTGTCCCTAGCCTCTGTTTGTCTGGAAATGGGTGACAGGAGAGGGATCATGTGAGGATAACCTGTTGTGTTCCCTCCCTCTGGGGCATTTGGTATTGGCCACTATGGAGGATACTGGGCTAGATGGACCTTTGGTCTGACCCAGTATTGCCATTCTTGTGTATTTTTAAAAGGGAAAGGGCTTTTTACCACTTTTTTGCCAGCCTCAGGGGTGAGCGATGGGGACATGGAGAGGACGGAGTGGGAGGGAAGGGGCAGGATGATGGCGGGGACTCAAGTAAAGGGGTGGCACAAGGGAAGGGCCTCAGGGTAGGGGTGGTGCAAGGGTGGGGGCTTTGGGCAATGGGCAGCAGGGGGCTACAGTCTGGGTGCTTGTGCCTCCCCACTTTGAGCGGACTTCCATCACTTCTGCAGCTCGGCATGTCGTCTACACATCAGCTAGACACCTGCGACTGCCCTGTTGCCACCTGCCTTGGGCTGTTTCATTTCTGTGTTGACTTCCCGGCTTCGGTTGAGCCCAACCTCTGGGCCCTGCGCACCTTGCAGGAACCCTTGAGTCCAGGCTGCAACCCAAGACTGGATGTCTCCACAGCAACAAAACAGCCCCACCACACAATGCCTGTAAGCCTGAGGCAGCTGGCATGGGCCAGCCACCGGTTTTCCTTTGCTGTGTAGACTTACTCTCATGGTCCCACTCTTGGGCCAAGAGTCCATTGGATTAGGCACAGAACAAAAAGATAAATCTTCAGGTCTGTGAGACAGGAGCTAAGTAATTTAGCTTCAACAGAACCCCCCTTGGTGCATAATTATGATGATTTCCTTTTACAGGAGGGGAAACCGAGGCACAGAGTAGCTCCAGTATTGTCTTTTGAAAATCCTTGCCCAAATGACATAAGCAAGAATCCTGCCGCAGGGCCGGGATTAGAACTCGGGATTTCCTGGCGCCCTGCCCCAAGCTCAGTCAAGCTTGACTGTTGTTTGTGTCAAGTCTATGAGCGTGAAACACCTTTCTGGTTTTTTAAGTGTGCTTAGTGTTGTGAAAGGCACTCCTCTTTGGAGGTCTCTAAGGGCATGTCTACACTAGGAAATTGTTTCAAAATAACTCAATTCGAAATAATAACTGCCAAAATAGCATGTCCCCGCTATGGGGGAGCCTCGAAATTAGTCCGAGGCAGGCTCCATGATTGGGAACATGCAGACTTAGAGCCCCAGGAAGCACTGGGGAGTAATTACTTCGCATTACATTTTGAAATAGCAGCAGCAGAGCGTCCACACGAATGCTGTTTCAAAATAAGTGTTATTCCTGGGGAAAGCCGGAGTACAGATTGTAAAATAACCACGAGGGAGTTCTTGCAAAATAACCCCCCTTCTTTCAAAATAATGAGCTTGCTAGTGCAGATGCTCCGCTTATTATTTCAAAATCAGGAGGGTTATTTCGCATTAGCTCCCTCGGGTAGACCAGAGCTAAAGGACAAACAAGTACAACACGAATAATGGTCCTATGAGTGTCCCTGACATTACCTCACCAATGTGTCTGAATTTGGACCTGCAGGGACCCCTTACGTAGCATCCTTCAGCCTCCTTTTCATTCTCGTCTGTAGAGATCACTGCCAAAGGTGGCCTAGTGAGCATGCCAGCCCCACAGTGAGCTTCAACCTGCATCTGTTGACATGGCTGTTTTATAGTTCTCCCCTCACTTCAGTGCAACGCCATTGCGTTCCTGATTTTCCTCCTCTCCAGCGCTATGGGGGAAACTTTGCAAACACGTCTCCCCATTGATTTGTGTCTCTCCAGTCCTTCTCCTCTCCTGCCTGGCTCTTCGGAGGTTCTATCACAGGGCAATGATGAAGGACAGGAAAGCTGTTGAGTTCAGTCTCATGGACAGTTGAGTTAAAGAGGGGCAAAGGACAATCCCATGCTGGTGCCCTGGGCCTGAGCTGAATCCCAAAGAGGGGAAAGGAAGGACTGCAGGTGGCTTCAATTAACTTTGGATCAGGCCCTAACTGAGCAGCAAGGCATCAAGGTCTATGCCAAGGAATGGTCTAGACAGTACTGGGTCCTGCCATGAAGGCAGGGGACTGGATTCGATGACCTCTCGAGGTCCCTTCCAGTCCTAGTATTCTATGAAATCAAGCAGAGCATCAGTTTAACATCTAGGACATTGTTCTAGCTGCGTTTGACATCCTGCGCTTGCTGGGGATGGATTTAGTTATTTAACACGATTTTCTCCCCACTACAAAATATTGTATATAATTTTTTTTAAACACAAATTGGCATTTTATCTCCCAATCATTGCCAGCAGATTTATTGTGGGTGTCCTAGATTCACAGATATGTAGGATGGGAAGGGACCCCACGCCTTAGCTAGTCCAGCTGTTTGCACTGATGTGGGATCAAGTAAACCTGGACCTACTCTGACAGGCATGTGTCCAGCCTCTTCCTCCAAACCTCCAAAGATGGGAATTTCCCAGCCTTTCTTGCGAGCCTATTCCAGAGCTGACCTACCCTGCTAGAATGGTTTTCCTAATATCCAGCCTAAATCTCTCCTGCTGCAGATTAAGCCAATTACTTCTTGTCCTATCTGCAGAGGACATGGAGAACAATGGGTTGCTGTCCACTTTGTAACAGCTCTTAACATATTTGCAGACCGTCATCAAATTCCTCCTCCGTTTTCTTGGCTCCAGACTAAACTTGCCTAGGTTTTCCTAACCTTTCCTTATAGGCCAGGTTTTTTAAGCCTTTTATTATCGTTGATGCTCTCCTCTAGACTCTCTCCAATTTTGTCCATATCTCTCCTAAAGCATGTCCATTTCTAGGCACCATGATACTCCGGCCGAGGCTTCTCCAGGACTGAGTAGAGTACGGAAGTTCTAGGGCTTGTCTCCATTACATGGTAGATCAATGCTGCAGCAGTTGATCAACCAGTAGTCGATTTATCATGTCTGTTTAGACACAATAAATCAACCTCCGAGCGCTCTCCCATTTACTCCAGTACTCCACCAGGATGAGATGAGTGAGTGGAGTTGACAGGAGAGCATCAGCCACTGACCTTACTGCATGGAAAACGTGACGGTAAGTAGGCCTAAGTATGTCAACTTCAGCTATGCTACTCCTGTAGCTCAAGTTGCACATCTTAGATTGATGGGGGGATGTCCTGTAGACCAGGCCTTACATACAACACCTCTATTCATACACCCCAGAATGACACGAGCCTTTTTTGCAACTGCATCCCATTGTTGACTTTCATTCAGTTTGTGTTCCTCTGTAGCCCTAGACCCTTTGCAATACCAGGCCAGTTATTCCCCCTTTTGTGCTTGTGCATTTGATTTCTTCCTGCTTAAGTATGGTGCCTCGCCCTCATCTTTATTGAATTTCATCTTGTGGATAAGAACTCTTCAGACCAATTCTTCAATTTGTCAAGATCATCGTCCATTCTAATCTTGACCTCCGGCTTAATGTAAGCCGCGAATGTTATAAGCGTACTCTCCATTCCATTATGCACGTCATTATCCATGCCATCAATAATATCGGGCTCGTTATCCAAGTCCCTGGGGAACTCCACTACACACATTCGCCCAGTCTGACACGGAACCATAGATCTCTACACTTTGAACATGGTCTTTCAACCAGTTGTGCACCCATCTGGGTGACCGAGTCTTCCTAAAAGTTGAGTTGGGCATGAGGCCCCACGCCTTTTGTGGCCCCACCCCTGTTCCTCCTCTTTCCCCTAAGGGTCCATGCCCTTGCCAAGCCAAAAGCCGCAGCTGGGCCAGATAGACTAGCTCCCTCCAGCTGCGTGGAGTGAGGGGCCAAGAGCAGCCCCTACCCCCTGAAACTCCTGCCCAGGGCTGGTGGAGGGACTGCAGCACCACACACCTGTGTGGCTCTTATCCCAAACTGACTCCAGCTTCTCACCAGGTGTGGGAGGTGGGCCGCAGAGGCCGAAGAGCTGCAGGCAGGCCATGATAAGAGTTGCCCAAGCTCTTGTGAAGATCTGGGGATCCTCCATCTGTCCTGGGTAGAGGGCCCCAGGTGGGGACGTGGCCTGGAGGCTGTTCTCGGACTCTCCACTGCCCCACCCTATGTACGTAAAGGGTCTGTGGCTACCCACAGCTGCCTGGGCATCCCAGGCCACTTTTCGTCTTCTGGCCTGCTTGGGGTCTCAGGAGGATGAGGGGCGGCAGGGGGCCAAGCCCATGGCAAAGAGTGGAAGAGCTAGGACCATCCATTTTTCAAGTGGGACTGGCACTCATCTTACAGTAGTTTCCTCTGGATCCCATTTCTCTAGTCCGCTTATGGGAAGGTCATGTGAGACTGTGTCAAAAGCCTTCCTAAAATCAAACTCTATCCTGTCTACAGCTTCCCCCCCCTCCCCCCCCATCCACCTGGTCAGCAATCCTGTCAAAAGAAGGAAATTAGGTTGGTTTGGCGTGACTGGGTCTTGAGTAAATCCATGCTGCCTGTTCCTTATTAACCCTGTCATCCGGCAGGTGTTCACACATTGACTGAGGGATTAATAATTTGTTCTAGTATCTTTCCAGGTTGGTCTGACTGTTCTATAATTCTCTGGGCCCTCTTTGTTGTAAGGATAGGCACATTTTGCTTCTCCCATCCTGTGGAACTCACCCATGCTCCCTGAGTTCTTGAAGATAATTGGTAATCATTCCAAGACTGATTGAGCTCGGTCCTTAAATACCCTGGGGTGGATTTCGTTAGACCCTGACAATTTGAATACATATAACTTATCTAAATATTCTTGCTAGCTCTTTTGCTATTTTGCCTTGCATTTCTTCCCCTTTGTTGTTAATATTAAGCTAAATGCCTTGTTGTGATTAACCTTTTATGTGACGACTGAAGCAAAATGGACAGTAAACATTCAGGGTATGTCTACACTAGCCCCCTAGTTTGATCTAGGGAGGCTAATGAGGGCGACTGAAATTGCAAATGAAGCGCGGGATTTAAATATCCCATGCTTCATTAGCATGTTCCTGGCCGGTCGCCATTTTAGAAATTGACTAGCCCAAAGTAACTGCCCGTGTCTACACGCGGCAGTGAAATGGGATTCCAAATTAAAGCCCTAAATTGAATTAGCTGTTATTCCTCCTGGAATGTGGTCTGCACTAAGGATGCATCTACACAGTAGCGTTATTTTGGAATATCGGCCGTTATTCCGAAATAACAATGCGAGCGTCTACACAGCAATTCTGTCATTTTGAAATAAATTCGAAATAACGGCTGGCTTATTCCGACTTCTGTAAACCTCATTCCACGAGGAATAACGCCTCTTCCGCAATAGCTGTTTCAGAATAGCAGTAGTGTGGATGCTTCTCGGCTGCTATTTTGAAATATCTCTTCCCCAGGGTCTTCAAACAACTTTCTCCCCAGTGCCTCCTGGGGCTCTAAATCGAGGTAGCATGTCCACTTTAGGGGAACCTGTCTCCAGGGGTGGCCCGTGACAATAGGCGGACTTGGCCGTCGCCTAAGGCGCCACCTTCAACGGCGCTCCCGGGGCGCCCGATGATGATGTCACAGGGTGCCCAGGGTGCCCTATGATGACATCACTCCATTGACGGCCGTGCAGGTAGGGGCGCCGATCGCGCATTCCGCCTGGGGCACCAGCTGCCTCAGCCTGCCTCAAGCCACTCCTGCCTGCCTCAAACTAATTTTGAGGCATCCCTATAGTGTAAGACATGCTATTTCGAAATAAGCTATTTCGGAGTATTTCTTCCAGCATAGCTTATTTCCAAATAAGTGTGCAGTGTAGATGTATCCTAAGCATTTCTGTCAAATGAAGATGATTTGTTTTCTTCTTTTCTTTCGTGGGCCAGGAACCACCGGTCCAAAAATCCATCCTCTTTTGTAACCCCTCAGCTCTTCATCTCTTTTCGGTTCACCTCAGAAAACGTCTCTTTTTCTCTCGATGCTTGGCTCTGAGCCCCTCTCTCTTTCTCTGCTGTTACTGGTTGCGTACGGGACTCTGTAACTGTTTAATTCATCTTTCTCTTGGAAGCCTCCTGGGAGGCAGTTTGCATGAAAGGCCCTATAGAAATAGTTGTATTGTGGTTTTGATTTATTGACTCCAACTGCAATAGTCGCTCCTCTTTGCAATACCGGCACCAAGTGAGGGTTTTGACAGGGCTGTGCAGTATCACTTACAAAGCTAACCACAGACACATGAGTGGGAGGGCACGTTGACACTCAAGTGTATGCAGCTGGCTTACAGCTCACGTAGCCAGTTTGAGGAGGAGGGAGAACGGAGACAGGTCCTCCGGTGTCCCCTCGCGAGGTATGATTTAATGGTTTATCTCTCATACGCCACGGCTTTCCGCAGCGCCTTGGGGAGAGCAGTCAGCTTTGGCAACTAGAGTTTAAAATTGTCCAGATGCTAAATGGCTAGGATTTAGGGCAAAAGACTCCCAATGGGGTTTTACTCATTGTGCTTGTTACTTTGACAAAGAAGGCAAAAGGCCAAACACGTAATTCAGATCAAGAGTCACTATTGTTCATTCCCCGGCATTGCGTTTTGCCTGTTGTGTGGCTCGGTTGCTGTAGATTGCCTGGTAGAATTTGTACCAGCGCCTTTGTTTCTGCAAAGATGAATTTAGCCCCCGGCGGTTTTATAAACCATGACGAGCAAGCCATAGTGGTAGGTGAAAATGGCCAAGAGCCAGTGTGGTCTAGTGATTTTGGCGTGCTGTATGTTTCTCCTTCCATGCTTTGTCTATTTTGATTATAAGCTTTTTGGGGGGGACTGTCTCTCACTACATGCTTGTACAGCACCCAACCCAATAGGCCCAATTTTGGTTGGGCTTTTGGTCAGTAACATAATAATAATAAAGCTTCCTGGCTAAACATGAGACCCTTTCCATACTTCTCAGTATCAAAGGCTATGCCGAAAATAAATGCTCATGGAAGTTATGGGATGTATCCTGGTTGTCATGGGCTTCTTCAGGGACCAGAAAAAGAGGCTGGGTCTTCAATTATTGTTCTAGTTGGATTACTTCCTAGCATCTGAATTTAGCGTTAACGGGCTAAATTCCCGGTCTGAAGTCGTCTTGCCTAAAGCATCCCACCATCTCCAGCCAACATGGCCCGGGTCTGTCTTTCATGAGTGCCAAATGCACTGTCCTTTTTTCTTTCTCAGGGAAGATAAAATGACAGGTGACTACACATCCTTTGGTCCAACTTGCTTGCCAGCCCTGCTTTCATTCAGACTCAAATGTATTTCCAGTATATATATACACGCAGAACAGATTGAGGAGCAATGGTCTCAAGTTGCAGTGGGAGACATCCAGTTTGGATATTAGGGGGTAAAAATTCTAGTGGGGTGGTGAAGCACAGGAATGGGTTCTCTATGGAGGTGGCAGACTCTCCGTCCCTAGTGGTTTTTAAGTCCCGGCTTGATAAAGCCCTGTCTAGGATGATTTGGGGTCGGTCCTGCTTTGAGCAAGGGGTTGGACTAGATGACCTTCTGAGCTTTCTTCCAACCCAAATCTTCTATGGTAACTCCTTCCATAGTGACAGTACATATAGTTCATAATAATATTATTGACCAGTCTGAGCCCGGTTTTCATTGAAGATCCCTCATGACATTCTTTATGGATCAATACTGTGAAAGTGATGTGCTAAGTGGTGGTTAGTTTGTGTGGCCTAATCAAAGTTGCTGTGAGAGAACAGGGAATCCTTGCCACATAGGTAGTGAGGAATTGTTAAGGTCACAATTGGTAAGTATTTCTTCCAAGACTAAAAGCTTGCTCACATGCCGGGAGACAGAAGAGAGGAGATTATGTGTTATTCTGCCACCTGGTGACAGCTGCCTTCATGTTACTTGGATACAAAAACTTTCTGGGAATAGATGACGGACTTGTTGTAGCAGCTTGTATGTTTCTCCGTCACTGTGGCTGGAGTTCTTTCCTTAGAATCTTGGTACTTTCAGTATTATGCCCCTCTAAAGGATTTCACATCAAATGTGACACAATAAAATTGTGGGCACTCTGGTCTTCTACAGTAAAGGCTGTGAGTTAAAATTGCATGTTTGCTACCAACTAATGGAGCGCAAAGTAAACTGAGGGGGTGAATTATTAAACAGGACAGACAACAAATCTGCACCTGCTGGCTTAAGGAGCTATATCGAGTTAAATTTGCATCAGTGTTTGTTTTGTCTCCAGCAACCTTTATGCGCCTAGTAATAAAGGTTAGCTGAATGAGACTGAATGATTTGCTGCCAAATTTGCAGCCAGTTTTGTTTCATTTCTCCTTTTTTTTCCCCCAGTAATTCGGTTTTTGTTTCCGTCCCTTGTTAATGACCCTGTGCGACATTTTCCAGACTTCATTGAGCCGTTTTTCCCCCTAAAGAAACAGATCATGCGCTTGGCACTTCCTTCTGTGATGACAACCTCTTCTTTGGCTGGTGCACCATCGCCAACGCATGTCTGCTGAAAGAGCAATCTGAAAAGAAGATTTATAGGGAGGGGACATGGCCTGGAATACCTGCAAGGTGATGAGACGGAATTATTCTCAGCCTGAGAAGAAGCGAGGACAAAGAACAATGGCTTAAACCTAGGGGACGAAAAGTTCAGGCTGTGTGTTAGGAAAAAACTTGGTTTTATCAGCGAGAACAACTGGAATAGAACAAAGTGATGTGACATATATAGGACGGACTGCATAGGAGGTGGTTAGAATTGCAGAACTGGATCCAAAGGACTTGGACACCCAAGTCTCATTGAATTTTCTAGCTGCCTTAGGGGAATTCCAGCCACAGCTAAGATTTAGGCTGCAGGAAACGAGAATGAGAGTCAAAGGAACAAATGGCAGGAACTGGATTTGGCAACACGGGAGGGCGTCTGTCGAGTATCTGAGAGTCAAGAAGAAAAGAGCAGAGACCCCAGCAGTGTCAGAAATTGGGACAAGCGTTTGATAGGTCAGTACCCCAGGGTGGGGGGGGGGGAGAGAGATGGGGGAGGGACCATTCATTATTAGTGGTGAATAGGTCAATGGAGGGATGATAGGAGTTACCATAGAGAACTTTCTGGGTGTCTGGCTGGTGAGTCTTGCCCACGTGCTCTGGGTTTAGCTGATCTCCATGTTTGGGGTCGGGAAGGAATTTTTCTCCAGGGTAGATTGGCAGAGACCCTGGAGGTTTTTCGCCTTCCTCTGTAGCATGGGGCACAGATCACAGCTGGAGGATTCCCTGCATCTTGGGGTCTTCAAACTATTTGAAGGCTTCAATATCTGAGATATAGGTGAGAGGATTATTCTAGGAGCAGGTGGGTGAGATTCTGTGGCCTGCACTGTGCAGGGGGGTCAGACTAGATGATCATAGTGGTCCCTTCTGACCTTAAAGTCTATGAGATTGGGTTGGGGAGGGGAGTTCTGCAGTGCTTGTCCCCTGAGATTCCAATTCCACCGGGCCATCTGTCATCATGGGGCTAGGTCTTGTACATCCCCAGGTAATAAAGTTTCAAAGTTAGCACCCATGGGCCTCCCTGGGGTGAATGGAGGGGAATTCACGGCACTCTCCTGCCCTTGTTTCACTCTGAGGATTCAGTCAGGCAGCCCGTGGATTGTGTTGCAAAGACTGTTTGCAATCAAGTACCTCCCCCGGCAAGCCCCGATCCTTGACCAGGATTCCAAGGGGCTACCTCAGTTGAATAAATAATGAGAATCCTCAGAAGGGCTTAACGAAGTGGGGACTTCACATCCTGGAGAATCCTATAAAACCCACCAGGAAATGCTCATGGTGCAAGGCAGTGTTGCCCAGTGGTTAAACTCGGGATTCAGTTCTCGTGGAATCTATTTCCCACTTGCCCCCAGGCTTGGGCAAGTGACCTGGGCTCTCAGTGACTTGCTTAAGCGCTCTGTAAAATGGGGATAAGAACATAGGACCGGCCTCAAAGGGGTACTGTGTGGCTCTGTCACTGTGCGTACAGCCCTGGCGGTTCCTGCATGAAAGGGACAGGCAGCAGGCTGGTGACCGCAGTGAGGTCGTCCGGGTGGGCATGTGCCCTATTGCCCATGACTGGAAAGACTCAGAAGTGTTCAGCTGTGTGTCATAGATCTTATACAGGCCTGCCAGTGGGGAGTGGGGACAGGCAGAGGGGGCAGTTACCCTGGGGCTTGGCAGTATAAAAAGGCCTGGGGCTCCCAGCTTTAAATCACCAGGCCTTTTAAATCACCATTGGAGCCTTGGATGGCATGCCCCAAATGGTGTTGAAGGGCTGGCAAGGGGAGGCTAGCTCCTAGCCCCGCCCCTTCTGCCTGAGGCCCCGCCCCTTAAGGACTCAGCACCGACCTCCCCACACACCTGGCCCAGGGCCCAGCAAAGTCTGTCGGCTGCCCTGATCTTAAAGGTCAGATTTACAATAGCACCCAGTATGCATCCAGGCTGCTGAACTCTTCTGAATACCTCGCCGCTGACTTCGGTACTGAAATGGGAGCTGAGTTCCTCTGGCCCTGATTTCTGGGTGCTGATTGATCTCTATCCCTATGGCGCTAACAGCTGATGATGGGTCTCCATAGCTCTTAGCGCTAGCCTTAGTGTTGAAGGAGGATTTGGGAATGGCTCGGGGAAGCAGCGAAACGATGCCTGTGACCTCCTAGCCAGCCATGGATGTATGAGGCTGTTACTGCTTCCACAGATGCACTGAAACCTGATAGGCCCACACGCCTTTGCCATTCCAGACTGGGGTATTGTCTCAGACACAATCCACTGATGAGGCTGGACAAATACATTTCAATTCCACCTCCTTCCTCCCCCACTCGATTTAGACCGAGTTGAAAAGGGAAGAAGAATCAGGGAGGAACATGAACACAGGCTATAAACACCTTCAACGTAACAGTGTCGTGGGAGGCTGAGGAATCCGTCACGCTCCCAGAAGTCAAGAGAAAGATCAACAGTAGGAAGTGGAAGAGGCGAGATTTAGGGAAAAACACCTACCAGTGATGATGGGCCAAATTCTCAGGCCGTCTGGATAATGATGGTGGTTCTGCAGTAGAGTTCTGTATCTTGGGGAAAGCTAACTTGGTCACGACAGGGTGAATCCACGACACTGTAACAAGGCTTCGGTCAACCTCCCCGCATCTACATCTTACGGGCAAGCATTTCAGAGTTCTAGCAAAGCAGAATTTGCTTGGCTGTGCAGGGAAATCTAATCAGCTGAGTGGAAAGACCGCAATGAATGAGAGCTCCTGCCTCCAGGGAAGGGAACGAGACACTATGCATGTAAAAACTCGAGCAAAGGAACATGGATGTTGGTGGGTCGTGTGCAGACTGCAAAGCCAAGGGGGTGAGGCTGGGTGACCCACGAAGTCCTCTCTGGCCCTCAAATCTACATTTTACACAAGGGGTGATGCGACTGTGTCCCAATTCATCTCAGAAAAGTACCAGATAAGTCTCCAAGCATAGGTCTCCCAACCTCAGGCACATCCTCACTCTTAGCCCCTCTCCCTTCCCTTCCTTGAGAGCACATGCTCGTAGACTCCCACGAAGAAATCTGATAGATTGGTGAGCCGTGAGCTTCCTTTATAAAAGCCATCTTGAGTCTTTGCCAACAAATTGTGTTCATCTGTGTGTCTGACAATTCTGTTCTTTAGTGTCATTTCAACCAATTTGCCTGGTACTGAAATTAGGGTTCCCAACCTGTAATTGCCAGGATCACCTCTAAAAACGGCCATGCTGGGTCAGACCAAAGGTCCATCTAGCCCAGTGTCCTGTCTGCCGACAGTGGCCAGCACCAGGTGCCCCAGAGGGAGTGAACAGAACAGGTAATCCTCACATGATCCCTCTGCTGTCACCCATTCCTAGCTTCTGACAAACAGAGATTAGGGACACCACTCTTACCCATCCTGGCTAATAGCCAGGGCTTGACAAACGGCGGCGAAAGCCTCTCGCCAGCCCCGCACTGCGCATGCACAAGAGCCACATTGTGCATGCGCGCACTGCCGGTAAACGAGGCGCGTGGCTGAAATCTACTCGCCCGTTCTATAGTTTGTCAAGCCCTGCTAATAGCCATTGATGGACCTAACCTCCATGAATTTACCTAGTTCTTTTCTGAACCCTGTTAAAGTCCTGGTCTTCACCACATCCTCTGGCAAGGAGTTCCACAGATTGACTATGCGCTGCATGAAGAAAAAAATCCTTTTGTTTGTTTTAAACCTGCTGCCACAGAGAGAGTGAAGAGAACAGGGAATCATCAAGCGATCCCTCCCGTTATCCATTCCCAGCTTCTGACAAACAGAAGCTAGGGACACCCATCCTGGCTAGTAGTCATTGATGGACCTAACCTCTATGAATCTATCTAGCTCTTTTTTGAACCCTATTAAAGTCCTCAGCTTCACAATATCCTCCTTTAGCACCTTGGTTGTCTAGTGGGACCACTGATTGTTTGGCAGGCTTCCTGCTTCCGATATCCTCCGAATTTTTGCTGTTAGTTTGTGTCTTTCACAAGCAGCTCTTCAAATTATTTTTAGACTTTTACACTTGACTTGACAGACGTTCTATTTTCTTCTGTGGGATTTGACTTCTACATTTTAAAGTAGGCTCCCCCTCTCTTTTTTTCTTTTTTTTTTTTTTTTTTTTGCCTCTTAAGTAAACCATCTCTTTTACTCTGCTTAGCCATGATGGCTTTTTGGTCCTCTTCTCGTATTTTTAATTTAGGGTCTAACTTTAATTTGAGCCTCCACTCTGGTGGGTTTTAAAAATTCTCCATGCAGCTTGAAGGCATTTCACTCTTGTGGCTGTACCGTTTAATTTCCATTTAGCTAGCACGCTCATTTTAGAGTAGTTCCTCTTTTTGAAATGAAATGCTAGTGTGGTGGACTCCTTTGGTATTTTTCCACTTCGAGGTATGTTAAATTGAATTACATTATGGTCACTATCACAAAGCAGGTCAGCGATATTGGACCAGTTTGCGTATGCCACTTCGGATTAAATCAATAATTGCCTCCTTTTGATCTGTGCTCTACTAAAGCCCCTTGTACCTTATCACATGTCTCTGTGGGTCAAGACACAATGGACCTGATCCACAGCCCATTGGCGTCCCTGGAAAGCTTCCACTGGACCTTACTGGGTTTTTATCAGGCACACAAAGCTTCGTACAGCGCTCAGTAGGTAGAAGATCTGAAGGGGAAACCAATTCCTTCATGGTGGCTTTGTCTTGTAACAATGTTGACATTATGTGGGGTAACGGAGGATAAAATCTGCCTGTGGGAGTCAGTGTGCAGAAAAGATGTTATTATCTGAGTCTTTTATGCCTCCTTACACTGTCTGGATCAGAAAAGATTAATGGGCGAGATAGGAGCCAAGGTTCCCATCTTTATTTAAGCTGTCAGGTGCTTTCATGTTGTTTTATGTTGATTGTTATATAAAGCCTACAACCAGAGATGTATGTCCCTAGCCTCCCAACACGTCCTATTGTAATCTACAATTTAATAAAAAGGAGAAATGTTCATCTGTGTGTATTGTCAGGGCTTCACTTTCACTCTTCGTTTTGCAAACGTTATTCTCCCAGACACAGAGCACTTAACATGTGCCCAGAATCAGTCTCTTCCTTTCTCTTGTAGCTTGCCGTAAGTCTGTCATGCCGGCTTTGTTGTCATTTCCGTACGGCACGTGTTGTCACTACTAAAAAGGCTCATTGCTGGAACATCAGATGCCTCGTGCTCACGGTTGTGTGTGCACACCTACTTCCATATTAACACACACACTTGTTTCCCCACCCACACACCAATTCAAACACACCTTGGACCTGTTTCTCTTATGCTGGCTACACCCCCATGTGTGTGACACTGTTTCTCACACAGGCAACCACCAGAACACAAGGTGACATCAGACTGACACGCTCCCGAGATCTGGGGTGGGCAATAATTTTTGCCCAGGAGCCACTTCAAACATTTTTGAAATAGCCCCGGGCCACCCTGGAAGGGGCGGGGACTAAACAGGAAGGGGCAGGGCTACCCCACCCCCAGGCCATAATTGGTCTGGGGGTGGGGGAGCCCCTTTGCCCTCCCCTTCCCACTAGGCACCCATGCCCTGGAAGAGGCTTGGCACGCTCCCCCACTCCCAGGCCAATCAGGGTCTGGGGGCGGGGGAGCACACGAAGCCTCCTCCGCTCTTCCCCGTCCTGCGAGCAGCACGCGGCATTTCAAAGCACCATGTGCTCCTGGCAGGGCGGGAGGAGGTTCTGGGGGCTCCCCCACTCCCGGGCCCTAATTGTCCTGCAAGCTGGATGCAGCCGCTTGGTGGGCCGGATCTGGCCCACAAAGGCCCTTTTGCCCACCCTTACCCTAGAGAATGCATTTGCCCGTCAGCTCACACTAATGCCACGTTTACACACGAGCACACAGGGGCTTGCGTGTTCGTGTCCATGTACTACATGGCCACACAACTGGGGCGGCTGCGAGAGCATGTCAGGAAGGCCACGTCTACATCAGGCGATTATTTCAAATTTACTAAGTTCAACTACTGGGCGCCTAATTTTACAGATTCGAAGATCCGTCTCCTCGCTGCAGGGAAGAACCGAATGACGACCAAGATAGCGCGTCCACATTAACGGAGCCTGCCTCGGACTCTGAAGCCCTCTGGGGAGCTGCAGGAGGCCTCCCAGAGGCCAAATAGTTCGAATCAGCGGCACCAGAGCATCTACACAAACGTTATTTCGGACGTACAAGTTCGGGAATAGCATTACTCCTCGTGAAAAGAAGGACTATAGAGTTTGAATTCCATGGCCCTGAATTCTGGAATAACGGGCTTGGTAGTGTGGATGCATCACTTAGAAAATTGACCTGGGGAGGCTAATTTCGGACTAAGGTCCTAGTATAGACCAGGCTGAAGGGAAGAACATTGCAGCATCGGTCTCCTTCTGACAATTCAATGGTCCCCAGACACAGTCTTGTTCTAATTTGCTCCAGACTAGCTTCCCTCATCATGGGCAGCAATGCCTCCTCCCACCTATGCGCCAGCCCCCCACTTCTATTCCACCTGGTGCGGCTCCCTCCAGTTTCTGAACCTAGAGAGGGGAGTCTGCTCTCCCAGTACCCTGGGGCTGCTCCAGGACCAAGGAGGCTGGGATCATGCAGCCTACTCGTCAGCTGGAATGAGGAGGCTGAGGACACTAGGCTGGAGTGGGGGCCAGCTGCTGCAGTGGGGGCAGGAGGCTTGGCTCTGGTAGGGGGTGCAAAAAAAGTGGGGTGTCCAGCAAAAGCATCAGTGTTTTTTTTTTTCACAGCTTTTTGCAGCTGTGGGCTCACGAGTCACCCATGCCCATTACCTTCCTGACTTGTTTCTTTTACTGAACTGGTGCAGGGAGATCCTTTGACATGGAACGTTGCTCATAACCTCATCAGCAGACTAAGAATCTGCTGAACTTAGACATCTCCCAATGGGACTCAAATAACAACCAGACACGGTTTCTATTTGGTCCGCATTGCAGAAGCCATCGCTGGAGAGGGAAAGCCTAAATTCACAGTTAGCATCTAACAAAGATTTCCTGCAGCTGTATCTTGTTTTCAAGTGGGACCGTATTGGATTTCTATGTTGCAGAGCGCATGGAGCAGGTTCCCAGGATGGTTTCTGCCGGAGAAAGGCCTTTCCCGAATCCTAAACCCTAACAGAAGCCGCAAGGAAGTAAAAGAGAAAGCTCGTAACAAATACACATTTGCAGCTGGAGGATTTTCCTCCCACTTGCCCCGCACAGCTAATGAAGTCGCTTCAAAGAAAACAACTGCCTCTAGTTGACCTCCTGGACTTTTAGTAGGTTTAGTGCTATTAAAAGGTGTCAGATTTCCAGCCCCCAGAGACAGGGTAACTTTCACAAAGTGCTTCAGGAAGCAAAGTGCCATTCTCCTCAATCACACTTGTAAACTTCATTCAGAATCCGTCTCCCCTCAGAACAGGGAGGGCACCGACTTAAGCGAAATGGAATCCCTCAGTGATGTGACTTAACTAGATTTGTTCAGGAACCACTGGAATTCCCATGCCATGGGAAATTCTGATACTGCAAAACCTTTTTTGTCATGAATCAGCACAACTCCCTCCCCCCCCCCCCCAGCCTCAATTTCCTGTGAAGTTTCTCATCAATCTTATAGTAATAATACCTGCGTTTTTTTACAATGCTTTTCATCAGGAAATCTCCAAATGCTGAACATAGGAGGTTGGTTTCATCACCCCATTTTACACACTTGATGCATCATTTTGATTGCGTTTTGTTTTTATATGTGAATACACAATACATTTCAAAACAAAGTAATTTTGAAACGGAAAAACCAACACGTTCCATTCTGCAAGTGGTGGAGCGAACATTCGGCGTTCCCAACATGCTTGGTTTTGATTTATTTTTTTCTGCATGCAACATCTTCAAAAGCCTCATGTTCCCACAGAAAGTTTGCTATAGACCAAATGGCATTTTCAGATAGGAAAACCGTTCCGTTGGGGAAAACTTTCCGCCAGCTCTTGCCGCCTGCTTGGGTGGGCCAGCCAGTTTACAAAGCTGAATTTTTCCGTGGTTCTTTCGCTCCGGGTGCCAAATGATGGTGATTTCTATGCCTACAGACACTTATCTGCCGGCTTCCTTGCTTTGTGAAGGCATCCCAGACATCCAGTGTAACAACTGACTGCCACGGCTCAGAGACTCAGAGACTTCAAGGCCAGAAAGCACCATTGTGATCATCTAGTTCAGTGGCTCTCCATCAGGGATTCGAGGCCCCCTGAGGAGGCTGGGAGCAGGCTTCAGGGCTGCCACAAAGCAGGGCCAGTGTTAGACTCACTGGGGCCCAGGACAGAAAGCCGAAGCCCCACTGCATGGGGTTGAAGCCTGCACCCGGAACCCCCCACCCGGGTCTGGAGCAGAAGCCTGAGCAATGTAGTTTTGTAGAGACCCCTGTGGCATAGGAGACTGGGCAATGACCCTGCTTGCACCCCCTAATGCCGGTCCTGGCTTTTATTATGCAGAAAACCAGCTACGGTGGCCCAGATGGGCCATGGAATATTTATTGCATGTGGCGGGGGGGGGGGGGGGAAGGTTGAGACCCCCAATCTAGTCTGGCGACCTGCAGGCCACAGGCCCTCATCCACCCACTCCTGTGATAGGCTCTGCGTGGTGTACAGCTTTGGAGGTACAGAGAACCCATCGTTGACACGGCTTTCAGCCTGCAAGTGACTCAGCCCCACGTTGCTGAGGAAGGTGAAAAACGTGCCCCCCCTCCGCTGAAGCGGGGTGGATTCACACTCCTCCCCTAGAACGGACAGTGCCCTAATCCATCTCCCTGACCCACGCGTCCCCTTGCCAGCCCTCCTTTGCATTCATAGTGAGAAGAGAGCAGGTGCTTGTCTGAGTAGACTCCTCTTCTTCTGCCACCCATCCCCAGGGGTTTGACTCTCATTCCTATGGCAACGGTGCTCCCGTATCCCTCTCCACTCTGGACCCGCCTCCTCCACTTGGTTCTCTCACACGCCTCGCCGCCGTGTCCAGTTCTGCATGGCCCGAGCCAAGCTCTCCAGTTCCTTTAGCCGGTGTCCATTTGTACCTTGTAAATCTGCAGTGTCGCTGCATTGTCGTCTGGGGACGATCCGGCGTCTCCTCTGTCCTCCCATCCCTTCGTCATGGCCGTTTCTCTATGACAGTTGATCACCCCGCCCGTCTTCCCTGTTCCTCAGGCCCGGGACTCCCCCTTCGCCGCCCACATCCCGGCTGTGGCCAGATCACATCGTGTTTTTCTCCACCGCATTTCCTCATTCGCCCTTCCTTTGTGGCCAAACCGCTTGCCCAAACCCTGACGGTCTCCTGCCTCAGCAATCGCAACATCCTCCTCTTTGGGCCTAGCCTTCTGGGGGTTAACCTTGCCCCTTCTACTCTGTCCAAAACGCTGTCACCAAAACAGTCTTCCTCGCCGTATCATCTTGCTCTTGCTGAATCCCTCTGCTGCACTCCAGAGCGAGTTCTGGCTCCTTGCAGTCAACAAGAGGGATCACGCAGGCCCAGTCAGGATCTCTGCTTTTATCTCCCTTTGCCGTCCTCCAGTCTGCCAATGATGCCACATTTATCTGGGAAGGGGTGACAGGGAAGGGATCCCAACATGATGTGGGGAGGAGGGATAGTTCAGTGGTTTGAGCATTGGCCTGCTAAACCCAGGGTTATGAGTTCAATCCTTGAAAAGGCCATTTGGGGCAAAAATCTGTCAGGGGTGGTACTTGGTCCTGCTGTGAGGGCAGGGGGCTGGATTTGATGACCTTTTAAGGTCCCTTCCAGTTCTAGGAGATAGGCAATCTCCATATATATATATGATTCCCTGTTCTGTTTATTCCCTCTTGGGCACCTGGCATTGGCCACTGTCCGGAGATGGGATACGGGGCTAGATGGAGTTTTGGTCAGTACCTGTCTGGCCATTCTTATGTTATGGTTTTTGGCAGAAATATTCTAGATTTTGATTTTCCCACAAAAATTACCACTTTTCTATAATATTTTTTACAATAATATTCTCCTCCACCCCATTTTGTTGAGGGGCAGGAGTGGGGGGAAGGGGAAAACCAAGCCATTTTCCTACCTGCTTTAGCGTCAACACATTCAGACCCAGGGCTTGTTCCCAATGTCTGCCAACTCAGGGGCTGTGTCTACACTGGGCCACTTATTCCGGAAAATCTGCTGGTTTTCCGGAATAAGCTGCGAGCTGTCTACACTGGCCCTTGAATTTCCGGAAAAGCAATGATGCTCTCCTGTACAAAATCAGCCGCTATTCCGGAAAACCTATTCTGCTCCCACTCGGGCATAAGTCCTTATTCCGGAACACTGTTCCGGAAAAGGGCCAGTGTAGACAGCCCAGTAGTCTTTTCCGGAAAAAAGCCCCGATCGCGAAAATGGCGATCGGGGCTCTTTTCTGGAAAAGCGCATCTACATTGGCCACAGACGCTTTTCCGGAAATAGGGCTTTTCCGGAAAAGCAGCTTGCCAATGTAGACGCTCCTTTTCCAGAAAAACTGAAAACGGAATAGTATTCCGTTTTAAGCATTTCCGGAAATTCATGCCAGTGAAGACACAGCCAGGATGTGTCTAGACTACAGGGTTTAGTCAACAAAAGTGGACTTTTGTCGACAAAACCATACCTGCGTCCACACTGCCTTTGAGTTATGTCGACATAATGTTGACAAAACTCAGCAGTTTTGTCGATGTATGTACACCTCATTCTACGAGGAATAACGCCTTTTGTTGACAGAATTCTGTTGATAGAAGGCATTATTGCATCTACACTGTCCTTTGCGTCCACACTTTATGTCGACAAAGCGGCTTGCTTTGTCGACAGAACTGGATGTAGTCTAGACGCTCTTTGTCGACAGTATCTGTCGACAAAACTTCTGTCGACAAAACCCTGTAGTCTAGACGTACCCTCAGATGCGTTCAGGATGCTCCCGGTTTTATTTCCTTGGTCTGTAATGCCAGCCTCTAATTTCTGAGACCGGTCTTCTCTCTTAGAGAAAGGGTGTAAGCGTTTTGTGCTTTCAATCCTCCTTGAAGCTTTGCTTGTAAAAAAGACAAGAAACAGCCTGAAAGCAATGGGCCATGGAGAAAGTAGCTCAGGGTCATCAAGTCCAGCAGCGAGGTGGCTTCCCTCGTAAAATCCTGCATGAACCCAGCAACATGACTGAGTTTAAACCCAGTCCCTGCTGCAGACGATGCTTCTGTTCTCGAGTCCGCTCGCTGACACTTGGTTCTGGTATTTGCCTCTCCATCCTGACAGCCGAGGGTTGCCTGGCCCACCCCCCTGTGGAGAGCGGCCAAGGGCCCTCTGCAGCCCTCGAACTGTACGCGACCCCTTGCTCTCAGGGTAGTGTGGCCCAGTGATCAAAGGAGTCACTATAATCCCCCTTGTGATCGGGGTAGTTTGGCCTCGTGGCCAAAGAGTCACTATAATGCCCCCTGTGGTCAGGGCAGTATGGCCTAGTGGCTGGCAGCAGACCAACAGGAGTCAATCCCCAAATGGCTCAGCATGGTCCAGCCACATCACACCGAGCTCCCAGGGAACAATTTCCCTGCCTGGGCTACTTCCTGCCAGTCTCAGGTGGATAATGCTCTCTGTCCCGTTGCTCTGGTCTGAGGGCTTCCCCTGCAGTTCCTCTCGGCCTGGCCACCGTGACACGGTCCGTTGGTGCTTTTTCTCCCAGTGTTCCTGTGGCACCTCCTTCCCGGGCTGTAGTCAGTCCTGACTGAGCCGTGCCACAGGCCTTTATAGCTGGCCTCCAGTTGGAGCATGCCCAGCAGCGCTGTGGGGGCGGGGCCTCCTCAGGCAGCTGAGCCAGGTTCACCCCTTTGGGCCCAGTGCGGGGTTGATGCGCCCTGTCACACTGACGGAATAATTTCTCCTCACGGTCATGGAAGATCCATGTGTGTAGGAACACTGGAGTCCAAATCAGCTATGGTAATGGAGAGCACCGGGTTGCCTTGCCTCTGACAAACAGAAGCTAGAGACACCATTCCTACCCATCCTGGCTAATAAGTATTGATGGACCACTCCTCCATGAATGTATCTATTTATTTTTTGGACCTGTTAAAGTCCTGGCCCCCACAACATCCTCTGGCAAGGAGTTCCACAGGTTGACTGTGTGCTGTGTGAAGAAATACTTCCTTTTGTTTGTTTGTATGTTTGAAACCTGCTACCTATTAATTTTATTTGGTGACCCCGTAGTTCAGAGGAGACAATACCCCTACACTACACATTCTCACCATGCGTGTATTCATAACACCCTGCCATGCACACATACACATAGTAATGCCAGCACATATGCTCTCCTCCCACACTGACATCTGTATTTTCTTCCCTGAAATGTGGCCCAAATTGTTTATTGAATCGAAAGGTTATGATAGAGGGGGAGAGGAGAAGACAGATAAGCTCAAAAACCCAGCAAGTTTGCAAACCAGGTTCTCTATGTTCCTTCTTCTATCAAGCGAGTTGGCTCCGGCATTTTGTTATGTAGGAAGCCCTGCGAGTTTGCGTATTTCTCCAAATTGTACTACAGCAAACCCGAGAGAACTGGCACAATCAGCAGGTTTGCAGAGAAAATGAGATTTTTCCTGGACAGCTTCCAGCAACAGCAGCAGCACTTCAAGGCACATCTCAATTAATTAACAGAGCCAAACTTTATTAGAGATGATTGTTGGCCAAAAATAACCCAGCCCTTTGAGTTAGCTAGCTTTCTTTTCTTTTCCTCTTCTCTCTTCTCTTTTTCTTTTCTTCCCTCCCTCCGCAACTGCCTTTGAGTTCATTGACTGCACATGGGACAGGGAAAACCTGCCCTTAATCAAAACTTGGATGAAAAATTAAAGTCTTCATGAAATTGATATTCCCAAGTAGATCTTTGGCTGCTGGCCCTCAATAAATATTGCACTTAGGTGCCTTTGATCCTAAAGGACCCTAAAGCATTTTGCAGGCCTTAAATGTAGAGTGAGACATGACGACTGTATTATTTGAAGTTGGCCCAGTTGTAGGAGAGTTTTCCAAACTGCAAGTTGCTAGCCTCAAAACTTATCCTGAGGGTGTTATTTTAAGTGTGGGGTGTGATGGCGACTCAGAGAGTTGTACAGTGTTACATGCGGAGTATGCAGAGAGTTGTTGGGGAGGGAGGGTCATATCAAAGAGTATTTTGTTTATTTTGAGGGGGGTGGGAAGGACTTTCTTTTTTTAGCATCAGCTAGACTGTGCATGTGTTAATGAGCACTTACAAGCTATTACCCCCGAGCACATGAGATTTATATTTATATTACATTAATACCTAAAAGGCCTCAGTCTGGATCAGGACCACAATGTGCTGACAACTGTGCAAATATATAGTATGAGAAAGGCCCTGACCCACAGTTCTCATGGTATAAATAGATAAGACCGTCGCTGGGCAGGAAGGACCACACAGGCATGGGTTTAGCCCAATGTAAGTGCTCCCTGTAAACTGGGCGCTTGTGCAGCTGCTCAGGAGAAATTCCAAAGCTGCTCAGCTGATTAACAGAACTCCGACAGCTAGGTTCTGTGTTTCTACTGGTGGTGCATGTCCACACATGGCTCGGTGCCCATACAAATTATTCTGCACATGAATGGAAAAGATGAGAGGGGGAACATTGCCCATAATGATTTGGTTTTGTTTTGTTTCTCTGGCTATCTAGGTAGCATCCTGTAATTTAGGGTACTAAGTACTATTATACTGTATGTGGTGTGATATTTGCTGTCTAATTAGCATAATTAAAATACAATGGCCAATGGGAGCGAAAGTAATAGGACACAGATCTTTTCACCGATAGATCACCAGTTCAATCCAGCACTGCCTTGGTGGACCACAAATCATCACCATCTGCTGGCTTGGCTGTTCGGTGATGGATTTGTCATGGACTTGGCTCATTTATTAGAGGATATGTGTCAACACCAAACATACCATCTCAGCCAGGTGGACAAGTGCTAGACAAGCCAAGGGACAGAGTTCCTCTCTCACCCACTGAGTTAGACACTCCGGTATAACTGGAAGAATCCCAGGTAAGTCACTGGAATAATGCATTAGAGATGCTTCAAACCTGAGCTAGTCCAAATGTGGATTTGACTTTGTACGTGTTCTGTGAATAAACAGGTGTGTATTCTCCAAAGCGCTCCATCTGGCACCTTTAAGCAGACTGAAATTAAAAAGAAGGGGGGGGGGAGGCATTAATAAAAATATGGCAGCTTTCCTAGACCATTTCATTAACTGTATCAGTGAAGCATAGCGCCCAAAGTCCTGTGTTTCTGCTGAATACTAACCTTCCTCCCAAATACTTGGCTCTTTCTTAGAACAATTGCTGGTTTGTACCAACTCAATTAATCACGGAAACAAAACTCAAAATAAAGAAAAACAAAATCCAAGATGATACAAGCATCAATTCTACTGTCTCTGATTAGCTGCCTTCTAGTCTAGATTCTGCTCAGTATTTTAGTGTTACTCCGGATGTATCCTGCTGTTAAAACCAGAATTTATCCCTTTGCCTTAGTTACTTTTGTGTTAGCTTATTCCTTTCCACTCAGCTAACAAAGGTGGGGGGCTGGACTTGATGACCTCCGGAGGTCTCCTCCAACTCTGTGATTCTATGAATGGCAATTTCACATTACCCATGGAAAGAGGGAGAACTCCAAAAAGAGCTATTGTCACTTTTATTCTCGCTTGTGCTGCTCTTTCTTGGGGGAACAAAAAAGAAGAAAAGGAAGAAATTGACACCATCGTTAAAGCTGCTCAAAACCGCTTGAGGGGTTTGTTGAAAAGTGGCTTTGTTTCAGAAAACATCTTTTTTGTCCCCCTACGTTTGTTGACTTTTAAATTTTTTTCTCAAGACCAAACTCATGATCTTTATTTGCAATGTGGACCCGAAGAAGAGCTCCATATAGCTCACAGGTGGGTGAAAGGGCCTCAGCAGGCCGAATCCGGCCTGCCAAACGAGTTGATCTGGCCCACAGAGGCCTTGCCACTTCCCCCATCCCCAGGCCAATCAGGATCTTGGGGGTAGGGTTGCCAGGTGTCCGGTGTTGAAGCGGCTAGTCCAGTTTTGGAGCTTTCTGTTTGGGAAACAAATTGAGAAAATAGAAACGTCCGGTATTTTCTAAATCAGATGGAATGTAGATTGGGATGGAATGTCAAGTGTGCCCATCTGGCAACCCTACTTAGGGGTGGAGGAAAGCACGTGAAGTCTCCTCCCACCCTTCAAGAAGTATGTGGCACTTAGAAGCACCGCATACTCCTGCCAGGGCAGGAGGAGACTTTGCACACTCCCCCCGCCCCCAAACCATGATTGGCCTGGGAGCAGGGGTAGCGCGCAGTCTCCTCCCACCCTGCAAGGGGCGTGGTGCTTCTAAGCGGTGCACACTTCTCGCAGGATTGGGGCAGGGTGGGAGGAGACTTTGCATGCTCCCCCTGCCTCCAGGCCAATCAGACCTTGCGGGCCGGGTGAGTGCATGAAACCTCCTCCTGCCCTGCAGGGGGCTCAGCATTTAAAGTCAACCGCCACCTGCTGCTCAGCTGGCGGTTAACTCTAAGCATGGTGCTCCCTTGCAGGGCAGGGATAGGGAGCGAGAGACTTCACGTGCTCCCCCTCTCACGCCCTGATTGACCTGGGGGCAGCAGGCGGGAGCACACGAAGTCTCCGCCCACGGCCAGGGGCACGGATACCTAGAAAGAACCGCTAGCTGTTCAGAACAGCTGGTGGTTCTCTCTGGGAATGGGCAAAGACTTTGGGCGCTCCTCCACCCCCAGACCAATCAGGGTCTGTAGTTGGGGAAGCACGGAAGTGTCCTGGCCCCGCCCCTTCTGTCTGAAGCCCGCCCCTTCCGCCTGAAGCCCCACCCCTTCCAGGGCAGCCTGGGGCCACTTAAAAAATTTCAGAAGTAGCCCCCAGCCAAATATTATTGCCAACTCCTGATCTAGCTCCAAAGCATGTCCCTTTCCCTCGCAGAAGTTAGCCCAATAAAAGACACTACCTCACCTGCCTCATCTATCTTGTTATTTTTAGCATTTTAATACATTTTTTTTATCAGAAAGTTCTTGAGGTGCTTATTGGAATGTTTTTATTGAATGAAAATTGGCTTCTGACGGCCGAAAAGTTTCTATAATCATTTCAACAACACTTTTTGATGAAAAATCAGAGCAATTGATTTTTTTTTTTTTTAAAAAAAGAGCCCCTATTGAACCCTCCATAATGAAACACCTTCGAACTGTGGAACTTTTTCATGCAACTAGTTTTCCACTTTTGTGACTAGCTCCAGGAGTTCGGTTACAGATGGCGGTTAGCCCAATCACAGCTGCGTTCGGATGCCATGCAAATAGCATCATCAACGCCAATGGGGCTTATCCTGGTTGTAAAGGGAGCAGTTTGCATTGTGGTAGTGCCAAGGTGTCTCCGCCATGGGGAAAAGGACATCGTTGTGTTAGGCACTGCACAAACACATTACAGGTTGAACCTCTGAAATCCAGGACTCTCTGGTTTGGCAACATCCGTGGTCCAGCAGGACTACCCCAGAGGCTGGGAGCAGGGGCAGGCTGGGAGTCCAGCAGCCAGGTGTTTGCCCTGGACCAGGCAGCCATAGCCAGGTTAACAGCAGAGCGGCCAGCAGTGGCCAGGAGCCCTGCGGAGGGGATGGGGGGGACGCGGTGGCCGTGAAGCAGGCAGCAGCCAGAGAGGCTGGTGGCAGGGGGGCCAGCGGTAGCTGGGGAGCCAGAGCTGGGAGCTCAGCTGGACTGGGAGCAGAGCCCAATGGCTGAGGCTGGCAATTGCGAGCAGGCCAGCGGCCCGGAGGGGAGCCCAGGAGCAGGGACTGGTGGCCAGCAGGGGGAGACCTGATCCAGCAAACTCCCTGGTTCGGGACTGCTTAGGTTCCAAGGGTGCCAGACCAGGGAGGTCCCACCTGTACAAAAAGGAATTCCCTGCCCCAAAGAGCTAGCAATGTACGACAAGAGACCACAGGTGGATACAGAGGGGAGTATAAGTAAACAGTGAGGCCTTATTGGTCAGTATGGTAGGCAGTGGTCTCTAAGCATGTAGTTTATAGTTGGTAAGTGTTGGTGATCATGAATTTTTCCATCCACCTGCAACAATTCCTTATACCCATGATCGAATGATAAACGCTCGTGTTTTGTGGCACTTCTGGAGAGCGAATGCCATCTCTGCGTGTCAGATCCATCTCTCAATTGGTTCAATAATATTGACCCCCTTGTCTTTGTATTTTGAGATTTGATTCTCCTTCCTATGGGCTTTTTTTATCCTTGCACATTGGGTCAGGAACAGATCATGCACACGAGGTCAGTGAGGCCGGATGGATGACTTGGGATGTCCAGTGGCATTCCTGTGCAGTGTTTCCGCATCACAGTTTTATTACAAGTGATATTTTATGGGTGGAGTTAGTTAAAACCCCAGCATAGGCGTTATGTGGTCACATGGGACTCTTAGCTTTCCCTGCTGTTTTTTTAAAGTAAGTTTTCAAGCCTCCCAGTTATGGGAAATAGTTAGTAAATGGGAACCATAAAGGGTCAAAACCCAGAAGGCAAATTAAAAGAAACAAAAATATTATTTTTAAAATTTCATGATTTTAAGTCAATCTCCTGACCTGGGGTGAGGTCTGGCTACCGAGATTTGAACCGCTGGGGTTGGCGATAGTGAAGTTGACTTGCCATGACTGTATTCTTGAATCTCAGGTGCGATGGGGTCTGACCCGTCTCCCTTCTGGAGTCTGTCAGTGGTGTGTTACTCTGCATGGGTAAAATCCATTGGTGCAACAAGTCAAGGCCACTTCTGTGTCCTCATTGGCTTTAGTTGGACATAAATGGTGCCTAGGTCTTCTGATATGGCCTGTGGATGGGGTGGATATTCACTGTCTGTGAAGAACTTTTTTGTAATACTCTTCCTCAACTTCCCCTTTCTTAGCCCTTGTCTCCACTTATAAGGAGTTCAGTGCTACAGAGATCGATCTCCTGGGGTTTGATTTAGCGGGTCTAGTAAGGACCCGCTAAATCAATCACTGATCATGCTTCCATCAACTCTTAGTGATACAAGGGCCGTGAGGAGTAAGGGAAGTCGATAGGAGCGTTTCTCCCATTGACCTCCTGCAGTAGGGACGCTGCAGAAATTCAAACTACGGTATGTTGACTCAAGAGGGAAGAGACATCAGGAGTCATCGAGACCCAAAGCAGGACCAACCCCAACTCAATCATCTTAGTCAGGGCTTTGTCAAGCTGGGACTTAAAAACCTCTAGGGATGGAGATTTCACCCCCTCCCTAGGGAACCCATCCCAGTGCTTCTCCACCCTCCTAGGGAAATCGTTTTTCCTAATATCCAACCTAGACCTCCCCCACTGCAACTTGAGATCATTGCTCCTTGTTCTGCATCTGTCGCTACTGAGAACAGCCTCTCTCCATCCTCTTTGGAACCTCCCTTCAGGAAGTTGAAGGCTGCTCTCAAATCCCCCCTCACTCTTCGCTTCTGCAGACTAAACAAACCCAAATCCCTCAGCCTCTCTTTGTGTGTCATGTGCTCCGGCTCCCTCATCATTTTTGTTGCCCTCTGCTGGACTTTACAATGCATCCACATCCTTTCTGTAATGGGGGTGGCGGTCCCAGAACTGGACACAATACTCCAGAGGTGGCCTCCCCAGTGCCGAATAAAGGGGAATAATCACTCCTCTCGATCTGCTGATAATGCTCCCTCTAATGCAACCTAATATTCCATTCGCTTTCTTGGCTACAAGGGCGCCCTGTTGACTCATATCCAGCTTCTTATCCACAGTAATCCCCAGATGTAATTCTCATCTTGTCCAGTGTCCTGTCTTCGGACAATGGCCAGTAATGGGTGCCCCAGAGGGAATGAACAGAACAGGGAATCCTCAAATGATCCATCTCCTGTTGCCCGTTCCCAGCCTCTGACAAACAGAAGTTAGGGACAGCACTTCAACCTATCCTGGCTAATAGCCATTGACAGACCAACACCTGTCAGGGATGGTTTACATATTACCTAGTCCCAACATGAGTGCAAGGGACTCTGAGGATCATAGGACTGGAAGGGATCTCATGATCCTGTGGACCTATCCTCCATGAATTTATCTAGTTATTTTTTGAACCCTGCTATAGTCTTGGCCTTCACAAAGTCCTCTGGCAAGGAGTTCCACAGGTTGATTGCGAGTTATAAGAAATATTTCCTTTTGTTTGTTTTAAACGTGTTTTAAACTACCATCTTCTTTTTTTCTAAATTATTTGTGTATATTTTGGAGAGAGAGAAAATTGAGTGATTGCGAGATGCCCGCTGTTTATGCACAGAACGGTCAGCGGCACTACCATTTCCCTTCCTGCCATCCCACTGAAGTGACTAAATGTTAATCTGCAGGAGCTATGTCTTGTCATTGAGGAAGAATCCAATCTGTCTCCATGCCCATCCAGTCCTTGGTTTATCCGCTGAGACGGCCAAAAAGAGGCTATTGTAACAGGTAGCATTTGTGGTATAGACACTAAGCCGCTAGCATCTGACCTGAGACCAGAAGGACTCATTTCATGTCTCTGGATAGACAGGAAGTGGATGTGAATTAATTCTTCAGAGCTGAGAGATGAGGGTCCACACGGAACTCCAGGTTCAGGGACCCTTAGGGTGTTCTAAGTGGAATTATTATTACTATAAGATCCCAGGTTTTCTGTACATACAATCCCTCTTCATAGACATCTGAATACAACGGTCATTTTTAACATGCTGAAATTGCTAGACTCTACTTTATGGCATATTTAGCTATCTAACTGGGTTTTTTTGTTTGGTTGGTTTTTGCTTTGTTTTCTGCGTATGTTCCTTTAAGTCTCTAAGTACTATGTCATCTGCAGAAGCAAGCAAGGGGGCTAATTGAAAAACAATTTGGATAGAAAATTGGTTTGGGACTAAACAAGTATTTTCATTAAAAGTGGTGTATTTCTGTTGGGAATTTTGATTTTGCGTTAGATAAAATAAATTCCCAAGAAGCAAAATGTTTTGACTAAATCCCATAATATTTAGTTTTGAATCTGCTGCCTCTGTGCATCATGGGAGTTTTTACGTCGATTGTTGCATGTCGGTCTATGGGCCAGGCTCCCTAGACAATCTTCATCTCCCATGGTGCACCATGATCAGAGATTCTCATAAGGTACCTCTTCCCCTCTCCAAGAGGGACAATGGTGGCTCATCAAAGGAGATATAGTCCAACTAGGAGGTCCAGCCTGCAGATGAGAGTGAGCACATGAAGGCCTCAAACTACAGCTCCCATGAGGCACAGCGGGAGTATTTCATAATCCTAGTACAGTAAAACTCCATTTGTCCGGCATCCAGTGGTAGTCTGGCATCAACTGGAACCCGGAAGTGCTCCAGTCAGCTGGACAATTGGAGCTCCTGTGAGCCCCACACGTGCTCACGGGCCAGGAAAGGGAAGGGGAAGAGAGGAGAAGGGGATTTTACCCCTGTGACGGGTCTGCCGGGACCTGCACTGCGGCCGATTGGGGGGTGGGGGCGGTGGGGATGGCACGGCGAGGGGCAAACCCTCCAGCGTTTTGCAGGGAGGTGGAAGAAAGCCCCGTGCAGCCACCTGCTACAGGCCAGCTGGGGCTGCAAGCAGCGGCGGACGAGAGGGGGCAAGGCGAGGGGCGGCGCTGCGGGACCAACCCGGCAAGCACCCCAGCTGCTCTGCCCTGCCGCTTCCCCAAGTCCGCCGCTGCTGAAACCGACGAGCGATAGCAGCAGCCATTTTGTATTATATTCAGAGCAGATTGCTTGAGTGCAGATCCACACATGGTGTGCTCCACTCTGACTTTTATCCTTCCTTCATAGCCTTAGGACAAAATAAAGGTCACTGAAACTGAAAGAACAGGACTCCTCTTTGGGCACAGAAAAATCTAACCTTTTCTCATTCATTCACTGAACAGTCTGATACCTCAAACCCAACCAACAAAGCCAATAAAGTCTCGGCGAAGCCATGTTAGTTTGTAACTTTAAAAACAATGAGTAGTTGGCACCTTACAACAAATTATATATAGGTAGTATCGTGAGCTTCCGTGGGCAAAACCCACTTCCTCGGATGGCCTGGAAGCTGGAATGGAAATAGCAGGAGCCCAGAATTTATAACAGAAAAATAAGGGAAGGAAAAAAAGGTACCTGTCGGTTGTAGTACAGGTGCTAATGAGGCTAATCGAGTTTTGCCCATGAAAGCTCATGATACTATCTATATTTTTGTTAGTGCCACAGGACTATGCGTTGTTTTTAAAGCCAATATAAACACTATTAATCAAGCAGATCTTGCAAGCCAGCTCACCCCCGAAGGAATAATCAATGAACTAGAATTGATATGAATGTATCTTCTACTGCGTTCCCACAGCCCAGTGGGAGTGGCAAGCATGCCATTGCTGTTCATCAGCCCTACAACTGTTCTCTAGGCCTGTCTAGCCATTGTGTTACTGTATCCCCACAACTCAGATACTGGGAAGCCACAGAAAGAAACTACCACAGATAGGCCATTTAGCCTTATCAGCCAGTGTGCTTGTCCACTCCTTTTGGCCTGAATTCTCACCCAAGCATAGGCTCCTCTCTACTGCTCAGGCCTTAATTGATGCCTGCGTTCAGATCCTGTTGCATTTCTAGCATGCCTAGCAGAGGCCTCAGTGTGGCTGGAGGATCAGCCCTCTGTCATAGAGGAAGAGGAAGTGCACAACGTAAAAAGGGCTGGTAGGGAGAAGATGAGGAAGCTGGTCCTTGCTGAAGATACGGTGTCATTCTCCTCTTGCTTACCACCTCAAAACCAGGTCCTCAGCAATTAAAAGTTGTCCCTCTCTGTTAGCCTATCCATAGAAGAATGAGTCATGGAATCATAGACAACATAGAACTGGAAGGGCCCTTGAGAGGTCGTCGAGTCCAGTCCTCTGCCCTCATGGCAGGACCAAGAACCATCTAGACCATCCCTGACTAGGGCTGGTCCAAACCCTTCATGCTCCCTGGGCCCCAGGAGCGCAGTGCGTGGTGCCCCCGGGCGCCAGGCACATGTGCGACCCCGCCTCAGGCGCCTGGTGCATGCGCAGCCCCAACCCTGCCCAATCCGGCAGCCCCACGCGGTGCCCCCTACAATGGGGCGCCCCGGGCGGTAGCCCAGTCAGCCCGTAGCTTGGGCCGGCTCCATCCCTGACAGGTGTCTGTCTAACCTGCTCTTAAATATCTCCAGAGATGGAGATTCCACAACCTCCCTAGGCAACTTATTCTAGGGTTTAACCACCCTGACAGGTAGGCAGATTTTTCTAATGTCCAACCTAAACCTCCCTTGCTGCAATTTAAGCCTATTGCTTCTTATCCTATCATCAGAGGCCAAGGAGAACAATTTTTGTCCCTCCTCCAATTTTTGTCCCTCTTTCCTGTGAGGTACTTGAAAACTGCTACCATGTCCCCTCTCAGTCTTCTCTTTTCCAAACTAAACAGACCTAATTCTTTCAGTCTTCCCTCACAGGACATGTTCTCTAGACCTTTCATCATTTTTGTTGCTCTTCTCTGGACCTTCTCCAATTTCTCCACATCTTTAAATGTGGTGCCTAGAACTGGACACAATACTCCAATTGAGGCCTAATCTGCACAGAATAGAGTGGAAGAATGACTTCTCGTGTCTTGCTCACAACACACTTGTTAATGCATCCCAGAATCATGCCTTTTTTGCAACAGTGTCACACTGTTGCCTCATATTTAACTTTTGTTCCACTATAACCCCTAGATACCTTTCTGTAAAACTCCTTCCTAGACAGTCGCTTCCCATTCTGTATGCGTGAAGCAGATTGTTCCTTCCTAAGTGGAGCACTTTGCATTTGTCCTTATTAAACTTCATCCTGTTTACCTCAGACCATTTCTCCAGTTTGTCCGGATCATTTTGAATTATGACCCTATCCTCCAAAGCAATTGCAACCCCTCCCAGCTTGGTATCATCTGCAAACTTGGTAAACATACTCTCTATGCCGATATCTAAATCTTTGATGAAGATTTTGAACAGAACCAGTCCCAAAACAGATCCCTTGCAGAACCCCACGTTATGAAGCTGCCTTCAACTACCGGAAGGGGGATTTTAAAGAGGATGGAGAGAGGCTGTTCTCAGTAGTGACAGATGGCAGAACAAGGAGCAATGGTCTCAGGTGGCAGTGGGGGAGGTTTAGGTTGGATATTAGGAAAAACTATTTCCCCAGGAGGGTGGTGAAGCGCTGAGATGGGTTCCCTAGGGTGGGGGTGGAATCTCTATCCCTAGAGGTTTTGAAGTCCCGGCTTGACCAAGCCCTGGCTGGGTTGATTGAGTTGGGGTTGGTCCTGCTTTGGGCAGGGGGCTGGACTCGATGACTCCTGATGTCTCTTCCACCCCTAGGAGTCTATGATTCTATGAACCTGCTAGACATGTATCCACACTGGTAGAGCCACTGTTGCAGCTTCCTTCTTTACATGCATGTTCATGAGAGTCCAGGGATACAGCGGCGGATAGGTGACAGTTCTCCAGTGACATCACTTGGTCCCTCTTCATAAGTGCTATGTTGGCCTTAAAACCATAATAATTCAATTGCAAGTGGATATCGCCCATGGTACATGGAGAAAGACTCTTGGGCATAAGGCACCAACCAGGCTTTGCTGGTTTCCACTGACCTCGAAACCCAAGGGGAGGTGCATTCCCATGGCTGACAAATGAGCAGAGACAAACCCAGAGCCACAGGGAATGCAGGAAATGGCAGGGCTTTGATACAGGGGATGGTTTGACAGGCATACTCTTCAGGCACATCTGCACTGCAGCTGGGGGCGAGCCACCCAGCCTGTGTTAGCAGGCCTAAGCATCCTTATTAGGGAAAAGGGAAAGTGATATCGTTGCTAACTCGTGTAATTATGTCAATAGCAAAGTTTGCAGCACGGCACCTTAAGTTTATAAAGCAGATGGTGCGGGGCAGGAGGATGGGTGTTTCTTTACAAAGCCCTTTATTGAGCCAAAATAGTTCTAGTCCCTTTGATCAGGGCTGTGTGGACTTTGCCCTTCCCAGAGGGAGAAAGGCTAATGAGCGATCTTTGAATTTCTGCAGCCCTGCCCAGCACAGCTGCTCAGTCTGCAAGGAGCAAGGAATAACCCATAAGTCTTAGCCACACAGTCTTAGTCAGCTGCACACAACGGGCTCTTTCTCGCACCCTTCGAGGTCATGAATCTGCGGGCCCGCTAGGAGGCAAAGGAAAGCCCTTCCTTTTGCTGAACCCCCAAATCAACACTGAGTCAGATCCTCTGTGGAGTCACCCAACAAGGAGCCTGGCCCTGTGTGTGTTTATAAGGGAGACCGGACCCAGAGTTTAAGTTGGTTATGGGGAGGAAATGAGATTTTACAAAATGTACTGGATTTATTTTTTTCCAGTGAAGAAAGAGTTTTTTTCTTCTCTTCCAAGAAACCTTATACCGCTGCAGCCTTTGACGTGCAGAGACATCAGCTAGGTGCATAATTATGTATTGCTGGTTTAGTGTGTGGTGTCTAAAACTCTGCCAGGTGCTTCACAGGCAGCCAAAAAAGATGCAGTTCCTGCCTCCGAACGATTTATCATCCCCAGGCCTACTCCTGCAACACTGCTGATATTAAGGGACTCCAGTAGAACTGTTCAGAATAGGAACAGTTCCCACTAGAGTCCCAATCCTGCTTATACCAGTGGGGTTCTTTGGGGCATCCGGAATTATCCACGCCGAGCAGCTTGCAGATTGGGGCCGTTATTGACTAATAAAAGTTTGCAAGGTCAGAGCCTGAGTTTTAGATGTGCCTCCATGCTGACGTCCAGCAGGCAGGCGGTTGAGCGTTAAAGAAGGATGAGCATTAAAGAAAGGAAGGCATGAGAACTGGAAAGTCCTCCAAAGAAGGATGAGCGTCATCCAAAGAAGGAGGCGCGTTAAAGAAAAGAAGTCATGAGAACTGGAAAGTGAAACCGATTAGAAACAAAAGTGGCCAATGTAATGCTTAAAGGGTGACGTTCCCGTGTGTGCAAAGAGCCAGCTTGAAACTCATGCTCGGTGGACAAGATGCACTGATTTTACAGGGACAGTCTAGCTATTTGGGGCTTTGTCTTACACAATCACCTATTAAACCCCACCCGGTCCCAGTTTGTCACACTTGCTGTCTGGTCATGCACCATTTTCTGGCATATGGAAAGCTGTTTTAGAATGACATGCTGTGACTTTAAATTGTAAGGGGTTTCCTGGTTCTTGCAGGCAGGGGTCTCTGTAGGGAAGCATGTCATCAGAGTCGGGCTGCACACAGACAGCCAATAGCAGGCAGGGGCACTGGAATAGGGGCGGAGTCATGGCCACATCACCTTTAAAAGCAGGAGGGCTATGTCCAGCCAAGCACAGGAGCAATGTGGGGAGAGGGAGGAGAGTGGGCAACAGGGTCCTGGGAGGAAGAGGCAGCACAGGAGTGGGGCCTCGAGTGGAAGGAACAGTGCAAGGGTGGATGCTTGGGGAGAAGGGGCAGTGTGAGTGTGGGGCCCTGGGGGAATGGACTAGGGTTGCCAGGTGTCTGGTATTGACCCGGACAATCCGGTATTTTCACCTCCTGTCCGGTAAAAAAAATTCAGAAAATACCGGACACCTAAAATGTCTGGTATTTTCTGATTTTTTTTTTCCCTGCCAGGAGACAAAAATACTGGACACTTGGCAACCCTATGACACACTCAGCAACCGGCCCCCGCTGTCTTGCTTACTTGGTTCCGCAGGGAAGCTCCTTTCTGGCTCGACCAAGAAAACAAGATGGCCACCAGCAAAAAACCTAAAGATCTGAGCAAGGGGAAGCAATGCCTTCCCTGGGTCTTAGTGCTCAACTTCTTCTCTTCCTTCCCTATGCTGACTCTGCACGCAATTAAAGGGGCCATCCTTTTTTAATGCTGTTTTATTTATTTATTTTGCTTAATAACTCTTGGGGTCCTTTTTTTTTCCTTCTTTTTTTTGCTCAACAACTTTGGTCTCCCCTCCCCCCTCAACAGAATTTTTTCCTTGGTGTGGTTTTTTTTGGGGGGAGAGGGGCAGGGAGGTGTTCGGTATTTTTGTTGAAACCATCTGGCAACCCTAGAACGGACAGAGGGCAGGGACACAGTTCAGGCAATGGTGGCCTCTCATTTTTTAGGGACCTTCTGTCGCTCCTCAGAGCAAGGCGGGGTAAGTTGAGGCTCTCGGCTTTCGAGAGCAGCCTGCTTTGTCTCTCTGTGTTTTGGAGTTTCGTGTGTTATCGTTATGGAGCCTAAGAAATGAAGTAGTGTTACACACTGCACTCTTCCGGCGAGAGTATTTTATATTTTTATCCCGTTTCTCTGGGCCTATGCTGTGAAACACCACACACTGAAGGTCATGTAAGTGGGGCATGGACCTGGTGCTGGGCCAGTACGAAGGAATGAATTTTCCTCAGGTAGTGCAAGCAAGACCAGGCCCGCTGATGGGAAAGGATAAATGTGGCAATTGCCCAAGGGCCCAGAGTTTCTAAGGAGTCCAGAGCTCCTGGCCACACTGGCACTGCTACTGCAGCAGTGGTGGCAACTGGAGCCACAGACCCATTTAAATTGCCCCCGGAGTGTTGCAGAGCTGCTCCACACAGCTCTGAGTATAGGGGGGAGGAGTGCGCTATGGTCTGGGTGGCACTAAGGGCTGACTGCCTGAGGCCCCGCCTCTTCTGCCTGAGGCCCCGCCTCTTCTGCCTGAGGCCCTGCCCCTTCTGCCTGAGGCCCCGCCCCTTACAGGGCTGCAAAGATGGCCCCTCACACACACCTTCCTTTGGGACCTGTGGTGGCTGTCGGCCCTACCGAGCATGACTGACTAGCTGATTTCCATTGGCCATGCTGAGAGAAAGCAAAAAGGAAACAAATCACTCCAAGCCACATGGTAAAAGGGCATAATGCATATGAGGTCAGGTCCCTCAGCCTTCAAGTTTCAGTGTTGGGAGAGATGCTGATTAACTCCAGCTGAGATCTGTCTTGATATTTTTAACCCCACATTGTTCCTTTAAATGATAAATCAATGCTTTCGGCAGCTCCCTGCACCACACACAATCTATCTCCCCCCTCTGCATAATAATTTGCCAAAAATAAGTTTTCCCTAAGGTCTGCACAATGGAGCATCTGGGGTCTGAGCTGAGCAGGTCAGTTTCCATGTAGCCATTCAGTGCTGCGCTCTGTGGAAAATGCAAGAAGACCAAAACCTCAGAGGGCAAGGGGAGGTGATATGATGGCGGCTAATAGTTCCTTTTAAACTGGGCTCCATCCTCCGGCATCAGATGGGAAAGGGTGTCTTCCTTAAAGCCAGAGGAGGGAGCTGAAAACCTAGGTGTGCCAGGCGAGAGTGGTGTGTCGAGGTAAGATTGAGTCTTCTGAGCCAAGAGCCAGAGTTTGGTTGTTTCAGCAGGAAGGAGAGGGTCTTGGGGCGCTGGCGTTGTTTAAACATGGTTGGACATCAGGAACACAAGTGGCCCAAAAAACAGCCTCCTCCACAGGCGGTCGGATTAAGTTGCGCACAGACACAGGCACAAATCCAAAGCAGAATGAGTCTGATTGGCTTTCCCTTGCCTTCCACACTGTCGAACCTCTCCTGCTCCAGCGCTGTTTGGGTTTCTTTCTCAGAGACAGAGGGGCGGTTCTTTCCGAGTGTGAGACCGAGGGACAGGAGTGAAAATCCCCTTCAGGGATTTACTGAGGAAACAGGCTGTGAGTCAAAACGCTGCTGGAAAATATGTCAGTTTGACACGTTTCTATGTGAATACACACGTGGACCCAAGATGTGAAATGGATTAGAAGCAAAAGTGGCCAACATAATGCTTAGAACAGTGTTTCTCAACCAGTGGTACGTGTACCCTTAGGGGTACTCGAGAAATCTGGGGGGTATATCAATATCAAATTTGGAGAAAACTGAATTTTTGTTTTAAGTTTTACAGCACTTTCTTATTTTTGTATTTTTACACCCAAAAATTTCATTGCCCACCCAGCTACGATTAAATTGCAATAGTAGAAAAAAAAATTGTGTGTCTGAAAACTGTAAGTACTTATAATTTTTTTTAAAGGGGGTACTTTTTTTTTGTAAAGGGTACTTTGTAAAAAAAAAAGGTTGGAAACACTGGCTTAGAGAGTAACATTGTCACTGCACCATAGTGAGTAACCCCCATGAAGACAGTGTCTTGAAACAGAGGTGTGAGCAAAATTAGATCCACACTCTATAAACATGTGTAACAATATTCACATGGACTTGTGTATATGGATGGGAAATATTGATTAAAACACAGTCCTTTGTTATTTAATGAGTCACAAATCATGTGTGAAAAGTCACAGGGATTGCTAGGCCATTCACACAATGCAACGCAAAGAGGAGATTAAGGGGGGGATATGAAAGAGGTATATAAAATCATGACTAGTATGGAGAAAGTGAATGAGGAAAAGTTATTTACTTGTTCCTATACCATAAGAATGAAGGGGACATCAAATGAAATTAATAGATAGCAGGTTTAAAACAAACAAAAGGGATTTTTTTTTTCATGCAGCACACAGCCAACCTGTGGAACTCCTTGCCAGAGGACATTGTGAAGATCAGGACTTTAACAGGGTTCAAAAAAGAACTAGATAAATTCATGGTGAATAAGTCCATCAATACTTATTAGCCAGGATGGGTAGGAATGGTGTCCCTAGTCTCTGTTTGTCAGAGGCTGGAAATGGATGGCAGGAGAAGGATCACTTGATGATTCCCTATTCTGTTCACTCCCTCTGGGGCATCTGGCATTGGCAACTGTTGGAAGACAGGACACTGGACTAGATGGACCTTTGATCTTGGCTGTTCTTGTGTTCTTATGTTATGTAAATTGTCAATCCCCTTCAAGGACCACAGCATTTGTGTCCTTTTTCAGTTGACATCTTGAAGGGTGACATCACCTGAGAGAATCACCAAAGGATGGAAAATGTCAGGGGAGCAAGACATGCCTCAAATGGGGCTGGCCAAAGACTATCAGTGGGTCGATTTTCATGCTACACTCGATTCAGTGCAGCTGGGCCGTGTACAGCCTGTGAAGGGCAAATTTAATTTGCCAGATAGTGATATACCATAGCCACAGAGAAGAAGACGAGAAAGCAAGTGGCATTCTGCTGTCTACAGTAGCTGAGGCTGCGTGTATCCAAAGCTCTCGGAGGGAAAGCCAGTTCAAGGAGACCAGTGAAGTATGCTAGGTCGTATTTGGGCTGCTCAAACTCTCAGGTCTAAGCAGTCAACTCAGCTGGTTGTCACAAGTGGGCAAGACTTGGTTTGCGGGTGGAGCTTGGAAGAGCGCCCTCCGTCTCTTTCCTCTCCCCTTTGCAACTCCCGAGACTAATAAATGAGACCAAGGGCCACTGGATGGCTCAAGTCTTTATTAACAGGGCTACAGAGCCAATGGGGCTAATTCTATTTTCGCTCTAGTTTTACAGCAATGTAACTCTACCGACTTCAGATTTGTCCCCGTGAGAAGCCAGTCGGGCCCTTTAAATGTAGGGCTGATTGGTTGTTAGCATCTAATCTCTATCTGTTGGACTACGTGAAATGTCCACTTGTTAAAGAATAATTAAACTATCATTGAAGTTTGCACTAACTACCAGCCATGTCATCAAAAGAGGAGGCTGAGGGGGGATATGATAGAGGTCTATAAAATCATGAGTGGTGTGGAGAGGGCCGATAAAGAGAAGTTATTTATTAGTTCCCTAAATAGAAGAACTAGAGGACACCAAAAGAAATTAATGGGTAGCAGGTTTAAAACTAATAAAAGAAAGTTCTTCTTCACACAGCGTGTAGTCAACCTGTAGAACTCCTTGCCAGAGGAGGCTGTGAAGGCTAGGATATAATAGAGTTTAAAGAGAAGCTAGATAATTTCATGGTGGTTAGGTCCATAAAAGGCTATTAGCCAGGGGATAAAAAGGTGTCCTTGGCCTCTATCAGAGGCTGGAGAGGGATGGCAGGAGACAAATCGCTTGATCATTGTCTTCGGTCCATCCTCTCTGGGGCACCTGGTGCTGGCCACTGTCGGCAGACAGGACACTGGGCTAGATGGACCTTTGGTCTGACCCAGTACGGCCGTTCTTATGTTCAGCCTGTGAAGAAAGTACTGAATGGACCATGGAAACAGAACTCCCTGCATATCCAGAGAGCTGACTTCCTGCAGAACAGCATTGCAGTGGGACAGCTGGGAAGGGGGGGGGGGGGAATTCCCATCCCAGCAAAGTTTTCAAGATTTCAAATTTTTGTTCCATATCAAATCAAGACAAAAAGTCAGAACCTCTCCTCTTTTTTGCAAACCAGAAAGAAGATTTTGGATCAGCTCCAGAAAACGTTTCACTCTGACCTTTTAAAAAAATCAGATCTTTTTAATTCAGTATGGATTACTTACATTTGTGAAACAAAGAGTCTGAGAAAACAAAACCTTTTTTTCCCTTCCATAGAAGTTGAAATGGCACATTTTTGATCAGTTCAAAAACTTCTCGATTCAGGAGATTTGTTAAAACCGAACTTTGTCCAAAGTTTAGACAAATTGACATTTTCAAAAAAAAAAAAAATCCTGCCTGTTAGTCATGTACGTAAAGTGCTTGTAGTCCACATCCACAGGGAAAGAAGGGCTCCCAGTCCCTTTGTAATTCTGGCTGGGCCACCAGTGAGCCTGCCCTGACCTTGACTAATAGAATTGGCTTTTTTATGACTCATGCTCCAGAGGTCACAAGTTCAAACCCTGCTACCACCCACGGGTGCTTTGTAACAAGTGAGTGGGGGTGGGTTACATTTGCATTTCCTGGACCATATCTGTTTTGAATTGAAACAGAGAATCGCAGTGTCTGGGTTCTGAATCTGGGCTCTCTCAAGGACCCTTTGTTCCACCGAGATAGAGAGAGAGAGAAAAAGCCCTAATCAGAGGCACTATCAAAAACATGCGGCCGTGCACCTGCTGGAAGGCTTTAGAAAGTGATGGGGTGTGCGGTGCCATTCTAGGAAAAGGTCACCGGCAGAGCAAGTGTGAAGAATTAGTCAGCTGGGGGTGGGGGAGGAAGCAGGAAAATGAGGAGGCTGAATGAGCCTTCCTAGGAGCAGCATTATCTGAGTGCCGACTTCGTAGGGAAGAGCAGCTGGCGGCTGCTCTTGTTTTATTCTGTATCTCCTCTTTCCACAGGGAGGATTTTGAATGATACAGAAAGGGGACGTGGCCAGGGGAGAGGGATTGTGGGTGAGGCCTGGGAGCAACCATCAGGAGCCCTTGGCTTCTGTACCAGGGTGTGTGACTTTGGGAAAGTCAGGTCACCTCTGTTTCTCAGCCTCCCCCCATGTAAGAGATGGCTGAGGAGCGACCTGTTAGGCTAGGTCTTACCCTGGGAAGGTTTGGCGACAAAAGGGCTGTCGACATGCAAAAAGTCTCCAAAAGTGAAAACCAGTCAAACCGTTTTTTCTGCCTCCCCTGTCGACATTTCAGGGCCACATGGCTAGCTCCCCTGTCGACGGATAAGATCAAAGCAATATAGGTGAGCATCCCACAGTGCAGTGTTGTGGGAAGGCAGAGCTGATCCCTGCACTTCTTGGGATTCCCTCACAGCTTTGGGAACTCTCTGTGCTGAGCAATGCCAAAGCAGCACAGCCATCTCATCAGCCCTCCCCCTGTAGCAGCAGTCTGCCTGCCTCTCTGTTCCTAGCAGGGCCAAACAGGCACATTCCAATTATTTGTTCTTTTTGTTTGTTCCCCAAAGGGAGCAGTGCACACAGCTGTCAGATACTTCCCAGAGCTTTGAAGTGGGGGGGAGGGGGTGCATGCCTGCAGGGCAGCAGAGATCACAAAACACTGAGCACAGCCATCAGGGCAGGCATTGCAGGATACTGGCAGACACCAGTTCTCTTGACAAAACAAACAGCAGAGCTCACACTGGCCCTTTGTCGACAATAAAGGTAGGGGAAGAGAAAAAAGTCTCTTGGAAAACTGAAAGTTTTTTGTCGCCAAAACTGGGTGTTATTCCCAACAAAAGTTGCATTACAGGCTAAACACTCTCAAAAGGCAGTTTTTGGTGATATAACATGCCAGTGTAGACCAGGCCACAGAGTGGGTATAAAGATTCATTAGGGCTTGTCCGGTGCTTTGAGATCTCCCGTGAAAGACATGATGAAAACTTTAGACCTGTGTGATATTGACAGAAATCCATTTAATTTATTGCTGGAGAAATAAAACAGAAGATGGTCGATATTTCTGGCAGTGATTGGAAATCAAACATCAAGTGTCCAGGGTGCTACACTGGGACCCAGGAGCTCTGGCATCTAATCCCAGCTCTGCCATAAATCTCCTGTGTTAGCTTGGATAACCCATCTCTCCTCTCTGGCTTGAGCCCTTCAGGGCAGAGGCTGTTTGTCACAGGGCATTTGGGAAACAGTTGCTTCCCAACAGTGATGCAAATAATAACAGGCATGGAAGAGTTCTCCAAGGCTTCACTGGACATTGGTTGCAGATCTAGGAGCAGAACTCAGATGATCCCGGCTCCCGCTTCTGTGCACAGACCTCTCTTGGAATCAACAGGCCTGTTTTGTTTGCAAATGAGAAATGCAGCTTTCATCCATGGTACCATCGCTTTCCCGGGAGACGAGCACGTGTTCATTGCAAGCCAACCGCGTGCTGCTGGAAAGGCTGTTCGTGCATGGCTTCTGCCACCGCCGTCACCCAGGGGTAAGAGTGAGGCTGGTGTGAACAAAACAATCATTTGTCTAATGCCAAGACACCGTCCTGCTTTCAGAAATTGGGGTCAGTCACACCCCTACCTGTGCTAACTCCGCCAGCCCTATTCCCCTGTACGTCAGATGCAATAAAACAGTTCCCCAAATGCCAGCCTGAGCATAAAGGACATTATAAAGCTAATGGAGCATGGGCCGAGCACAATACCAGCAAATGACTGAACACATCAGCAGGGTAATTTGGTAATTGCACTCGAGGCAGGATCAGGGTTGCTGTCAAGAGAAGCTGATGATCCGGAGTAAGAAAAGGGCTTTCACAAGTGGATTTTGGGGGAAGCAGGGAATATCAGCCAGTAACGGGGTGGCAGGTTTGCAGACATATTGGTGATGCCTAGAATGCTCCGAGGTCAGACTGCTCTCCCCGTTCCTAAGGCTCTGGGAAGGAGTTTGGGGGGAGGGGTGTGGGTTTTGGGAGGGAGTTTGGTGGGGGAGGGGTGTGGGCTCTGGGAGGAAGATTGGGGGGAAGGGGTGTGGGTTTTGGGAGGGAGTTTGGTGGGGGAGGGGTGTGGGCTCTGGAAGGAAGTTTGGGGGGAGGGGTGTGGGTCTTGGGAGGGAGTTTGGTGGGGGAGGGGTGTGGGCTTTGGGAGGAAGATTGGGGGGAAGGGGTATGGGTTTTGGGAGGGAGTTTGGTGGGGGAGGGGTGTGGGCTCTGGGAGGAAGTTTGGGGGGAGGGGTGTGGGTTTTGGGAGGGAGTTTGGTGAGGGAGGGGTGTGGGCTCTGGAAGGAAGTTTGGTGGGGGAGGGGTGGGGTTTTGGGAGGGAGTTTGGTGGGGGAGGGGTGTGGGCTCTGGGAGGAAGTTTGGGGGGAGGAGTGTGGGTTTTGGGAGGGAGTTTGGTGGGGGAGGGGTGTGGGCTCTGGGAGGAAGTTTGGGGGGAGGGGTGTGGGTTTTGGGAGGGAGTTTGGGTGCTGGGTGCCGGCTCTGGGCTGGAGCAGGGGATTGAGGTGTAGGAGGGGTGAGGGTGCAGCATTTGGCAGGGGCTCCTCCCTCTGGCAGCGGCTGCTAGGGGGGAAGGGGGGTTTCTCCATGTGCTGCTGCCCACAGGCACCGCCCCTGCAGCTCCCAGTGGTCTTAGGGACACTCGGGGTGGGGGCAGCCCACACACACCCCCCTCACCCAAGGGACAGGGACGTGCTGGCAGCTGCGTGAAACAACCAGTAGGAAGCTGCTCTCGCCCCCTTCAGCTGCCGGGGGAGGAGGGAGGGGCGGTGGTCTCAGCTCACCAGTTGCCAACCCTGCTGCCCAGTTCTCATTCCCTTGTGCTCCGTCTGTGGGTCCACTTCCGCCTGTTGTCACTTGTCTGATAGTGCCGTTGAAAGCCCTTTTGGGCAGGGTCTTCGGCTCGGTGATTGTACAGCACCCAGCGCCGTGGGATGTCGGTGGTACCACGGTGCCAACCGTAGGGAACCCCCGGGGCTGTCCATAGGTCAGTTGCTGAACACTGTCGGTGTGGGTGGGTGGGTGTGTCCGACCCCTGTAATACCGCTAATGCTATTCCACGTGGGTGTGGCAAATGTAAACATGGCCCAGGATGGCTTCCACTTTGGGGTCTGAGCAAGGCACAAAAACCAGCTGCCAAGCTAAGCTAGCACTGGGATGGTGGGAGATGTCCCCGAACAGTCCTGTGTAGACACAGCCAAGGTGGTAACTGCCAGAGGCCAGATCTACACTAGAAAATCACTTTGATATCACCGCGCTCAGGGCTGTGAAAATCCATCCTGCGCCAAGGCCACATAGTTGTACCGACCTGGCGTAGACACGGCAGTGTTGCCGGGGGAGACAACTACCGCCTGTTGTACCGACCTGGTGTAGACACGGCAGTGTTGCCGGGGGAGATAACTACCGCCTGTCATGGAGGTGGATTAATTACACAAATGGGAGGGCTCCTTCCAGTCAGTGGACTGACTTCCCTAAAGTGTTACGCCCGCATCTATGCATCTGCGCCGATGCAGCATTTGAGGTGTAGACGGGCTCACAAAAGGGTTTCAAACCGGATTACACACCCTAATTTGGAGAAAGTGTGTTAGATTACTGTTGACAGTGTTAATGTATGCAAATCACACTTTAGCTGCCTGTGTTGCATTGCGCTCTGTGGGAAATGCTCTGGCTATGAGGTATGTTGCCAGGAATAGCAGGCCTTTAAGGATGTGCAAATTTATTCGGATGCTCTTTCCACCGCTGTGGGTGGCAGACGATTGTCTACTGTGGCCTGGGGCGGTGGTGAGCTCAGGGAACCTCAAAAGCTAGTCACGCCACGGACAAGCACAATACAGACATCTGCATTGAAGAGGTAGCATTGGCTTTGGTCGGTACTCAGACGAAGGGGTGTTGTGTGGCTAATGACATGAAGCATTATGAAGGAGGAGTTCAAATGCTACAGGAAGGAGGCCAGAGAAGTACCTCAGGGAGAGGGGGTGAATGGCAGTGGATGGGGCCGAATGAATACATTCCTACCGGGGTTGTGACTCCTCTCTTAAGGGCTGAAGGCCAGGGCCAGCCAACCCTGAGAACAGAACCAGCCACACCTGGGAAAGATCAGGGCGAAGGCTGCAGTGAAGAGAGAGGGAGCTCAGGAAATGGAGACTGCAGGCAGCGGGACGTACTGCAGCCGGGAAGGCCCCCAGACAGGGCTGAGAGGAGTAGCCGCAAGCAGGAGACCCTGCTGGAAAGTCTGACTGGGAGTGGAAGCCAGAGGCGGAGGGAGGCTGGGATCCAGCCAGGCAAATCTGGGGCCAGCTCCTCCCAGAGATCCAAACTGGGGGAAGGGTTTGGAGGCCCGGAAGCCCTGCCCACTGGCTGAGCTCCCGCCAGCTGACCCTCCCTCCCCGCTAGACTCCACCCCCAGCCTCCTGCTGCACCTCCCGCCCAGCCAGACCCCCAACCCTCAGCCCATTCCTGCACCTCCCTCCCAGCCAGACCCCCCCACCCTCAGCCCACTCCTGCACCTCCCTCCCACCCAGATCCCCCACCCTCAGCCCATTCCTGCACCTCCCTCCCAGCCAGACCCCTCCACCCTCAGCCCACTCCTGCACCTCCCTCCCAGCCAGATCCCCCACCCTCAGCCCACTCCTGCACCTCCCTCCCAGCCAGACCCCCCCACCCTCAGCCCATTCCTGCACCTCCCTCCCAGCCAGACCCCTCCACCCTCAGCCCACTCCTGCACCTCCCTCCCAGCCAGATCCCCCACCCTCAGCCCACTCCTGCACCTCCCTCCCAGCCAGACCCCCCCACCCTCAGCCCACTCCTGCACCTCCCTCCCACCCAGATCCCCCACCCTCAGCCCACTCCTGCACCTCCCTCCCAGCCAGACCCCTCCACCCTCAGCCCACTCCTGCACCTCCCTCCCAGCCAGACCCCCCCACCCTCAGCCCATTCCTGCACCTCCCTCCCAGCCAGACCCCTCCACCCTCAGCCCACTCCTGCACCTCCCTCCCAGCCAGACCCCCCACTCTCAGCCCACTCCTGCACCTCCCTCCCAGCCAGACCCCCCCACCCTCAGCCCACTCCTGCACCTCCCTCCCAGCCAGACCCCCCCACCCTCAGCCCATTCCTGCACCTCCCTCCCAGCCAGACCCCCCCACTCTCAGCCCACTCCTGCACCTCCCTCCCAGCCAGACCCCCCCACCCTCAGCCCATTCCTGCACCTCCCTCCCAGCCAGACCCCCCCACCCTCAGCCCACTCCTGCACCTCCCTCCCAGCCAGACCCCCCCACCCTCAGCCCATTCCTGCACCTCCCTCCCAGCCAGACCCCCCCACCCTCAGCCCATTCCTGCACCTCCCTCCCAGCCAGACCCCCCCACCCTCAGCCCATTCCTGCACCTCCCTCCCAGCCAGACCCCTCCACCCTCAGCCCATTCCTGCACCTCCCTCCCAGCCAGACCCCCCCCACCCTCAGCCCACTCCTGCACCTCCCTCCCAGCCAGACCCCCCCACCCTCATCCCACCCCTGCACCTCCCTCCCAGCCAGACCCCCCCCACTCTCAGCCCACTCCTGCACCTCCCTCCCAGCCAGACCCCCCCACCCTCAGCCCACTCTTATACCTCCCTCCCAGTCCGACTCCACACCCCTCCTGCACTCATTTCGTCATCACGGATGGTTGGCTGGTGGTCTGCGGAAAGCTTTGCGTTGAGCAGGGTGGGCCAGGAGCCAAAAAGTGTGAGAACCGCTGCCATAGCTGATGGGAATTGAGACCTCGGTCTGAGAGACTCCCTGCCAAACGGGAGAGAATGAGTGAATTGAGGTTGGTACCCAGCAGGCCGTCGATGGGACGCTAGGAGGAGACGTTCTCAGTTACTCTTAGACTGTAGGTTAAGTGCCCCTGGTGAGGTGAGAAATCAGAAGCAGCGCACTTAGACCTCTGGCCATGCAGGGAAGCAGCACTCCCAACGTAGCCAGCCCTGTGACAACGGGGAAGGATAGTGAGATGTGTATGGGGCTAGGTAGATACTTGGACGGGACCTCTCCCGGGAATGCCCACTGTGTCTCGATGGGTGATGTTTTCCTACCCAGGCTCCATTGGCGTGCTTCAGGGGGCCCACTGTTTCACAGATGGGATATAACTCTGTGGTATTGTAACCACCACCCGTCGGATTTGAACCTGGGACCTCTGGAGCTGAGTATAGGAGCCTCTATCCTCTGAGCTCCCAGCCCACGCTGTAGAGGTCTCTTAATCTTAACTGTTACTGTGGTCTAGGTGCCACTGCATGGGACAGTGAACCACACTAGGTGTGTGGGTTACATAATCACACACTTCTGTTTGTGAAAGCTTCTGCAAAATCAACGGTGTGTTGGCTCTGGCAGCCTGGCTGGGTTCCAGCTGGAGTAATTATACCTTCCTCCCCCAATTCCTCTTCGTTTCTAGTAGACGTTGTTTTCTTCCTCACATCCTGACCCAAACAGCTGCATAGGCTTGTTGTGCAATGCTGATTAAACAGTTGATTCCTATAGATGGCTGTCAAGTGCTTATGGACCCTTGGGGATCCGAGCACTGGCGTAATGGAAGATATTAATAGGAATCAATAGAATTAACGGGTTAATTCCCTGCTAACGGTAAACGCTGCAGTTGAAGCTAGTCTAATGAAAACCCGTATTCCCTAAACTATTCCATTTGCAGCAGATGATTCACTCACTGCTCCCTTCAAACAACATTAACGAGATTAAAAGCACATTTGCTAAATTTGTGTGATCAAGGGGTAAGGGAAGCTGCAATTAGCTTTTGACAAACCTTGCATTACCGGCTTCTCACATGGGTGCAACCCCACTTTGTGCAGAGCAAGGTGCCGCTTTCGGAGACGGTTTCTAGCCAAGGGCTAGAGAAGGGGGAAATCCAGTTGTGATTGTTGAGCGGACTTTCTTGCAGAGCAGTGTGAAGGGAGGGAATCTTACCTAGTGGTTAATGAATAGGCGTGTCTGGATAAAGCTCTCTTCCCCCATAAGAACGGCCACACTGGGTCAGACCAAAGGTCCATCTAGCCCAGTATCCTGTCTGCCCACAGTGGTCAAAGCCAGGAGCTTCAGAGGGAATGAACAGAACAGGTAGTTAGACATTACTGTGGTGGTGTTTTGACAGGTGTTTTGCTTTGTTAATGAAGGTAACCATTTGGCTGCACGTGTCTGCTTTTTGTGTTAATCTCTCTTGGCTCAGGTCTCGCTACCTTAAGTTGCTCTTCGCCTTTCCTTCACCCTCTCCCCCCTACGTCCTTACTGTAGTAGGCTGAGCATTTTGAAATAGGCAACACTGCCCCCTTGCCTGGACAAAAGCAACTTTGGGGGGTACATTTATATACACCGGTTCAAACAAGTTGCACGTTACTTTTAACGTATTAGGTTGCCACCCGCTGCCATTACCAAAATACCACCCGTTACCTTGTACATGGGGGTTTATTAGCTATTTACTATGCTGTTAGTTTAAACGGGTGGAGAACCTCAGGCCCGGGGGGCCGGATGCAGCCCCCAGCTTGCCTGGGTCTAGCTCCTGAGGTTCATGCACCCCCCCAGTTTTGGGGAGCCCATGCTGGTGCCCCAGCCTCCCTACTGCCCCACCATGGGCCTGAAGCACACAAAGTCTACCATTCTGAGCCCCCCCACTCCTCCCAGGCTCTGGTGTGTGAGGGGAATGTGGGGAGGGTCAGGGCCACATCAGTGAGGGTTGGGTGGGTTTTTTGCTTCTCACTTGTGTACAGCCCCTGACTGATTTTCCTGTGGGTCAGCAGCCCCCGACCCAAGAAAGTTCCCCACCCCTGGTTCAAATCCCGTCTTAAACCTCGGTGGGTAGGTTCCTGTTCTCTGTGGGGTGGGTGGAGAGGTGTTGGGACGCATGTGTTTTTACGTGGTGTTTTGTTACAACCGCTCTAAAATGTGCTTGTGGTCTGTGCTTAGCACCTTTGAGGTACCCGTGTTTTAATAACATTAGCCCTGTTCTTCACAACTCCTGTGAGTAGGGCCTGCCTTTTGCTCACAGCTCAATGTTGATTTATATTAGCAAAGTCTTAATGGTTGTGCCTAGGCCTTTGGCCTTTCACTCGGCCTCGAATACATGGGTTTATGCTTTGGGCCCTCATCTTAGTCCATTTTAAACATACAGTGATCTCCCTCCTTGTAGAACGAGGTGTACCGGTAGTTCGAATTAGAGAGCCTAATTCGAACTACCTACTCCGTGCCGCGTGTAGCCGCAGGCACGGAGTCTGCACTAACAGGGATTTAAAAATGGCGGCGCCCGGCAAGATGCAAATGAAGCCCGGGATATTTAAATCCCAGGCTTCATTTGCAACTTCGAATACCTACATTAGCCACCCTCATTCGAACTAGGGTGGCAGTGTAGACGTACCCAAACAGAGGCTAGGGGCACCATTCCTACCCATCATGGCTAGTAGCCATTGATGGACCTAACCTCCATGAATCTATCTAGTACTTTTTTGAACTCTAGACAGAACTATGTAGCACTTTAAAGACTAACAAGATGGTTTATTAGGTGATGAGCTTTCGTGGGCCAGACCCACTTCCTCAGTCCTGGTCTTCCATCCACCTCACTGAGATAAAAGGTGTTAATTTGTGTCTGCACTAGGGAAAAGCTCCAGATTGTCGAACCTTATCTGCTCCCCATCCCTGCAATCCAGAGAGTCCCGGTCAGACTGGAAGCTGAGTTCTTTTTCCTTTCTTTAGCGCCGGCTTTCCATTTGAACTTGTCACCCTCTCCGGGCCCTAGAGTCCCTGTCTGTGACGCTCTGTCTCTAGTAAGTATAAAGTATTGTCACCAGGAGACTTTCCTTTTCTCACCCATGGGAGGGAGCTACATTTGGAAGCATGTGTGGAGTTTCCTGGTTAGCATTCTCTGGCCTAGCAGGAAGTGGGATGCCAGACCAGCGCTTGACTGCATTAAATGTCAGCTGAGACGTCAAGGGCTCAAACATCAATAGCTACTGGAGTTGCTATTGCTAGATGTTGTAATATAAACCGATCTTGTAGCCAAGTTGATTCCATAGACACTATAATAACGTAATGATGCGAATACTGCAGATAGATGAGTAGGTGATTAGAGTCAATCAAATAATCGTCATGGGACGCCTGTAAAAGAAAAGAAAACGCACTTAGGACCTTATGCTTAACTAGAAGATTTACCCAGCGTTGCTCGGATCCATAACTCAATTAATGTTTGTTTTTCTTTATTTAAATCATTGCTCTGGGGCGGGGCTGGGGAGGAGGGGTTCGGTAGGCAGGCTGCCCAGCAGAGAAAGGACTACCCCAGTCCTCTCTCACGGCAGAAGCTTGGAGCTAGGTGAGAAGTGCCTCTCCATGGCCGCTGCACCTCCAGCGGGCACAGCTGGGGGCCACAGTGCATGTCCTGTCGCTCAGGCAGATCCAGGGTCTTTTGCCCCCTGCGCTCCCCAGCCAGAGTGAGGAATGGAGCAAACTGTGCACTTCCCCCTTGCTCCATGATGAAGGGGAACAGCCAGCACTGACCCTGTACAAACGGGGCGGGGGAAGCTTCAGCCTCCCTAAAGAATGCCTGGGGGGTAAAAGGCTCAGAGCCGGGGCCATTCCTGGTTGTGGGGGCCACACACCGCAGCCAGCCCCTTTCACCTGCCTGGTGTTTCTGTCTCTTTTCTGTTTGGTTTAATGGGAAGCAGTCCCATTCCAGGCACATCCCATTGTCCTGAAACAACCAAACCCTGACCGTGTTTTAAGTAATGATAAGAGGAAGCTGCATACCGAATTTGGGTCCCTGGCTCTTACCGTTTAGAAGGAGTTCTTGAGAAAACAGACCCATGGACAGGCGGACTGACACACAATCTCTCTCAAATATATAGTAGATAAGAGAAACAGGTGTTCCAACCTCTTCAGTGTCATGGCTCGCACAGGAATAGCACGGGCAACATACAGTAACGAAATGGCATCCTCTGAACCGCGCAGCCTTGCACGCACCATGTAGGCAAGGTAACACTGCATGGAGGATGCCAACTGGTAGCCAGATGCATTTGAGGGATGGACAGAATTGTCCCACAGGGCAGATAAAGCCAAAGATTCCACCCCGCCTCCCCCAGTTTGTATGGGAACATTGCTAGGCGTGCCTCTTCATCAGGGAGTGAGGGGGAATTATGAAGGCAATTATGAAGCAGGACTGGTAATGCAATGCTTTTTTTTCTGCAGCAAATGTTTAGCATATGTAATTAAAAATCATTTTCATCTACATTTTTCTGTGGAAAGTTCTGAGTTTTTGCCAGAAACCAAAATAATTCTGTCAGAAACCGAAAGATGTTGTACCATATCAGAGTTATCATGGGAGATGAAGTCTGGCCAAGGAATCCGGCCCATGGAGAAAAATGGAAGGTTGAGGGACCTGAACTACAATTCCCATGAGTCATTGTGGCAGCATTTCGAAATCAAACTCTTTTGGTTTGGGGGCCTTCTGTTTTTGACTAAAAGGTGGGGCTTTTTCACAAAAATGTTTCTGCTTTGCATGAAAAATAATGTTTTTGGCCATTACCCTAATTTTCACAGAAGGTCAGTGTTGACAGAAAATTTTCAGTCAACCCTACAAGTAACAGTAACCAAACTTGCCAGTGACTTACATTAGCTTGTGTTAGCCAGACCAAGCATTATAATGACAACCAACAACGAGACTCATTCCTCCTTCAGATGGAAGACAAAGATGACTCATAATTTGTGGTGGCACAGCTATGTGACTGCTGCCTTCTCTCCATGAGGTAGGAATTCCCTTCATGATGGCAAAGTGACCTTGGATTTGCAGAAGATGTCACCTGGTGGTCCCATACCCCTGAGAGATACGAGCTAAAACAAATGATCTCCAGACCTATGCACAGTTTGTAGGGCTGAAAATCAACACAGCCTAAAACCACTGAGAATGGCCACACACCAGGACACCCTAATAACACTTTCTGGGGTTAAGGCAATTGAGATCAGGTGCTTCACATAATTTGGCAGCAGCAGCAGCAGCAGCAAACCAGCTGGAGGAAGACAGTCAGGGCTGTTCCCCACTCTGGCACTTCAAGTGCAGAAGGTGGGGGCCTACAAAGACTTTCAATGCATCTGTAGGTTCTGGTTACAAAAATTCCTCCAGTCACAGATTCGCTGACTTTGGGGGGTAGCTGCCACCATCAAGTGATTGTATCCCTAAAACCAGGGGCAAACACTTGAATTCTCCCCTAGGGTACCCCAAGCTCTTTTGCCCTGAAAGAAAAGAGAAAAACCAGCTGCAGTCTCTGATAGATAACTGCCCAGTCTCAGGGCAGCAAATATATACATAGACCCGTTATAGACCCGTTACTTTCCAGGACACAAGAATCAAATCATCACCTTAAAAAAGTGATTTTTTTATTATAAAACAAAAGATATCCTTCATAAAGCATATTTGGTTGCTAGATGTTACTATGGAAAACAAATTAAAACACAGAGAAAAATCTCTGGGAACAATGCTTAGATGGTAATTGGGGAGGAGAGGCATAGATTCACACAGAGCAGTTCAAACCAAACCACCAAATAAAGTAAATACCCTGATTGTGACTAGATTCACTTTTTTCCTTTACTTCCAATCTCTTCTTGGTTCAGTCCACTTCCATACCCCGAATTCTTTGGAGACAGGGCAGTCCTGCCTGGGTTTAAATCATTCTCTCTCTCAATTCCTGGTTTAACTCTCCCACACAAAGAAAGCAGGCAAGGTATCTATATCCAATTCAAATTTCAGCACTCTATCTTGATTGGTTCTTCTGGCCCATTGCTAACACTGTTGCTAGCTACCTGAATTTAACCCCTTAGTCATCGGGTGCTGGTCAGCACTCCTATTGTCCATTACAAAGACATTAAAGCCGGACGTGTCTTCACCTGAAAGCCAATCGGGAGAAATGGAAACCTCCTCCTCCAAACTAAACTATGAATATTTAACATCACTTGTCATAGTGTATGGAGCTGAAATGTGGAGTCTTATCAAAGTGATGGTGTCCAAAGCCAAGTGTTTATAAATAACCACCCTTAGACAATTCTCAACATCAGCAAAAAACCTCAGATGCTGAGCTTTTCACTCGTTCTGGGGCATTTGGCATTGGCCACTGTCAGAAGAAGGGATACTGAGTTAGATGGATATTTGGTCTGTTCCAGTATGGAGGACAACAGAGAAACTGTGATCAAAACAAGAGTTTATGGACTGAAAATGGAATTGGCTAGGAGAGACGGGGAGAAAGGAATTGAACAATATAACTAGACATGCACTGGACTGGAATCCACAGCGCAAAAAAAAATGAGGTAGATGCAGGATGATACACAGCTGAAAGCTATTAAAATGACATGGGAGGAAGCAAAAAGTGCAGCACCAGATGTAGACTTGAGTTTCGTGGGCTAGAGGTTATGGCTTGCCGCTGGCCGCATCTGACCAGAAGGTATTTATGTTCTTATCCCAACCCAGGCTACAGAGAGAGAGAACCCAGAGAGCTCTATCCCAGAAGGGGAGTTTTGGGAAACTTGGCAAGGGCACTGAGAGAACATGTCAGTTCTTCACTAGTGGGGTTATCCATAATGATAGTCAATTTGGGGATTACACACCTTAAACTCAAAAGTTATGTTGACCATAGATTTCTTATTGCCGAATTTGGTTTGGAAAATGCTGATACTACATACTTCACATAATCCTTTACCCTCATAGTCTATTTTGTGTAATGTTAGACTCCCTCCAGTTACGGGGTTATCACACTTGGCTTTGTTTTCCCACTCTTCATGGATGAGGGGTGTTGAATCAGTGGGTGAGGAGATATTATTGTGACATCCTCCCCCCTTTTGAATCTTTATTCAAGGGCTGAATTTTCTTCCATCCACTCAACGGCAAGGATGTCACCCCGTCAATCAATATTTAAAGGTGATTCTCCCCTCTAGTTCCTATAACGTATTGGACCAGTTGCTGGACACATTCAGAATGAGGACTTGTAGCCACAATTTCTGAAATATCATTTGTGTTGGGCATTTGGACAATTAACTCGATGTATTCCCACCAAACACAGTTATCACTATGTTTAGGGCTTCACAAACGACGGCGAAAGCTGCTCGCCAGCCCCGCACTGCACATGTGCAAGAGCCGCATTGAGCATGTGCGCACCACGGGCGAGTAGATTGTATAGTTGGTCGAGCCCTGACTACGTCCTTACGAAGGCTTTGTGTTCCAGGTGGAACAAAGAGAAACGTTGAGTCTAGCTCTCTTCATTTCACAAGCAGCCTCCTGCACGTTTTAGAGTCCAGACCCCGTGCTCTGTGCCCTCTCGAGGCATAGGTCATGGTAAATTGCATGCCTACACCAGAACAAGCCCATCAATGGCACTTCAATTAAGGATATTGGGGCCTCGGTACTTCCTGGATGTACTTGTTTGCAGTTAAGACAATTAGGAAGACAGTGAAATGTTTCCCTCTACAATGTTCAGAACATTGGTGGCTTCAGCAGGGATACACTGAACTCAGTTCAGTGACTGTATTTTCGTAGAACAAGAGATACCCCTTAGGGGTGTTAAGAGGCGTGTCATTCATTAATCGTGTAGTCAACAAAAATCTGTTATTGACACGATCAAAAATCTGTTATGAGCACTGCAACCACTCATTCCCTTGACATCATCCCCTGCCTGAGGGTGTTATGAATGCAGCACTGCAACGGAGCCGGGACTGAGCCAGCTTGCCTGTGCGCCGGCTCCTAAATCGCATCCAGTGCAGAGTCGCAGCAGGGGCTGATGCTGGGACCAAGCACAAACAGGGACTAAGTCAGCCAGACTGTTAAAAAATTTTCTTGCAGAGCCATGGGGGGAGGAGGAGAGGGAGTTTGGATGTAGTTAATAGAATTAACAGATAAGCAGGTGCTTATCGGTTAATTGTTTAATCGACTGCACCATTACATCCCTAGTACACGTAATTTTGGAGAGACCCTGTCAAGTTAAAAATGTCACACACACACACACACACACACACACACACACACACAAGTTGCAGCGTTTCAGAGGGGTAGCCATGTTAGTCTCTTTCAGCCAAAACAATGAGGCGTCCCTTGAAAACATTTTCAGTTGATGGCCACGGTGGTTGCTTCCTAAATTAATGGCCTTCGCGCGGTAGCATCTGTGGAAGCCTGGCCTAGCGGGCTGAGTACAGAGCTGGCTGCCAGGAGCACTGAATTCTGGTCCAAGCTGTGGAAATGGTTTCTTTGCGTGGCCTTTGGCCACGTCCCTGTGCCTCACTTTCCCCGTGCTTGAGATGGGGTGATAATGCCCTTCACAGAGGGTTGTTCTGAGGCTTGGTGAATCTGTGTTTCTTCTGCCTGGACCCTCCGCCGATCTAACCAGGAGCTCTGTAGCGATATGGGAAGGGCAGTTGGGTTAGGAGCGCTGTTTGGCGAGGAGGGTTGTGGCATAGTGGGGGTGCTGTCTGCTCTGTAACCTGATGTCCCCCTGCGCTGTGTGGTGTGATTCCCACTGACTCACCCACATATTGTGATGTAGTGTCGGTACCTTGCTGGTTGCTGTGCTTGGGCTCTGGGTGACCTTTCCTGGCCTCTGCCTGTGAGCACTGCCCAGCAGGTGAGCTGCCTAAGTCACATAGACCAAGACCCAACCGGTCAGACGGGCTGAGGGCAGCGATGGGACTAAAGAAGTGAGTGTTCGGTGGAAGGGGCAGTTGCTGGTTGGGAAGCATGAAGGGAACCGCCTGAGCGGAGGGCTGATTGGGTGATGGACCCCTAACTCAAGGGGTCTGAAACATCTTGGCCCTGGCTCCTGTAACCACATCACATCTATGCTGTGCTGTATCCTGGGCTATGTCTAGACTGCAGGCTTCTTTCGAAAGATGCTCTTTCGAAAGCATCTTTCGAAAGAGCATCTTTCGAAAGATCGCGTCTAGACTGCAGGCGGATCTTTCGAAAGAAAAATCCGCTTTTTCGAAAGAGAGCACCCAGCGAGTCTGGATGCTCTCTTTCGAAGACGGCCTCTTTACATTGAAGAATGCCTTCCTTCGAAAGAGGAACTTTCGAAGGAAGGCGTTCTTCCTCGTGAAACGAGATTTACCGCCATCGAAAGGAAAGCCGCGTTCTTTCGAAATAATTTCGAAAGAACGCGGCTTGAGTCTGGACGCAGGGGAAGTTTTTTCGGGAAAAGGCTACTTTTCCCGAAAAAACCCCTGAGTCTGGACACGGCCCTGGAGAAGCAATAAACCCTCCCTATTCTACTGGCGGTGGAGTCTGTTCTGGGTGCAGGATCGGGGGGTACCCGACTTGGCGTCACAGGGTTGAGACACCCCTTGCCCCAGGCAAGTTCATATCAGTCGAGTGCTTTGAAAATAAGAAGCACGGTTTCAACACAAAAGGCCTGATGCTTCACTTCTGTCTGTCGTCGGTCTCACCTGGGCCCCGGGGAGATAAAACACTCCCCGCTCTGACTCGGTAGCACTTTGCAAAGTGGATGAGGACTCCATAACAGGGGCGGGCAATAATTTTCTCCAGGGAGGAAGGGGACTTAATGAATTGTGGTACGTGGTGATGGGCCAGTTCTACCCACTCCCCCCACCCCAGAAGGGGCGGGGCCAAGGACTAGCTTCCCCTGAGAGTTGTCTGGGGCTGGAGGCTTTGAATTAAAAACACAGCAAAGGGCTCGTGGCTCCTGGCCTTGCTGCTCCCGTGTTGCCTAGCCCCCGCCTGGGGTTGCTGCAGCTATTTAAAGGGCTCACAGCTCCAGCCCCCGCCGGGGTAGCGCCATAACCAGGAGCTCTTTAAATAGCTGCAGCAACCTCAGGCAGGTCTCAGGCAATGCAGTCGCCACTGGACTGGGAGCTGGGAGCCATTTAAATAGGATCCTGATATAAATAGAAAGTGGCCAGCTGCAGTCCACGGGCCGGATCCAAGTGTCGGGTGGGCCGAATTCAGCCGCCAGGCTGCATCTTGCCTAGCCCAGCTCCATAAAGTGCCAGTGTTGGAGAATCAGACCCTGGACGCAGGAGGGACGTTACTTTTGCATTGGCACCAAGCAGCTCTGGCGACTTTCTAGCCATGTGACTGTAGAAGGCGTGACGACGTGTCCGGATCCTCCACTCCTGCAGCCCTGTAGCAGCAAGAACAGACTCCGCCAGCCAGTAGAATAGAGGGGGTTTATTGCTTCTCCTGGATACAGCACAGCACAGATGTGATGTGTCTACAGGAGTCTGGGCCAGGATGCCTCAGACCCCTTGAGATGGGGGTCCCTGGGCCCCTAGATTCCAGCCCCCTCCTTAGACTGGTTCCTTAATGATTCTAGCCCCAGACTGGCCTTCCCCCAAACTCCCTTCCTAGTTCCCTTGCTGCCCTCAACCGGTCAGACCGGTTGGGTCTTAGGTAGCCCACCTGCAGGGCACTGCTCCGGATACTGGCCAGTAGGGGTCACCCACAGCCCAAGCGTAGCGACCAGCAAGGTACTGACACTACATCACAAAAGGGTTCATCTGGAATCAGATTCCGGCCTGTTATAGAGACACAAACCTGCCGGCGTGCTGCTGACTTTAACGGACCTACTCCCGCTGTACCCCAGTGTCCATGTGATGAGGACAAAAAATAGCATATTGAAGTAATAACGAACGCCGCTGATGGAGAGCGGTCATTAGGTGGGAACCTGCACAGGTTATTAGGGGAAAACTGCCTGTGACTGAACTTTATTACCTCTTGCTCTTTCAACCACTGTGGTTCAAGCCAAACTTCATGGAGCTTAATGTCTGATTAAATGTTAAACGTCTCTAGAAATGGCCAATTGAAGGCAAAAGACAGAGAGGCGCCATGAGGGCCCCATTAACCCCAATTGATTCTATGATAGAAAATGTAATTTACCTTTAAGGCCCCGTCGATCTAAAGGACTGCAAGTCACTCGCGCACAATGGGGTTTTTAATAGTACACTTGTTCCTGGTAAACCTCCATAATCAATTTCCTTTATCCTCGCCTCTTGGCTTATCCATTATATTCATTTTCGCCTCACTCCTGCAGCAAGCGGTTTTAAATTCAAAACTTGTTTTCAACCCTGTGACCTTCTTAGTTTTTAATACGAAGCCTATGAATAATTATTTAATGTGTGTTATAAATAATTACACATGTACCCAATCAAACCGAAAGCCTGTAATTAAATTCCCAGATTCTCCTGCTGTCCCTGGGTGGGTTCATGCTTTTCTGGAGTTAACATAAGAACAACCACACTGGGTCAGACCAAAGGTACATCCAACCCAGGCCGTGTCCAGACTCAGGGGTTTTTTCGGGAAAAGTAGCCTTTTCCCGAAAAAATTTCCCCTGCGTCCAGACTCAAGCCGCGTTCTTTCGAAATTATTTCGAAAGAACGTGGCTTTTCTTTCGATGGCGGTAAACCTCAATTTACGAGGAAGAACGCCTTCTTTCGAAAGTCCCTCTTTCGAAAGAAGGCGTTCTTCAATGTAAAGAGGCCGTCTTCGAAAGAGAGCATCCAGACTCGCTGGGTGCTCTCTTTCGAAAAAGCGGATTTCTCTTTCGAAAGATCTGCCTGCAGTCTAGACGCGATCTTTTGAAAGAGGCTCTTTCAAAAGATGCTTTCGAAAGAGCCTCTTTCGAAAGAAGCCTGCAGTCTAGACATAGCCCCAGTGTCCTGTCTGCCGAAAGTGGCCAATGCCAGATGCACTAGAGGAAATGAGCAGAACAAGGAACTATCAAGTGATCCCATCCCCAGCGTCAAGCAAACAGAAGCTATGGACACCATCTCTGCCCATCCTGGCTAAGGGCATGTCTACACTAGGAAACAATTTTCAAATAACTAAAATCGATTTAATAACTCCTGAAATAACAATATCGAAATAGCGTGTCCTCACTATGGGAAAGTCTCGAAATTAGTCTGAGGCAGGCTTTGTTAGTGTGGGTGTGCTACCTCGACTTAGAACCCCATGAAGCACTGGGCAGAGATTAGTTTAAATTATTCTGGGGAGTAGTTATTTCAAAATAACTGCCCCAGAGTATCCACGCTACCGCTATTTCAAAATAACTATTCTGAAATTAGCATTATTTCTCAAGAAAAGCAGTCGTGCAGATTTCGAATTAAGCCGCCCATTATTTTGAAATATGGGCTTGGTAGTGTGGACAATGCACTTATTAATTCAACCAAAGAGGGGTTATTTTGAAATAAAGTCCTAATGTAGACCAGGGCTTAAAGACATTGATAGATCTGTCCGCCATGAACTTATCTAGCTGTTTTTTGAACCCTGTTAAAAGACCTGGCCTTCACAACATCCTCTGGCAAGGAGTTCCCCAGGTTGACAGCAGCCTTCAATTGAATTACAGACCTGTGGAGTGATGAAGTTATCTTGTATTACATTTCTGTTTTACAAGCTAAGTTGTTGTTCTTGGGAGTGTATAAGTGGAGCCTGGAAACATAATCACTCCATGGGAAGGAAGGGGATTAGAGGATGGGAAACTTTCACTTGCTTAATCGCTTATTATTATTGTTTATTATCAGCACTTGGATGACCCATGCTTCTCTTCTTGGATGCATTTGAGGGGGTCTGTCTTGGTTGCTCAGTGCTTGGAATGGGTGTTTTTTGTCTAGTGCAGTAGAGGCTCTCAAAATTTCCTGCCTTGATCCTTCTCTGTAAGGGTCAAAGAGCAGCTCCTCCTCATTAGTGGCAGAAGTGACCCCCCCACCCCGGAGAGGGGCAGGGAGCAGGCAGCTCCTGGGTGGTGTGGCAGCAGGACCAGGTGACCCCCCCCCCCCCCCATTTCTAGAAGCTCTCGACTGTGGTGCAGACCGGGGCTCCTCGTTTTCCCTCCCCTCTGCCCAAAGCCTCTTGCTTCCACAGGCTTCGGAGGGTTTCAGACAGGAAGGATGGTGGACAGGCCAGCGGGGAAGGGTGTTCGGGAGTCACCAGTGGCTAAGGTTGGCAGAATCTGAGCAGCAAGGGGCTGCTGAGGTAGGATGGGGCTGTACTTTTTCCCCTCCTTCGCCCAGATTTTTTGGGCCTACCTTCCTACTGCTGCTCTCATCTGGCCAACCACAGCCTGCACCCCATCTTCCTCCTCCCCCATTAACCTCATTCCATGCCTCCCCCGGGGGCATTAAAAGACATAAATATAACATTGCGCTCTGTAGAGTGAGAATTTTTCTCTCTCCCAAAGGCAGATTTTAACCCAAACACTTTTATTCTGTATATTATGATCGCATCTGCAGGGGCAAACTGAGATCAGGGCCCCATTGTGCCGGACCATGTAGACACACTTTGCAAGAGGCAGTCGCTGCCCTGAGAGGGTATGCTGTAAATCGACAAGAGGGAGGGGGTGGAAATGTGGTGATGTAATTAAAGACAGTATCACCATGCACATGCACAGAAGGGCAGAGTTAAGGTTACACCGATAGCCTTAATGCATGCCTTTCCTAACCTCTGAGTGCTTCACTTTGCAACTCCAATAATGTTATTTGAATGTAGTGTTGGGAGGTGCTAATGTAATTTCCTAATAATTTTTTGAAAAGCAAACTGGTCAAACAGAAATGCCAGCATGTGGAACCAATGTGACCCCCACACGTGGTCACATGCAGAATTAGAAGCTTTAGATCCACCACACAGATCGTTGCCATTTGAGCTAACAGAGTAGCTAGTAGCAATAGCAGGCTGTTATCCTCCATTTTAATTAGCTTTAGAGGGGACTGTGATGCACACTTTGCCAGCATTTTTCACAGTTGTTTGCTCACAGCAGAGGAACAGTGAGACTTAGGAATTTCGGGGTCCACATCAGACACTGGGGGAGTCGGTGTTCTAATGATCACAGACCATTTCCCCCCAAAACCTGACCCACTTCTGTCCCTTCCTCTCCAACCCCTCACTTTCACAGTCCTGTCTCTTATCCCCACTCTGGGTTCCTCATTCCAGTCAGTGTTCCAGTCTTCTCAGTCTTCGCTCCAGCCAGTCCCAGTCTCCGCCTTTCTAGGCTGCTCACCCCAGTCTCCCACACTGCTCCTCCTATCTTCCCTCAGCCCTCTTCCCATTGTCTGCCTCCCTGGGCTCCCCCTCCCAGCCCCAGGCATCTGTCTGAGTCACCCCATCCTGGGCTCCTCATCAGATCTCAGCCTCTGCATCGGGGGCGCCATGAAAATGGGGGACAAGGCCCCCTCTCACTTTTGACCCAAGGCTTCCCCTCTTCCCCCTCGGGCCTCACCCCTAGGCCAAGCTGGAAACTGGATCCCGGGGAGTTATGGGGAGCATCAGACCCAACACCTGCCTGGGGCGGGGACCCAAGAGCAGCTCTTGGCTCCTATCCTCACCCCTGGGCCTGCTGGGGACCCCATGCAGGGCAGGTGGAGGGTTCGCAGATTCCCACAGCTGCCCAGATGGCTCTTACCATGCCCTGGCTGCAGCTCTTTGCCCCCCAGGTCCTGCCTGCCTCCAGGCCAGAAGGCAGAGTTAGATTGGGGACAGAGCCGTGCAGGCAGCTGTGGGTAGCTGCAGATCCTCCACTTGCCCTGAGTGGTGTGGGGGTGCTGGCCAGGGTATGTTCTCAGCTCTCCCTCCCCCCCATGGGGCAGATGGAGGGACCTGTGTCTTCAGCCTGGCTTTGTCTTGTGGGTTGGCCAGGACGTTGGGTCTGGGGGAAGAAGAGGGGCAAGAGGAGGGCCATGGGGGGGGAGGCAGAGCCTGATGCCCCTCACACTTTTAGAAGATAAGAACGGCCACACGGGGTGAGACCAAAGGTCCATCCAGCCCAGGAACCTGTCTGCCGACCGTGGCCAATGCCAGGTGCCCCAGAGCGAATTAATGCAACAGGTTATCCTCACATGATCCCTCCCCTGTCATCCATTTCCAGATAAACAGAGGCTAGGGACACCATTCTTACCCATCCTGGATTTGCATCCCCCTGCCTGAGGCAGGCACCCAGCGTGGATAATACCGGCCAAAATGGCAAACATTTGGCAAATGCATCGAAAACGAGAAACTGGGTCTTATAACAGGAAGTGCCAGGCAACCTAACTACAGGGAACCAGCTTTGCCTCAAAAATAAATATCCTGTCTTTCAACCCTAAGGCTCATTGAAAAGTGCATTAAGAGCACTATTTAAAGCCCTATGGTCACATAGTCCGAAGAGGGATCAGTGGTCATTTATGCTAACGAGCAGCCTTCATCGTCTTAAAAAAACCCCAAGCCCTGAAGTTTTATGCTTTTTGCTTAAAAAAAAAAAAAAAGTTGTGCCTTCTAGAGAAAAGATACTGGAAAAATGGAGTGGGGGAGGATAATTGAGAAATTGCTTAGCTCCGTATTTGTCTTAAAGCACAGAGTGCAACTCGCATGAGCAAGGATTGAATGACATATGATTAAAACCTTCTCAGCCTTTGCGAAAAGGATTGGTCGTATCCAACATTTATAGTCATGCAAATGAATGGCTGCAGCAAAGGAGAAATCAATCATCAAAAAGGCTTCCCTGGGTCAAGACTAGAGAAAATTTGGAAACCTGAACTAACTGTTGATCTTGAATGCACTGATGCCGTCTGACATTTTTGGTGGCTCACCGAGTTGTGGGCTCCATTGTTGTCCCTTCACCCATCCGTTCTGTACCTGGCGAGGGAGCGAGAAACTCATTACTCGCTTCTTGCTTATGTGCATTGCCGTGTGTGCTCAGCCAGACTGGTTGATTCTTGGCCTCATTGAGATTTTTTGCAAGATCAGCACGGTTGGGCTAGATCATTGCTTACATGGGAGGAAACCTCTAACCATAAGCACTAATAAGAATGATTATGGTGGAGAACCAAGAGGTCTACTTGCATTTCTCACAGGAATAATCACCTACCTCTTGGGCATTGGTTTTATACTAGTGGGACATTGTTGACTTTGGTGAAGTTAATCTAGATTTACACCAGTGTAACTCAGGCTCACTGTCAAAGAACTAGAGTTCTTTGAGGGTGTCAACAAGCATGTGGACAAGAGGAATTCAGTGTATACAGTGTACTTAGATTTCCAGAAAGCTTTTGACAAGGTCCCTCACCAAAGGCTCTTAAGTAAAGTAAGTTGTCATGGGATAAGAGGGAAGGTCCTCCCATGGATTGATAACTGGTTAAAAGACAGGAAACAAAGGGTAGGAATAAATGGTCAATTTTCAGAATGGAAATTAGTAACTAGTGGTGTCCCACAAGGGACTGTACCGGGACCAATTGTATTCAACATATTTATAAATGATCTGGAGAAAGGGGTAAACAGTGAAGTGGCAAAATTTGTACATGATACTAACCTGCTCAAGATAGTTAAGAACAAAGCAGACTGTGAAGAGCTTCAAACAGATCCCACAAAACTAGGTGATTAGGCAACAAAATGGCAAATGAATTTTAATGTTAATAAATGCAAAGTAATGCAAGTTGGAAAAAAATAATCCCAACTATACATATAATATGATGGGGACTAATTTAGCTGTTACCACTCAAAAGAGAGTCATTGTGGACAGTTCTCTGAAAACTTCCACTCAGTGTGTAGCAGAAGTCAAAAAAGCAAACAATGTTAGGAATCATTAAAAAAGGGATAGAAAATAAGACAGAGAATATCTTATTGACTCTGTATAAATTCATAGTAGCCCACATCTTGAATACTGCGTACAGATGTGGACGCCTCATCTCAAAAAAGATACCTTGGCATTGGAAACGGTTCAGAAAAGGGCAACAAAATGATTAGGGGTTTGGAACGGCTGCCATATAAAGAGAGATTAAAAAGACTGGGACTTTTCATCTTAGAAAAGAGGACACTAAGGGCAGATATTATAGAAGACTATAAAATCATGACAGGTATAGAGAAAGTGAATAAGAAAAAGTTATTTACTTGTTCCCATAACCTAAGAACTAGGGCTCACCAAATGAAATGAATAGGTAGCAGGTTTAAAACAAACAAAAGGAAGTTTTTCTTCATGCAGCACAGTCAACCTGTGGAACTCCTTGACAGAGGATGTTATGAAGACCAGGGCTTTAACAGGGTTCAAAAAATAACTAGATCAGCAGTTTCCAACTTTTTCCAGATGGGGACCCATTTTGACAATTCAGGCAGACTTGGTGACCCAAGGCAATTCAAAAATGGGGGGGGGAGGAGGGAAGGCAGAACCACCTGGGGAGACACGTGGTGACCCTTTTGAAATGGCGACCCATATTTGGGTCCTGACCCATAGACTGGAAATGGATGACAGGAGAGAGATCACCTAATGATTCCCTGTTCTGTTCACTCCCTCTGGGTCATCTGGTATTGGCCACTGTGGGAAAACAGGATACTGGGCCGGATGGACCTCTCATCTGACCCAGTATGGCCATTTTTTGGTCTTTGAGGGGCACCCCCAGAAATGTTTGTGCATGTACCTGCAGCAGCTATTAGCCCAGCATGTCTCCTTCCTGCCCGATCCATCCAGATGCCACGAAACTTCCCATTCAGTGAACGGGGGGGGGAATCACTGTTTTTCTCAGCTCTACGTGAAAATGGAACAGCTGGGTGGGGCAGCTACGATATAAACCAGGTTAAGGCAGAGCTAGCACAAGGTAACAGTCAGGGGCTCACTGCAAAATCGAGATTCTTTATTGCATGCACTAATGAGAGAGGCAAGTGCTCTGGTGGGTGGCCAGCAAGCCAGGAGAAATGCATCTTACACGTGTCTGCTGATAAAGTTTGCCAAACACAAAGAGCTGGGCTGTAGGGGCATGTCTGCACTACTGAGTTATTTCGAAGTAACTCACGTTATTTTGAAATAACAAGGCAAGCGTCCACACAGCAAGCCCGTTATTTCGAAATTATTTCGAAACAAGGAGCTTCTTATTTTGAGGAAATAAACCCTCGTTTTCATGCGGAATCACACGTCTTTTAAAATTGCTATTTCACAATAGCTGTAGTGTGGACGCACTATTTTGAAATAGTTATTTTGGTAGTTATTATTCCCAAAATAAATTATTTTGAAATACCCTTGGGCTGTGTCTACACTGGGCCACTTATTCCGGAAAATCAGCCGCTTTTTCGGAATAAGCTGCGAGCTGTCTACACTGGCCCTTGAATTTCCGGAAAAGCAACGATGCTCTACTGTACAAAATCAGCCGCTATTCCGGAAAAACTATTCTGCTCCCGCTCGGGCATAAGTCCTTATTCCAGAACACTGTTCCAGAAAAGGGCCAGTGTAGACAGCCCAGTAGTCTTTTCCGGAAAAAAGCCCCGATCGCGAAAATGGCGATCAGGGCTCTTTTCCAGAAAAGCGCATCTACATAGGCCACAGACTCTTTTCCGGAAAAAGGGCTTTTCCAGAAAAGCAGCCTGCCAATGTAGATGCTCCTTTTCCAGAAAAACTGAAAACGGAATAGTATTCCGTTTTAAGCATTTCCGGAAATTCATGCCAGTGTAGACACAGCCCTGTAGTGCAGACATATCCTCTTTTATTCTTGGATGTAATGTTGCTACAAGGCAGTGTTTCTTATGCTGGTGTGTGGAATAAAGAATCTTGATGCCTATCTTGTATGAGAAGGTGGGGTAAGGTAATAAATTGCCCAGGGAGGTTGTGGAATCCCATCTCTGGAGATATTGAAGAGTAGGTTAGATAAAGGTCTATCAGGGATGGTCTAGACAGTATTTGGTCCTGCCATGAGGGCGGGGGGCTGGACTCGATGACCTCTTGAGGTCCCTTCCAGTCTTAGTATTCTATGATCTTTTATTGGACCAACTCATGTTGGTCATGGAGACAAGCTTTCAAGCTGTGCACTGATGAGTGAATGCATAGAGTCAGGGGCTACAAGCCCTTGTTCTCAGATTAAGGCTCAGCACAGACAGTGCACTGAGGTAACGTCACCACCACACCAATATCAGTAACTTTGCAGAGGCGCACTCAAGAACTTGCTTGCCAGAACATCATTCTTTCCTGTGTAGATTAACAACTACCTGTGGCTCTAGCCACATGAGCTAAGTAGGGTCAGATCTGCTCAGGATAGAGTAGGGGAAAGCTCATACAAGATATATGGGCCATAGACAGTGGTATTATTACCTATCTTGTAGGTCTGCAAGGGATGTTGGAAGGTCATTGAGTCCAGACCCCTGCCCTCATAGCCTGACCATCTCTGACAGATTTGCCCCAGAACCCTAAATGGCCCCCTCAAGGATTGAGCTCTCAACCCTGGGTTTAGCAGGCCCATGCTCAAGCCACTGAGCTATCCCTCCCCTCTCTAATTTATTGGTTCATTAGAGGGTTTTCTTCCTCCTGTGTCTGACTCTGTCTTTGCATGGTGGTAGATAGAACTGCGATGCGACCAATGCTATAACTAGTGACATCTCTCAGGATAAGAAAGCCAGTATAAAGTCCACCAGGCAGACCACCGTATGTAACGACCACCAGGCAGATTTGAACCTAGGAAGCTTAGTATAGGAGCCGCTACAGCTACCTCTCTATAAAGCCAGCTGCCTCTCAGCTTAGGCTGTAGAGCTCCCTTGTTCTTATCTCTCGCTGTAAGTGGCCTAAGTGCCACTCCATGGGACAGTGACCCGCACCAGGTGTGTGAATGACATTCTTCCCCTAACTGAGGAAACACATCTTGAGCTTCAGAGACCCAGTTGAGATCCTGGACAAGCCCCCTCATTTGTAACCACCGCTGGGCGGATTTGAACCTGAGACCTCTGGAGCCTCAGTACTTTGTGATCTACAGATGAAAAGTGTTACATAAAATAAGGGATTATTAGTCTTAGCAGAGGTTAAATGACCTGATTCTCGACCCCTTGGCATCATCTTATGTCCTTCATTCTCTGTTTGCAACGGGAGCCTGCTGTAGTCCCTCTGAAAAGGCATAAATAACTCCACCGGCTGCAAAGGGAAGGGATGGGGGCGACTTGGCTCCAGTGATATGGCTGGTTGGAGTCTCCCATCGGTGTAGATATATGAGAATTCAGCAAACACGATAAGTGAAAGATGTATGTGGGAGATCAAACCCATGCAAGAACCGCAAACACAGCTGCGGTGAGACAGACAAAATTTGCCGATGAACATTTTAGATTGTTATCTCACAACAGTTGATACATCCTGCTTCAAATGGCAAAAGGACTAATCTATCACCATCTGTCACGGCTGGTTGTTGTCCAAGTACTGGGATCAACTTGTGTCTTCAAGTTTGACTTCAGTGTATCATTTTGCCCTTTGTATTCACCTGCATGAGAACAGGTGCCTCCCTTCAGCCGACCACAAAATATGGCTCTGGGGATTCTTGAGTTGGCCAAATGAGCAAGGTTCCCAGACCAACAAAACTGGAGCAGGTAGGAGCATGCTTTGATTGCTGGACATCTGAGCACAATGAAGGTTTTCAGCATTAGGAACCATTCGACCCTACAAACTGACCAAAGACAATGCATATGGAACTGACTGAGTTTCCTGATATGGTGGGAGGAGGGACGCACATTGTCCATGTCTCAGAACCAGACGGTGTTGTGTTCAACACAACTGCCTGACAGACATTTAGCTTAGTGCTTATTTTGACAGCCCCGTTGTTCCAGACAACGTTCCAAATGCAGGGCTGGCATTCTGTGCTGGCAGGCCCCGTAGGTAACAAAACTTACCCCTGGACTTCAGAGAAGCAGTATTGATCTTAATAATTTGTGGGCACGGGCATCTCTACTACAGTTTGTTCAACACTTCGGTTTTCTTCAGGCTAAGTGGGAAACCAAAGCAGTTAACTGTGTGAGCAGAGAGATCAGTTATAAATAGAAAGTCCTCAAGCACATACATGTTTTTTCTCTGTATCCATGAGGATCCATTGTGCTGAATTCTGGGCATGCCAGATCATCCCAGAGGCCCTGATCATTAAAGGTTTTTGAGCATCTAATTCCCGTTGACCTTAGAAATATTTAAGCACCTAAGGAATAAGAAAGCATGTGCAGTAACTATTGCTGTTACATGCTTGTGCCCGAATAAATCTGCCACAGGCCATGTCAGTGTTATTGTTTTGTAAACTTGCCTGAGTGTTGTGCAGTACTCTGATCACTCATGCATAGCCCTGCCCTGGTCTGCACTGTAGCAGATCTGTCAGCACCAGGAACTGACCCTAAGACTTTTCAAGGTCCTGTGGAAGTTCCATTGGTTTCAGTGGGCTTTGGATCAGAGTCCTTTAACCCTGGGAGCTAAAGCAGTGGTTTTCAAACGACCGGTCATGGCCCAGCGCTGGGTGGTGGAATGTGGGGCTCTGGGGTTCGTTGCTGTAGGGGGATCAGGTGACTAGTGTAGGGGGGTGCTAAGAGCTCCCTGCCTGTCCTGGCACCACAGACTGTACAGCGCCTGGCTCCTAGGTGTGTGGGGGGTGGCGGGAAGAGGAAGCGCACAGGGCTGCACGCACTGCCCCTGCCCCAAGCATTAGCTCTGCCCTCCCATTGGCTGGGAACACAGCCTGGTGTGCGGTGCCAGGAGAGGTAGGAAGCCGCCTTAGCACCCCCAGTGCACCACTGACTGGGAGTCACTCAAGGTGAGCCCCTCTTGCCCCCACCCCAAAAGCCAGAGCCCCTCCTACACCCCAAAGCTCAGCCTCAGCCCCACCCCGGAGCCCACACTCCAGTCACATGATGTTGGGGTCGCAGCATCCACCCTTTTCTTCAACTGGATCATGAGGAAAAAAGTTTGAAAACCCCTGAGCTAACGGGACATTTCATTAGCTAGGAAGAGTAGGCGACTGTCTTCTGCGTGGCCAGAGCAGAGCAGGCCACCAGCGGACAAGGGACACACCTACCAAGCGTGATAGTGTTTTTATTATTAGCACCCCTGTGGGGCTAGACACTGTACAAAGGCAGAACAAAAAGTCCGCCTCGCCCCAAAGAGTGTATCATCAAAGCCTAAGTCAAGAGCCAGCCGCGAGGTATGGACAGACAAAGAGATAACGAGACAACATTGGTCAGTTTGACGGGCAGGGGTCTCTGTACCGTAGCAACCTAAGCGCTGATGCAAACCCCTGTTTAGTTATGAAAGTGTAAACCACTCACCTGCTAGGGGTGGTGTGCTGTCCAGTGGAGGGCCACTGAGACCACTTACAGGGAGAAAAATGAGTCTTTTCTACAGCCTTAGGTAACAGGCCGCTGGCTTTTAGCTCATGCAGTAGAAGCTCATGTTCTACGTTCTACAGGTCCCAGGTTCAATTCCGCCCTGAGATCGCCAGGGTCTGCCCGCATTGCACAAGCTGCTGCTGCACGGTCCGTCTGGTGTTGCTCTGAGAACCCCAAGAGTTAGGTGGCCAAGTGGCTCTCCCCCAAAAATCTGAGCAAAGCATCTTCCCTAGCTAGGAGGCTTGTTAATAACAGCCAAACAAGCCGCCCTGCGTAGCTGTTTCATGAGCTGCACATTTCGTCCTGGGTTTTAAAGCCTGTTTTTACACCAAATATCTAATTCCACGGAGCGCTACTAATAACGATAATTATCCATCAGTGGCCACTTGTGTTGACTGCTTTGGCCTCATTCAGGAAAACAATGAGCCAGGCAGCATCGACATGCGGCGTGCGCAGCAGGGGCGGGCACAAAGAAACATTTAGCCTCTCAATCAAAGGGGATTGGTGGACTGGACACATCACTGGAGGAGATGCTGGGAGGTCCTGGGTGTCACAATGATTCGATGATTCTGTTGTGCTTTTTCGTGGCATACGAGTGATCAGGTGCATTTCCTCTCTGGCTTAGCACAGTAGCATGCTTCTTAACAGCCCCTTTCATGACCATACTATGTAGTCATCATTTTTGTACGGCACCTTCAAGCATTTGGGGGTGTAACAAATCACAGGTATGATTGCCAGATACTTTCACAAAAAAAGCCCGAACATGGCAGGAAAAAAATTGGTTGAGGAAAAAAAAAAAGACACTGCGCCTTTAAAAATCCCCGCGCTCCTCACTCCCCGCCCCACCTCCACCCCCACCAGACACGGCAGGGGAAGAATGTCCCTGATGGCCTTCCGTCCAAGAAAAACAAAAAATACCGGACATTTTACAGGTCTGGTATTTTCTGGGTTTTTTTTTTTTTACAAGTCAGAGATCACAAATACCAGACTGTCTGGGCGAAAACCTGGCAACCCTAATCAAAGGCCAGCTAGCTCTATACAGTTGTTGCTACTCTATACATCACAATAACTCTGAACTTCATGGAACAGGTGAAGATAGAAACCAAATCCTCTTGCCTCTATCACTTATGCTAAAAGAAACTCTCTAGTCACCTGAGCAGTATGGTGACTATGACACTAAATTGAGCAATACTGATTCTCCCTGTATAGGGCAGTGTACCCAGTATGTGTCAACCAGTCATTATAGAATTAGCATTATTCCAGCAGCATGTGTGAAATCAACACAATGATTGCCTGAACCTCTGGCCTCACAAAGCACCATATACAAGCTACAAATCTAATCTCAAAATTGGCACCGACAGTACATACGAGCCACGTAACATCACAACTGCATTCCTTCATCCTTGGGACACCAAACTTTGGTGTCTGGCCCTGGGTTTGTATTTATCTGCTGCATCAAAGCCACTATTTTTCACCATGCTAAATCAACTGGACGGTCAGTTCCTGAGTACAGTATTAAATATTTTCCTGCTTATAGAAAATATTTAAGGATGCATGTCACCCAGACTGTCAGAATCTGAAAACTAGCTTTGTCTAACAGCTGTTTGGAAACAGCACTAGCCCACCCCCTACTGGGCAGGTGTGCACACTACAAAACTCCCAGAATGAGTTGGTAGTCTTGGAGAACGGGGCTGGAGGCTCTTGGCCATGAAGCTAAGCGTGGAGGTATGTTACCTGTGGTAGGTGGCCACGAATACACAGAGGACTTCAGGCTCTCGTGCTTTCTGGCCCCTCTCATCAGTGCATAAGTGAATTAAGGAAAACCCGTTGAATTTAACTAGAACTACAGTAAATAGCTACTGCCACCTAGTGGGGGATTGTGGTGGCCATTTTACTCTGAGTGGTAGAAAAAAGGCAACAACACTAGGGAGCGTGAGTAGCTAAGGTCTATGCTTGGATCCTGAACCCTTAGATGGCTTTGAATCCACACCTTGTCAATGTGTAAGTCGATATTTAAAGGGACGTTGGCAGGTCATGTTGGAACCAACATTTTCAATGGAAACGGGTTTTACCTGGCGTAGGGTTGCAGCCTGAACACTGCAAAGTGGGGTTGGTGTATAGGAAGGGGCAAGGGAAACTAACCACAGCTCAGATCTTACCCTTAACTTCTCCCTGCAGCCTCCGTTGGACAATGCGTGTTTCACGTCATTCCCCCAAACGCTTGCACAGGGTCACTGGCCATCTCACTGTGCTGTCTCATCCCGGTGCTGCATGGAGCTGTTCCCCTAGTGTGGAAGCAAACTCGCTTGTTCAGGAGAACGCTCCGAAATCCCTGCATGAAAAGCACTACAGCTGTGCTGAATATTATATAGCTCACAGGATGTCCCTGACTTCCCCCACAGGATGGAACTCAGGAGTAACTCCGCCATGAGGTCAGAAGCAGCCCTGAAATCTAAAGCAGGTTGGGTATATATAGCCATATACAGGATTAGAGAATAAACTTCTGACCCCCCTCCTGCTCACAGTAGCAGCAGGGAACTGGCAGTAAGCAAAGGGAATTGCAAACCAGGTAAAAGGTCTTTCAAAATAAACAACGGTAGATAAGGGAGCTGAAAGTTCTGCTACAACAAAAGAGGCAGCAGCAAATACATCCCCATATCTGTGAGCCAAATGCAGTGACCTGAATTTGGCACCGGCATATCATGGTGATGGGCATGAAGTATAATTCAGAAGATAGAATTATGTTGAAAGAGACCTCTCTCCCCCAAAGAACGCAAGTGATAGCAAGACTACGAACTTGCTCATCCTTGGCAGGGAAAATCTGACTTAGTGCTTGCAGATCTGCTCCTCCCTCAATCTCAAAAAAGATATATTGGAAAAAGTACAGAAAAGGGCAAGACAAATGATGAGGGGTATGGAACAGCTTCTATATGAGGCGAGATTAAAAAGACTGGGAATTTACCGCTTGGAAAGGAAATGACTAATGTTGGGTACGATAGAGGAGAAAATAAATAAGGATGTGTTATTTACTTACTCATAACACAAGAACTAGAGGTTCCTAAATGAAACGAGTAGGCAGCAGGTTTAAAACAAACAAAAGGAAGTATTTCTTTACACAGCACATAGTCAACCTGTGGAACTCCTTGCCAGAGGACATTTTGAAGTCCAAGACCATAACAGAGTTCAAAAAAAGAGCTAGATAAATCCATGGAGGATAAGTCCATCAATGGTTGTTAGTCAAGATGGGCAACAAAACCATGTTCTAAAGTGGCCCTAGCCTCTGTTTGCCGGAAGTTGGGAATGGGTGACAGGGGATGGATGACTTGATGGTTCCCTGTTCTGTTCACTCCCTCTGGGGCACCTGGCATTTGCCACCATCTGAAGAGAGGACACTGGGCTAGACTGACCATTGGCCTGCCCCAATGGGTGTGTCTAGACTCCATGCCTCCGTCGACGGAGGCATGTAGATTAGCCAGATCGGAAGAGGGAAATGAAGCCGCGATTAAAATAATCGCGGCTTCATTTAAATTTAAATGGCTGCCCCGATCTGCCGATCAGCTGTTTGTCGGCAGATCGGGAGAGTCTGGACGCGATGCCCCGACAAAGAAGCCTTTCTTCATCGACACAGGTAAGCCTCGTGAAACCAGGTTTACCTGTGTCGATGAAGAAAGGCTTCTTTGTCGGGGCATCGCGTCCAGACTCTCCCGATCTGCCGACAAACAGCTGATCGGCAGATCGGGGCAGCCATTTAAATTTAAATGAAGCCGCGATTATTTTAATCGCGGCTTCATTTCCCTCTTCCGATCTGGCTAATCTACATGCCTCCGTCGAAGGAGGCATGTAGTCTAGACACACCCAATATGGCCATTCTTATGTTCCTTTGTCCCTTTCACCGTTGAGCAGTATAAGAAGCTCCATATCATAAGTTACAGAGATTCTTCTCAGAGAGACACCCTCTTAAAGTTGGATAAAATGACTCCCAAGGGCTATACGGGGGGAAACATGATTCTGTGTTGTCTCACCAACAAAGACGCTGCTATCCATCAAAATCCCCCATATCCTTTAGTTATTAAATGATGCCATTATGGACTGGGCCATCTGTAACAGCCCAGCTGAGATTGCTTCTGGGTCTGCATCCTAAATAGCGCCAGCACTCCGGGCATTAGAACCTGGGTTGGGTAAATATTGTTCCTGGGTGCTCTTTGTGTGAGCAGGTCTCAGTCTGAGAACATATTCTGTAGATAAATTTTTCAGTCTGCAAATGTCTGATTTATTTCCAGTAGGGCTCCCCAAGTATGTTATAGTCTTTACAGATAGTCTGTGTTTATACCCCACACGGTTAGTATCTGCTGAAACTCACATTCAATCCCAGGTTCCATTCCACTGTTGTTCAGGTGATACTGACATTTATTTCTTTAGGGCTGAAATGTTGGCACAGTTTGGGTGCATCTTCACTGCACCATTATTTTGAGATAACTAGCGTTATTTCGAAATAACAGTGCAAGCGTCTACACAGCCATTCCGTGATTTCGAAAGAATTTTGAAACAACAGACAGCTTATTCCGATATCTGTAAACCTCATTCTACGAGGAATAATGCCTCTTCCAAAATAGCTATTTCAAAGTAGGGCGTGTGTAGACGCTCCACTGCTGCTATTTTAAAATAACCCCTCACCAGGGCCGTTCTAAGTTATTCCTCCCCTGTGCCTCCTGGGGCTCTAAATTGAGGTAACACGTCTACATTAGGGAAGCCTGCCTCAGACTAATTTTGAGGCTTCCCTGTAGTGTAGACGTGCTATTTTGAAATAAGCTATTTCCGATTAAGTATTCCGGAATAGCTTATTCTGAAATAGTTGTGCAGTGTAGGGCTGTGTCTAGACTGGCAAGTTTTTCCGCAAAATCAGATGATTTTGCGGAAAAACTTGTCAGCTGTCTACACTGGCCGCTTGAATTTCTGGAAAAGCACTGACGATCTCATGTAAAATCATCAGTGCTTTTCCGGAAATACTATGCTGCTTCCGTTCGGGCAAAAGTCTTTTTCTGAAAGATTTTTGTGCAAAAGGGCCAGTGTAGACAGCACAGATTTGTTTTCCGCAAAAAAGCCCCGATCACGAAAATGGCAATCGGGGCTTTTTTGCGGAAAACCGCGTCTAGATTGGCCACGGACGCTTTTCCACAAAAAGTGCTTTTGTGGAAAAGCATCCTGCCAATCTAGACGCGATTTTTCCGAAAATGCTTTTAACGGAAAACTTTTCCGTTAAAAGCATTTTCGGAAAATCATGCCAGTGTAGACGTAGCCTAGATGTATCCTTTGTCTTCGCCCAGTAGTGATGCTGTTTTAGAAAATCTGAGCAAAATCCATTGTCTGGTTTTTTTCAGTTATGTGTATGTAAAAAAAATAATAATAAAAACCCTTTCCCAGTATGTTCTGCTCAGGATATTTGTGCATGGATAACTGAAGGCAGAGACACCAAACGTTGCATGTTTTATAGATCTCGTTAAGATTTAGGGATCAAGCTAAGTTTAAGGAAAATGGGTCAAAGCATTTTTAAGGTTGTAAGAGCTGAAGCTAGAGTTTCATGCAGGCCTAAAAGAATGTTTCTATCAACCTTTTGGAATGACCTAAAAAGCCCTAATGTGCTGAGTAAATCCAAGATCCTGAACTAAAATTTGTCCTGCTCTGAAGTTTTGACACAACTGAGGCTTTCGGAACGGGGGGAGTTGGAGATGATCTGGAGTTTGAGGGGTTGATGTGGTTGAGAATTAACTTCAGCATTTCAGGGCAGCCATTTTTGTGCTGGTCTGGAATGTGGAGGGAGGGAATTTAAACAGCTAGACACTAGCTCGCGCCCTCCCTTCTAGCCAACACAGATGTAGCTCTTTCTCACCATGAACATCCTACAGCTACATTGTCTGGAGAGGTGAATATGTTTGGATCGTGGGAGAGGGTAAGGTTAGTGAAACTGGGACAAAGAGAAATGGGGATCCCTGGGGAATCAGAGGGGAGAAGCCCCACGAATAGAATGGAAGATAGCCTACTACTGCCTCTGAGGTGGGTTGCACACAATATTTCTTCCCCCAAAGGTGCCAGAGGAGGCAAAGAAGTCTCTCCTAAGAGACAAGTATCAGAGGGATAGCTGTGTTAGTCTGAATCTGCATAAACAACAAGAAGTCCTGTGGCACCTTGTAGACTAATAGATTTATTGGAGCATAAGCTTTCGTGGGCAAAGAGCTACTTTGTCAGATGCATGTACAGGCTCTTGTGGCAGGGCCAAGCATCATCTAGAGTCCATCCGTGACAGGTGTCTGTCTAACCTGCTCTTAAATATCTCCAGTGATGGAGATTCCACAACCTCCCTAGGCAACTTATTCCAGTGTTTAACCATCCTGACAGGCAGGAAGTTTTTCCTACTGTCCAACCTAAACCTCCCCTGCTGCAGGTAAGCCCATTGCTTCTTGTCCTATCCTCAGAGGCCAAGGAGAACAATTTTTCTCCCTCCTCCTTCTAACACCCTTTTAGATATGCTGTCGTGTCCCCTCTTGGTCTTCTCCTTTCCAGACAAAACAAACCCAGTTCTTTCAATCTTCCCTCATTGGTCGTATTTTCTAGACCTTTCATCATTTTTGTTGCTTTTCTTTAGATCTTCTCCAATTTGCCCATATCTTTCCTGAAATACCTGCCCTGCACGACCATATTGCTACCCGTTACAACATGTGGTCGTGTTCTGTTTTAGAGGGTCATGAGTCTGGGGTCTTCGTCCCACCTCTTTTGTATCCCGCGAGAGTGGTAAGGCATAAGGTTGTGTTTCTTATGCCTTCCCCACCCCCACGCCTCTTGGGCCCTCCTCACTGGTTGCATGACCTTGGCTTGAGAAAGGAACGGGGCAGCCTTTCAATGGATGCCCATCTGTTACACTCCCCTCATACCCTGGAACCTGTTCATTCTATTCCTTGTCCCTTCGCATCATACTAAGAAACCCACCTGGCCAGGAAGAAGCAACTCATGCAGTGTCTTTGTGTCTTGTTCTTCCACACATATGAGTAAAGAATATAAAAGTATCAAAAATCAACCCCAACGTTCTATCAGAAGTGGAGTTGGACAAACAGACCTATATAGTAACATCAATGAATAGAGATCCCATTAGTGGTTCACCTCCAACCCCTTTTCTCCCGTGAATCCGGCCTTTTGGATGAGAAGTCAAATCAAGATGCTGCTTTGTCTGGTTTATCATTCTTCTCCTGAGGAGTCCTGGCCAGGACCCAGTTTTGAACACTGCTTTCCACTTCTCTGCCATCCACCCTGCAGTTTCATTTGCACCTGGTTCCATTCTTCCCTTCCTCACCTGTACACTGGGGTAGTGTTGCTACACAGTTAAAGCAACTGCTGCTTTCCACTGTAGAGGTACGTCTAGACTACAGGCTTTTGTCGACAGAGGCTTTGTCGTCAGATACTGTCGACAGAACTTCTGTTGACAAAGAGCGTCTAGACGACATCCAGTTCTGTCAACAAAGCAAGCCACTTTGTCGACATGAGAGTGTAGATGCAAAGGACAGTGTAGATGCATTAACGCCTTCCGTCGACAGAACTCTGTCGACAAAAGGCGGTATTCCTCGTAGAATGAGGTTTACTGCCATTGACAAAACTCCCGAGTTCTGTCGACATTATGTCGACAGAACTCGGCGGTAGTGTAGACGCAGGTATAGTTTTGTCAACAAAAGTCCACTTTTGTCGACAAAACCCTGTAGTCTGGACACACCCGAGGTGCATGTCAGCAAGTGGGGAAGTGACTGTCTAAGTCCTGATTTTGCAATTGGAGGTCCATGGGAGATCTGCCTGAGGAAGGACTTCAGGAGCAAGCCCTTTGTTTCCTGGATGCCCGGGGAACTTTGTGAATATGCCTTTGCTTAAATATATAGGCCCTATGGCTTGGCTTTCCCAACCTGGCCGAGAAAGTGGGAGATATTGTCGAATTGCTTTGATCTTCCATCTGGGAGCAACCCACCATGACCATCTCTCTCTTTCTCTCTCTCGTTCTCTTGCAGAAGGCATGACGGAAGCAGGGAGTTCGGGCAGAGATTGCCTACAGGCCGGGGAGTCCTGCACCACCGACCCCAGCTGCAGCTCCAAGTTCCGGACCCTCCGGCAATGTATCGCAGGCAACGGCGCCAACAAACTGGGGCCGGATGCCAAGAACCAGTGCCGGAGCACGGTGATGGCCCTCCTGTCCAGCCAGCTCTACGGCTGCAAGTGCAAACGGGGCATGAAGAAGGAGAAACATTGCCTGAGCGTCTACTGGAGCATCCACCACACCCTGATGGAAGGTCAGTTGGTGGCTCACTCCCCCCACCCTTGCCATGGGCAAACCAAATACCTTTTCCAGACAAGTTGGGTTGCCACCCAGATCATGACTTCTCTGCTGAGATGTCCCCCCTGGTTTGCAGTCACTGCTGGCTGTGGCAGTGGTTTTTCAGGCCAACTGGGATCTGGGTTGAGACCCATCAATCCCTTTCTCCCGAGTTTCCTAACAATCACATCCGATGGTAGAGACTTTGGGTTCCGCCAAAGGACCAGCAGTGACTTAGATAGGACGGGTCAGTCCCCTGAGCCACTCAGGCCTGGTACACATGTGAAATGTAGGTCAACCCATCAGTGTCACACAAGGGTGTGAAAAATTCACACCCTGCCTGGTGTAGGTAAGCCAACCTATGCCCTGGTTTAGACAGTGACCGGTTGGTGGAAGAGCCCTTCCTTCCACCTCGCTATCACCCCTCAGGGAAGTGGATTTACTACAGCCACAGAAGAGCCATTCCTGTTGTTGTCGTGTTTACACTGCAGTGATGCGGTTGCAGTGTTGCTAGTGTAGACATGCCCTCAGGCTCCCTACAAAGGAGGTCTAGAACGGTGTTAGCAAGGGCATATCACAGGGGCTACATCATGCTAACAGTCCAACCAGTCGACCAAGTTCAGCGACCAAATCCAAAGATGTGAATCCAACAGCCAACCAAGTCCGCAGATATGGAGGCAGCCAAGGGGGCCGACAGCTTCTGTGGGCCTCTGGGCGAGATGTGCTTAAGGGATAGCTCCAGGACCTGGAAGAGATGGGGCCTCAGGCAGAAGGAGGGCAGCGGTTCTCCCGCAATGATGTTAAGGTCCTGAGGTTCTAGCCACCGCCACCGCTGTGGTAAGTGGTGGCCAAGAGCCCCGGGCCCCTATGAATCGCTGGGCCCCAACTGCCCCCTTTACTCCCTCCTCCCCCATCCGCAGGCCTGTCGCCAGCTCATTTTTGCAGCTATGGATGTGGGTGCAGATACAGCTTTTGTATCTAGGACCCTGCACCTTTGCGGATTCCGCTTTATATCTGCCGGCATCTGCATCCATGGATGTGGCTCTCCAGGGATCACTTTTGCAAATGCAGATGTGGATACAGATGTTGTATCCACGCAGGGCTCTACAAATATGGATCTAATACATGTCTGGACAGGAATAGGATTGTGCCAGTGCGATGGCCAAAGATCTAGAGGACGGCAAGCAAAATTGAAGGAATATCCTTCAGATGAGGCAGACAAAGTGCATGCACCGTGCATTCATTGTTCAGCATGTTACATTAACCTACCTTAGATGCATGCTACTGAAGGTAAGTCCAGTCCAGATCTGAATGTTCCCTCTCAACTTTGCAGGAAATGCATAAATTATTTCATAGACTCTGGCCACTGATGGGAAAAACTGATTGAATCTTTCTTTACTCGGCGCACAGTCAACCTGTGGAACTCCTTGCCAGAGGATGTTGTGAAGACTAGGACTTTAACAGGGTTCAAAAAAGAGCTAGACAGATTCATGGAGGTTAGGACCATCTAGCCAGGATGGGTAGGAATGGTGTCCCTAGTCTCTGTCTGGAAATAGATGACAGGAGAGGGATCATATGAGGATTACCTGTTGTGTTCCCTCCCTTGAGGGCATCTGGTATTGGACACTGTTGTTAGACAGGACACTGGGCTAGATGGACCTTTGGTCTGACCCAGTGTGGCCGTTCTTATGTTATATTCTTAATCTTTCTCTTCTTTATCCGTCCCCTGCTTGAGAGAGTACAGCTTTGCAAAAGGAAGTAGAAGTGATTATGCATTTCAGACCCCTGCAGGAGGCAGCAGCATTGATGCAGCAGGTGAAATAGAACAGGCTACTGAGGAATGAAGGAGACCTTTACATCTAAAAGGATGCTGCAAAGCTACATGGGCAGCTTGAATGAAATGAGGCCATGGTTGTACATTTTGAGAACGTAATTGAATACCTAGAAGATGAAACTGTTGCTGAACGCAGGAGTAGCGAGGGAATACGTTGAGCAAAAAGCAACCTGTCTGTGATGGCTCGGATGGTTTACCTCCATCTGTTATGGGGACAGAGGGTCTTAGTGGTCACAGCTGCAGTCTCTGGAATCCATCAGTCAATGAAAATTGACTTGTTCCAAGTCCGCTGGACATCTGAGAACCCTGTGAATGAGCTCAGCAAACTCAAATCTGAAAAAAAGATGACAAAATTGTAAATAGGTCTCAGAGCAGGTGGGAAGCCATGGCTTTTAAAAATACAAACTATCCGAGCCATAGGAAGAGATCTGTGTGCAATGCGGATGATGAATTTGCGCACAGTTCTATGTTACAAGCAAAGGATAACCATCTAAGAAAGTAATAAGAAGAAAATATTTTGAGGTCTTAATATGAGGGTGGAACTAAAATCTTGATATGAGGGCTTTCCGGAGGTAGCTGCTCCATCTGGTCTCCTACATCCCATATGACTTTAAAGGTGGAAGTTTTTAAACAGCTGGGACAACGTTCATATTTTTATTTTAGACTTGGTTCAAGAGATTGTCTCTCAAGATAATTTTGCAAAGGCCAGGGCGGAGTTCATTTTGTCACTCGAAGTCCAGAGCTGCTTGAATTTCAGTCTCAAGTTCTCTTGATGCTGTTTTACTAGACATGTAAATGTGGCGTTGACTTTTACTCGCCCTACCAAGTGAAGTAACTAGTGCTGATCGCACCATAAACCCATTAAGACATGTCAAAAACTCGATGTGTGCGGTACTGTCACAAACATGACTGAGTGCCTGCTGCTCCTTGCAACTGAGAAAGACGAGACAGCTGGGTGGCATCGTAGAACAAATCGCCAAGGAAAAATGTCGTTGTGGTGTGAGGGTCCTCAAGCCAACACAATTTGGGTGAGAGTCCACTCCTCGGAAGATCTGTGCCTTTTGTTTTATGATGGTTGGGGCTTTTTTCTTTTGATCTTTAAATATGCAGCCTGGGGCCCAAGGGTCCCATCACTTTAGGGCTATTTAAGTGACCATGCTCTGACCCTCAAATCTACCCCGATTTCAGAGAGTCCTTCCAGTAAAACTTTTATTCTTCTGTCAAAGTTCTCAAGATAGCCCAGAAAGTTCAGTTCAGCCTTCCTACTTCCCCGGTGCTCTGGAGGTGGGGTGGACTTGTGGGATTTTACAGTAGCACTGTGACCTCCTGAATATATTATTTGCCAGAGTTGTTGACTCGAGTCCCATGACTTGAACTCGAGTCCAACTTAAGTCGCCTAGGTGACTCGACTTGAGACTCGACTTGGGTTCATTGTTTGTGATTTGAGACTCAACTTGAGACTTGCTAATTTTGTTAAATTGACTTGGTGAAAAAATTGTCCGAAAATGCTGATATTGATGGCTTGTACAAAAGTGACTTGACATTTTTTAAATTAAGACTTGAGACTCGACTTGGGACTTGACTTGAAAGTGACTTTAGGGACTCGACTTGAGACTTCAACTGTAGTGACTTGAGACTCGACTTGGACTTGACAATGATGACTTGAAGACAACACTGTTATTTTCAATCTTTGCACTTTGACCATGTTGGATCCTTTCAGGAAAACCCAATTTTAAAACAAAGTAATGGAAAATCTGTCTGCCAAAGTCTTGCCTGGCCGGGTGGTAGTAAGAGAGCCTTGGACAGATCTAGTGAATGGATCCACTCTTATTAGGATATATTAATATCCTCCTTTGTTTCTGTTTAGATGCATGAAGTCTATTGATACACGCTTGGAGGGGTTTGATGTAACTATGTTAGCGGAGCTCTGGAAGGCTAGTGAGGATTGTGACATCCTTCCAGACTCTAGTGATGAGATGTTCAATGTTCTTCTTCATCTGTGGTCTCTTTAGACTTATTGTCTTGCTCTGCTCCTAAAAGTCGCATGTCTTCACATTGTTTTTGAGGTGACACAGCGGATTTCCTACGTTGGTTTTCTGCTAACGTCTTCCATCTGTATCCAAGTGCAACTATGTGCTCATCAGGGTAGAGACCTTACCCCATCCTTCTATGCTCTTTTGGTTGTTCAGTGTATGCTCCCAAAGACTTATAATGAATAATTTTAGCAAGAGCTGGATCTTCCTTTACAGCTGCCAAAATGGCTTCGCATGGAATAGGTGTGGTGGTGGATTTAATAGCCGTGGAGAAGTCTTCTGCTGCTGAAGAGTTGATAAGTAATTACTGCTAACCAAGAAGACAACATTAACACCATCTTTGCTGGTCTCTTCAGTGCATTTCGTCATACATTTGTTCCATATCAAGGAGCATTCTGGATAAGGCATCTGCCTCCACATTAAATTTCCCTGTATGATCTCTAACTCTGATGTTACAGTCAACTAATTTTGCAACTTTGTGGTGTATTGTGACATTCAGCCTGGCAGAGGGGAGGACATAGACTAATGGGAAGTCACAGAATTAGTCACTTACAGCCTGCTTCAAAGCAAAGAACTCCAGCTTTTCTGAGTGTACATGACCTTTTATTTTAAGCAGTTGTTAGTATTCTTGACCCCAAACCAGTGACTCTCAGTTTACTTTCCTGATTCTGCTATAAGACTGCACCTAATCCCTTACTGGAAACAGGATATATGCAGGATAATAGGGAAGGCAACAGTGAGATGAACTTTTATTGGTGGCAGTATCATTCAGTCATCATATTAACATATGCACAATGTGCTTCATATGGCACGTGATCAGGATCCATCACCAAATTTGGTCAACTGGTTGGATCGTTAGCTTCCCCAGATTGGGCCAGATACTAATGGGGAGTGTGACATGAGCACGTAAAATAGCTGGTTTAAAAGTTTGTAATTTTGCTCAGTCCAAGGTACTCTGTGTTTGGGGATTTTTCTATCCAGGACCCTCTTCTTGTCCTTTGGCTTCCTCTTTTTCTAAGTCCGCTTTGGATGGTGTTGTGTGTCAGATTCCAATGGAACAGTCAACAAGTCATAGAAATGGCGTTGCTACTTGGAAAAAAAAAGTCTTGAAGTATCTTGGATAGTAGGTGAAGAAGCCAAGAAGCTTGTGAAGTTTCCTTAGGGTATTTGGTGGCTTGTCTGCAAACAGCCAAGGTGTTAGATGTATATTCTTATAACTTTTGGCAGATACGACCATTCCAAAATACCTCTTTCTTAAAGAGCTCACCTTTAGAAGCTTTCAGATTAACTCCATGCTTCTCTAGCTCTGGCAATACTCTCCTTACATTCTCCATGTGCTCTTCAAAAGTACAGCTGCTCGTAAGGCCATCGTCCAGGTAGGGAATGCACATCTCATAGGAACATAAGAACGGCCACACTGGGTCAGACCAAAGGTCCATCTAGCCCAGTGTCCTGTCTGCTGTCAGTGGCCAATACCAGATGCTCCAGAGGGAGGGAACAGAACAAGTAATCAAGTGATACCTCTCAAGTGATCCCTCCCGCCTGGCTGTGATGGTTTAGAGAGACCCACATCTAAGAAGATGCCCAGGTTCAGAGCTGAATGACCAGTAGAACAGTGAAGGTGTCCCCAGCAACTGAGAGAAAGGAGGTGGGCAGAGGGTTTGGGGGGCGATTAATCAGATCCACTTCCCCATGGACTCTGTGGGCCACTGGGTTAGGTTCGGCAGGTGACCTTTGACCTAGAGCATCACAGAGAAACAGGAAAGCCTCTGCTTTGAGTGAGCTTCCCCCCACACTTTAGGGGAGGAGAGGCAGGTAACTCTCCACGGCCTGTGTTCGGGTTGTGTGGAGAAATGCAGCTGGCTTCCCATGTATCCGCTGAAAACGGCCACTTGGACGTGCTTCCTTTCACGTGGACTGCGCTGTCCATCTGCTCTCTGAGGGATCTGCCGTTCGACCCCTGAAGAAGCAGGCCCATTTGACCCACATTTTGATCTTTTTCAAGCCAGAGATCATTACCCACTGCCCCGGAATTTGAAAGTCAGACCTCGAAGTGGTGCGCAGCACAGAGGGGTATAGACAGTGACCCAGATATAGGGTGACCATATTTCCCAAAGGGAAAACGGGATATTGCGTGAGGCTGACCCAAGTCCTCCCATCTCCTGGGCATGGGGTGGCCCGAGCCGCTCTCCATAGCCCTGCCCCCTCCCTCACTCGGGGCTGGTGGTGTTCGTCTGCTCCCAGCTGATCAAAGCTGCAACAGATGGGAGAGGGCTTAAAAAAGGAACCGTCTAGGCCTAAACAGGCTGGAGGGTTTATAATAGCCAGAAGGGCGGTAAATCAAGACTGAGACGTGTCAGCAGAGCTGTTTGAGTAGTCTACACTGGAAGAGCAGGGGACGTGACGGTCAGGATTGAGATGCATTGGCCCAGTAGTTGAGGTGTCAACTCACAGGGCCATGGATGAACAGGATTATGGATTCGCTTCAACACAGAGTTGATTAGGGATAGTCTATTTTATTAGTCAGCAAGCGCTACAGAGCCATTCATAGAAGAGTAAAAGGTAGTTGGAATGCTTATGTCCCTTCTACCAGGGGGAGTCCCGTCCCTGATCCTCAAGGGTGATGTGGCTCCAGCTGGGGGAATCCAGGGCACCCTCCAAGGTCTAGGTCCCTGGTGAAACTCACCAGGCACGGGACAACCCACACTAGTTATATCACAGTTGTTTACCGGGTATGTGCGTACTGGCCCCACACCACGCTTCACATTATTGTGAAGCTGAAATCAAGGTCGACGTGATTTATTCCTCACTACATTCCCAGCTCAGCTGCATGGGCTGCGGCCGATAAGAGCCGTCTAGTGTTTGCGTTTGCAGGGTTCCAGGCTGTACGAAGCTGTGTACTGCAAGGATGGAAAAGCAGTGAGTGCTGTGAATAAGGACTGGATTAGGTTCTGCTTTCCACTGCACATGACCCAGCTTTACATATCGCGAACCCTTTATTTTCTCTGAGCTGCAAACTTACTTGAAGACCCCTGAGTCTGTTTTCTCCTCTTTCATTTCCTCTGGGGCACATTTTTCTACTATTTACATATTTAAATGTCCCTACCTGTCTGTCTGATTGAAAAAGGGAGCCAATCTGAAACTGCCTTTCAGAGGTTTTTCTTTCATACCTATGTGCCCAGGAGGCCAGAAAAGCTGCCCGGCAGCCTTTATGAAACTCAGTTGTGGAAACATACACCCAAGGAATTTAAATAGTATAGCCTTTACTCAACATCTATTGAAAATGTCCGTGTTTAGGCACTTCCGTATTTGGACACACATTACCCGATGCCATGTGGTATCATCAGAACACAAGAACGTCTCCACCGCCACACACGAATGGTCCCCTGCGCAGTCAGTGGCAGATAATTCAAAGAAAACTGTAAACTTGCCTTGGAAGACACGGGTGGTAATTGCGTAGTACTGTGTGTCAAGGGGGCAATTTCTTCCTGACCGCAGCTGGTGATCAGCATAGGCACTGAAGCAAGATGTTTGATAGCTCTTTTATCCCAGCTGGTATAGCTGAGGCTGCTGATCTTATCCAGATATTGTCTAATCCATCCAGAGTTTGTTTGTTTTTAAAAACTTGCTAAGCTATTTGCCTCAGTAATACTCGGTGGCATCCATCAGAAAGATGGCAGATGATAGTCCTTGGAGGTGATAAGAGGAGAAGTCTGAGGGAACAAAATTAGCATTCCGGCATCCTTAATCTGTACCGGGAGGCTTATGCAGGCGCTGCGTGTCACTCGCTGTATGTTCAGCTAGAAAGAGTAGCCTGTCCCAGTGTTAATAAATATGAAGGCAGTAAGCAGTACAGCCGAGCAGTGGGGTGGGGTGGGGGAAGGCTTTCTGGATAGCAGCTAGCTCAAGAAAGCCCCCACGGGGGTGATTGGAACCTGGGTGTGTTGTGAATTAAAATGGCTACCATCACATGTGGAGTCCTGGAACGTGTCCGGTTCCCTGGATGACTGGGCCTTTCGTTGACAGCAAAGAGGCCCAAGACCTGAGTGGTTCCGGGAGATCGAGTAGCTCTCCTTGCTAGAAGCGAACCCACCCACGCCAAAGTTGGGGCTCATTTTCAAGGGGTAGGCTTGTGTCGACAGCTGTGGATTGGGCTGGGGATAAGGATAGGACCTGGCTCTTTGGGGTAGTTGTTCTGGCGCGTCTTCCACCAGCCCCTAAGATACGGAGCATTACTCTGGGGAAATGGACTCATAGAAACCTTCTACTGCAGACTTGGGATTTTGTGCTGAGACAGGTTCACGAGGGGTGTCCTAACTCAAATCTCTGGAGCCAGAGCTGCCTCACTGTCCTGTGCTTCCATTTACCTGCCTTTTCCCCTCAGGTATGAATGTGTTGGAGAGTTCTCCGTACGAGCCATTCATCAGGGGCTTTGACTATGTCCGGCTGGCGTCCATCACCGCAGGTACGTGGGCAGGAGCACGTTCTCCGCCATGTGGGCCCAAAGCAGAGCGCTCGTTGGGGGAGGGACCCGCAAGCCAGACCTGGGAGGGATGGAATGAGACCACTAGGCCTCTCCCTGCCTTGCCACATTCTTCACCCTCCATGCCGAGAATTTCCATGCAAAGGTGTTGAGAGAAAGGCATGAGAAGCTCCGTATATGTTTGGACCAGGGCCGTAAAGAGCAAGGTACCAGGGAAGAGACAGATGAGGGTTGGACAGGCAACATCCACAGCTCCCCCTGCTGAGGTAGAATCAAAGAACTGGAAGGGACCTCGAGAGGTCAAGTCTCATCCCCTGCCCTCACGGCAGGATGAAGCACCGTCTAGATCATCCCTGATAGATGTCTCTCCAACCTGCTCTTAAGTATCTCCAGAGATGGGGATTCTACAACCTCCCTAGGCAACTTATTCCAGTGTTTCACCGCACTGACCATTAGGAAGTTTTTCCTAATGTCCAACCTAAACCTCCCTTGCTGCAGTTTAAGTCCACTGCTTCTTGTCCTATCCTCAGAGGCCAAGGAGAACAATTTTTCTCCCTCCTCCTTGTAACACCCTTCTAGATACTTGAAAACCTCTATCATGTCCCCTCTCAGTCTTCTCTTTTCTAAACTAAACAAACCCAATTCTTTCAGCTTTCCTTCATAGGTCATGTTCTCTAGACCTTTAATCATTCTTGTTGCTCTTCTCTAGACCCTCTCCAATTTCTCCACATCTTTCTTGAAATGCAGTGCCCAGAACTGGACACAATACTCCAACGGAGGCCTAACCAGTGCAGAGAGGAAGAATGACTTCTCGTGTCATGCTCGCAACACTCCTGGGAGAATATGCGAGTAGTTCTCTGACTAGAAGAACACTGTTCCATTGGAGCCCATCCCCTTCACAGCAGAAACCTCAGGCTGCTTTTTCAAGATTTGAATCCACTGGCTCCATTCAGAGGCCTAAATGGAAGCAGAATAGTGATAGAAATGTAGCTGTGTTAGTCTGGGGTAGCTGAAGCAAAATGCAGGACAATGTAGCACTTTAAAGACTAACAAGATGGTTTATTAGATGATGAGCTTTCGTGGGCCAGATCCACTTCCTCAAATCAAATAGTGGAAGAAAATAGTCAGAACCATATATACCAAAGGATACAATTAAAAAAATGAACACGTATGAAAAGGACAAATCACATTGCAGAACAGGAGGGGGATGCAGGGGGGGGGGGGGAGGAAGGAAGGTAAGTGTCTGTGAATTGATGATATTAGAGGTGGGGAGAGTGGGATGTTTGTGAGTTAATGGTATTAGAGGTGATAATTGGGGAAGCTATCTTGGTAATGGGTAAGATAGTTCGAGTGTTTGTTCATTCCTTTTTGGAGAGTGTCAAATTTTAACATGAATGACAGTTCAGAGGATTCCCTTTCAAGTGCAGATGTAAAAGGTCTTTGTAGCAGAATGCAGGTGGTTAAGTCATTGAGAGAGTGTCCTTGGAAGCAGGCCTTTTTGGTTAATCTGGCCCCATGCCTGCCTGTTGGTCCAAAGGGATCCAGAGGCAGATCACGGCAGGGGCACTGGAAGAGGGTGGGACATGGCCCCATCACTTTTAAAAGTGGAGGGCTGCACCTTCCTGCTTTTTACTGGCCATAAGGGTGAGGGATGGGGGGCAGAGAAGAGCAAGAGAGGAGCGGGGACTTGAGGAAGAAGTGGCATAGGAGCAGGGCCTTGGGGGAAGGGGTCTAACGCAAGGGTGGGAGTTGGGGAGAAAGGAGTGATGTGAGGGTGAGGGCTTGGGGGAAGGGGTGGGACATCAGGGGAAGGGGAGGCACAGGGATGGGGCTACAGTTTGGGTGCACCTGCACTTTTAAGGAGGCAAGAGAAGGCATTGCTTTCCCAAACCCGCTTAGGCTCCATGGCCACCCAGGGAGGGTTGGGGCCACGAAGCAGCAACCCCACCCTCTGGCTGGCCATCAAGGATCGGGCTTCAGGGCTTGGGTTGGGCGGGGCTTGGCGCCACAGAGAAGGGAGGGGTAGGTTGCTGAAGGGGCGGGGTCTCAGGTGGAAGGGGTGGAGCCTCAGGCAGAAGGACAGGGCTGGGATTTGCCATCCCTAGCTGTGTCTTCACCCGCCACCCATGAAGATGGGTCCCTCTTCAGTAGTTTGCCAGTTCCGCGAGGATGCAATGGGACGCTCTCCATGCAGACTCTGTATACAGGGACTTTGATGCATGGTTAATGCCCTTCCAATTTTTTGAAAGTGGTATGAATCTAGTTAACCAGCAAAGAAAACAGTCCCAGAGCGGTAGGGCTGTGACCTGTAATGAGCGATTCTGAACCTAAATCTGGATCACAGCAGCATTGGACAACCTGTCCCGGTTTTGACATTTTTACTCGTCTCACTGCATGGTGAGGTCATTAGTCATAGCGTGGTATCTGCCTCTTGCTATGTGCAGCACCTTGCACTGCAGGGCCCTACCTACTCTGGGACCCCAGCATTCCTGCCTTACTACTACTAAAATGCAGTGGGAGAGGTCGACGCATATATTATCACAATACCTCCGGGCGAAGTCATATCAACAGATACTTTTCATCAAATTTTACATGAACAATGTAGTACGGCCATTAAAAATATACAAATGGAATTGCATCGAACTACTCCAGTAGTGGTTTAAAAAGTGTGTCCTATGTTGCTCTTTGGGTGGAGGAGAAATCTAGCCTATTCAAAGTGAGACTCAGACAGCAAGGATAATGAAGCCATTTCTACCAGCAGTTTACTACCCGCCCCCAACCTGCAGTTCATGTAAAACGGCACAACGATATTCATCTCTGTGCTATTAAACAGTTCTGCGCTAGAGTATATCCGCAGCAACAGGGGCTGCCACCCAAAAAAGAAATTTAAAAACTCAACCCCATAACTCAATGTTAAACTTTTCACAGCAAGATTGAAATTGACCTCTTTGCTATTTTTCAATGACTCGCCAAAGATCTTTTCTGTCTTGATGTGCATCCTAAATTTAGCCACCGACATGGCTTCTTTCTCCATCAAATCTTCTCTAATCAGCATAAAGTCCCTCCTGCTTCAAGTTGCAAGTTGGCAGAGATGAAAAAGTTTGTCTTCACATTCTTTTTCTTTGCAGCCAGAAGGAATCTCGCTTTATCTTTGATCAGATAAGGAGATTAGTGAAGTCTCAGATGAATTGCCTGGCCACTCTTAGCAGGGATTCTCCTGTGTGAAAGGAATCATCTTCCATGCTTGAGTCAAGTAGTTTAACGGCAAAATCAGAAAGATGTGGTTAGTCTTTCCTCCTCACCGATCCCTAATATTTGCAGTTTATGTGATTTTATCTGGTTTTCAAGGTCTCTCCTTTCCTTTCTAAGGACAGATCCACACTGGGGGGCGGGGCAAAGTCATACTAAGGTACACAAGCCCAGCTCCTTGAATAGCGTAGTTGGAGTCGATGTATCTTAGCTCGACTTTCCACGGCATCCGCACTGCGGGAGGTTGATGGGAGAAACTCTCCCATCGACTCCCCTTACTCCTCGCAACCCAGTGGAGTACCAGAGTTGATGGGAGTGTGATCAGTGGTCGATTTACCGAGTCCTTACTAGACCTGCTAAATCGACCCCCGGGAGATCGGTCTCCACAATGTCGATCTCCTAAGATAGTGTTACTCTCACGTAACCACGGTGTTAGTTATTTGAAGCATTCTCTGTGACTTTGTGTAGGTGCCGACTTCCTTCATTGGAGTCACTTTGCACACTCTTCAATCCCGATTGCTAATCACGGAGACCTCTCTATGCTTGAGAGTCTGCTTGTGCTTTCAGTTCATGTAAAACGGCACAACGATATTCATCTCTGTGTTATTAAACAGTTCTGCGCTAGAGTATATCCGCAGCATCAGGGGCTGCCACCCAAAAAAGAAATTTAAAAACTCAACCCCATAACTCAATGTTAAACTTTTCATTCGAGTTAAATATTGTGGGCCAAAACTACCCTAGTGTCCATCAAAGGTAGTTTTGCTGAGGTCAATGGAGTTACCCTTTCAAAAGTGAGCAGAGTTGACTCTGCGTTTCCTGGTAGAGATGATGTTGAGGTCTGAAAGGCATCGGATTTTCTCTGACGTTTCTCTCAAAGACAGATCTTGGGCTGGGGGAATAGTATTTGTTATTTCCATTCTTGTTACCTGCAAAGATGGCAGCTTCAGTCCTCCAAATCCGCCATTTCTGGAGAACATCCTCCAGTGACTTCCTCTTGAACGTTGGCTTCTGCAGCCATTCACCTTCCTCCTCTCCGTAGCTCCTGGACAAAGAGGGCCCTGTTGCATTCACAGCCCTCCAGCTGTTCCGTGGTGGTAGTTTGGACCTCGGAAGGCCCTCTCCCCATGTTGGAAACTAGGCTTGCGCGCACACGCTGGCAGAGAGCCTTGTGCAAACCCCGTTAAGGCCTCAGAAGAGGGCAAATCCTAATTGAAATGAGTGAAATCACCACGTCCCAGAGTCTAGTCAGAGACGTCACCCACTCCCACACCCACCTTCCTGCCTCAGCCCCCTCACACACACTGAACCCCTCATTTTTGGCCCCTTCCGGAGCCGAGGAACCCCCCGAAATCTAATAGCCCACGGCCCTCAGAAGAGTTAATCCGGCCCTGTCAATCACTCTCATCTCTCCCGCCCCTTTCTAGGCCCCTGTTTCATCCTGAGCCTGTTTAGATTCTGAGGGCCTTGGGCATGGGCTGTCTTTCATGGTGTGTGTGTCACAGCCTGTGGGAGAGGCAGGATGGTTGAGTGGTGAGGACGCTAGCTTCGAACTCAGGAGATGTGGGCACAATTTTCTGCTCTGCCACAATTCACTATGTCTGCAAGTAACACAAGTCACAGGTTCCATGCCTCAGTTTCTCTGTACAATGGGAATAATAGCCATGCCTTGGCTTACTGGAGTGTGGGGAAGAACAATATATTAATGATAGGAAGGTGCTCAGATATGTGGTAACTTGGCTAAATAGCACTGAGTACAGTGAGACTGTAATTCTGAGCTGGGGAGCAGGAATCTGGCACTTCCAAGGCAGGAATAACAAGCAGAACTAACTGGAAGAGAGCTGGAACTCACCTGGCAAGGACAGCCAGCAGGAGGCCTGGCACCAGTGTCCCCTGTAAGCTGAGCGCTTGGAAGGTCCACCCATGAGATTCAGGTGCCACCCTGCTGATTAGACAGCACCCACAGCTGGCAACATGTGTTTCTATTGGTGGTGCACATCTGCCCATGACTCGGTGCACACAACAAAATTTATTCCACATGTGGGTGGGGAAAAAATTGAGCGTCCATTGCCTGGCACTACCAAGTGTGGGTTAGCCAGCAGTCTATCCCCCATCTACTGCTTCACTGGCATTTCCTCACCCATCTCCTCTCTGCCAACAGCCCTGCTTCCCTAGTCAGAGTTGCTCCTTCCCCACTGGAGCTGTTCTGCAGCCTCCGCGGGGATGAGGGGGTCTCGGCACAATTGGGGAGGTGATATTTTCTTCACTCCTAGTCTTACTCTCCATGCTCAGCTGTGCTTAGGGGCGGGGCATGTCTCTTGGTCTTGCAGGATCCGAGAACGAGGTGACGCAGGTGAACCGCTGCCTGGACGCCGCCAAGGCCTGCAACGTGGACGAGATGTGCCAGAAGCTGAAGACGGAGTATGTGTCCTTCTGCATCCGGCGCCAGGCCCGGGCCGACGCCTGCAACCGCTCCAAGTGCCACAAGGCCCTGCGCCGGTTCTTCGACCGCGTGCCCCCCGAGTACACGCACGAGCTGCTCTTCTGCCCCTGCGACGACACGGCCTGCGCCGAGCGCCGCCGACAGACCATTGTCCCCGCCTGCTCCTACGAGTCCAAGGAGAAGCCCAACTGCCTTTCCCCCCTGGACGCCTGCCAGGAGAACTATGTTTGCAGGTAACGCCCATGCAGCCCACCGGGGCCCGGTGAGCCAACCCCACGGAGGGCCCGCGCCAACCACTGACGCCTGAGGGAGTCCTTCCAGGGACTCAGTTGGGCCTTGAAGCAGGCCCTAAAAGGTGACCCTCTGCTCCAGTGGCTGATGCAAAGGGTTGGCTAGGAAGAGCCTGCGGTCAAATGGAGGCTGAGATGTTCCTGGTGCATTCTTCAGGCAAATCCCTGGATTTGGCCCCCTTTTGCCTCAGCTATTGTAGCTGGAAAGCTGGGTGGTACAACTGGGGTCAGTAGGGTTGCCAGGTGTCCTGTTTTCTACCGGACGGTCCAGTATTTGCGCCCCCTCTCCGGTTGAAAAATTCAGAAAATACCGGACATGTGCAATGTGCAATGTGCAATGTCCGGTATTTTCTGAATTTCCGGCTGGGCGCCGGACGGAAGCCTGGCGGGGGCGAGGGAAGAACTGGGAGGCGGGGCCACGATTGGCGCTGGGAGCCCGTGGCAAGAGCGGGGCGGGGGCAGAGGCGGAGACTCCCAGCCACTCCCCCCGCCCGGCTTCTGCACACGACCAGAGGCTTCCAGCGCCAATCGAGGCCCCGCCTCCCAGCTGGGAGTCTCTGGTTGCGGTCAGAAGCCGGGTGGGGGGAGTGGCTCCCAGCCCTGCCCCCACCCCCCGCCCTCGCCCCCGCCCGGGTTTTACTAGCAACTAGCGGGAGTGCCTGCTGGGGGTGTGGCCTGTTGGACTCCGGCTGAAGCCAGTGGCTGCACCTTCCACCCCGCCAGCTCTGCTTCCCGCCCCCCTTCCTCTGGCCCCCCCTCCCGTCCAGCTCCCCCGGCCCCTGATTCCCCCCAGATCTGCTTCCTGCCCCCCCTTCCTCCCAGCCAGCCCCACGGCCACCGACACCCCCTCCTGTCCAGTCCCCCCGGCCCCTGATCCCCCCAGATCTACTTCCTGCCCCCTCTTCCTCCCGGCCAGCCCCGCAGCCTCCGATCCCTCTCTGCCAGCCCTGCCTCCCGCACCCCTTCCTCCCAGCCAGCCCCGTGGCCGACGACACCCCCGCCCCCCTCCCCAGCCAGTCCCTTCCCCCCCACCGTCCATGATCAAGTGTGTCTGGTATTTTGGGGGGAGGGTCTACTTGATAGCCCTAGGTGTCAGGCTGTATTAATTGCACGTCTTGTCACAAGGGGTATGTCTAGACTGCAAGGAAGTTTACAGGATCTGTCGACAGATCCCCCTCTAGACTGCCTCTTTTTGCTGACAAAGTGCTGAGTGGCAAAAACGGCGGCCATTTTTATGCAAATTAAGCACGGGATGTTTAAATCCCCGCTTCATTTGCAATGTCGACCTGCCTAATCTGCATCCCTCTGTCATCAGAGGGATGCTGTCTAGACAGACCCAAAGCAATTCACAAGCACTCCCTGCTAAGCCTCTGAGCGGGCATTTGTGCTTTGTTACCACTAAGGGGTAAACTGAGGAACAAAGAGATCAAACACTTGCCCAAAGTTGTGCAGTGACGCAAGGATGAGGGGATGGATTGCACCCTCAGCAAATTCGTGGATGACACTAAGCTAGCGGGAGAGGTAGATACGCTGGAGGGCAGGGATAGGGTCCAGAGTGACCTAGACACATTGGAGGATTGGGCCAAAAGAAAGCTGATGAGATTCAACAAGGACAAGTGCAGAGTCCTGCCCTTGGGACGGAAGAATCCCAAGCATTGTTACAGGCTGGGGACCGACTAGCTACGTAGCAATTTGGCAGAGAAAGACCTGGGGATGACAGTGGATGAGAAGCTGGAGATGAGTCAACAGTGCGCCCTTGTAGCCAAGTTGGCTAATAGCATATTGGGGTGCATTAGAAGGAACATTGCCAGCAGATGTAAGGAAATGATTATTCCCCTTTATTCGGCTCTGGTGAAGCCACATCTGCAGTATTGCAGCCAATTCTCTGCCCTCCACTACAGAAAGGACGTGGACGCATTGGAGAGGGTCCAGCGGAGGGCGACCAAAATGATTAGGGGGCTGGAGCATATGACTTATGAGGAGAGGCTGAGGGAGTTGGGTTTGTTTAGTCTGCAGAAGAGAAGAGTGAGGGGGGATTTGATAGCAGCCTTCAACTTCCTGAAGGGAGGTTCCAAAGAGGATGGAGAGAGGCTGTTCTCAGTGGTGGCAGATGGCAGAACAAGGAGCAATGGTGTCAAGTTGCAGTGGGAGAGGTCCAAGTTAGATATTAGGAAAAACGATTTCCCTAGGCGAGTGGGGAAGCACTGGAATGGGTTCCCTAGGAAGGGGGTGGAATCTCCATCCCTAGAGGTTTTGAAGTCCCGGCTTGACAAAGCCCTGGCTGGGATGATTGAGTTGGGTTGGTCCTGCTTTGGGCAGGGGGCTGGACTCGGTGACTCCTGAGGTCTCTTCCAGCCCTAGGATTTTAGGATTCTAAGGAGCAGAACCTATCCCTGCTGACTGCTAAGCGTATGCCTACCCACTAGGCATCACCGCCTCTGTGTGGGAAAACAGGAAGGCGGAGCACCCCTCCTGGGCTCAACAGGAAGAAAGAATGAGATGCTGAGCCCAGGAGGACAACGGGGGAGGGGCTCATGTAGTACCCATCACTAACAAATGGTGTTGGGGGACTCGGGGACCGTGGCGGACTGCAGGGCCATTCAGCGGCTTGCGTCTCTCTCCAGCCCCTCCTTTAACCCTAGCAGCGTTGGGCACGGGAGAGGGGCACTTGGTCACAGAAAGTGGCTCTTGACTGAGACGTCCTTAGCAGGACCGGACTGTGTCTCTAGGCATCTGCCCAGGGCCACCTCCTAAGAGAAGTCAGAGCCGTGCCCTTTCTTGTCCTCGCAGAAGTTGAGATAATGAATGGGGTAAGTACCTGGCTCAGGCCTCCCCCACCCTGGAGCAGCTCTTTCTGGGGTGGAGCACATTAACCACCCCACAGCAGTAGTGCCAAGCACTTGGCTTTGAAAGAGGAGACGTGAAAAGTAATTTCTCCAATTTAAAACCACAGGGGGAGCAACACATCATTCCTGACAGGGGAATTCGGCTGGGGCAAGCCCCGTTATTCTTGCCAGAAGCGCCATGTGGAATGTAAATCTCTCTGAGTGGCTAGACCCTCCGGCTTAACTTTTATCTGAAATGCAGAAAGCTAGGAGAGCCAGCAACCCGTATTTCAGGCGCTACAGGATTTCACACAGCTAGCTAGTGGATCTGAAATGTAGCAGTATTGTCCCCTGGGATAAGCTATGCTGCTGGGAAAAAGGGAGGTGCAAGGGGGGAGCGAGCAATTTCACATCCTTAAAGCATCGCAAGCTGTTAATTAGCTAGGTCTATGGTCTCCGAACAGTAACAAATGAATCCTCTGGAGCCAACATCCAAGGCAGCAAGGAAATACGAGATCCAGGCAAAGCCTGCAGAAGGTGCAGAAACCAAAACAAGAACCATGGATAAAACCAAGCTCTTTAAAGAAACATTGAGAGTAAAATAATACCAGGTTAACTCTGTTTTAGGTCTCAGCCGTCGTCCCTTGAATTCACAGTGATCTGGGTACAGGGCTAGCCTCCTACACCCACATGCTAGGTGTTTCTTGGTGTGAACACCGTAACAAATACAAACAAAGGAAAACCCAGGAGTGCAGAATAAGACAGAAAAAAATGGTATGGTGCAGCATCCTCTCTTGATAAAGTTTTCTTTCCTGCCTTCAAACCCCATTAGGCATTGGCTTGCCAGGATCTCCTCCAACCACCTCTCCATGCAGGCTAGTATTCTGTTATTTGTGTTGTGCTCTTGTCTGGCAGCGCCAGGGAGGTTTAGGAGACAGCAAAGGAGGTTCAGGTTGGATGTTAGGAAAAACTTCCTGCCTGTCAGGGTGGTTAAACACTGGAATAAATTGCCTAGGGGGGTTGTGGAATCTCCATCCCTAGAGATAGTTAAGAGCAGGTTAGACAGACACCTGTCAGGGATGGTCTAGATGGTTTTTGGTCCTTCCATGAGGGCAGGGGACTGGACTTGATGTCCTCTCGAGGTCCCTTCCAGTGCGAGTGTTCTAGGATTCTATGACTCAGATAACAAAGGCCGCCTCTGTACAATATAAAGGACAGGACTTAAAGTGCTGCATAGTCCTGTCTTTTGTTTCAGCTAGACCAGACTGACACGGCTACATCTCTATGACTATTCTGTACAATATAAATGAGAGGGTGAGATTTAAGTCATCTCTTGTAGTGGCCAGTTCTGGGCTGAGGCACTGAGCTATTTAGATTGTTGGGATGTAAAATCCCGTTTCATCAGTGAACTGGTTAAAGATTATGTTTAACCACTTAAACAGGGTAGGCAGGGGGGTGGGGGTCGGGTTCCCAGACAGGCTGGGCCACCAGTTCACCGTGACCGGTGCTTATCAGTTAACCGTTGCCATCCTTATTAGTTTGCACTGGACAAAATATTAGGAAAAAAAAAAAGTTCCAGATTGTGGTCCATGCAGAATTGTCAAAGCAGAAGGACTTTGTGGTTTTCAGCCAAGCAGGCAGGAAATCTGTGTTCACTTCCCAGTTCCACCACAGCCTGCTTGTGTGATCCCAGGCAAGCCAATGGGAGCTAGGCACTGAAATAAGTTTCAGGGTCCAGGCTTGAGTGTCTGGGCCTCAAGTCCCTCTCTGGACCAAAGGGCTACTAGTACTTCCCTGCCTCTCAGGAATGGTGGGAGAATAATCACAGTCAAGACAGTCCAGGACTCGGATGCCAGAGTGTTGGAGAGCCTGTAGATCTGCAGACTCTCTGTAACTGGCTAGTGAAATTCCTTTATAGAAGAATGCCTGTTTTAAAATCCAGGACTGAGTGACCATACAGGTTAAAGTGTTCCCCTACTGCTTTAAGGCTACATCTACACTGGCAGCTTCTTGCACAAGAACTCTTTTGCGGAAGCGTTCTTGTGCAAAAACTCTTCCACGAGAGCGTGTCTACACTGCCATGTGCTTTTGCACAAGAGCATCCTTGGTAGCATAGATGCTCTCTTCCATAAGAAAGCTCTGATGGCCATTTTAACCATAGGGGCTTCTTGCACAAGAAATTCATGTTGCCTGTCTACACCGGCCTCTTCTGGAAGAGCTCTTGTGCAAGAGGGCATCTTCCTGAGAGGGAGCCTCAGAGTTCTCGCGCAAGAAGCCCTGATTTTCTACAGTACAACGTCAGTTTACTTGCGCAAGAACGCGCGGCCATTGTAGACAGGTGGCATATTTTTGCGCAAAAGTGGCCATTTTCATGCAAAAACGCGCCAGTGTAGACACAGCCTAAGTGTGTTCACATTTCTGCTGTCTGATTTATGTCCATGTAGCCTTCGTCGCAGAGACTGTCCGGTTTGGACAATATCCATGGCAGTGGGCATTGCTGGCACTTGATGGCATAGATCACATTAGAGGATGTGCAGTTGTATGTTGTGGCTTTTGTGTGATTAGTCCTGTGATGGTGGTGCTTATATAGATGTGTGGACAGAGTTGGCAACGCTGTTTGTTGCAAGGGTAGGTTCCTAGGTGAGTGCATTTGAGGTGTGGCGTGTGGCTGCTGAGTATTTTATTCGGGTTAGGGGTTGTCTGTAGGTGAGGACTGGCCTATCTCCCAAGGAGAGTGAGGGATCGTTTTCCAGGATAGGTTGTAGATTGTCAATGATGCGCTGGAGGGATTTAAGCTGGGGCTGTAGCTGATGACCAGTGGTGTTCTGTTATTTTCCTTGTTGGGCCTGTCTGGAATAATCGACTTCTGGGTACTTGTCTGGCTCTGTCAATCTGTTTCTGTCAGGCCTAAATATGCCTTTGCCCCCATCCTCCACACTGTGAAGCCACAGAATCCGTTCCCAAACTTGCATACTAACACCCAACAGGTGCATTTCCCAGACGACCAATGTCCCTTTGACTATTTCGACTCTCCTGTCTTAGGCTGTGTCCAGACTCAGGGTTTTTTTCGAAAAAAGTAGCCTTTTTTCTATAAAACTTCACCTGCGTCTAGACTGCAGCCGCGTTCTTTCAAAATTAAATCGAAAGAACGCGGCTTTTCTTTCGACGGCGGTAAACCTAATTTCACGAGGAAGAACGCCTTTTTTCAAAAGTGCTCTTTCGAAAAAAGGCGTTCTTGAATGCAAATGGGTTTTTCGAAAGAGAGCATCCAGACTGCCTGGGTGCTCTCTTTCGAAAAAGCGGCTTGCTTTTTTGAAAGTTCTGCTTGCAGTCTAGACGCTCTCTTTCGAAAGAGGCTTTTTCGAAAGTATCTTTCGAAAAAGCCTCTTTCAAAAGAGGCTTGCAGTCTAGACATAGCCTTACGGTCAACAAACATTCTGGATCTCTATTCATGAAGACCTGCATATTTCGATGCAAAAGCAGCATGACATGGCTTCGCTGCATTAGGCAGCACCCGTCAGAGAGCTATCAGCCGATACATTGTGGATCTCATGGTGGAGAGAGCTAAAAAATTACCTTGTCCCCTATTCAGATAACCTTTCTTGGCTCTAAGGAGCACATTGGCTGGTCATAATGATACGTTTGTGTCCCCTATTGGAAGTGTCTGACCCAAGAGGGTTCACAATATTTACCTTCTCCCTCTAATACCACCTTGGCTTAACCTTGCTTCTTTGCCAGCACGCGAGTTGTGTACCCTGCAGCACATCACAACGACATAAGCAGGTATCACGCCTCTTAGAACAACACCTGGAGCTGTCCAGACACCCTCCTTTACTAATAACTGAGGACGGGTGATGTGTTCTTTTAAGATGTAACCTGCCCTGGTAGGTTCCAATGAACCGTTGTCTGGACACTATTCACTCTTAATGCCTTACTAAGACCTGTGGCCACTGTTTTTACTGGTAGCAGAGAAAGGGCCCATGTTTCATCAACGTTTGCTCAGCATAACAGGGCAGTGAGCGGCACCCAACCCTGCACTAAGCAGCTACTTTTATTTTTGTCCATTGTTCTAGCATCTTCTCTGGACACTTCCCCCCTTTGAACTTCCTTTCATCCTGCTCGTGTAGCTCCTGCATTAGGAAGCACCATCCTATGTGCAGGTGAATCACCTTTGATATATTAGTTTGGTTCAGGATTTTTCCTATTTCATTGATTGCTGCTTGCACTTCCCTAAACACCTGCCCCGTTATCCAAGTGCCTTGAATATTCTTTAACTCCTTCCCTAAATCCTCCGGGTATGTCTACACTATCACCCTAGTTCGAACTAGGGTGGTTAATGTAGGCAACCGAAGTTGCAAATGAAGCCCGGGATTTAAATATCCCGGGCTTCATTTGTATCTTGCCGGGCGCCACCATTTTTAAATCCCCGCTAGTTCGGACTCCGCGCCCGCGGCTACACGTGGCATGGAGTAGGTAGTTCAGGTTAGGCTTCCTATTCCGAACTACCGGTACACCTCGTTCCACAAGGAGTAACGGTAGTTCAGAATAGGAAGCCTAATCCGAACTACCTACTCCGTGCCACGTGTAGCCGCGGGCACGGAGTCCGAACTAGCAGGGATTTAAAAATGGCTGCGCCCGGCAAGATGCAAATGAAGCCCAGGAAATTCAAATCCCAGGCTTCATTTGCAACTTCGGTTGCCTACATTAACCACCCTAGTTCGAACTAGGGTGGTAGTGTAGACATACCCTCCTTCATTTGGTTATTTAACATACCAGATTAACTGTCCTCTAATTTTCCTCCCACAATACCATGATAACCACGTGATTCCATGCCAATGTTTCCGGCGCCCCAATGCCTTATATTGTTTCTGTATTTCTTATTGCCTTTTTCCTGACTGTCCCTTTTCAGGCCACCAAGGGTACATCTACACTGCAACACTATTTCGGGAAACTGGAGTATCCCAAAATAGCTATCCCACGTCTTCACAGCAAACCTGTTATTTCAGGCTCGCTATTCCAACGTCCCTGTAAACCTCATTCCATGAGGAGTAAGGGATATTTTGGACTAGCGCTTTATTTCAAAATTTGGCGCTGTGTAGACAGCCCCAAATGCCGCAATAAGCTCTTTCTAAATAGCACTGAAATAAGATGCACAATTTGCGTAGCTCAAATTGCGTATCTTATTTCAAGTTACAGTGCTGTGTAGTCATACCCCAAATGTTCTCCAATGTCACCCCATCCATCTAGCATTTTAATTACTTTATCCCCTGCTGTTCTCATAGGCATGATTATTCTGCAGTTTCTTACACGTCAGCAGATCTACTTATGGTTATGCTATTAAACATTCTCAGAACAGACTCTTAAAATCCACAGTGGGCTTCTGTCAGGACTAAATATGCCTTTGCCCCCCAACAACCTGACTGGATGCTGTTCACCCAAGAGTTCTGAAGAAACTCAGATATGAAATTGCAGAACTGCTAACTGTGGTATGTAATCTATCACTTAAATCAGCCTCAGTACCAGATGACTGGAGAATAGCTAATGTAATTGTGATGGACCGGGCCGTGTCTGGGCCCAGCTGAGGGCGTCCGCTCAGAGCGAATTGCTCAACTTTGGGGCTCCTTACAGTCCCCAGACTGGTGACCTCTCCAAACAGGCCACAAACCAGTCCCACAGAGCGCTTCAGCAGCCTGCCTGAAGCCTCACGAGCAAAACCCCTCCGACACCCCAGCAATATCCGTGCCCCAAATGTCCCCGGGCCTCATATACAGGTGGGGGGGGGGAGGTCTTAGAACCCGATCCCACCTACCCCGAACACATTCTGTCTGGTTCCAAGAAACCAGCCACATATCCCTGGTCAATTTACCCTCTGGACCTTACCCACAAATCACGCTGAGCCAATCCTTTAGAATCTATCCTCTAAAGGTTTATTACCACAAGAAAGAAAAGCAGGAGAGTAAGGTTGCTAAAGAATCATACATTACATGCATCGAATCTCCCAGTTCTCGACGCAGGCTCTAGCAGAGATGTTACAGCTGCTGGCTTAAGAGTCCCTGTTGCACATCCTAGGATCAGGATGGGTCCACAGTTCTTTCCGGCTCTTCGATCCCTGCGATGCTGCCTCTGGGATGAAGTGCTAAGCTGAAGACCAAGATGGAGTCCACCACATGGCCTATTTATCCCTCCTTCCTGGTTTCTTCTTGGCTACAGCAGGTCACCTGGCCCATGGCCTATTCCTGTGTTCCCTGCTGGTAGCCCTTAGGTATGAGACACCACTCGTTCTTTAGGAGTGTCCTTGGCCCATTGAGTGCCATTGTCCCACAGGGCCTCGCTGATTAGCATGTCCATAGGCCGGGCTCTGCCCAATGCTCAACCACATGCAGGGAAATAGTCAATATCCACACAGATTACAGATTCCTAACTACACACGCAGACATTATACAATCACATGACTAGCATACATAGGATTAGCAGACAATGAGCTTCTATTCAACACCCCACATAGCCCCTTTTATGCCATTTTTGGGGCCAACACCCTCACCTATGGGTGCAGCAGTGATCTGGCTGCTTCCCTCAAATTCAGTAACGTGACAGTAATGCCCTTTTTTTTTTTTTTTTTTTAAGGCTCCAGAGATGGCCCTGGCAATGACAGGCCAGTAAGTCTAACATCATAACATCAGTACCTGGAAAATTGGCTGAGATGTTAGTGCAGAATTATTAGATACATAGGTGAACACAGTATGCGGGGCGGAGAGTCAACATGGCTTTTGTAAAGGGAAATCATGCCTCACCAATCCATTAGCATTCTTTGAAAGGGTCAACAAGCATGTGGACCAGAGTGACTCAGTTGATATATTGTGCTTGAATCTTCAGAAAGTTTTTGGTAAGGTTCCTCACCAAAGGCTCTTAAGAAGAATAAGAGGGATAAGAGGAAAGGTCCCCTCGTGGGTCATTAACTGATTCAAAGATAGGAAACAAATGGTAGGAATAAATGGTCAGTTTTCAAAGTAAAATGTAGGGAGGGGGGCAAGTAACTGTACCAGGACCAGTGATGTTCAATGTATTAACAAATGATCTGGGAAAAAATGGGTAAACAGTGAGATGAGGATGTTTACAGATGATATAAAACAGGGCTACTCAACTTTGGGGGCCACAATGATACTCACAGCACGTGCCAAGGGCTGCAACTTAAGTGCGGTTGCATGTATATGAAAATATATATGCAAATATATGCCAATAGCTTCTTTCACACGATGCCTCAGTGCTCCCAGCACCACCTCGCTGGGGGCTTGAAAAGCTGACACCCCGTACCCGTCTGTTCCAGCCAGCCCGTCTGCTTGTGTCTGTCAATGCTCACCCCGCCTGGGAGACGCCTCGCCGTTGTGGAGGCCACGTTCAAAGTATCCCACCCGCGGGCCGCGTGTTGAGCCCCACGTAAACCCAAACCGCACCGCAGGCCACATGTTGAGTAGCCCAGATATAAAAAGATATATTAGAACTGGAAAAAGAATGGAGAATGAAAACACAAATGCCTAGGGGCATGGAACGGCTGCCATATGGAGGGAGATTTAAAACCGGGGACTGTTCATCTTAGGAAAGAGATGATTCGGGGAGAATATGATAGAGGTCAGTGCAATCATAAATGGTGTAGAGAAAGTGGATAGGAAGTGTTCTTTACTCCTTTGCATAACCCAAGAACCACAAAATTAATAAGCAGCCAGTTTAAAACAGAAAAAAAGGAAGTACTTCTTCACACAATGCACAGTCCACCTGTGGAACTCCTTGCCAGGGGATGTTGTGAAGGCCAAAATGTATAACTGTGCTCAAAAAAGGTTTAGATACATTGATGGAGTTCAGGTCCATCAATGGCTATTAACCAGGATGGTCAGGGATGGGTGTCTCTAAGCCTCTGACTGCCAGAAGCTGGGACTGGATGATGGTCCGCTCGGTAATTGTTCCGTTCATTCCCTCTGGGGCATCTGGCAGTGGCTGCTGTCGGCAGATAGGACACTGGGCTAGATGGACCTTTGGTTTGGCCCAGTGTGGCTGTTCTCATGTTCTTAGTTACTCATTGTAGATAGTTTAGGATGTAAGTCAGCGAGCATGTCAGCCAGTGGCCCTAGTTATATGCAAGTGCAGCAAGTTATGTAGCGGTGACCTCTCTCTCTGTGTGTTCTCTGTCCCGCGCAGGTCCCGGTACGTGGAGTTTCAGTTTAACTGCCAGCCTTCCCCGCAGTCTGCGACTGGCTGCAGGAGGGAGAACTACGCGGCCTGTCTCTTGGCGTACACGGGAATCATAGGTATGAGGCTATGCCTGCCGGTATTGTGCGTCCTCTTCTCTCTCGCCTCCATGCTGGACCACTGCTCTCCGTGGAGTTTTCGAGAGCATGCTCCATCTCTCTTCCTCTTGCATCCTCTCTGATAACCGAGGGTGCATCGACACGGCCGCACATCCCTGGAAATAGGCTGCGCAATTTGAGCTACGGAAATCGCATTGTGTATTTCAAAATAGCTTATTTCGAAATTTGGTGCTATCTTTGAAATAAATCAGTATTCCGGCATCTTCCTTCATCCTCATGCCACGCGGTTTCCAGGAAGCCAGAATAAGAAGCCCATTAAGGCGCACAAAATGCTGTTTCGGGATAACGGACGCTATCCCGAAATAGCGCCGCGGTGTAGACATCCCCTGAGAGTCTGCAATCAGAGCTCCTCCGAGAGTCCTGGAGCGGAGGAGGAGGCTGGATGAGCCAGATTAGAAACCCGCTTGGTCTCCCGTCACCACGCTGGCTCTGCAAGGCCGATGGGTAATGAATCACTTTGGTGGCTCAGCTGAAAAAAGCAAATCTGACTCAAAGGGATCCAGGAAACAGATCCCAGGCCTGCTCTTAATTGACGAAAAGGTGTCGGTCCTTTTTCCTCGCTATGTGAGAGTCCCCTGCCCACGTTCCGTCCTGCGTACTTGGCGTTACTGTATTGGAAGATTGTGTTGTATGCTCCCAAAGAACCAGAGTGTGGCATTTCTAGCATTTCTCCATTAAAGGCTGTCCCCACGCCTCCTCGTTTGCAGACCCTGAGCGTCCATGGATTAGCAGCCCCAGGCCACCAGGCAGACCCCATCTGCCGATCAGCTCACGCCCACCGCTGGTGGAGCCAGGTGTAAACAACCTCCCCCCACACACCAATGGCTGCTGAGGGCTGCAGCGTGGGCCTGAGGCAGGCACTCCGCATGTGGGTCAGTCTGGAAAAGCCAAGCGATTGCTGATGGGGCCCGGGAAGTGAGTGAGGGAGCTGGGAGGGGAAGGCTGGTTTGGGCAGATCGGGCACTGTTAGAGATTATGGAGCCAATCAGTCTTCATCCTCCCGTACCCAACCCTTGGGGCCTTCTTGAGTGGTGGTGGGCGACCTGATGCCCGAGGGCCACAGGCAGCCTGTCGGGGTTCCAGGTGCGGCCCACGGGACGTTGTGTGGACCGTTGCCCACACACAGGGGCTGCCACGTTCTGCTGGTTTCCATCCACGTCAGTATTTTCCGACGGGTATTACAAACGTGACACTCACGTAAAACGAGGACACATGACGTGAAGACGGCGCTCCCTCTGGTCCAATCAAGGAAGGCGCTGCTACGGTTCCATCCCCACCCCCTGCCAATTCTAGGGACGCGGCACAGTTCGCAACACGACCCTGTCCCAGGGGATCATCTTGTGGCTACTGAGAGGAAGAAGGGCCACTCATGTGCCCTCTCACTAGCCTCGGTTGCCCATCGCTGTTCTGGAGCCGTGCTCTGTCCTTGACCGTGAGCCGGGCCTCTTTGTGTGAGCAATACTTTGTGGGCCTCTAGGGTCGCTTAGCACCTGTGGGCTACACGACCAGCAGACTGAAGACGCAGGACATGTAGCCAACAGGGTGAAACGTCGCTAGCTGAGTGCTGGGCCCTGGCTTGGTGTGCTGGGTCTGTGAACCGGGCTGAACTGGCCTGGAAACATGGCCAGGAAGGAAACAGGGCTCCCCACGGGGAAAGGGTCCTGGCAGATCCAAGGGCAGCAGCGTGGAAGCCACTGGAATATAGCTGGGTGGATGGAGGTTTGTTGGATGTGGTTTTGGTTCTCAGCGGGTTCCTCCTGTGACAGTGACCCGCCCTGTCCCTCTTGGCAGGCAGCCCCATCACGCCTAACTACATCGACAACTCGACCTCCAGCATAGCTCCTTGGTGCACCTGCAACACCAGCGGCAACCGGCAGGAGGAGTGCGAGAGCTTCCTGCGCCTCTTCACCGACAACCCCTGTCTCCGTAAGTAGCAGGCGGCTGCCAGGGCAAGTCCACTGCAGAGCCGGGGCGGGGAGGGGGTGCTCCCGGGCTCCTCTCGTCATGAGGCCGGAGAGGGTATGTGAGAGGAGATTTGGCCACCCCCATCGCAGACCCAGCTGTGCACCTGCCGGGTGGGACGTGGGGCAGCCTGTGCCTGCCCAGACCCAGATGTGCCCCCTGCAGGCTCAGAGTGCTGCACATGACAAGGCCAACCTTCGCCCCGGTGACCATAAGAACGGCCACTCTGGGTCAGACCAACGGTCCATCCAGCCCAGTGTCCCGTCTGCCCACAGTGGCCAATACCAGGTGCCCCAGAGGGAGGGAACACATCAGGTAATCCTCACGTGATCCCTCCCCTGTCACCCATTTCCAGACAAACAGAGGTTAGGGACACCATTCCTACCCATCCTGGCTAATAGCCATTGACGGACCTAACCTCCATGAATCTGTCTAGCTCTTTCTTGAACCCTGTTCAAGTCCTAGACTTCACCATATCCTCTGGCAAGGAGTTCCACAGGTTGGCTGTGAGCTGAGTGAAGAAAAACTTCCTTTTGTTTGTTTTAAACCTACTGCCTATTCGTTTCATTTGGTGACCCCTAGTTCTTCTATTGTGGGAATAAGTAAATAACTTTTCCTTATTCACTTTTTCCACGTCAGTCATGATTTTATAGACCGCTATTCTATCCCCCCTTAGTTTTCTCTTTTTAAGCTGAAAAGTCCCAGTCTTTTTAATCTCTCCATCTGTGCTGCCCAGACAAATTAAAGCTGCCCCATGGGTCGGATGAGCCCCCAGTGTCGTGTCACCTCTGGCACACCCATGCTGGACAAGCCGGAATTTGGCCCTATTAGTATTCCAGGAGCACTGTGAGGTCCCAGCTTTGCATGCTAGTGAGAGACAGCCACGGCCCTACATAGACAAAGCCGTCAAATGGCGGGCAGGGAACCAGGCACTGAGAGCTGAAGGGCCGCCCCCAGGCCGCCCAGAGAGCCATTGTCAACTCTCCTGACTCCCCATCTGGTGTTCAAGCCACTGGGCCATACTAGGTTACAAGTATCCGTCATCCCCAGCCAACGTGCCGCCAGCTGCACGGCAGTATGAAACGGAGGTCCCAGCCCGGGAAAGACCAAGGAGAAGGAGAAATCCGGGACTAGGCAGCCTGAGTTAGATAGGCTGTCTGGAAACGTCTGGAGAGCCCTGGAAAAGAGGACCAGCGCTCAGGAGGTCAGAAAATCCACCTGCGTCCTGAGGCGACTGCCGTGCTTGAGAAAACTCGATGAGGCGGGACCTTTGTGCCAAGAGACTCTGGCCGGAGAGGGCTGCGTGTTCCTCCGCTCTCAGCCAGGCTCCCCCTTCGACCTGAGCCTGCAGCGGAACCACAGCTCGGGCCCGCCCGGCCTGGTGCCAGCGCCGATAACAAACGCACCGCCCCGGCCTGCAGAAGGGCATCTCTTCAGGGCCCGCAAGGCGGCATCGTCTGGCCCGCGCAGCAGCAAAGCGCCGTCGGGAGGGGTGCAGAGGCCGTTTCCTCTGGCAGCACAAGGAGGGCAGGGTGCAGGGTGCTGCACGTTTGAGAGGGAATCCCGTGCGGTGGGCAAGCGCCTGCAGCTGGCTGCCAAGCTGAGCGGGGCCCCACGTCTGACCCGCCAAGACGCTGTGAGGCCCAGCGGCTCATGTTGTCCACGGGGGATGATCGGGGCTGCTCCAAATGCATGATCCCCTGGGGCGGTTGTACATCCTCTACTGAGGCTGACTGGCTTGCGGCCCAGCCGGGCCAGCCTCCGTCTCTGCCCTGGCAGGACGTCTGGATTGTATGCCCCGTCCGATAGCGCTCTTGGGTGAGCACACTAGGGCCCGATTCCCCTCTGCTCTGCCCCCTTGTGAGCCCACGTAGGCCCCGCCCCCAAAGCCATTTAGGACCTCACACCGGGCTGAACCCAACGGGAGTCAGGAGCCTCTGAGCATCAGGACGCTGTGTGCCCTCGGTTTCCGGGAGTGGGAGCGGTGGGTGGGGAATTTCCCGAATACCCTGCCATTGGCGACACCTCCCAGAGATAAGCCAAGGGTGCTCCCTCCAACCCACGGCTCTGAGGGATGGACCACCCCAGCTCTTGGCTCCGTGGGGCACTGGAAAAGGCTTCCAACCGTCCGCAGTCCCGCAGAGTCAGGGGGACGATGCTTAGCATTTCTAAGGGGCAGGACAAACCTGACTCGATTCGGCCATTCAGCCCCCCCTTCCACCGGACGCCCTCTGAGGCTCAGAGTGGGGAGAAGGCGGGCCTGGGGCCGCAGAGGGGCTGGGATTAGGACAGAGGGGTCCCTGGCTCCCTGGCCTGTGCTCTGGTGTCTCCTGGCCTGTGGAAGGCGGAACGGCTGGTCCCGGGTGGGGTGCGAGCAGCAGGGATGGCACCTGGGTCTCTGGATTTCAGCGTGTGACTCGTTATTGCCGGAGCTAAAAGATCCTCCCGTGGTCCTTGCAGCAACTTCTCCCTTCTGAGGCTGGAAGCTCCCTGCCAGGCCTCCTGCCCCTGCTGCTCGGCAGACAGGGTGGTGCTGTGCAGGGAGGCAGGGAGAGGCGATGGCTGGTCCAAGCCAGGCCTGGCTCAGGGAGGGAGACGCTGGTTTTGGGAGGGGGAGGGATGTTAATACTTCCCTGGAGAGTTTGGCTCTGATCGCTCTTCCCCCCCTCGTGCCCAGAAAACGCCATCCTGGCCTTCAGCAACGGGACCCACCTGAACGCAGCCCTGGCCCCGTCCGTGCCCCCGACGACGCAGATGTATAAGCAGGAGCGAAATGCCAACAGAGCTGCCGCCACCCTCAGAGGGAACATCTTTGAGCAGCTCCAGCCCACCAAGGTAGGGGAGGAGCGAGGAGCTCCCAGGGCCCCTGCCCCAAATCTCACCACAAATTCACACCCCTCCTTGGCTCCCTGGACCTCAGCTCCCTCCGCCTGCAGCCCTCTGTGTGCCGCGCTGGCCATTCGTCTGGTGCAGCCATCACCCAAAGGCCAAACCTCGCCCTTCCCCTTCAGGCGCCTCCCAAGGCCTGTCCTTTATAAGCTCTTTTAATAAACCCCATTCTAGCCATCAGGCCACGCTGTCCTCACTCCCGACTGGCCCTCCGCGAGTCACCGTCTCCGACTCTCCTCCTCTTGTTCTGGCACCGTCACCGGTAGGTGCCGGCGCCTCTGTGCTCTCACCAGAGTGTGACTGTCGACGTCCACCGAGTTGGCTTGAGGCCCGACCACATCCCCGCCACACAGAGCTTCACCCGCAAGGCAGCTCCACGCGCTGCTGCGCGCTCGCCTCCTGCCTTTGCCAGGGGTGGGCGGACGAATGTGGGGTTCACCCTCCACGTTGTCTCCGTTCTCTGCAGGAAACCGGAAACGAGCTGCTCCTGAGGGGCTCCACCCAACTGGCATCCGAAACCTCCGGCTTGGCGTCGGCATCCCGCGCTGCGGGGGGGCTGCTGACGTGGGTCTCCGTGGCTCTCGCCGCGCCCCTCCTGCTTGCGATGTGAAAGGGAGCAGGCACGCTGCCAGCAGGGACTCCATGCGTGTCTGTTTCTTCTTCTTCTTCTTCTTCTTCTTTTTTTAAGGCAACTGTGGGGGGAAGGGGCAGGACGCAGGCAGAAATTCCCCCCTCGCTCCTCCAGCCAACGGCTTTTGTTTTGTAAAAACGACGGCGTCTCAGCAGCTCGCGCCTGGTCCCCTGTCCGGCTCCTTGGCTCGGTTCTCCGGAGGCCTGTCACGTGTCAGGTGGGCGCAAGCACAAGAAATGCGATTCCAAGGCACTGAGCCCTCCTGAGGCAGCCAGGCAGGAACAGACTCCAGGTGCACGGACTGCTGGGAAGGTTTTGTGAAACTCTGGCCTACGGGAATTGGGGGTGGAGTGGGTCTCACAACAGGCCATGCAACTTTCTACCCCGCGACCCGAAGTGCGGCAGGACCAACAGAGCTCCCAGCGCTCAGACCATCAAGGAAGACGGAGGCGTCTGAGGGGCAGAGCAGAGCCAGGGCGTGCGATCCTGGAATTATCTAGTTTTTTGACATGTCTGACAACATTCTGTGGAGCTGGCGTTACCTCTTGGCCATGTCTTGACTGACCCGTGCGCCCTCTTGTAGAAAACCGTGTTCATGTGTTAATGGTCTTCAGGAAGAAACACGTGTCGCCTTCTGATTTTTTTTGTTTTTGTTGGCTTTGGCAGTTCATGTTGGCATCCCCTTCTGAGCACCGAATGTTCTTATCGGGTCCTGTCCAGTGTAGGGGGTAGTTTTTGTGAGGTGAGAGTAGGATATTCTGTCCCACGCCACGCTAGTCTTTTTATAATCTCTGGCTACATGTAAGCCTCCAGGCAAGAACTGATGTTCATGTAACTTAACGCATGCTCACATGGGACAGGCAAGCCGTCTGGAGTTAAAAATTGTGTCTACACTATGAGAGTATGTCTACACTACCCCGCTAGTTTGAACTAGCGGGGTAATGTAGGCATACCGCAATTGCAAATGAAGCCCGGGATTTGAATTTCCCGGGCTTCATTTGCATAAGCGGGGAGCCGCCATTTTTAAATCCCGGCTGGTTCGAACCCCGTGCCGCGCGGCTACACGCGGCACGAACTAGGTAGTTCGAACTAGGCTTCCTAGTTCGAACTACAGTTACTCCTCATTCCATGAGGAGTAATGATAGTTCGAACTAGGAAACCTAGTTCGAACTACCTAGTTCGAGCCGCGTGTAGCCGCACGGCACGGGGTTCGCACCAGCCGGGATTTAAAAATGGCGGCGCCCGGCTTATGCAAATGAAGCCCGGGAAATTCAAATCCCGGGCTTCATTTGCAATTGCGGTATGCCTACATTACCCTCCTATTTCGAAATAGGAGGGTAGTGTAGACATACCCTAATAGAATACCCGTAGCTGGCCCAGGTCAGCAGGGCCAAACTGTTGAGGTTATCAATTGCAGTATAAGAATGTGGACTCTACGACATCCGACATCTCAATTTTATAACTCCACGAGTCCACATCGGCCGAGAAGGGCCAGCTGCAAGTATTTTACCTCGGTGTAGACATATCTGTTGTGCCACAAAGGATGTTCAGTGGTTTACTTGGTATCTCTCTAGCCACAGAAGTGAAAGATGGGTTGGAAAAGGGAGCACCGAGGGAGACCTAGAAGCCGACCACTCACTCACTCCACTGAACACTGAGGGATACTCAGAAACAGCCTCTGTATGAACAGATCCAGGCACTAAATGCAGCAGGGCAGGGCTGAATCACCTTGTGAAATGGCTGGATAGCTAAACAGAATTGCCCTTGCTATCAGGCCCTCTCTGAGGTGAGAGAGGCCTAGGCCGCTTCCAACTTTTGAGGCCCCTAGTCATAATAACAATAATAAACGACAACCTGTGGAAATGAAATAAAACACCAAAAAAAGTGAGATGTGAATTTTTTAAATGTAACAACTGTTTTTCTTATTGAGGAAAAAAAATCGAGTTTTCAACTCACAAGTGTCTAAATTTGAGCTTGAAGCCCAGGCCAACTGGCCATCTGACCCCCCCGCCCCCCACTCCTAATTTTTCGGCTTGGAGCTTTGCCGGCAAAAAGCGCCAGTCTAGACGGGGATCTTTAAGAAAATAAAGCCTTTTCCGAAAGATCCCTTATTCCTCTAAAATCAGGAATAAGGGATAAGGGACCAAGGTCCATTGTCAGGAACCGGCTGCTGGGTTAGATGAACCATGGGTCTTTGCCCACAGGGCCACCCCTAAAGCACAGGATTCTGTGGGTGATGAGCGAGCCCCTAAGTGCTGCTGAAATCAGTGCGCGCTGCGGGCCCATAGAGCAGCTGGTGAATTGGTCCTCTTGTGAAATGTTTGGCCTACACCAGCGAGGAGCCTTTCTTGAAGGCCCCCAGCAATTTGGGCCGCTGGGTTCCAGAGGCACAATTCTTGGGAGATGCATCTCCACCAGCAGCCATCTCCTGCCCGTGTGGGTTTCTAAGAGATTTTGACAGGGCCCAGCCGCGGATGGTAGAGCTCACAAGCGCCACCCAACCGAGTACCGGAAGCCCACGGCCCAGGATAGGGAGTTTTTACATTGCCATCCTCTCCCAGTCCCCTCAGAAATGGTTTTCTTTGCTGGATTGCGTCAGTTTTGAAGGAAAATTACAATGAAGGAGAAACACTCCCAGCCCCTCAGTCTAGCGTGAAACGTCCCCTTGCTACGTCCTTTGGAGCGGACCCTTCCCTGCATCACCAAAGCCCTGTTACGTCCCCCCAGGGCTGTTGACCAGTGCTGTGCACCTTGGCGTGGTACCACCCTGCTTGTACAGAGGTCCTGGCTGTCCCAGAGGCCTTCCTGAAACTCAGTGCATGTGGGCAGGGATCCCCGGTTTCAACGAAGCTGGAAGCAGACATCTCCTCAGCTCGAGGCCATGCAGCCAGCTGGGAGGATGAGTGCCATCGAGAACAGCAAGCAGTGACCACAGTTTATAGCGAATTTTTCAGGTGTGTTTTAGTGCCACAACGAACAGTCGCGCTGTGCGTGCACATCCTTGCATAGCGAGGCAGGGTTGGCCCATGAGCTTACCTGTGGCCCAGGATGCTAGCTCATAAGCACACATCATGTGCCCGACCTTTAAACAAACAGGTGTGGTGGCCATTTCCTGTTGGGGCTGGCTGCCGTGCCGCCTGCTTGTGCTGAGCCATGTAATCCTGCGGTGTTGCCAGTTAGCCTGGTTGTTAAAATGCCTTCCTAAGAACTTATGCCGCTGTCTCGGTCACAGGGTTTGAAATGCTGCGCTCGCATACCCTTATCCCGTGCGTGTGTTGAGTGATTTCTTTTCCCTACAGCCCCGCCACCGCACTACGAAAAGTCATTTCAACTCTCCTTGAATGTCGGTGCATCGTGAAAAAAACGGTGTGGAGAATTTTAGTCATCACACGCTTGGCAGGGAGGAATTAGCTATCATTAAGCGGCCGGCGGCTTAGCTGGTATGAATTGGCTGAGGGCCTGCCCTTGTGTCTTGCTACTTAACGTCACGTTTTTGGAGAAGTGGCGGGATCGGCTGGCCCTACCGTGACCATTTTCAACCTCCCGAAAATGGGGCCCAACTGTTCCTTGAAACCAAGGCTGTAAAAATCAGCTGTCACTTGTCAGGACTTAGATATGCGGCCAAAACGTCCGTCGTTTGTGTAAGCCGCCTATTTATTTGTTTTCCCTATGCTGCCTTTGGAAGCGCTGCAAGCATAACACAGTTCAAAGGAGGCAAAAGGGTCACCTTAATTTTCTTCCCTGCTTGAAAATTCTGGCTAGTACGGGATGGGTTAGCCTTCAAAAGGCGTCCCAGTGATGGATGAATGTGATGCCTGGATGAAATGAACAAACAATTGGGTTTTTGGTTGGCTACACTGGCTGGAGTCAGTCAACATCTGGCCAGGATCCCAGTAGGTATCACACACCTCTACAGCTGGGGGTTTTTTCATGCAATTTAAAAATTCAACGCTGCTAGCCCGGCTGTAGCTGCTCTTCGAGAGAGGTGCAGGAGCATCAGCCGAGTGCATTTACCCTGGGATATCCATGAGCCGTGTTCAGAAGCAATCAGAGTATAGCAAGACAAGCCTTTTGCATGACCAGGGACGGGCCAACAGGCTCGAAGGGAGAACTATCGCCAAGACAGAGCATTAGCGCTGATCAAAAAAACCAGTTTTTTTTTTTTCCCATCAACATTTGAAATTGGTCAAAAAATGCATTAAAAATGTCAACGTTGGCACTGTCTTTTTAAGCTGTTCGCAAAGCCAATAGGATGAAAAAACAATGGGGGGGGGGGGGGGTAGAGAGACAAAAAGCTGCCCTTTTTGTCATGGTCCAAAACCCCCCCATCTATGTTTAAAAGTTTGAGTTTACTAATTTTGCTATGTTAATCTTTCAGCCCACTCTAGCCACCAGAGCCCGTTGCCTATGTGCTTACGCTAGACGGGACTGAGGCATGGTGACGGACTCATACGTACCCCCCCAGACTTTCATAAGCACCAAGCTGCGTACTTTTTTTAGTCAAGCGACATTCTGTGGCGTCTCCGAATTGTATTTTCTGATGTGCCGCACCAGTTCCTGAGTGGCATGGGACTTCCTTACAGCTCATGTCAGGCCAGCTGCATCATCTCCAAACCAACAAAGCTACTGGTGGGGAAGGTGTTTTCACAGGAAGGCATAATTTCTGCAATAAAACAAGTGCGGGCAGGCAGTGTTCCCTGTCATTTTTTCCATACATGTGCGGACTACATTTTGTTACCTGCACTGAGACATGTGCAGATGTGCACCACGAGTCGACGCACATACTGCCAGCTGTGGGTATGCTACTAATCAACAGGCAGCCCTTGACTCTCTCGGGTGCCCAAGCACACCACTTCCAGGGAACACTGATGGCAGGCGCTAGAGATGATATGTGTAGGGGTGCACATGGGGCGAGGGGGTTCGAATGGCTGATTTAATGTATACTATGGGGCTATACGCTGTACTTAACTAAACTTCTGCAAGCATCATTATTCAAACATGTACATGAATAAAGCACACATGCATTTTCCTGAGCCTTTGCAGCTATTTATTACACCGCTGCTACCAGGACTGTGGCCAGTCTGACCGGCCTCCCTTGAGGTCACCGGATGCCTTGCGTACGCGCTGACAGTTGTTTTCCTTTTTACCTGCGGGCAATTGCTTGGTATGGGGAGGGAAGGGGCAGGTGCATCACCCAGCTCAAATGCTGAGGTGGCCAATAAGGCTATTATGTGTGTTACGGCGGCACCAAGGGGACCCCTGCCAAGATCAGAGCCATGTGGGTCTGGAAGGGGAGCCAGCCCATGAGACGCGCCTCAGAGCTGTGCCACGGTGTCGTGCTCTAGGCCAACGCATGCGCGTGGCCTCCGTGGGGCGCTAACAGCATGAGGGTGGGGGGGGGGCGCGCGAGGGAGCGGTCGCCCAGGTCATGGCATGAGCCCGTCGTCACTGCTAACCTTGGCGTAACGTTAATAGGCAAAGGGTGGTGCCCCGCCCACTGGGCCGGCGCTCCCTTCGGCGCACCGTGGGGTCGTGCACCACTCAGGGCAGGGACGACCCGCTTAGTGTAGGATGCTCAACGGTTTCTTTTCTGAGCCCCTCCCCCCCCCACACACATGCCGTAAAAATTCCAGGGAGTGTGGGGGGGGGGGGGCAGGTGTGGGTGCTGGGGCCTAGGCTTCAGCCACTGGAGTTGAGTGGGGGAGGGTACAAGGTTTTAGTCCCATGGTTCAGGATGGGGCTGTGTGGGGGGGCTTGGAGCTATTGACTTTAGCCCTATGAGGCGTGTGTGTGTGTGGGGGGGGGGGATTTCAGGGCTTGTGAACCCAGAAATGGCTCACACCTCTTCCTCGTGTTGAGGAGGCCACAGATCCCCCCCCTCCCCCGCTTTCCAGGTCACTGGCTTCAGTGAAGGGCAGCATGCAAACCCACATACGCCTCCCCTCAGGGGCTGCAGGGAACCGTGCCGGCCAAATCCTGCAATGGCAGGGGGGGAGGGAAGGCAGGCAGGGAGACTGCCTTAGCCCCACTGTGCAGACACCCACAATCTGCCAGAGGTGAGTGCCATGCCCCACCTCATACCCCAGCCCTAAGCCCCCTCCCAGCACCTGTGCCTCCAAACTCCATCACACACCTCAACCCCAACCCTTCGCCCGCACCCAGCCAGGTTTGAGGATGCTGCAGGTAATTGCTCACAAGAAAGACTGGAAACTGTTGGTCGCCCATTTGAGAGCACTGGGCAATTTACGGGGGTTGGGCCCAAAACAAACAGCTGCTTACTGCAGTCACTGTCGGCCTGTGTGTGGCTGGCTGGCTGGGCGATGGCTTGGCTGGCAGTGTCTCTTGGGGACAGGGGCTGTGCCTGCCTCTGGCTAAGTGTCCCCAGCCTGGGGCTACGTCTAGACTGGCATGATTTTCCACACATGCTTTTAACGGCAACGTTTTTCCGTTAAAAGCGTTTGCGGAAAAGAGCATCTAGATTGGCACGGACACTTATCCCCAAAAGCACTTTTTGCAGAAAAGCGTCCGTGCCAATCTAGCTGTGGTTTTGCGCATGAAAACCCCGATCGCCATTTTCGCCATCAGGGCTTTTTTGCACAAAACAACACCGCGCTGTCTACACTGGCCCTCTTGCGCAAAAGCATTTGCCCAAGAGGGCTTTTGCCCGAACGGGAGCAGCATCGTATTTCCGCAAGAACACTGACACTCTTACATGGGTCAGTGTTCTTGCGCAAATTCAAGTGGCCAGTGTAGACAGCGGGCAAGGTTTTCCACAAAAGCAGCTGCTTTTGCAGAAAAACTTGCCAGTCTAGACTCAGCCTAGAGGTCTCCACACTCAACCTTGAAGAAGCTGCAATAGAAGCAATGAGGTAGGCGAGTAGGTAATAGGAAGGGCAGCAGGACACAGCTGCACGGCTGTTGGTGTATCTATGAATGGCGATGTAGCCAGGGCAGCTCATCCTGGTACAAACATGCACTTGCATCCGGGCTGCTTTGTGGGTGGCAAACCCACCCTGGGGAAGCAACATTATTTTTAGCCTGAGGCACTACAGGTGTAACCACCTACAGGTGGATTTGAACCTGGGCCTCTGGAGCTTAGTGTAGGAGCCTCTACAGCAGGGCTACTCACCACCTGGCCTGCAGGCCCCCTGCAGCCTATCTGTGGGCCTTGGTGTGGTTTGAGCTTATGCAGGGCTCAACACACAGCCCTTGCGTAGGAGGGACCCTTTGAACACGCCCTACAACGGCGAGGCGTCTCCCAAGCGCTGCGCATTGAAAGACACAAGCGGACGGGCTGGCTGGAACAGACGGGCACAGGGTGTTGGTGTTTCTAGCCCCCAGAGAGGAGGTGCCAGGAGCACCGGGGCGTGGGAAGTGCTGGCTGCTTTGCCTTGTGGACAGAGGCTGAGTGGTGCTGACTGGCTGACACTGGCCACATTTGTGTCCAGCCCCATGGCCGGACAGCCCTGCCTCCATCCCACACAGAGCGACAGGCTCCCGGGCACCTGTCCTTCGTCTCGTGTGTGCGGCCTGACGCGCCCAGCTCCCTGCTTGCCATGGGTTGGAACACTCTGGCGAGGAAACTTTTTCTGAGTAAAATCACTCCAAGAAATGCACCAACTGAAGTTTGAAGCTAAACACCCAAAACGCTGGCATACAATTTTCTTTCAAAAAGTGCTCATTCAAAGCGCTGTCATATGGGTGGAAATGGGGTAACGCTTGCATTTTACTAGTATCAGCAGAGCTGACTTAAACGAGGCCTACGTGTTGTGTCGTCTTGCCTTAATCTTTGCACTCATGCCCGTCAGCGTGAAAAGCTATTTGCAGCTATTTGCATGTATCTGCAACCACACTTAAGCTGCAGCCCCGGCACCTGCTGTGAGCATCACTGTGGCTCCCGGGGCTTCCCTGATCGACAACTCGAGCTAGAAAGCCAGCTGGCCCTCAGCTCAGGCTGCAGAGCTCCCTTGTTCTTAGCTCTCGCTGTAAGTGGACTAAGTGCCACGGCCTGGGACAGTGATACACCCCCACCAAGTGTGGGGGTTACACAGGCACTGCCCTGTTGCTGCAGACACCCCCCCTGCAGGACTCACCCCTGTTTCCTCTTGTGCCCATAGGGGCCCTCACTATACACGCTCTCCCCAGACTGACACATGGAGGGAACTCGGAGGAGGAGGTGGCTGCTGGTTTCTCCCCGAGCCAGCTGGGGGTGGTACCCCTCCTCTCCTCCCGCCAGTTTATCCCTGGGGCCATGCACATTGCTCACGGACTTCTCCCTGGGGCCAACATGGGGCAGGGGGCTGCAACCCCCACGCACTAGCTTCTCCCCAGGGCTGGCCCAAGGTAGGAGTGCTACACAGGCTGGTCCTGCTGGCACTCCCTGGCCCCAGTCCAGAAGGCTGCATTGGGCAGCTCTGGCCATGCTGGGAGGCAGGGGACAGTTGTAGCTCCTCTGGGGATGCAGGCTGTGCTGCCTGGCCTGAGGGCTTTCCTCTCCCCTCCCCACCAGTCCAGGACTGCAGCTGAGGGCCAGGGGGCAGAACCTCAGGGAAGGCAGGCTACTTATCTGGGCTGGTGGCCAGCAAGACAGTCAGCTCAGATCACAGCCGGTCATCCTCTTCTTTGTGCAGCTGCCCCGCTGTGGTCTGTCACTGTCCCCCTCCCCCCCGCTCACTGCCCCTTATGGCCATGGCAGAGCACAACTGTCCCTCCTCTCAGCCCCCGTGCTACAGAAAACAATCGAATTCCAGGCACATCCCATCGTCCTGCCACAGCCCAACCCCCTGACCTTGCTGTAAGTTAGGAGAAGAGGAAGCTGCCTAGACAATTTGGTGGGCTTAGTTCTTACTGTGTAGGAGACGTTCTTGAACAAATGGACGGACAGATGGACAGATGCACAAACTCTCAAAAATATATGAGAGAGAGAGAGAGAATTCTCCTGCCACCAGACATTGACGAGAGCCGTGCGAGGAAGGAGTCCCCAATCAAACTTTCTCTGGTTTGTCCACCTGACCAGAGAGACCAGAACCTTGGGCGGAATTGTTACTCCACCATCCATGCTGGTAAATAGACAGGCTGATGCGGGCAATGGAGCCCGGCAAATGGAGTCTCGTGTGTGCAAGAGGCCATGGAGTGGAGGAGAAAAGGGCAAGTTCTGGCTGAAGCCTGAGATCTTGAGCACAAAAGTGTTTTTATGAAATTGCCCAAGGCATGAAATCTAAGGGTGGGTAAATAAGGCTTTTCCTCATGTGGTCCTGTCTACGTCCTGCTCCAGGAACCCTCGTCTCCCCTCTAAACTTGGGCTCTGGAAATATCTCCTAAGTCATCCTAGTCCCTTACTTCAGCACCTCAAAAATACAAGTGAAGAATGAAAACCTTTTCCACATCAATGTTATTGAAACAGTAAGGGATCTCTCTTTTCTTCAACCTCACATTTCTACACATGGATTTTCTCCCCTCTTCTCTTTAATGAGGAAACTCAAATGCTTGTACCACAGCTGTGCTGAAAAAATATTTTACTGCTGGTCAGGGAGGTGACTAATGGAAGAGCCACATATTTGGGTACAGAGGAATACAAAGGAAGAACACGAAGGAGTACTGCAGAAAGGGGTTTAGGGGACTTAGTGGACCCTAAGCTAAATATGAGTCAATGGTGTGGCAAACATGGTTCTGGGAGGCATTAACAGGAGTATTGTGAGAAAGATGTGAGAAGTCATTCTTCCGCTCTACTTGGATATCAGTTTGGGTATTGTGTCCAGTTCTGGGCACCACATTTCAAGAAAGATGTGGAGAAATTGGAGAGGATCCAGAGAAGAGCAACCAAAATGATTAAAGGTCTAGAGAACATGAGCTATGAGGGAAAAGTGAAAGAACTGGATTTGTTTCATTTAGAAGACACAGGGGGCATGATAGCAGCTTCCAAGTACCTAAAAGCGTATTACAAGGAGGAGGAGAAAAATTATTCTCAATGTCTGAGGATAGGACAAGAAGCAATGGGCTTAAATTGTAGCAAGGGAGGTTTAGGTTGGACATTAGGAAAAACTTCCTGCCTGTCAGAGTGGTTAAACGCTGGAATAAATTGCCTAGGAGGGTTGTGGAATCTTCATCACTGGAGATATGTAAGAGCAGGTTGGACAGATGTCTATCAGGGATGGTCTAGATGGCACTTGGTCCTGTGGTGAAGGCAGGGGACTGGACTTGATCTCTCAAGGTCCCTTCCAGTTCCAGCATTCTATGTATAATACTTAAATTCAGACTTTTTGTGGGACGTGTGTGTTAAACTGGTTACTTTTTAATAGAAGCAAAATTTGCCTCAGTTCCTTCAGTAGATAACTTATATCCAAACAAAAAAATCAACAAATGGTCCGGTAGCACTTTATAAACATGAGCTTTCATGGGCACAGCCCACTTCTTCAGATGACCGGAGTTCATGATACCATCTACAGGTTTTGTTAGTCTATAAAGTGCTACCAGACCATTTGTTGTTTTTTTCTGTAACAGACTAACTCGGCTACCCCCTGAAGCTTATATCCAAATGTTATGGCAACTTGGAAAGAAAGATGAATGTTAAGAATTTGATTTGATCCCTCTATTGTATTCACAAAAAATACACAGCAAGCAAAAGCATCAGACTGCTGATTCTAACCATGAGCCCATTGAAATGTTTGGATTCTTGTTCCTTTTTTTTCTTTCCCATGTCACAAGTCAAAAGAGCTCTGGAATGAAATACTCCTCACTCTTCCAGCTTTTAGCTGGTGTGCAGAATTAACTTTAAATACCCTGTTCTCCACTCTCCCTCCCCCCTTGCTTTAATTCTGGCCACAGCAGGTGGCATTTTAGGAACTGTGTACCAATTCAGCTCTACAGTTATTCAACTCTGTGCACTCAGTTCAACTTTGTACTGCCAGGTTTGTCTTGATTGCAAAGCGAACCAGCACAAATGGATCTTAGGTGGCTGCCGGAAACCTTCATGTTTCATAAATGTCAGGTTCAACTCTGCTTCCTCTCAGCAGTGCTTAATCTGAAGTTGAAGAGGGACATAAAAATAAATGGAGAACAACGGATTGCAGCTCTGCAGAAATCCCTGTTTCAGACAGCTGAGCCTACCACATTCTGGGCTGTCAGAGGATTAGGAGATGGTAAAGTCTCCTTTTCTTGCTTCCCTGCTTTTGTGCACACACGATTTGTCAGCTGGCTCCAAAGTTTTGTGGAATCTTTAAAGAAATGTAGTCTCCCTGGATATCAAATTATTTTTCTGAACTGTAGGAAGTATTGATTTGCTTGTAAGAACTCAGGAGAAACTAGCCATGAGGCTGGGAAATGGAGCGGCTGAGATGTTACTTCATCCCTTTACTACAGAAATAACAAGTTAGTGTTACTAAGGCCATGTCGATACAAACAGGAAGATTGACTTTGCAGTGGTTGATCTTCTGGCATTTGATTTAGTGGGTCTAATAAAGACCTGCTAAGTCAAACACGGAGGGCACTCCGTTTGACTGTGGTCCTCTTCACTGTTGCAAGGAGTAAAGGAAGTCGATGTGTTTCTCCTGTTGACTTCCTGCTGCCGGAACAGCACCAAAATTCAGCATAAAGTACAGCAACTCCAACTATATTATTTAAATCAAACTTTCCCCTGGAGTATAGGTCTGGCCTCACTCGCAATAAGACACATTCCTGCCAGTGCCTTCTTAGTTTACTTATTTGTTCTTACAATGAAAAGCAAAGGCCATCCGTAACTGTAGATAACCAGAACCACATTCAGAAGCACAGTGGAGGCTGAAGGCAAGCTAAAGAATAAAGTTCCAGATCAGTGAGTCTGAGGAAGGAAATTAATCAAACCCAGTTGATCTGCATATTGGTAGAAGCCCTTCACACAGAAACCACAAAATTTCTGGGACAAAAGCACAGCACTGCTCTGTTCTCCTAATACTTCAGAATCAGTTTTAGGTGGACCAGGGCAAACATTATTCTGTGCCATCATCCCCCATGATGGAAATGCAAGTAAGAGGCAGTACAGCTCAGAGTGATATAGCCTCTGTCTGGGTCCTGCAGATAAAAAGCCTGACTCCTGATGGAGACCCAACTCTCCTAGGGAGAGGACGGATCCACAGCAGAACGGCAAGGAGGTCGTCTATCTGGAAGGGTGTTGTCCTTTCCAGGAAATCCAGCTGACCTCCATATTCCACAGCCCTCCAGAGCGAGGCTGGTGCTTGAAAAACCCTGCTAAGGAAACCTTGCAGTTTCCTCCTCTGTCTTACCAGGCCTGGGTGGATCAGGGCATAGATTATTGTGGTTTTTCATCCTTCCAGCATGGGTCATGGCAGTCTACAAAAAGGATGGTCATGTCCAAAGCAACGAGATCTAAAGCAGGGCTACTCAACTTTGGAAGCCCGGGGAGCCACAATGATACTCACAGCACATGCCGAGGGCCGCAATTTAAGTGTGATTGCATAGACATGAAAATATATATGCAAATATATGCAAATAGCTTCTTTCAGCATGAATACAAAGATTAAGGCAAGACTACACAATACACAGGCTCCATTTAAGTCAGTTCTGCTGATACTAATAAAATGCAATATTTACCCGATTTTCACCTATATGACAGCACTTTTAATGAGCAATGACAGTCCAGGAATTTAACTACTAAAATGCATATCAACAGACGACCATTATATTGACTACTTTTTTGTTTTGTCTCCCACCTGCGGGCCGTGCATCAAGCCCCGTGTAAACTCAAACTACACTACGGGCTGCAAACAAACAGGCTGCAGCCGCATGCGAACCACAGGCCACATGTTAAGTAGCCCTGATCTGAAGAATAATAGGCAGGGCCATTGTTGAAATTCTTAAGACACAATGAGAAGACAGAGTAAGAAAAGTGCTTTTAGTTACACGGGGCAGGTGAACCCTCTGATCCATGTGCACATAACAGAACTCGGCCCTCCTCTGGCTATAGGCCCAATTTCTCTCTACAGACTAAATGGCAAAAAAATACCCCCATGTCTGCTTGAAGAGGGAAAAAACAGGCAGCAAAATAAAAAGTCAGGAAGACATTTTAACCAGATTTTCTACTTTTTATTTCAGAAGAAAGTTTTGCATTATTTACTTATTTATGTACATGTACTTCACATTTGTATTTAAAATGCATTGATGTCCCATAATTCTCTTGTTCCTGTTTAAATTAGCTGTTATTTTACAATACAAAAAAATTATACCAAAAAACTGCAGTCCTAAATGCGTGTATGTATAACACCCACAATCCCCAGCAATGAAATAGTTTACAATACTTACTCAGTATTTACATATGAATGCAATAAATGCTAAATTATACATATTAACAAACTAAGCTTGAGTTGGAACACATAAGGATTGTAAATAACTAAACAAAAAAAATTAAGACAAAATTAGTTCAAGGATTTTAATGTAAAGAACATTTAGGGTACGTCTAGACTACAGGCTTTTGTCGACAGAAGTTATGTCGACAGATACTGTCGACAAAGAGCGTCTAGACTACATTCAGTTCTGTCACAAAGCAAGCTGCTTTGTCGACAAAACCCTGTAGTCTAGACACAACCTAGATGCAATAACACCTTCTGTCGACAGAACTCTGTCGACAAAAGGCGTTATGCCTCGTAAAATGAGGTTTACCAGCGTCGACAAAACTGCTGAGTTCTGTCGACGTTATGTCGACAGAACTCAGCGGTAGTGTAGATGCAGGTATAGTTTTGTCGACAAAAGTCCACTTTTGTCGACAAAACTCTGTAGTCTAGACACACCCTTAGTGTGCACAAATTTCTCAGTAACAGAAAACCTATTTTTATTTATTCATTTTTTTTTTAAATGGACTGATGTATTTTATACTCCACAACAAATAGATTTGTGGGTATATTTTTTTTCCCTGGTGAGTATTTTGAACTGGGTGGATAAACCAGGGAGAAATGTCTTTAGGGACGTTAGAACCTGGAAGACACACAAAAGGTAGTTTATTGGTTTAGAAAGATACAGGAAAGTGGGTAACAATCAGCCTGATCCAGAAACAGAAAAAGCAATGTGTGTGTTATTGTAGGCATTACTGGTACGTGATAAACTTATTTCAAGCAACTAGAACGGAAAGCGTAAGTTATGACAAATTATCTACAGCATGTCAGAAAAGTAAAAGCACATCTTAACGCTCTTTTGCCTCCACCCCACCGCAGACGCGAGTGTGTACACATTCTGAAATGGAGGGGGAGATGCACCTTTGCATTTGAAACATGCACATTTCTTCACAGAACCGGATCTCTCAGCTTATTTTAGAAGTCCATTGTAAAACAAACCAGCATTACTAAAGGAAGATTTAAGATGAAACCCCCCCCCCCCCCCCCCCCCCGGCAGAGATTACAATAGAAACTGATGGCTTAGTTTAAAAGTTACTCCTGACATGTACAGTCAGTTTCTGTTTTCAGTTCAGTGATGGAGCATGCATATGGACAGATATACTACCTAAAGAATTGTGGTAGGCCAAGACAAGAGAACAGATTAAAAGTTCCATGTGACACCCCAGTCTGAAGAGAAAAAAAAAAATCTAACATTCAGGTCATTTCAGGGCTGAGAATCAGCAGAATCTTTGAATTATTTGGCTTTACTGGTTTGTGCAAAAACCTTAATGTCTTATTTCAGTCCCTTGTGGTAGGGGTACACATTTCATTAAAGACTGATTTAAGCTAAATTGAGGACTGGCTAGATGAACAGCCATTTGAGGAAGAACATGCTATAAACCCAGTAAATATATATTTTGGTACGGTTTTGCACACAGAGAATGTCATACAAGAACAAAAGATATTAAGATGCACACTAACTTTAAGAAAGTATATATCTGGCACAATATGCATTTTATGGCCTGTCATTTTTGACTAGACAATATCGTCATATTTGGTACATGACATACCGAGAATTCACATGTTATTATGCCATCATGGACATCTGTACTTTGGCATTTTTGGTACAGTATGGTTTTAACCTGACTGCTCTAAAAGACATGGCAGTGGGTGCACCCAGAAATCTTCCTTTGTATACAAATTACTGACCAACATGACTGCCTCCTCTGTCTATAGCCTATCATATATGCTAAAAAAATCCAAATGAAACTCTGGAGAAAAAAAAGTAGGTTTGGGAACAAAAATCAGTTTCAATTAGCCTATTTTTGCATTCAGTGGCACCAACAGACTTTTCCCCCAACCTTTTCAATTAATAAAAATGTTCCTAGTGGACAGTGTACCAAATTTTACACAGGGTTATAAACACCTTGGAAAATTATTTTGAATGTAATTATTAGCACAAATTTATTTATTGATAGAGGCTTGAACAGCATATGACTGGACTTGATAATCTCACCGTAATGACTGTTTTAATCATAAAGATCACCTGTTTCTAAGTGGGTTTTTTTTAAATGGAAGAGCTGTATTGTATAAGCAAAGTTGCTTACACCTTTCAAATGAAATGCATTTAAATACATTAAAATGTCAGGTTATGCCTGCCTGCTTTATATTTCCAGATACCAGGAATTTAATCTGATGACTTTTTAAAGCTCTGGAAAGTTACCTAATCATCATATGAAGGAGTTAAGACAAAACTCATACATCTCCTAAAAAGCATACAAAATACATTAGATATTTCTGTTTTATATACACACTAACTCCTCCCACAGTCTGCACACTACTGTATAGTGTATGTACAAGTGCAAAATCAGTGTGTTATTTTTCATTTATGTACAGATTCTCTCCTGGAATACAGTTTTTTTTTTTTAAATGATTCCCTCGCCCTACTCCAATCATCCACTTTTGATGGTGGTACATTGATGAAACACCTGCAGTTTGTTTTCGTCTCTCTATTCCCTCCCTTCCCCTTCAATTTATTTTGAACTGGGATGAAACTACTTGAGTGATATGTACGAGAGTTCTCTTTTCTCTTGTCCGGATGGAGGTAAGACACAGAGGGGATCTAAAGCCTAAACAATCTTTTTGTTTCATTTATATTCAAGTCTTACTCCTCTACTTACAGGTTTTGACTCAATTAAACTTAATATTTATAAATGTTGTTGTCTTCCTTATTTTTAATATCTGACTCAACTCGTTCTTGCGACACTTCTGCTATAAGCAATTGAGACACGGTGATCTGAAAAGACAGTTCTCTGAAAAAGGTAGCAAAATGTGCATTTGTTTAAAGTAAAAATAATGTCACTTAATGGTCCCCATTTAGCAAAGCATTTATTTTCAGGGCAATGCATAAGCATAGGTGTAACTTTAGGCACATGCTTAAGTGCTGTCCTGAGTAAGTACAGACTTCAGCACAAGGTTAAGAGTTTTCCTGAATCGTAGACAGGCTGTTTTCCCAGTGTGATGGATAATGGAGCAAGGGTCTATGAATACTAGATCTGCATCTGAAATGACCATTTGTGAGGGAAGGAAATATGGGGGTGGGGAGGGGGAGGCAGGGATTTTAGATTGTGTTATTTCTCTGCTGTGGTCTAGCCTATGGCAGCCCTATAAAACAAAGGAAGTTGCAAGTTCTTTTGGGAGATGAATCTGTCTGAGGTAATCTGTGCACCAGCTAATATTCAAGTTGACTAAAAACCTTCACTCCACAACATCGTTGCTCGCCCCCCGTGGCAAGGACATTGAACTTGCTGGTTTAGAAATGGATTGACAAAACAGATGTGTTTTTAACAAGAATTTTTTCGGAAGTGTTGTATTTGTTAGGAGGTTCATTAGAGTCCTTTTTTGCAGAGTGTCACCCACCAAATTACAATCTTTCCCACCACCCCTGTTCTGACATGTGCAGTGGTTTGTTTTCCTAGTCCAATGTTACACCTCCAAGAAAGAATGCCAGGTTTTGCATAAAACAGGCAGCTCTGAGCTAATACAGATTGCCCAAAGACACAAAAGAAAAAAAAAAAAGACGCAGTTACTTTAGTTTTATCATGGCTTGAGGGCATTAACATCAAACAACATTCAATATTTACTTTGCAGTTTACATCCCCCTCCCAATCTATCTGTTTTTTAATTACTAAATAGCACCCCAACTGAAAACTGAAATGACCCCACTGTTCTGAATGAAACTAAGTTTACTATTTAATAGCTATTCTTTGTTTGGTACCATAACACAACATCTACGGTCAGCATCAACATCACCACTACCCTGGGCTGTGGTAACAAAGTCTGTTACCTTTTGCTTTAAAAGCACTGTCGATACCGAGAATCTGCGCTGCCTCATGTCAGATTCTAACAATTACAAGGCAGGCCTAATTTTGAGTCTAAAAAACCTTGTCAGCATCATTTTGAGGTTCAACTGCAAAAAAAGAGTTAGTAAATATAATAAATCCCTTGTTGCATCGAACCCTCTTCTACAATTACTGAGGGTATCCTATCGCCAGTAAGTCTCCCTCACAGGCACAAGGCAGCTACTTCAGAGTGTACAATCATAGGCCAGTAACTCAAGACTGAACATTCAACCGCAAGGCCAAACAGAGCTACCATGTTTTTTTAAATTAAAATCCGCAGACCGAGCAGGCCCAGAGAAGTCGCTCCCCCACTTACGAGGAAGAGCACTGCTGAAAAGAAACGCTTCTGACCACGGACAGGGTGCAAACCTTTGTTTTTTCTGGACAAGAAGGTAAAAAAGCAGAAGAGGACTCAAAAGAGAACACCAAGTAAGAATTAGGTAGTAGACCACAGGTGCGCACGACTTCCATTTATGCCAGCTGGCATATCACATAAGATACAGGAATTCAATTCCACTTTTCCCTCAAGACACTGCCACTGGGTTAAGTAGTTCCTTGGGTGGGAAAATGCCCTTCTCTTCCCTGACTACAAATGATGCATTACAAGCAGCACAGATTGCCTTGGGTGACTATTTAATTTTTTACAGGAACATAGGAATACAATTATGTAAAAACCTGTGTGCACTAATTCCCTCGCTTCCTAGATGTGTTCCAGGCTAGGCACTCATGTGCATGCATTTCAACCGGGTTCAGATGACAGAAACACTCATTTGTTTGAAATCTACATTCAACCTTGCAAATATTAAGTTCAGCCTAAGCAATGTACAATATTTAATCTTTGCTTCGTTCTTTTCTATCTTGATGCTATATATTAAGCTGAACCATTAATGACAAAAAAAGCCCTACTACTGTATTTAGAAGAGAACACATGGGAATAAAGAGAAACATCTTTGAAATGATTATATCTGAAATGAAAACAATGACGTTCTGTAGTTTAGTATTGTTTCCATGTGTCGAGGGCTGAGACTTACCTGGAAATGCTGCATCTTTTATTTTTTGGCTCAGTTTGATAAATATATGTACTACAATGCACTTTCCAGGTACAAACCTGAGCGTCATTCGTGTTTATAGTATTGTTTTATTTACATTGACCTTCAGTGGGAGTGATTAGAGGTTACTGGAACTGAAATATCTATATTTTTAAAACCTGGGAGAAAAAAAGTTTAACAATCTGGTATCAATAAAACTGAAGTGGAGCAACTGTCAACAAGGCCAACTATCAAGTACATGAGGAAAAAAGGCTGGGTCCAAAGAAGTTGTGTTTTCCATATATTTTTAGTCTCTTTTGTGTCACAACTCTAAAATCCTCCTTCTCCTCGTCCTATGTGTTACTGGTGTTTAAAATCCTAGAGAGAGAGTTTATGATGTCCATGCATCAAATACAGGTTCCTGGCTGTGCCGGGGGCTGTTGTTTCCGATTTCGTATTGCTCCTGATTTCTCTTTGTAGGCAATTGGCATTTGCTGTGAAACGTCCACTAAAGCGCTGGCCACTGCAAGACCTGAAACAGTAAATCAAGGTGGTTACAGACATGAAGGTCTCTGAATTGCAGTTACATAAAAGTCTGCTCCAAAAAGTGCGTATTTATTTTTGGAAAGGGAGCATTCTGATTTGCAGATTAAACCTGACAGTACAGAGTAGCTTGTTTCTGAGTACCCTGTAGGTTTCCCATCAAAGCAACTGCATCCTATCACCCACCAAAAATCATCTTCTGAAAATAAAAACCATGCTTGCTTCATTTAAACTGTTTCTATTTGAAGCAAGTAATCATGCCCCAGAAGACGAGCAATTTCCTCAAAGCATTTGGAGATTATGCTTCACAAGCACCCCACAGCCATACCTTCCTGGTCTGAAAAACAGCCCCCCTCCTGAAATAACCACAGGTGAGAGAAAACCAAAGCCTTTCTCTGTACAGCCTTGAAGTTCAGGGTCTGGCCTCAATTTAATCCCAATCCTTAACTCCCCTCCTTTCGTGCACAGCTAGAGTTCAGAAGCAATTTGCATCTTCCGCTCCTCACTACACCACTGATTTTAGTCATTGCCAAAGACAAGGATTTTGCAGGAGCCAAAAGGTGTTCTAGAGCCTACTGGTATCCCAGCTCTCCATAAAGGAACCGTTAGCTGAGGAGCTGGGAAAAGCTTGGTGCTTTGGGAGACTGTCTAACCTGATTTCGTCCCACAGGAGTGGGGAGGACAGCATCCTACAGTCCCACGCCTCCATCAGAGAGACAGGAGCAGGGAATGACCTTTGAAGGTCAGACAGGTGAGAACTTTTGTGGGGCTGGTGCTAATGAAGCCTTTTAAAAAGTAACTATTGAAAATTTCCGGCCACTTGTGACCCTCTGTACTTCTTCCAGTGACCGGTTTTCAGATGAACCATAGCCCTAACTTTTCCTGAAACACTCTACGGGGGAAACAAAGAGACACCACAGTATACAGATCTACATTTTCACTAGCTCTACATTTTCACGTGGCACGAGAGCAGTGACAAGAAAGGCATCCAATGTCAATTACCATAAGCCTAACATGTGCACAGTTAGTAGAAATTCTCTACCCTACAAACCGATTGTTTAGGGCTTCATTGTTTCACCCTAACTCCAACTGTGCAGTTCCTTTGTCTGCAGCTGCTCCCATCCATTTCCAAGGGATGACCCGAGCGGGAAGGTTCAACCCCACCAGAGCCACACAGAAGTCTCTAACCCTTAGTAAATCAGATCACCTACTCTGTAAAATAAATCCCCCCAGACCGGGAATTTTATGCATCCCAGAATAAATCTGTAAGACCCAGAGAACATGGCGATGGGCACAATATTAAGAGCTAGGCAGATTAGAAACATATCAAAGCATAAGGATATTTTTCACCTGACTGCCCCGGCGGCGGGATACCTCCCAATCCTCGAGGTAACCTCACGAATACCGAGAGGACGGCTGCTCTGTTTCCAAAACAGGGCTCCAATGCTATGGGCTTGGGGACAGTCTGTAGCAAAAGAAAGAAAGAAAAAAAGAATATTGTTTGTTGGTTTGCTCCCTGTTCCCTCCCTCTTTGTCTTATTAGATTGCTCAACTTGGCTCCAGGGCAGGAAGAGTGACGATCTCTGGATGACTGTGGCCCAGCACACTGTTGTCAGAACGGAAATCACTACCATGAACAAGCTTAGCCCTAGTAGCCATAACAAAATAAATTTGCTTAATGAAAACCTACAGGTGAAAAATCAAGCCCATGCCAACCTTACCTACATCTCCCAAATTCAATAACCAAGGAGCAGGTTGATCTAAACAACAGAATTAAGTTTCTCTTTTAGAACAGAGCAACAGTGTATCATGTAGGATTCATGATGATTTATGTTTAATGGTACAAGTTCCATTTGAAGAGGTTAAGTTCACAGGACGTCCTCAGACCAGCTCATGACCAAGTATCTAACATTGTGAAAGAAGGTAGGTGAGGTAGGGTCTTTTATTCGACCAACTTCGGTTGATGAGTGTGTCCACAGAGATCCTCTGCTTCAGTTCTGCATAAGCTCAAAAACTTCTCTCTTGCTCACCAACAGAAACTGGCTCAATAAAAGATATTACCTTTCACACCTGGCCTTTCTAACACCCTGGGACCAACATGGCTATATCACCATGCATGGAAGAGGAGTTAAGAAAAACCAACAATGCTTTTGTTCTTGCATTTACTCATCAGTTGTTTTTTCTCCCCCAATTTTAGTTACACTTCTGTCAACTCTCTCCTTGGCCATCTTTTGCTTCATGCCAGTAAGAACGCAGAGGCAGAATTTCAGCCTGTTATGCACTGTGGCTTCTAGTTTCCTGTTGCTTATGGACACATAGCACCTAGTGAATTCTTTCTTACTAATGAAATACTTATTGCTTATTTCATTAGGAATAAAATTATAATACTGTACTTTAAAGCTCAACAGAAACTCAATATAACCCAAGACTCTTGAAAGGGAACAAGAATAAAACAATGCAATTAAATTACTGGCGCCTAATAAAAAAGCATCTGACAGCCAACAAAATGAAACTTCAAACTATTTTTATATTTCATATTAACCATAATGATTACAAAGATTTATTAGTCTTTTTTGCAACGTAGATAAAATTAGTATTTACAACCTATACGATGCAATCTTTAAAAGTCTGCAGTCGTAAACAAACCAATCTTCCCCACCCAAAACAAATGAATCAAATGCAAAACAATTATTGCTCTAGAAAGTAACTGAGCATATATGCGTGCTCTATTATCCTATGGCAACCCGATTACTGGGGGGATGGAGAAAGCGCAGGGAAGGCTTTTAGGAAACTGAAGCAATACCCTGTACCGGCCTTCTAGCCTGCAGACTGGAGAGGAGACGCAAGACATTTAAAAGTTTTATCTGCAATCTCTGAAAAAAGTCCAAGAAAACATTTTATTTCTCCCACTGTTCAAAAAAGCTTCTAAATTTGTGGGGTGTAAGTTAGTGCTACAGCATTTGCATTCATCTTACTCCAACACTAAATAGCAACGCCCCAGGAGGATAACATGGCATGGAACAAAGCAGTGGGGTGAAAAATGTTGGAAGAAGATGCCAAACTCATTTGTTTTATGATCTAATTTTAATTTATTCTTTTCGCACCACCTTTGGATGATAAAATACCTTTGCTACTGCATTCCTTCCCCACACACAAATGCTAATGCCACCCTTTTCAAGTGGAAGCATTATAGATAACCTGCAGAGTTGTGTGAGCGATTCAGCCGATAGCCAACGTCCTTCTGTCAGCACTGAACCAAGGGCTCTGTAATAATTAGGAGGTGCTGTGCGGCGGGAGGCAATATCTTTGGGTGAGATACAGAATACACCCGTCACTCAAAGTTCAATGCCCCTTTCACAAGTGACATTAATCCTCCTTATGCGCCGGTTAATTTCTAAATTAAATGACTAAAATTCTGTCTCCCTAAACATCTACTTCAGGTTTAAAAGGTCTCAGAGGGGGAGCCATGTTAGTCTGTAACTTTAAAAACAATGAGTAGTCCAGTGGCACCTTAGAGAGACAAACAAAAATATATACAGTATCGTGAGCTTTTGCGGGCAAAACTCACGTCATCAGATGAACTAGAGAGGAATAACAGGAACCCAGAAATTTATAACAGAAAAAGAAGGGGAAAAAAGATGCCTGTCAGTTGTAGGACCTGTGCTAATGAGGCTAATTAAGTGGGCAGGAAGTGTCCCTCCCCCACCCCCACTCTTAGCTTTAGATGTCAAAATGAGGCATTAAATGCTGGGAAGACTGGTTTTATAATGCAACATCCAGTTAATGTCTTCATTCAAGCCTAGGGAGACAGTGTCAAATTTGCAGATTAACGTCAATTCCACACTCTCTCTATAATTAACTGGTGAAATTCCTTTGTAGAAGAATGGCTACTTGCATATCCATGACTGAGTGCCCAGGAAGGTTAAAAAGTTCTCCTATGGGTTTAAGCGTGTTACCATTCCTGATGTCTGATTTGTGTCCATTCATCCTTTGTTGTCGAGACTGTCCAGTTTCGCCAACATACATGGCAGAGGGCATTGCTAGAACTTGATGGCACAGATCACATTAGATGATGTGCAGTTTTACTTTTACTTCAGGTTTATTTATTTATAGCATTCTTCACTATCTGCACTAAACTGTTCACAAAAGCTGTGCACTGTTAAACACTGTCAACTTTTCACCACAGAGCTGATTGTATTTGAGGGGCTAATTGATTTGTGAATATACAATGTAGCCAAATGTATTGTTGTGGGATGTATTTGGAAGACAGGAGTACAATAAATGCATGATCACGTTGCTTTAGATAACTGCAGAATAAGCATTGTGGATTGCCTATCACCGAACACTGCTCTGCTAAGACAGGCTGTCAGTAGTAATAATATAGCATATAAAAATGGCAAAAAGCCTTGTGAATTTATTTTTGACAGCACCAACTCAGTCACCTGCTTTTTGAATTGTCATTCACATTACGCCTCGTCTTCAGCTTGGGTTAGTGAGGACAAAACCCAAAAACTAACTTGGGGACATGACTCATGCCTCAAGCAACAGTGGCGGAGGCGAGTCTTCGATGACTGTGACATCAAATCGCAGACCAAGACGGACATCTACAATGCCATAGTCATCCCAATGTTGCCACATGGAGCTGAAGCCTGGACTCCCTATAGACGACATATTAAAGATCTGGAACAATTCCACCAAAGGGACCTGAGGAGAACATTAAGCATTACGTGGCAGGTCAGACGGAACAACGTTAGAGTTCTCGCAGAGGCTGATTCCTGCAGCATCGAGACAATAAATCGCCCACAGGCAACTACGATGGTCTGGTCACATGCTCAGGATGCCTGACACATGTTTGCCTAAGCAGATTTTTCTATGCTCAGCTGAGGACCGTGATGAGGTCTCATGGTAGGCAGAAAAAGCGCTACAGGGATGTCCTTACGAACACCTTGGTAAAGTGTGGCATTGACGCTGACACCTGGGAGAGGGAGGTGGAGGATTACCATCAAGAACAGAGCCTCACACATTGAGATCAAGCAACATCACCATGAAGAAGATCAGAGAGCCTGATGGAAGGAGCATGCCTGGACCCAGATTGGCGCTGCTGGTGTCGGTGCTGCTGGAGATAGAGACTTCACATGCAGCCGTTGCCAGAATTGGCCTAATTTCTCATTTATATACTCATCAGTTATAGGTGTCCAAGGGGAAATCGTACTCGCTTCGAGGGATCCCAGAAAGTGAGAGAGATCCATCACAAGGATACAAAAGATTTCACTGTGAGGACTTTGGTTCAGATGCATGTTCCTATCACTGCCATCTGATGACCCATCAGAAATGAATTGGTACTCTAATACTCTCAAACTTAGCAAGTACATCATTACTTGGAAAAACCTGAAATAATCAATTAAGATCAGATCAAATAACCAGGTAGAACAGAAAGAAATGTAACAGACTACCACAAAAAGCTCATGGTAATGAACTGACATATCTGATTAGCTGAGGAAAAAGACACCTCACAATCAGTGAGGTGAGGAAATACAAATAAGGAGAAAAGGAAACATTCCCTACTGAATATGTATCAAACATAACATCAGCGTAACATTTGATAAAAGTGGCATCTCAGTCTAGGGGCAGGAGGAAGAGGAGATGTAGTCCTTGGGAGGTGCTAGAATGATGGCCACTGGATGTACATTCCCTATCTTACGAAACTGGGGTGTTTGTGACTATGCTAAATGTATTATTAAACTACATTTGTAACTATACAAGCATTCCTATAGTGCAAGTGTTACAATTCTGCACATCATGGTTTCCAGTCATAGAATAATTAAATACCGGACTGATCCTGGGATCAAGGACTGATCAAACCCAACGGGGTAATTGGAAATGTACACGTATCTAAGATTAGGCAAAAATACAAAGGTACAAACAAGTGACGTGCCACTCCTGACATATCAGGTTGCCACCCTCTGACGTTACTTGGATACCACCTATCGACTTGCACCTGGTTGTTCAATCAAAACATCTCTATCCATCATTTTAGACCCTGTCTTGAACCTGGGTTGGTATGTCTCTCTTATCTGTGGGGAGCGAGTGGGTACCATAGTGCTTAACAAGGAGTTACCACCACCCCTCTGAAACCTACGTCTAGTACCAATCAGCATTCTACCACCTGTGCCTAGTACCAGTTAGTATTTTACACCTGTGCCTATCTCCAATTAGCATTTTACACTATCATCCCTGTTTGTGCCAAGTTCTGTGAGCAGAGGCCTGCCTCTTGCTCACAGCTTAGCTTTGCTTTATGTTAGCAAAATCTTGTCCATTGTTAGCCAAGCCTCACACCAAACCTGTGCTACATGGACTCATGTTTCAGGCCCTCATCCTACTACAACAGGTACCCTTGTTGGTAGTTTCCAGGGCACAAAGGACAAAGACTTATCTCCTTCAGCTAATCTCTGAGAGGTGGTCAGTGTAGGAGAAGTCTGCTGCTGCCAATCCCATATCTGGATTGTGAGCAGGGGGGGGCGGGGCGGGTGGCCTTTTATCCCCAGGACTGTCCTTCTGGCACTTTTCATCAATGCCTCCCCGCTTAAAGGGGAGAATTGCTAGAATGACCAATAGAACCCTTCTGCTTACCTCTGCCCTTAAAGCTACCATTCGTGGAAGTAGTGTTGGTTTTTTTGCTGAACAACAAAACACTAGAAGCCAAGGCAAATCGAACTGTATATCCAGGTGATATCACACGTTTGTCATTCCTACATCCTATAATAGACACATTCCTGTGGGTTGAACTGCAGTGTCAGGAAATGACGGAGTCTACTGATGTTTTACCATCCAGAACAGCCATGAGTTTTGTACTGCTCAACAGTAGAACAAGTGCTCTTTTTTATAATGGAATTTCAAAATTAATGGTACCTTGCTAACTACTGAGGTTATAAATGGCTCCACAGGCCTTGAAGGAGACAAATCTATTTTTAGCATTTCTTCAATAAAGCTGCTATATTGACCAGAAATGCTGTGGACACAACCTAAGTGATGTTGTTTTCTTTGCCTTTTGATATGTGCATAATATGTAGAATGTATAAAGAATTGTAGATGTTAAAAACGATAAAAGACCCACTTAGGTCATCTAATTAATTCACCCCCCATGGCAGCAGTGTTTCCACACCAGCAGTACATTTTATAGCACTTTCTCTAGACTAATTTTAAATAGCTCAGGTGATGTGTCCACCACCGGTTCCCTTGGGAGCCAATTTCACAACCTAATACATCTCAGAATTAGGCATCATTGCGTGATTGTATCTTTATCTCATCCCATTATTTCTATTCATACTATTAAAATACATCATATCCTAACAGTTAATACCCTTTATGGAAACTAACAACTAAAGCAATATTCTATATAATTTAAAACATTGAACATTAATTTTATTTTCTAGAAGACATTTTAAGTATATTGGAGTGTTTGATTCAGTCACCATGCTACCATGACAGGCCAAACCAATCACTTTTCAAACAAACTGGGACAAAATGTATTTTTAACAACTTCTTTGTCTGGCTCAGTAAATAGTCCCAAACCATGATATGCTTTCAATTTCCAGTAAGGGTATGTGTGCTGAGAGAGTTGCTTAAATGGAAGCAGAACCTATGGCATTATTACTGAAATAGTTAAACACAATTTTCAGCTGTGCTTCAAAATGCCTTCACTAAGAAGAATAGCTTTTTTTCCAATAAATGTGTCAGGTTAAGTTTCTGGAGTTTTTTAAGGGTATGATTAAAAACTGATCAAGCATTCATAAAATAAAGCAATTTTCCATAAAAAGATTATAAAAATGAATGTCTTTAAAAAAACCCATCTCATCCTCAAAGTAGTTCAAGTATTTTCTCAGAGACAAATTAGTAGTCCTGCAGCGACTTAGAGACTTACAAATATATAGGAACATGAGTTTTCATGGGTAAAAGAGCTGGAGTGGAAATCACAGAATCTAAGGTTTATATAATGGCAAAAGCAGTTACCTTTCAGTAACTTGGATTCTGTGATTTCCACTCCAGCTAACCTCATGAAGTGGATTTTTCCCACAAAAGCTCATAATCCTATGTATTTGTTAGCTTCTAAGGTGCCACAGGACTACTCATTTTTATAGTTACAGGCTAACAGGGCTACCCCTCTGTAACTTTGTATACTTGAAGAGCACGATTCTAGATTAAAAATTTGTATTCATCTCTCAAATCTTAACCCTGATCTTTAACTAGAAGCGATCTTTTTCTCTTCGACTTGTCCAGCACATTTTAATATTAGGTTCCTCTGTCTGGAGTTTAAGAATATAATTGTAAAAATAAAAGTTACTGAAACCTTCTGGGCTCACCCTAGTATAGCCAACATATGGGCACAAGCACATAGATTAATCAGCATCTTGTATCAGAAATGCAAATGGCCACAAATGAATAACAGAAAGATCAATGGGGAGTTATATCCAGTACATTTAATAAATAACCACCCCAGTTTTAATGCCACAAGAGACCTTATTTGGACTGCTTTCTGGATGAACTAAGCAAAGAGAATGATCAGACACAGGTGAGCCTGCTTTTGAAGCCCAGGCAATGTTAAAACCTTCTGGCCCCTGTGTTCTCACAAATAATCACATCTACCTTGAAATTTCTCAAGGCAAGGCCATAGCATACAATATGGCCAATATGCATATGGCAAATGTTGAAAATTCACCTTGATTTCACATGTACCAGAGGGCAGTTATGCTGCTAATTTCAATGCTCGGTGGCAGTTTATAACAAAAGGTGAACATAAAAAGAATGGAACGGCAGTCAGATCTCAGACACAAGACACTTAAAACAACTTCTGTGCACAAAGGAATGCAAATGGGTCCTCTCCAATAGTTTTCAGAAGCTGTTGGTGTTATTAGTATTTCAATCAGAAAATGTCCTCGTTTCTGCCAAAGGGAAAGAGGCGTTTAAAAAGAACCTTTCACTCAAAGCTTCATAGCGTTGGCTTTCTCTCTAGCCATTTTCCTTTCATCAGCTAAAAACAGGCCAAAAGCATTTCCAAATGGTCAGTTTCACAGAAAACACTACCAGCTTTTCAATTTTATTTCTCGATACTTAGCTCATACATTTACAAAACATGGACACAGTTAAAAAATGGCATCATGCCATTTACTCCCCAAAATGCATACTCAGGGGGGAGAAGAACGAACCTTTGCAGATAGATGGTTAAGACAAACAGCCGATTATAGAGCGTCACTACCAAAGGTTTACTGCATACTAATGCAAAAGCTTTTTCAAAGCAGCAAATTATGTAAAATGAAACCCACACCTACATGAGCTAGAAATAATTTATTAACGGAAGGGTTTACTGTCTTTTGTTGTTTTCTCAGTACAGAGCATTATTAGAGTACATTAAATTCTAGTGGAGCTAATCAGTTTTACACGCTTCACCTGTCCACACAATCTCTAGTTTCTTACCCTTGGCAACTTTTTATCACCCTGGCAGGTGTTCAAAGGGTAGTACACACTTTTCTATAAATTAGAAAGCGGGAGAACATAGGAAGAGACAACAACAAATCCAACTGAAAAGGCCAAATTGGATCATCTTTCTTTGTGCTCCTGCAACACAACAGTAGCTAGTCTGACATCTGTTCACCAGTGTGGACCACATTGGCTAAACACACATTCTCGTTCCCATGTTTCAGAAGCAAACCACATAGCTACTTGTTAATGTGCAATCTGAGTGTTTTAGTATTAACGACTCAGCAATTAATCTTTTAAATGGCAAGTGATACCCTCTTAGAAAAAAGAAACGAGTAATAAATTAGAACGAGAAACCTGCTAGAACAGAGAATGGCCAACCTGAGCTTGAGATGGAGCCAGAATTTACCAACATACACGGCCAGAGCGCCATGGTAATTAATCAGCTGCCCCCATCAGCCCCTCCCTTTCTGTCCCTGTGCATCCTGCCTGCCATGATCAGCAGGGAGGGGGAAAAGAGTGAAGTGTGGAAAGGGGTATGGGCTTGGGGGAAGAGGTGGGAGTGGGCGCGGGGCCTGGGAAGAGCCGGGGGCTGAACAGCGAGCACCCCCCAGCACGTTGGAAAGTTGGTGCCTATGGCTCCAGCCCTATGCAAGGAGCCGAGTATTAACTTGCAAAGAGGTGCAAGCCACAAGCTGGCGCTGGGTGAGAGCATGGTTTCAGAATGAAATGCAGCAGCCTGCAGCACGAAGGAGGTCAGACTAGATCACAACCGTTTCCCCCTTCTCTCCCGTGGCTCTGAAATCTGTGATTGAACCATCTAAGTCACAGGAACACAGGCACCACCATGCTAGATCAAAACCAATGGGGAAACTGGTCCAGTATCCCGTCTCTGAAAGTGGAAAGCATGACAGCTGCTTAAAATGAAGGTTCAAGAACACTGTACTAGGAAGAAATGGGAAAATCTGCTTCCAGGTAAGCGTCACGACAGGATACTTCACCGGATGTTTACAAAAGAGACTAGACCATTACAAAATGACCCAAGCGATGGAAGCCCCATTGTTCCCTTGAAGTGACGATTCTGCAGAGATATAGCTCTTACAACAGTTCCCCCCAATAGTCAGTCTCAATTCCATCCCATTCCTCTGTGCAATAGCCTCTGCTCGCAGCAACCTTTTAAATACAAACGGGCAATTGTGCCCTTTCCAAACATTGCTTAGTCTAACCCAGTGGTTCCCAAACTTTTCAGCATCACGCCCCCCCTTTCTGATTTTTGAAACCCCCCCCCCCCAAAAAAAAAGTGAGAAGGAAAAAAAAAAAGGAACTGAGCGGGACAGCAAAACCTGATGGGGGGGAGGGCTGGGTCACCTCACGCCCCCCAGAATTTCTTCACGCCTCCCAGTTTTGGAACCCGTGGTCTCACGGTACAGTAGACTATCCAACTGGCTTTTAATCCCTTCATTCGGTTGTCAAACCAGGTCATTAGTTCTTTCTTGGCCTTGCTGATAATCACAATTCCTCACCTTACTGTGAACATCAAGAGCATGCTCTTTACCACTGACTATATGACTGAACAGAGCGCAGATCTCAGGGACACCCCACACCCACATCAATATACAGTAAAACTCCAATAGTCCAGCATCCAATAATCCGGCACTCCTGATAGTCCAGCATCAAAACGGCAAGAGCCTAGTGAGTGAGCTTCGGCAAAAAATGAGTCACAAGGTAGCAGCAGCAGCAGCTGAACTGAGCAAAAAGGGTAAAAAAGGCTTAAACTAAAACATTACAGTATACTGTATACAGTATGTACAATAAAAAGGTTTAGGAACACTTTATATATAGTATATACTGTATACAGTATATATATATATATATATATATATATATATATATATATATATATATATACACATACATATATATATACAGGCAGTCCCCGAGTTACGCGGATCCGCCTTACGTCGGATCCGCAGTTACGAACGGGGTTTGCTGCCCGTCTCCCTGGTCTGCTGGAGACCAGCAGACCAGGGAGACGGGGAGCAAAGCCTCTGAGGACGCCGGCAGCGGGACAGCTGCGGCGCGTCTGGGCTGTCCCACTGCCGGCATGCTCCGCGGCTTTGCTCCACGTCTCCCTGGTCTGCTGGAGACCAACAGACCAGGGAGACGGGGAGCAAAGCGGAGCAAAGCAGCGGAGCACGCGGGTAGCGGACAGCCCAGATGCGCCGCAGCTGTCCCGCTGCCGGCGTGCTCCGCGGCTTTGCTCCCCGTCTCCCTGGTCTGCTGATCTCCAGCAGACCAGGGAGACGCGGAGCAAAGCCACGGAGGATCCGGGCGGCGGGACCGCGGTGCGTCTCGGTCCCCCGCCCGCGTCTCCCTGGTCTGCTGGGAGGGGGGGGGGGGGCTAGCTAGTATGCCCCCCCCCTCCCAGCAGTCCAGGCTTTTCTCCGGACGCCTGGGGCAGAGCAGCTGGGGTGCTGCCGGTTGGTCCTGCAGCGCCGCTCTGGGCGCGACTGGACCAACCCGGCAGTACCCCAGCTGCTCTGCCCCAGGCGTCCCCAAGTCAGCCGCTGCTGAAACTGACCAGCAGCTGACTACAGGAAGCCCGAGGCAGAGTTGCTCTGCTCCGGGCTTCCTGGAATCAGCCGCTGATCAGTTTCAGCAGCAGCTGACTTAAGAACCCTAGGCGTCCCCAAGTTGAATCTGTATGTAAGTTGGAACTGGCATCCAGATTCAGCCTGTTGAAACTGATCCGAGGCTGATTCCAGGAAGCCCGGGGCAGAGCAACTCTGCCTCGGGCTTCCCGTAGTCAGCCGCTGGTCAGTTTCAGCAGCAGCTGAATCTGGACGCCAGTTCCGACTTACATACAGATTCAACTTAAGAACAAACCTACAGTCCCTATCTTGTACGTAACCCGGGGACTGCCTGTATAACCAGCTTACAGTACCTCCTGATAGTCCGGAATATCTGATAATCCGGCACCACCTAGGTCCCATAGGTTCCGGATTATCGGAAGTCTACTGTACCACTGTTTTCCGCTTCCTTTGGAGAGCTGGGACCTCCAGACAGTTCTGGATCCTGTTAACAGCATTCCTACCCAGGTCAGCACGAATTAATTCATTACCAGGCTGACACAGTCTGCTCTTTTTAAAGCAGTCATCGAACTTGGTGACTTGATGCCTAATAAGCCGACAGGTAAGAATTTGCAGGGAGACTAACTTGGGTCGTTAAGAAAACGAATGCTGGGGAATTGAATGCATGTCCACACATCAAAGTCATTAACATTCCAAACAAGCTGCAGAATGTTTTAACCATAACCACCATTCTTTAGCTGCTTATAGACAACTTGTGGTCATGAATAGCCTCCAGTTCTCAGATGCAGGGATCAATCAATGCTGGATTCTAAGGGTGGATACCAGAACACAATGCAGTGAAAGCTGCACTAGTGTTTATCTCTAGTTGACAATCCTGTCTTATGAGACTGCTTTACAGTCTCCCTCTAGATGTTAAGTACAATTATGTTTGATTAAAGACCAACTTTATTAGGTACCCAATGTTTGCTGCTACCTCGGGTGGCCACTAAGGATGAATTTCACAGTATAGGTATTGACTTCTGCTGAGAACGTAACTACTAGTTGCATGCCCTCACCTACTTTAAGTGGGGAGGGATAGCTCAGCGGTTTGAGCATTGGCCTGCTAAATCCTTGAGGGGGCCATTCAGGGAACTGGGGCAAATTTGTCAAGGATGGTACTTGGTACTGCTGTGAGGGCAGGGGCCTGGACTCGATGACCTCTTAAGCTCCCTTCCAGCTCTATGAGATGGTATATCTCCATATATTTATTATTATTATTATAAGATGCTTAAAGATAATTTGACAGCATGCAAAGAAATGCTTCAACTTCTGTTTGAAAAGCTTATTTTTAGGACTGTTTCCGACTGACTGCAAGAATCTTCTTAGAGTCGGTCAAGGAAAAAGAGCTCAACAATAGCCTGACTCCAAGTAACTCAGAGTTTAAAACATTTGCACAGGTTCTAGATGGTCTTAAATATGCTTATAAAAGTTGTCATGTTCAGCGCCGCAGGAATTTCCAACAGCTGCAGCCAAGGGCCCATGGATTTTGTAATGGCCAACCGGATTTAAGAGAAGATTTGTGCTCTTCTGGGTGTTTCAACAGAAAGACTCCCAAAGGAGCTAGTTATCTGCTGCTTAGCTGCACACGAATAAAATCGTTTCCCTGCAGGTAAATTACTTTCTATTACTATGATGGGCCCTAGGAAAAATACTAATTGAAAACACTGTTCTAATACGTCCAGCTGGAAAATATTAGCTTAGGATGAAACTAGCTTGACAATCAGCTGCCAGTTGGCCATGCACAATGGAAAAGAAAAGAGGCCTCTTGCAGACAAAATGCCCCATTTTCCAACTCTTCTGCACCCCAAATAAATTAGTTATTAACTAAAAACCTCTGATTCATGTGAAAAAAACCATGTGTTTATGATTAGCACCAAGAAATCTCTACTTCTGGTGCCAGCATGCATAAGGGAGGGTTAAGCCAAATAAAGGATCAACAACAGCAGTGCACTGAACGGTAGAGTGCCTGGATAGCCACCTACAGTCCAATAACTCACCCAACATTTCTGTTTTCAATCAACTCGCTCTCTCAATAGGAAACAGGAGGCAAAAAAATGCAGTTCCACTGTGGCTTATCGGCCCACTCCACATCAACCCAGATTTCTGCAATTCCCTTCAGGTCAGAGTTATTTCCAACCCAAGAACAATGTGAGGTTGGCTATGAAGGCAGCTTCTCCTTTGCAAACTATTTGGGAAATTGCAGTGCAAGTGGAAAAAAGCTGGGAGAAAAATGTAATTGACCAAAAGAATATTTAGATAACATATTCCAAACTGAACATACGTGTTACGTGTCGTTTCCACCACTTTCATAGACTCCTAGGGTTGGAAGAGACCTCAGCAGGTCATCGAGTCCACCTTCCTGCTGAAAGAAGGACCAATCCCAACTACATCATCCCAGCCAGGGCCTTGACAAGCTGGGACTTAGAAACCTTTAAGAATGAAGATTCCACCACCGTCCTAGGGAACCCATGCCAGGGCTTCACCACCCTCCTAGTAAAATAGTTTTTTCCACTCCCCAATCTCCAACCTAGACCTCTCCCACCTCAACTTGAGACCGTTGCTCCTCGTTCTGTCATCTGTCACCACTTTCACTGGAGTATTATTCAACATCTAGATCACCTCTCCGGGACTATTGTCTACAATACTCAGAGGCTACATTTTCGTTTTGCACCCTTTTAATTTCTCCTTCAAATCATTCCATGTGCATAGAAATGCTTCAGAAAGTTCGCACACACTAGCCTCAATTCCCTGTCGCTGACACTACTGTCAAAATCAGAAAGCTATAGAAATTATTGGAATTCTTAACTACTCACTTACTCTTGAAAAACTGGACCTTCGCCTTCAATTCCTGGGCCATGTTAGAATGTCAGAGACTGGCAGGTCTGACAAATCAGATAAGAAAAGATGGCAGACAGAAGATATCATGTAGAAGAGAGACAGGAAATGAATGCGGTCCTGTATGTCTTGCTATTTATGGAGTCCTTCACAACAGAGAGTCAGCTCTATTTAACAAAATTCTCATCACAAAGCAACAACCAAAGGAAAGGATAAAGAGAAGAGGGGAAAAATGTCAAAAGGAAAAAAAAATGAGTTCAGAAAGATAAACAGGAGGAGGAGGAAACAAACAAGTAGTGAAATATTCAAAGTGAAAACAAAAACTGAACAGAAGATAGTAATTGCAAACTAACTTGCCATGGAAACAGAAGAAATTAGGACACTTCTACAACCGTTGGCTCTAAGCTAACACTTCACGAGTGGGGTTTTCAGTTACACGTGTTTTCTGAGAAATAAGCTAAATAATGGGAAAAGGAGAAGAGGAAGGACTGGCAGGAACACTGGTTTCATATAGCATCTAATTCATTGCCACTCCTGCTTTTCATTCTAATAGCAAAGGGAAAGCTGCTTTTTCCCATGGTCAATGGTAATTGCAATTAGACAATAGTTCCTGTGAAAAGTCAGAGCAGAATTTAATCATTCACACAAGCCTGAGCTTCTTAGCGCTGATCTGAATTTAACAGACTGTTTTCACACTCATAATACACGTACGCACAGTTTTTACAGGATTATCGTTGTTTTAAAGACAGCTGACTTTTCTGTAAATCCTACCTACCTGTTTATTTCCCCACACTAACACGATTAAGAGGAACACATAGAAACAAGTGAGCTGTACATATAGTGCAAAACAGCCGGTGAAAAAGGCCTCGCCAACAGAGACGTTAAAACGCGCTTAATATGAGTAACCGTGTCGCCGCTAAAAATCTTAGGGTACGTCTACACTACATGGCTCCGTCGACGGAGCCATGTAGATTTGTTTATTGGGCAAAGGGAAATGAAGCGGCAATATAAATAATCGCCGCTTCATTTAAATTTACATGGCTTCTGCGCTGAGCCGACAAACAGCTGATCAGCTGTTTGTCGGCTCAGCACCCTAGTCTGGACGCTCCCTTGCCGACATCAAAGCCCTTTGTCGGCAGCCCCGGTAAACCTCATCCCACGAGGAATAACGGGGCTGCCGACAAAGGGCTTTGATGTCGGCAGGGGAGCGTCCAGACTAGCGCGCTGAGCCGACAAACAGCTGATCAGCTGTTTGTCGGCTCAGCGCGGCAGCCATGTAAATTTAAATGAAGCCGCGATTATTTAAATCGCGGCTTCATTTACCTTTGCCTACAACCCTAATCTACATGGCTCCGTCGATGGAGCCATGTAGTCTAGACACAGCCTTAGTGGTTACACATGAGGCTTGGATTTATACTGCAGAGCCCACAGTGAAGACTTCCCGGGAGCAGAGCAGCCAGCCCCTACTGGTTCTGCTCCCGGAGAGTGACGACACCTCCCTAGAAGCAGAGTGGGAAGCTCTTGCCCTCCAGGCTCCCAAGAAGGCGGCGTCTCTAAAAAGTTTAACCAAAACCATAACCCTAAATGGTTCGTCGGTTAAACTCTACCGTCCCTAACTCTGTCATATCTTTTTCTAGTAGACCTATGTGAATTAAGCCAGTGTGTCACAGCGCTAGCAATACAGCTGTTGCACCTCCCTGTCCAAATAATAATCACAGTAGTGCAGGACTGAGTGTATTAGAGATGAATGTCAACTAATTTAGCCACCAAATAGGCATAGCGTAGGCAGGAGCTGACTAGGTCAGGGCTACTCAACATGCAGCACGCGGCCTGTTTGTTTGTGGCCCGCGGTGCGGTTTGGGTTTACATGGGGCTCAACACGAGGCCTGCGGGTAGGATCCTTTGAACACGGCCTCCTCTGGGACACGCTTCACAACGGCAAGGCGTCTCCCAGGAGGGGTGAGCATTTGAAAGACACGAGCAGACGGGCTGGCTGGCACTAACGGGTACAGCGTCAGTGTTTCCAGCCCCCCAGGGAGAAGGTAGCTGGGAGCGCCGGGGCATTGTGGGATGTGCTGGCTGCCTGTGGGCAGAGCCTGAGAGGTGTTAACTGGCTCACACTGGCCATGTTTGGGTCCAGCACCATGGCTGGGCAGACTCCCATGTGCGGACATCAGCCCTGCTGGGAATCCAGGACAGGGCTCCCGGGCCTCTGGTATCCAGCCTGACCCGTCCAGCTCCCCACTCACTGCAGGTTGGAGCCCTTGGGAAACTTTTTCCTGAGTAAAATCACTCCAGGAAATGCAAAGCCTAAAGCTTCAAGCTAAACACACAAACCACTGGTATACAATTTTCTTTTTAAGAAGAAGCATTAAAAATGGCAACAAAGAAGAGACGCTTGTTGAATGAACACAAGGTTTTTAACCCTGTTTGGGAGATGGAATTCGCTTTTGCAGAGATAAATGGAAAACCAATGTGTCTTCTTTGTCAAAAGACTATTGCTGCATTAAAGAAAACAAACCTGCAACGGCACCACGAATCTGGACACTATTTGCATATATATTTGCATGTCTATGCAACCACACTTAAGTTGAGGCCCTCGCATGTGCTGTGACTATCATTGCGGCCGTCGGGGCTTCCAAAGTTGAATAGCCCTGGACTAGGTGAACCTCAATGGGTACAGTCCAGTCCCCCGCACTGAGGCACAACCCACAATTTTCTAGACCAATGGTTCTAGAACTTCTGTATGAGTGACCCCATCACACAGCAAGCCTCTGAGTGTGCCACCTTTATAAATTATATTTAACACTATTATAAATGTGGGGGGAGGAAGCAGGGTTTGGTGCGAAGGCGGACAGATCACTATCCCCATCTAATATCCTTGTGACCCTTGGAGGGGTCATGACCCCCCAGTTTGAGAACCCCTGATCTAGACCATTCTTGACAGACTTGTGTCTACCCTGCTCTTAACCTCCAATGATGGAGATTTCACAACCCTCCTAGGCAATTTGTTTCTGTGTTTAACTACCCTGACGGTTAGGTAATTTTTCCTAATGTCCAACCTAAATTTCTCTTGCTTCAGTTTAAGCCTAGAGCTTCCTATCCTGTCCTCAGTGGATAAGAAGAACAATTTATAACAACCTTTTTATGTAAGTGAAGATTTATCTCATCCCCCATCAGTCTTATCCAGATGAAAACCCTTTTTTCAATCTTTCTTCATAGGTCCTGTTTTCCAGACTTTTAATCATTTCTGTTGCTCTTTTTCGGACTTCCTTCAATTTGTCCACATCTTTTCAGAAGTGTGATGACCAGAATTGGGTGCAATACTTCAACTGAGACCTTGTCACCGCTGAGTAGAGAAGAACAACAACTTCTCATGCCTGGCTTGTAACGCCCATCCTAATACACTCCAGAATGATGTTTGCTTTATTTGTAACAGCATCATATTATTGACTCATTTAGTTTGTGATCCACTATAAACTGCAGATCCCTTCTGGCAGAATTCCTTTCTAGGCAGTCATATTTGTGCAATTCATTCTTCTTTCCTAAGCGGAGTCCTTTGCATTTATTCTTCTTGAATTTCATCCTATTTATTTCAGACCATTTCTGCAGTTTGTCAAGGTCATTTTGCATTTTAAACCGGTCATCAAAGGGGCTTGCATCCTGTCTCAGCATGGGGTCATTTGAAAACTTTGTGATTGTATTCTTTAGCCCTTTATCCAAATCATTTAAGAAGATATTGAATAGAACTAGAGCCAGGACACATCCCTACTGGACCTCACTTGAGATGCTAAATACTCTCAAGTACACTTTTCAAACAAGTGTGCACCCACCTTATAGTATGTTTGTTCAAGCTTTATTTCATGTCAGAGCATCAAAAGCCCTACTCAAGTCAAGATATAGCACCTCTCCCGTGTTCTCTCTCCCCCCTCCACCAGGCTTGTTACCATGACATCCCAAGAAGGGTATCAGGATGATTTGACATGATATGTTGTTGATTTATCACCTTATTTTCTTCTAGGTGCTGACAACTGGATTGTTTGATTATTTACTCCATTATCTCTCCGGGTACCAAAAGCTATCTGGCCTATGACTCCTTGGGTTATCCTTATTCCCCTTTTTATATATGGGCACGATATTTGCCCTTTTTCAATCTTCTGGAATCTCTCATATCCTCAATGAGTTCTCAAAGATCATTGCTAACAGCCCAGATCTCTTCGCACTGTAACTTTAGTACTCTAAAATATAATTCATTAGATCTCATCTATTTAAAGACAGTTAACTTGTTAAAACTTGTATCCAACTTTTTGGGGATGAACCATCCCTTAATTCTACATCGCAGGCATTTATTTAACATCCCTTTAGAAGTTACAGAAACTATATAACTGTTGGACAAATCTAGGACCTACTATTTAAAAGTATTGAACACTCACAACTCCAAGTAAATAGAAACAGCTGATGTTCCAAAAATTCAGGCCCCATGTCTCATCCTAGGTTCCAAATCACTAAAATCCTTAAAATTATTGGATGCTGTAAGTTTTGGTCTTACTTTCCCTATTGCTCAGTTCCCTATTTGCAAAATTGGAACATTACTGCTCTGCCAAAGAGAAAGGTTATGATAAATTGAGGAGGCACTCAGATGATGTGAACTTGAGAAATCCCTGTGAATAAAATTAATTCTGAGTTCAGTGCAAGGTTTGACAGTACCCAGCAAATATGGGAGGGAGGACACCTGGAACAGTGAGGCTATAAAGTAATACTGAAAGACTGTCTCGCTTATGGAGAATTGTCCATCCAGTGCCCTTAATGAGGCAGAAGTCCTGTGGAAAAAATATGATCATGTAAGTAAAGACTGTCAATTCATATGCATTAGTTGCAGAACTAAGTTGTGTGGGCAGCCTAATTGTGGCATTTCTTGGCACCTGAATTCTGAACTTTGCAATTTTAACGTTTTAAACAATTTTTTGCTATATTTTATACACACACATCAACACACCCCACATATATTCTACATGGAAGAAATATTTTCATAATCATCATGGTAAGGGAAGGGAAGAAGATTTTGTGCCGAGGCTGTTAAGAGAAAGTGGCATAAACTTATAGGCTAAACATGCATCTATAGGTTGAACCTCTCTAGTCTGGAATCCTCGGGACCTTACCAGTGCTGAACCAGAGAATTTGCTGGTCCACGGGAGGTCAATATTGTCTTGCAGCATTATCAATACTTCTAATAGCCCGACAAATGGAAGACTTTCAGCGGTAAATTAGAACTAAACAACAGCACAGAACAGAAAGCCAGGACTGGTGGCGGTAAACAAAGTTCATGGGACTGTAGGAAACTTGGCCACATCCATGAAATGTGGACATTCAGCTAACTAAAATCATTCCAGATCACAGGTATTGCCAGACCAGAAAGTGATGAACTAGAGAAGTACAACCTGCACTAGACAGACAAATTATACCCAGGAGAACTTAGCTTTGCTTTCTAGTTTATAGGTCTAATATCATAAATGTATCACAGCCATGATCTCTCTTATTCTTCAACTTCTCTTTGAAGAACTGTAGAAAAATGCCATGTTAAAAGACAATTACAACATACTGCATCTGACTGTATTCCAGATGGGAGAGGCGGTTATTTTGTGATTCTCACATCCTTCCTACTTTGTATGCATCACATTTTGTTGTGAACATTTATTTGCATCAAAAAATACATTTATATCTTGACAGAATTCAAAGACAATTACTCTTCTGTTCCTTTTGAGAGACCTCACAAAAACGGTTTCTATTTGCAGCACCTACAGCTATTTCCAGCCAACTGTTCTGCTGTGTTAAACTGTATCCTTCTTCATTAAAAGCATACACCCTAAAAATTGGTATAACTTTTATTTAAACCTGTGTAGTCCAAAAGATTTAAATGCATAACCTAAAGGCACAAAATTAAGTCAAAACAAGACATGATGGCTTTCAAGTGCTTAGTTTCCTACAGGTTGTGAATAAGCAGCAGATTTCACATTACTACTTTATCCACAGCTGAGAACAAACATCCATGAAGATTAATTACAGGTTGGACCATCCAAACAGCATGAACTCTCACCTTTATGCTTCCTCCAATGAGATCAGGCGGCTCTTCATCTGTTTCTAAGGCAACATTGATGGAGGCAAAAGGACGGCTAGCCATCTGTTGCATCTCACGTAGTAGTTGCTAGTGAATAAACACAGAGGTATTAATACACTGTTCCAACATAAAGAATACAAAAATGTTCAACAGATTTTACTGAATGTGGAAAGATATGGACTCCAGCATGCAAACTCTTCATAACAAACTCCTGATGCTTTCTCTGGGCATAAAGAGGATTCAAGGGAACCTGGTGTGAATAATTACTAAATAAAACCAATGGCATAAACGTAAACAGATCTAAATCACTCCAGTGTTGACCTTTTATATGTCTACACCAATCAGACAACTGCCAACGTACTTAACATATTAGTATACCACATATTAACATTAAACAGTCCCGTGTATTACTCTCAACACTCCAAATAGCTCTCTGAACAGCAAGCCTAGCTTGCAGGAATGTGTTTTATTAAAATAAAATGCCCATTTCTGGATAAATTATTAGAATCCCCTAAAACACAAGAGGCATCTTTTATTGTTCTCTTTGTGAAGCTGAATTTCAGTGTTATGGTTCTCTGTCAAACACAGCATGGCAGTCTCCACATAGTAGAGCTTGAAACTACAGTTCCAACTGTAGCTTAGCTTTAGTAGGAAAAGATATCCTTTTCAGTTCCTGTGGTTAAAAATCCCTTGCACTCACTGCAAAGTAATGAGATCTAGGTGTCACGCATCAATTCCAGCAAGAATGGGAACAATGGGACACACTGCCTGTTAACAATCAGTGATATAACATATTGGAAACAAACAGCACCAGCCACTTAAAGATCAGAATGTTGATTTAGGGATTTAAAGACTAACAAGATGGTTTATTAGATGATGAGCTTTCGTGGGCCAGACCCACTTCCTCAGATCAAATAGTGGAAGAAACTAGTCACAACCATATATACCAAAGGATACAATTTAAAAAAATGAACACATATGAAAAGGACAAATCACATTTCAGAACAGGAGGGGGATGCAGTGGGGGGGGGGGGGTAGGAAGGAAGGTAAGTGTCTGTGAATTGATGATATTAGAGGTGGGGAGAGTGGGATGTCTGTGAGCTAATGGTATTAGAGGTGATAATTGGGGAAGCTATCTTGGTAATGGGTAAGATAGTTTGCGTATTTGTTCATTCCTTCCCGGAGAGTGTCGAATTTTAACATGAATGACAGTTCAGAGGATTCTCTTTCAAGTGCAGATGTAAAAGGTCTTTGTAGCAGAATGCAGGTGATTAAGTCATCGAGAGAGTGTCCTTTCTGGTTAAAATGGCAAGAAACCGGTTTTTCTTTGTGATCTTGTCTGATATCTGTTTTGCATCAAGATCATCAATTCACAGACACTTACCTTCCTTCCCCCCCCCCCCCCCGCATCCCCCTCCTGTTCTGAAATGTGATTTGTCCTTTTCATGTGTGTTCATTTTTTTTAATTGTATCCTTTGGTATATATGGTTGTGACTATTTTCTTCCACTATTTGATCTGAGGAAGTGGGTCTGGCCCACGAAAGCTCATCATCTAATAAACCATCTTGTTAGTCTTTAAAGTGCTACATTGTCCTGCATTTTGCTTCAGCTACTCCAGACTAACACGGCTACATTTCTATCACGATTTAGGGATTGTACAGCAATGGGTATTGCACTTTTGTATTACTATTACTTGTCATTCACTCTACTATAACTACTACTTCTAATTCCAAAGCAATTTTGCAGATACCTGGAACAATACAGTATCATCACTCACTCTCCACGGCGTGGTCCTGTCCCTCCAGATGGTGTCTCACCATCTAGTTGGTAGTTGGCCTCCAGGTCTAACTGACTTTGGTTGTACCTGTATTATTTTAATTGGCATCCCCTCATCTGTCTTTTGCAGTGTCCTCAGCATCCTAATCTTTTCTATTGCAGCCAATCCTGTATTCCGATTTCACATCCTACCCTCTTTCTAACTTAGTCTTAAAATCATTTCACTATACAACTGTCACCTTCTGAAGAACTTATCTGTACTGCCTCCAGCCTTCTCATGTCTGTTCATTTAATGTGGCTGTCTCCAGAGTAATACTGTTATATGACTATATGGTCTGGAACAAAGTCAAGTATAATCTGCAACTGTGAGCTCTTCCATACCCGGCCAATATTGTCTCCTCTATGACACCAAAGGAAGTTTGTACCACTACTAGAACAGTCGGGTCTGGAGCCAACAGGGTTCTAACATTCAAGAGTATAATACATTAGCCATTATCCAAAATGCATGACCATTTCCGTTTGACAGGCCTGACTCAAATGAGCAGACAGTCCTTTAGTCACATAATTTCCGTATTTTTCTTCAACAGCGCACCTCCTTCTGTCCCTCTTCCTCTCTCATCCAGCTGATTCCTGATCAACTCATTCATTGCCGACTGATGTTAAACACTTCCTTGTTTTCCATCTCACTTCTACTCTGCCATTCCCTCTCACAGACAGACAAGAAGTGGATACAGCGCTTCTCATATGCAGGCCACTCAGCAGTGATCAATAATCTCTGCTACCTCGTCTGGTTTCAGTTTGGTGCTTTATGTGGAGAGTTGTTTTACTGCAGTTCTCAATGGACAGGAGTCCACATCGTACAAATCATCACTGGGTTTTGCATTCTTCCTGGCAGGATCAACAAAGGCACCAAAGACCACATGGGAGACTCAAAGACCCCTTCATCCTAGACTTGAGATATACTGTACTCCTGGGGGAATTCTGTGCCACTGCGTAATGCAGAATTTCATTCTTCTCATGCAAAATTAGGGCTGCAATACTTCTGGTTGCCATGACAGGCCGCTGGACTCTGGAGAGCCAAGTGAAGTGGTTCCTACTAAATGGAGTGCCCGGCCTGATGGAGATAGAGGAGTCACAAACTGGCTGCCCAGCTTAATCCTCATTCTCCCAGGGATAGGAGAGAGCATAGAAGACTCAATTCTTGCAAAGGGTGAGGAAGGGCAGGGCCGTACCATACCACTACCCGGGCGGGGAGATGAGACAGTAAAGAAATGAACTGAATGAAGACTGAGGGCACAGGTGTCTGGGATGGGGTCTCTCTGTGGTGGAGGAATGCAGGTGTCTGGGGTCTGGGAGTGTCTGGCTTTGAGGAAAGGGTAGCGTGGGTGGCCAGGCTTTGGGGGTGCCCCATGCTTGGACTTGCAAGTGGGTGAGTGTCTGAGCTTTGATGGGTGGGGAGTGCAAATGTCTGGGCTCTTGGGGCCCCAGGGGACCCACTCCAGTATCCCCAACTAGAACTGGGGTGTCACAGGATTTTGAAATAAATTACCAAAATAATTGAAACTGGAGCAATTACATTATGCTATTTTGACAAATCACAGACAGAATTTGTAGAATTTTAAAATTATGTACAGAATTTTTAAAATATTTTGGTGCAGAATTCCCCCAGGATGTGGTGAAGCTCAGACCACCATACCTCTTTTACGAACCGATGACTGGAATCCAGCACATTTCACCAACGCAACATTTGAAAAGGAAACAGCAAATTTTGGTCCAATTTCAAAAAGATTAGCAAAAGCAACAAGATACAGAACAACATTGATCCGAGGTATCACCACAAACAAAGGGAAATCCTAGAAATGAGATTTTGTGTGTCACTGATGCTGTTTTTTTACTACTTGCCAGGCAAACTCAGAAAAGGTCAGGAACCACTCACTGATCTACACTAAACCGTCAGAGTTTTAGAAAGAGCAAGATATAGCCAGCAGATCACACTACTAAAGCAAATGTGAAGCAGATTGCTGAGTAGCAGTTCCCATAATTATCCCCTTCAGCTATCATCAAGCGCTTTGCAGAATGGCTGTAAAATCAGAGAACAAGCTGTCCTGAAAAAGATGTCCAAAAGAAGAATGGACTAACTCTTAGCAGTGAGTTAGGGGAGGGGAAGGACAGGGCTGGAACATGACTCCTGTTGAAATCAGCAGAAACTTTATGGGATAAAATTATGGCAAAACAACTTCTAAGTGATATTACTGCCCACTTTTTCAGAAGAGAAGAAGGATTTAGCTTTGCAACTACCCGTCATTTCAGCAAAAGACAGTACCCCCCAGTATGTATAATCTGAGTACATGGAATACTGTATAAAAGCTAGGTACCAATGTCGGTTCTTACAACAAACGTTTAAGATGGAACCTCCCGTGTTTCAGGAGACTGACAGCTCCATCTAAGGAAAAGAAAGTCCCTTCAAAAGGCAACCCAAAGAACATAACCTAGCTACTTAAACTGCAGTGGTTGATGTTTGACAGTTCAGTTTGTGTGCAATTTAATGATATTGCCCTATGTACATATAAGAACATAAGAACAGCCGTACTGGGTCAGAACAAAGGTCCATCTAGCCCAGTATCCTGTCTGCCAACAGTGGCCAGCACCAGGTGCCCCAGAGAGAGGGAACACAACAGGTAATCCTCACGTGATCCCTCCCCTTTCATCCATCTCCTGACAAACAGATCCCTGATGTATAGACTAGTTGCTTTTTATATTTGTACAGTGTAAATCATGTAACAAAAAATAAGGTCCATTATAAAAATGGTTTTAGAATATTCTTCAATTAAAACCTTATTTTTCCCCCAAGAAAGAAACATTTTGTACACTTAACCTGTGTACGTATATCTCTGCTGAACGACCATCAATGTTGTTGAAGTTTTAATGACAGCTTTGCTCCAGAGCTAGGGATGTGCGTGTGGTGTGTGCTCTTATCTGGAGGGGGGGGGGGGGAATTCTAGTGAATTACTGGTGGTGGGAAACCATTTATTCAAGCAGCTGAAGAAGCTAGTGACACACTGCTGTGTGGATTACGGAACAGACCCAGACAAGAGGGCAGCAGATGAGAAGAGGAAGGTAACCACATTCCTTGTTTGCCAGACAGGCACTATGTGGGGTACACACAGGAACTGTCTGTGTATGTTTATTTAAGAGCACCTCACTTAAGGGACTGTCCAGTTTCTCATGTACTGCTATGTCTAATATAGAATCTTAATTTAACCTTTTGGGTTAAATTCTCTGGGTTGACTTTTTTCCCCTGACATGCTTTGCTGGGAGCCGTTAAAGTTCCAAGAGGGACACGTGGGAGGGGAGAGAGAGAAGGGTAGGGACACGCCCAAATCCCCACCTGTCCAACAGCTAGTAGCAGAGAGATGGTTCTGTTGGGTCTAAGTGAATAGGTATTAGAGCAGAACAAGGGCTCGGTAGGAAGTGTGGTAACCGGAATCAAGATGGTTGTACACTAATTAATTAAGAAGGGTGTTTTGGATTAGTTTAGACTCATTATTCCTGGCTGATCACATAGGAGCCACAGTGAGATACAGTACAAGTGAGAGGAGCATATACCGGTCAGGAGCGAGCTGATGATGTTTCAAACCACAGACAGTGAAAGGTTATTGAGCCAGGAACTATGGGGAACACCCTGACGTTCTTGGGTAAAGCTGAAGAGTGCTTGTTGAGACAGGCATTAGCTTGGGTCTGACCATGCCTGGCTAAGGCAGTCCCTACACTGTATGAGGAAGTGTTGGACAACTTGCTGAGGTACTGAAAGGGTTACACTCTTGAGAAAGCAGCGCAGGTCATTTGTGCTATGTACTGCGCTGTAGATTTGCTTGTAAAGGCCCAAGCTGTTGGGCAACAACGTTTGGAACAGGAACTGGAAAAGCTAAAATTGCAGCATGGAAGCTGGAAACGGGACATAAAAGTGGCTGTAGCACAAACAGAAATCAAGATTCAGCTGGTAACAGCTTTCTCTCATACATGTTCAGAAAGAAGAAGGAGTAGAGGTGAAAGAGGGGAGGAGCCCCAACCTGGGTTTCTGGCAGCCCAGCCAGTTGTGACGGTAAAAATGCCTCAGTCTTCATGGCAAAGACAAAAGGAGATAACTGACGGAAACCGAAAGACAGACACAGGCTAATCAACTGTGCTCTCTGACTACCAGAATGCGTTTGTCTTGGGTTTTGGAATAGGTGGCTAGAAAACATTTTGCCCTTGGAGATTTTAGACCCCCAATAATAACTTGTGCAGGCTCTATGGAAGCAACAGCTTTGCTGGCAGAAAATGACACACTGTTAAACAAGGGTAACAGAAATGGTGCTATCCAGAAGACCACTAGATACTCTCCGACCCCCTTTGAATGGAAAAGGAAGGCTGTGTTGACATATCAGAAGGAAGAAGAATCTTTTGTGTCTTATTCTACAAGGTTATGGCTGGTGTGCGCTTTGGCTGAAACAGGGAAAGAAACAGCTGATGGATTTGATTTGTGATTGTTTAGAGGATCTTGGATAGATTTAGATCAGGCTGGAGTGATTCCAATAGCTCAGAAGACAGAAAAGACAGTAAGTGGAACAGGTAGTAGTTTTTGAAAGGTAGTTTGTGTGGGTTTCCACAGCAATCAAGCAGGCTATGACGACTCCAACCACACCAATGTGGGACGAGGTAGCTGTAAAGAAATAGGACAAGGACAAGGACAGTATGGTAGAGGATGTGGAGCATCTAATGGAGGATTACTGTGAGCACCGGTATGAGCTCAGCTTTGGGAAAGGGGAGCAAATATATCCCATTTTGATGGGATGCCTTCAGAGACCTGACTAGCTGCTTTTAGTGATTTGATGGCAAAGAGAAGATTGCAGTCAACACTGCAGTAAGGAGTTACGACTCGTGAGATCATGGGAACATGTACAGAAGATCTGCTGGCGAGTTGGCAGCACTGCACTAGGGTGGCGCCACGTGTCAGTAGAAATGCCTATTGCAATCCTTAGCCAAACTGCAATTCCACATAATTGGTAAATCATATGTGGAAAAGGGGCTAGAAGGAAACAGATAATGGTTACTGGCCATAATTAATACAGAAGCCAAGGCAACTTGGAGTTAGTGCGGGAGGGTGTACAAAGGGTACATTATTCTTATGTTTAAGTCTTGTAATAAAAGGTATTACCAAAACACCTGCCATGAGTAGTACATCAAACTGAATTTCAAATAAATACAGTGGTTTGTAACAGCATAAGCAAAAAAAGCTATGTTGAAAATAAATTAAGGGAACAGTTAATTTGGCAGAAAGGCTAATTGGAAAAGAAAAAAACTGACGCAGGATCTAAACGCACAAGGAATGGTGGTCAACTGCAAAAGCCCCTGTCATTCCCTGATCTGGTTTGTACGGAAACTGAATGGCAGATGGTAATCCGTAATAATATCAAAGATATACCGTGCATACTCAAACTTAAGCCCATTTGTTTATAAGCCGACCCACCAAACGTACAGAAAAAAATGTTAAAAAGTCAATGACCCATTTATAAGCCGACTCCAGTGTACAGACTTCCATCCCCAGCTCGTCAGCATGAGCGCGGGCTGAGAGACGTGCAGGCTGCAGGCACGGAGCCTTTCAGCTGCCATTGGCTGCTGTTCGCTGTCCCCAGCCAATGGAGCGGAGAGGCTCCGTGCCTGCAGCCAGCAATAGGATCACAGTGGCAGCCGGGCAAGGCAGAACTCGTGCATTAGCCAACCTCCACTTTTCACAGCAGGATTTTGTTCCAAAAAAAGTCCGCTTATCGATGAGTATATACAGTAATTGTACATTTACCCCTATGGAAACCAAGCTTCCAACTGAAATGGCCAAAAGAGTGGTCAGGACTAAATAGTTCTCAGTACTAGACATTGTTAATTGTTTCTTTGTTAAGTTATTAACCTCTTCATTAAATTAAATATCAGACCATTATAGTCTCAGAGGAGTGGCTGTGTTAATCTGTATCTTCAAAAACAAGGAGGAGTCCTGTGATAGCTTAGATCAGGGGTGGGAAATAATTTTTTGCCAGGGGCCACTTCAGAAATTTTTGAAGTGGCCCCAGGGCTGCACCAGAAGGGGCGGAGCCTGAAGGGGAAGGGGTGTGGCCAGGATACTTCCCTGCTTCCCCACCCACAGACCATGATTGATCTGGAGGTGGGGGAGCACATGAAGTCTTTGCCCCGTCCCCCCGTCCCCTATCAGGAGTGCCGGACCATCAGATGCTGGACCATTGGAGTTTTACTGTATGTGGCCATTAGGTCCTGGTGAAGAGATACCTCTTAACCTTGAATTGTCTTTATTTCAGTGGTTGACTTTGTGGGATGGGCACACAACCCACCTTAATCCCTTTTAAACTATGCTTTAATTTATATCATAATTGATAGTGTTGAAAATCACTTGTGCCCTAAACAAACTCTTTAAGTCAAAATGCACTGTAACTTCACAATGTGATGTAATGAATATGCACAGCAGCTTGGAATGGCCAGTACTGATGTAACTTCATTTTTAAAGCAGTGGAATGCGCGCTAGACTAATTCATATCAAGCATTGCAAACTGAAGAGATGGCAGGGCAGTTGGCATGGAAATAGAGCCCAAGGCTTTGGTACAACAGGAGACTAAGACTGTCTGACAGGAACCGACTGAGCGTACAGCATGTGGCAGGGAAAAGAGGGTACAGTTTTAGTTATACTGTAATGTTTTAGTTTTTTTAACCCTTTTTTTTTTACCCTTTTCACTCAGTTCAGCTGCTGCCGCTGTTACCTTGTGACTCATTTTTTGCCAAAGTTCACTCACTAGGCTCTTGCCATTTTGATGCCGGACTATCAGGAGTGCTGGACTATTGGATGCCGGACTATTGGAGTTTTACTGCATCAAGAAAGGATGACAATTGGGGTGCCCCTCACATGGACCCAAGATACCAAGCAGATGCTGAAGAAGTACAGTGTTTCAGACCAGGGGCTGTAATTCTGAAAGCAACATCTACGTGAACTGACAGTGGCGGGGAAACCCATGTTAATACAGGAGTGCTGATCAGAGAAGGAAGAGCATGAGAAATTTGGGAAACTGTTCAAGGGTCTTGAAATGGCAGAGGATGGCATGAGAAAGCGAAAAACGGCTAACTAGGTTGCGGGGTTGATTTAATAACATAAGACAAGATGTATTTATTCTGGGCAACAAAAGCTTGTTCATTATATTAAGAGTAATAAACCAGTCCCCAGTTTCTGTGTAATCATCCTGTTACCATCAATCTAAAGAAACAACCTAGTACTGAATCTATCCCCTCCTGGGACTCGCATGGCTTCTTGAAAGGGAAATCAATTCTTCTAGGAAAAGGCGGCAAACTTTGCAGATGATAATCAACTGCTCAAGACAGTTAAGACCCTATCCTAGAATGCATCCTGGAACACTCAAAGAACTGATAGAGGAGGTATCTGAGCCTCTAAGCTATCATCTTTGGAAAATCATGGGAGACAGGAGAGATTCCAGAAGACCAGAAAAGGGCAACTATAGTGCCCATTTATAAAAAGGGAAATAAGAACAACCCAGGAAACTACAGACCAGTTAGTTTAATTTCTGTGCCAGGGAAGATAATGGAGCAAGTAATTAAGGAAATCATCTGTAAACACTTGGAAGGTGGTAAGGTGATAGGAAACAGCCAGCATGGATTTGTAAAGAATGAATCATGTCAAACCAATCTGATACCTTTCTTTGATAGGCTAACGAGTCTTGTGGATAAGGGAGAAGCGGTGGATGTGGTATACCTAGACTTTAGTAAGGCATTTGATACGATCTCACATGATTCTTATCAATAAACTAGGCAAATACAACTTAGATGGGGCTACTATAAGGTGGGTGCATAACTGGCTGGATAACAGTTCTCAGAGAGTATTTATAAATGGTTCACAATCCTGCTGGAAAGGCATAACAAGTGGGGTTCTGCAGGGGTCTGTTTTGGGACTGGCTCTGTTCAAAATCTTCATCAATGATTTAGATATTGGCATAGAGAGGATGCATATTAAGTTTGCAGATGATATCAAGCTGGGAGGGGTTGCGACTGCTCTGGAGGATAGGGTCATCATTCAAAATGATCTGGACAAATTGGAGAAATGGTCTGAGGTAAACAGGATGAAGTTTAATAAAGACAAATGTAAAGTGCTCCACTTAGGAAGGAACAATCAGTTTCACACACAGAAAAAAAGAAGAGATTTCAGATTGTGCAAGCAGCATCCAACTGCTGACTATATCTTAACCGGACAGCTCCTATTTCCTATCACACGCTACACAACATTTCGGGTCTTACCGCAGAAATCTGCAGTCCAACAAGCACCAACTCAATCACTCTCCGTTCTTAAAAAACGTCAGGCTTTCCTGGGGCAAAACTGAGGGCAACAGTGATGCAGAATGAAAATGTTTCCTTCTCTCACCTAGTCTTCGATAAATAGCTTCAATTCCAGTCCCACCAAACCAAGTACAGTAAAACCCCAATAGCCCAACATCCAGTTGTCTGACACTCCTGATAATCCGGCATCAGCTGGAACCTGGAATTGCTCAGGTCAGCTGTTCTCACGGCTGGGCCGCTGTGAGCTGCATGTGCGCTCACGGCCCGTGCTATTGCACTCACAGTCCCCAGCGCACACAGTGTCCAGCCTACACGTGCTAGTAGCCAGCCGCTGAGCATAGGCAGCTGCTTCGGGACCGGACATAAGGTTGGGGGAAAAGAAGGATTGGGTGACAGCAGGGAGGGGAGATTTGGCTCTGGGGAAGGGGAGGGAGTGGGATTGAGTTGCGCACGGAGTCCTAGTCACTTCATTGAAAAGCCGGCTGCTCAGAGCACGTGCCCCAGCACTTGGAGGGAGACGCGCGTCTGTACCAGTGGCTCCGGGACCTGAGCATAAGGTGTGTGTGTGGGGGGGGGGGGGTTGGGGGGGAGTATGCCCCCTTATAGTACCTCCTGGTACTCCGGCATATCCGATATTCCGGCACCACCTAGGTCTCAAAGGTGCCGTATTATCGGACGTCTACTGTAGGATGCCCAGGTGAAAAATATTCAAACCTTTCTGACCTTTCCTCAAAGCCTAGCACAGCATCTAATAATCAACTAATCAGCGTATAGTCACCACAAATGGCCTGTGTGAACCAGTGCCTTCCCATTGGTACAGGGAGGTTGGCAGTTGTTTGCCAAGGTGATTTAACCTTCTAGCTAAGGCTCCTAAATCCACCCCTTTTGGGTACCAAATCCAACCAGTCTTCAACCCTGCTCCTTAGCTCCATGACAGCCCTCCTGGGCCAGGACACCTTTAGCCCAGCCTCCAAACTCAGCTGGCAGCTTTAAGGAGGGGCAGACGCATTCAGCAGATAGACCACCTGGGAGCTACCCTGCTCCAGGACTTATTACAGGAGCCAATCTGCATGCTGTGACTCTGCCCATCTTTCCCCAAGATCTCCTGCAGGAGTAGTCCTGCTACCATCATTTAGTCTGGGCCACAGGCTGGCTTTTATCATCACCTGATACCTAGCTAGCCAGCTTTAGCTCAGCGCTATCTGAGCCATCATGGATGAAGCTACTCCCCAATTTGTCTTAAAGAACCAGACCAATCCCTGACAGACTGAGTTTGAATGCACACAGAATTGCATCCATGTATTTTAGGCTCTTAGAAATATAAAATGTGTAGCTACAATTAAGACATGGGGGTTGATTCAAACTCTGAATACACATGCTTAATTTGGCATCTGTTTATGTGAATACACAAATACCTATTTTTGTACAAACACAGCAGGTGTTACCCTACGTTGGTTAGGCATGCCCCCATGTACATGTTCTGTAGCACAGTGCTTCTCAACCAGTGGTATGATCTCTCATCGGGGTACTCGAGAGAAGTCTTGGGGGGTACGTCAACACAACTGAAATTTGGAGAAAACTGAATTTTTGTTTTAAGCTTTACAGCGTTTTATTATTTTTGTACTTTTTGCACCCAAAAATTTCATCACACACCCCGCTACGATTAAGTTGTTTAAACAAATGAGTTGCAATGGTAGAAAAAAAACTGCGTATGTCTGAAAACTGTAGGTACTGGGGGTACTTATAAATATTGTTGAAGGGGTACTCTCTAAAAAAAAAAATTGAGAAACACTGTTGTATCACATGCTTAACTCTGAAAAATGTGTCTCAGTGTGTCTTTAAATCCTGCTCAGAGTTCTGATTCAATACCGCGTGCTAGAGTTAAGAGTTTCCAGGCTATTGACAGTCAGCCTTTAAAATTAATTCTAAAAATAGCCTGTAAATAGGATACAGATAAATGCAGAGATACATAATATATAACCACCCTACTGAGAAGAGTGCGTTTTTCAGAAGTAAGCGAACAGCATCATTTGGCTACAATTGTGTTAGGGACTAATGCACGTCAACAAATAAATTTTTGCAGGCACTTTCATCACTGAAAATTAAGTTTTTAAGTCCCTGGAGCAGTGTTTGTATTAATGTTAGCTAATTAGTTTTTTAACTGACTTTCTTAAAAAAAGAAGAGGAGGGAATTAATGTCCAAATGCTTCTCACCAGGCGTTTCCACGCTTCAAATTATAACAAACCTAGCAAGGAAAGCTGCTGGGAACTCGTCTCATGCTGAAACGACAGTGCATCTTTACTTAATCAATCCTGGATTAAAAAAGGTATTTATCATAATCATGCCCAATGGGAAAGGATACAAAAGCTGACCTTTAATAAGCCAACTTAAGATGTTTTTAAGAAGGAAGAGAGGTGCATGGAACGTACAAAATACAAGATAATACAAAGACAAGCTAACATCTTTGATTAACGCATTTGAAACACTGCATGAAACACTGTACACCTGTCACTCATTTTCCAAATGGTCAAATTAGACACTTGTACTGAAGACTCCAGTTGTCAGAGAAAAATCTATTCCTCTGAAAGTGCAATGGGCTGAATGAAAAAAAGTTCTGCTCTTGCTAGAGTTAAACTCTCACCCCAGGGTGGGACGCTGGGATACAGCTCTCTTCCGGTTTATATCACAGGCAGCTCTTACTTTTTCATCAATACCCCAGAGCAACACATCACCTAGGAGCTTATATCTGGATTGCATCAAAGCTGCAAGTATTAAAAAGGATGGTGCCACTGTAGGTCTGAGTTCTTTCAATTGCCACTATGGTATATGCAAACCAGAAACTGACATGTATAAATGATCAACCATAACTAGCCACCTGCAAGTTCTACTGCGGCTGAGCTATTCGGGCACACAAACTGACTCTCCTTGCACATAAAATCAGCCTTCAGTCTATTCTTTAACCTCTCTGGACATTAATAATTTTTGCTGGTCTCTCTATAACCTCCCTCGTTTCTCCTACATGTTCTTAAAATGGTGACCAAACCCCAACACCGTACTTAAGTGAAGATTACTTAATATTTATGTAGGGGTGGAGCTCAAGAGCCACAACCAGACGGGGTGACCACATCTTGAATACTGGGTGCAAACGGGGGCGTACCACGTGTTTAGAAAGAGGCAATATGATATTTTGGGGGGGGGAAGAGGATATGCTGGATTAAAGATTTTGCAGACCAGGGAGAGTGCTGAGGGGTCTGGGCTTCAAAGAGTGGGGTACTTACCTGTCACCCTCCTCCTAGGGAAGACACGCTCCCACCGCTTCCAGGCACCACCACCCTGCTGCTAAGGTAGAGGCACATAAAAGCCTCAGGGGAAGCAGTCCTGCAAGTAGCCATTCCTTAAGCTGGGGTGGGGAAGGGAGAGGGGAGGACAGCAGCAGTGTTTACAGAGCCACTTCCACCTCCACACCATGGCTACGTGTACACTGGCATGATATTCCGGAAATACTTTTAACAGAAAAGGTTTTCCATTAAAAGTATTTCCAGAAAAGCGCGTCTAGATTGGTCCCGGAGTTATCGTCATAATGATGCGCTTTTGCACCCGGAGCTGCCATGGCTGGCTCAGATGGCTGCTGGGCAGGGCAGGGGCGCCGTGACAGACCTCAGGTCGCAGGTCTGAGGCACGCTCCTGCCACATGCGCTCAACAGCCTTTGAGCTCTTTAAGAACTCGGGTTACCAGGAAGTCCGCGGCTCCTATGGGGTCTCCAGGCGTCCAAACCGCTTTTTTCCGTTTATTCTGCTTTTTCGGAAAAGCGTTAGCTAGCTGTCTACACTGGCCCTTTTGCGCAACAGTTTTTCGGAAAAAGGACTTTTGCCCGAACGGGAGCGGCAAAGCTTTTCTGGAAAAGCGGCTGACTTTGCACAGTAGATCGTCATTGCTTTTGTGGAAAATCAAGCGGCCAGTGTAGACAGCTGGCAAGTTTTTCCGGAAAAGCGGCTGATTTTCCGGAAAATCTTGCCAGTCTAGACACAGCACATGGGTGTTTCCAGAACAGGGACAACTGGAGTGTAGAGGTTTAAGAAGGAGAACGGGGAGAGGATGAACTCACCAACGCTCAGTGATGGGTTTCAAGAAAAGAAGTCTCAGAGGGGTTGCTATGTAAGTCTGACTCAAGATCATCTCATCTGAGGAAATGGGTTTTTCCCATGAAAGCTCATGATATTAGCTATATTTTTTTGTTAGACTCTGAGGTGCCGCAAGGCTACTCACTTTCAAGAAGAGAATGGTTTGGTAGTGTCACAGACACCTGGAGTGATCAAAAAGGCTGAGGATGAAGAACTGGCCCTGAAATTTAACTGGAAATAAGTCACTGGAGCCCCCGTTGAGAGTTGTTTCCCAGTGGGGAGAGAGAGAGCGCACATGCATACTGGGCAGGTGGGGAGTTGGGGGACTGTAGAAGCCACACTGAAGGAGATAAGGAATGGAATTGAAGCTTGGAATTGAAGACCATAGTTACAGATGGACGTACTAATCTTACAATACCAAAATCATATTTTGTGCATTTTCTCTATCACTACTTGATACATCTTAACATGTCGCTTTCCAAAAGGCATGTAAAAAAGACAAATGATTTCACATACCTAATAGCCTACCATGATTCATTTCATTCTAAGCCTACTAAAAGTGGCCTATTTCCCTCTTTAAAGTGTCTAAAAATATTTAGTTAAGCTGTTCACTGGAGAGAAAATAAGTGCACACTTTACAACCCTCTATCTTCGCTTTTCTAGCCCTACATAACAAAAAAGATACGTAACTGCATGCAGACTCCATATTTTTATTCCAAAACACATTTCAAGTGATGCCTTTAATTTGCTAGGAAAAATAATTCACACCCCAAAGACACTTCTTGGCTTCCACGAGGCTGATGCAAGTCAGTTCTGACATGTGCACATGGCTGGTCACAGAGGATTAGAGGTAGGCACTCCTCGTTTTCATTTTTTGACTGTGTATTCAAGGGTCTCAGAATATCTTGGACCCGATTCTGAATTTGCACTGTAGTACTCACTCAAGAGAAGGTGATACAAAAGTATTTGGTTACAACCTGCAGTAGATGTTTTGCAATAAATCTACACTGTCCCTCCTAAAAGCCTGGAGATTAGGTATAGCGGCATTACTCCTCTACAAAGGTTCAAGCCATTTACTTTCTCTTCCAGCATGTAGCACTTGATTTATTTGAGGTAACTGCTACGTCTTCAACCTCTGTCCCCCTCCAAGAGGTTCAGCTTCTGCCACAATGTGTACCTCGACTAGGCAGAGCTATTAGTTGGGTCTGAGCAATATTTGCAGTTGATGTAAAATGACATCCAGCTAGGTACCATCTGCCTCATGCTGGTGATGACACCATGGAGTCTTAGAAGTTCATACAGAATGTTCATATGCAAATTAAAAAGAATGGGGAAAATCATCCACGTATTACTCCACAGGTGAACGCTCTGGAGACCAAGTAGTTGTGGCTCAGTTTCTGTAAGCATCCTGAAAATCAAGACTTGGCCTATTTCAGAAATTAACTGCATCTCAGAGGACTCAGTAACATGGCATGGTCTCAAAACAAAATACTTGGTTATTTTGCCTGAAACTGGGAGATTTTACATTGGGCGATAGACTGCAAGGTCTGCGGGGGCCAAAGATGGTTTCTTGAGTTGGCCAGATGATGGCAGGCTTTCCTTTTCAAAAACGACATTGACTATCTCTCAGAAGATCTCCTACTCTCGATACTCTTGGGTACACTTCAGGAGGTACAACAGGAATGGAACTGAACTGCCCATGGTGACTCAGCTTTCATTACATTTTAGAACGTCCTGCTCCAATAAGGTACTCTGAAGGGGGAAGTGTGTGTTTTCTGGCTTGTATTTGTCGAAGACTGTACCAAGTAATCCTCTGCAAGCAGACATTCAGCTCTGAGGGCAGTTGAGACTGAACAGGATTTTCCATTTGGGAAAACACTAAAAGATGGATTTTAGCTGCTGTAATGGAATCAAAATGCAGGACAATGTAGCACTTTAAAGACTAACAAGATGGTTTATTAGATGATGAGCTTTCGTGGGCCAGACCCACTTCCTCAGATCAAATAGTGGAAGAAAGCAGTCACAACCATATATACCAAAGGATACAATTAAAAAAAATGAACAAATATGAAAAGGACAAATCACATTGCAGAACAGAAGGGGGATGCGGGGGGGTGGGAAGGGGGAGGAAGGAAGGTAAGTGTCTGTGAATTGCTGATATTAAAGGTAGGGAGAGTGGGATGTTTGTGAGTTAATGGTATTACAGGTGATAATTGGGGAAACTGTCTTGGTAATGGGTGAGAAAGTTCAAAGACTTGTTAAGTCCTTGTTGGCAAGTGTCGAATTTTAACATGAATGACAGTTCAGAGGATTCCCTTTCAAGTGCAGATGTAAAAGGTCTTTGTAGCAGAATGCAGGTGGCTAAGTCATTTAGAGAGTGTCCTTTCTGGTTAAAGTGGCAAGAAACTGTTTTCTCTTTGTGATCTTGTCTGATATCTGTTTTGTGGGCATTAATCCTTTGGTGAAGTGTCTGAGATGTTTGTCAATGTACATAGCAGACGGACACTTTCGGCACATGATAGCATAGATTATATTTCTGGATGCGCAGGAATATGTGTTCTTGATCTTATAACTCACTTGGTTAGGTCCAATAATGGTATCAGCAGAATGAATATGTGGACAAAGCTGGCAACGGGGTAATGGAATCAGAACATAACAATGGACAGACGGAGTCAGACCACTGGTCCATCTAGCTCAGAGATGTTAGAGAAGAAACTGGTGACCCAGGAGCGGATGGGATAAATGGAACTGCTTTACTGCCCACGCACGTTTACCTCGGACATTTAACACAACGTGTGAATGGCAACAAATGGGCATTAGTCGTGCCCTTTTATCTATTTTAGTATGTTAATTCACAGGTCTAGCACTACTTTTCCTAAAACCTTATTTAGTAATGCTAACTCCCATAAAATGAATATTAATAAGCAAATAATGAATACAATTATACCCACCCCTAATTAATATTTACATAATTTCTAATTAAATCAACACTTTTTCTGTACTACAAACTTTCTAAATCAACAGGTTAGAGAGATTATAAGGAATTTTGACCCTGAAGATGTGTTATACAGAGCCAATGAGGATAAGCAAGAGACATAACAAAATAAAGCAACTCCATACTTATTAGGTTTCTTAGGCTACAAGAATGAAGAGAAAGAATATGTTTATCAGAAAGGATAATACCGGTTTTGACCGGACTCTTCCCAAACTACAAAAAACAAAAGGAAAAAGCATGTTTAAAGGGTAATTCTATGGCTGACCCCGAACCAATAAGGTAGAGCAATTTCAGACTCTTATTAATTTTTTACATATCCCAACAAGCATCCTATTTTCTGACCCTGGCCACTGTCAGATGCATCAAAGGGAATGAATAAAAAGGGGCAATTGTGAACGATCCCATCCCTTGTCATTTACCCCAGCTTTTAGAGATTGAAGGTTTTAGCGACACACAGAGCACGGGGCTGTGTAAGAGAAATGTCTCTTCTCTACAATGGCTGGAGCACAGTATGTTTCTGTTAAAATTCTAACTCCATCTGAGAGTTTCACGACACCACTGCTCCAGAGTTCTCCTTTATCACTTCATCTGATGGAGATAAGAGACTCATGCCGCTCTTTAGTGACAATGGGGTGGGGGGTGGGGTGGGGGAGAGGTGTGTTTATACAGGTTAAACCTCTCTAGTCCAGCACCCTCGGGATCGGAACGGCGCTGAAGCAGAGAATTTTCCAAACAGAAGGTTAATATTGTTTAGTAGCTTTACCAACATTTTCAATGCTTACTGGGCTCTTAGAAAACATTTAGAAGTAAATTAGAGCTAAACCATGGCACAGAACACTGAGAGCCAGGACTGGTAGCTAGAGAAACTTGGCCACACCCCTGATAAGCAGATGTCTGGCTAATCCTGCCAGACCTTGGATGTTGCCAGACCAGAGAGGTTCAACCTGTAACAGCGGTCAATGTCTGGACCTACCAATGCAAAGTTTTCATGCTCCATGTCCCTGGGAATGAGTAACATTTTCGTAGAAGTGGCTCTACTCCGCAGAAATCAGAACTGTTTTGTCAAGAGACAGAAGGGAAACTTTTAAAACCCAGATGGCAGCCTACCAGCTCTACAGCCATTCTTCTGAGTGAAAAGCCATCAGAAACTGTGCACACTAAACACCTAGAGCTAATGAATTGGTATGAATTATTTCTCTATGTCAATGGTTCATCTTTTAAGGTAGCCCTGATATGGCTGTTTCTTTGGAATCGATACAAAGTTTCTTAAGGTGACATCCCAATGTCTAAATGTTACCAACTCTACACATACAGGAAATAGGATTACGTGGTGGAATTCTATCCAAATTCTAATTTCAATCAAAAGACAACTGCTTCTTCCTATGGAATATCTGCTCAGGAAGGTAACGAAGGAGGTTTGAAAGTTGTACCACAGGCTAGATTTAAACAAATTTCCCTACATTTTACAACTACTTGTTTAAAACAAGGAACATGCAATGGCACAGACCTAATAGGCCACAACAAGGATGGTTTATAACGGGGCCCATGTGCAGTGAGTTCTGATTCAGTGATTCAGTGAAAAATCTCTGCATATTGTTATAGCAGGACCCGCTCACTTCTACCTCTGCTTAAGTCTGCAAACCTCCAGGATGCACCTGTCTCTGCCTGGACACCTACCTTCGACAGAAAAATGTGAGGCCTAGGATGATGATGTGCAATTTTCCTGGTAAAACATCTCAGGCAGTTTGTTTACAATATTCGTTTCCACCATCCTACACACTATACAGCCTTAAGCCAACAGTTCTTGGGAGCTCAATGCTCATGAAGAAAGCAAACAGAACATTTTTTCTCCCCCTCTCTTTTCTGCTCTCTCCCTTTCTTCCTGTGCCTTTTCAATAAGCTTTTCAAGGGCCTAACTAGCTTCTTCATTCATCTTAGCTCATCAATTAGACACAGGTCTTCTTAATGAGGCCTTAATTAGAGAGGCAGTGACCAGAGTACTGGCTAAATTACTGTTGCCCAGCACCAAGACACATTAAAAAGGAGTTAAATTGCCTACTACAGTGGACTGCATTTTTCTCATATTATACTGCACACAATACAATCGCATATATGGTATAAAAACCTCTCTTTGAACTAGTAGAGCATCCTTCCTGTGAGGAACAAGAGTACTTTATCAATATTAACAGTATGGAAATGATAATTTGGCTGTATGATGATTTCACTGAATTCAGGGAAGTGAAACTCTCAAAGATAGAAGAGACATAATCACATTGTAAACAGGGCACCATAAACTAAGTATAATGCTAAGATACCTCTTTGCTTCCACTTGTGACTTAATGTCCCCACCTCCAAAGGATAACATCACACCACTGACATTTTCCATTTAAATACTCATTAAATGTCGTGTCGTAGCTTCAGGTGGAATGTGGTATATTTCTCAGCCTACATTCATTATAAACCCTGATCATTATTTTATTCAAGTCAACAGGAAATGTTCCATTGAACTTCAGCTTTCCTGCTTGCCAAGAAGTTGAAGGGGATTTAAAAAAAAAAAAGATGATTTGTGTTAAAATCTAGCTACCTTTGGAAAGCAGGCGATGTTTCAATGATTTATAATGCATTAATGATTAGTGTTAATTGGTTTGAAAATATTAAATCGTGTTATCATTAATGTTGATTCTCTAACAATAGAAACAACATCTCATGTTTGACAGAAGAGGAAAAGGGGAAAAAATACCACGAAGCAGGCTGTTGTGTCTGATAATTAGAATGGGCATTCTCAAATCTAGCAATGCTCGCTTTTTTTTTTTAAACATACTATATAGTGAAATAAACCCAAATGTGGATCTTTGAAGATATGAGGGGAAATAAGCACTTACACAGAACTTTAGATGTTCAAAGCACTGTAAACTAATCCTCAGAACACCTGTGAGATAGCTATGCATTATCCCCACATTGAAGATGAAAACTTAAGCAAACAAATGAAATGATTGGGCACATCCAAATAGCAGAGAGAAGATTAGAACTCAGAACCTCTAACTAACAAATCTGTGCTATTCTTTGACACCACACTACCCTCTTCCTTCCCTGTCACACACTTAGACAACTACTTCACCAGAACAAAATTATACTTTATATGCCTATAGCACTTCCCACCTAAGTTCAAAAGTGCTTTTTAGAAGTTTATGAATTTATCTGCTGCTCCCCTGCAAAAGGTAAGTATGACTCCTCTTATAAAAGACAGGGAAACAAAAGCAGAGAGAGACTGCACATGGCCACAAAGGAAGTTTCTATAGTAATTCAGAATACAATCCAGACTAACCTGCTCCAAGTCCTGTATTTTATGTGGGGATCAATCCTTTCCAATGATAGCTGCACTCCATCATAAAATCCATAAGACACAATATGGGATATAGCATCCCACATTGTCTTATCTACGGTTTGCTTCCCTAGTATTCTACTTTGGGAACAACATAAAGGTGCACTGTATATCTGTACTTTTAAAAATTAGAAGTAAAGAGACCTGACTGACCAAAGGAGACACTCAGCCTTCATACTAGGAGTTTTATCACCTTGTCTAGGACAAGATCCTCACACTCCTCCTCAGCAACTCACTGAACTGGAAGTTATGATGCTACATGGCAGTCAATGAGCCAAGCATTTGTAGACAGAGGTAGCACATTTACAATGAATAGACACGGCAAAAGATAGTACAGGCAGTCCCCGGGTTACATGGATCCGACTTACATCGGATCCCTACTTACAAACGGGGTGAGGCAACCCCGCACTAGCTGCTCCCCCCAGCAGACCAGGGAAACGCGAAGCTAGCGCGCCCCTCCCTCCCCCCAGCAGACCAGGGAGACGCGCTTTTCTCAGCGGACACCTCAGCTTGAGAATAAAGGACTGAGGGAAGTGAGGTGTGGGAGAATAAAACTGAGCTCTGGAGAAATGTTTGGCTAGAGTTTCCCCTACAATATGTACCAGTTCCGACTTACATACAAATTCAACTTAAGAACAAACCTACAGTCCCTATCTTGTACGTAACCCGGGGACTGCCTGTACAGTGAAAAGCCATCATACATGTATCAGAAACAAAATACAGGACTATGCATCACTTTAAAGACTAACAAGATGTTTATTAGATGATGAGCTTTCGTGGGCCAGACCCACTTCCTCAGATCAAATAGTGGAAGGAAATTGTCACAACCATATATACCAAAGGATACAATTTAGAAAATGAACACATATGAAAAGGACAAATCAAATTTCAGAACAGAAGATGGATGGGGGGGGGGAGGTAAATGTCTGTGGGCTAATGATATTAGAGGTGATAATTGGGGAAGCTATCTTTGTAATGGGTAAGATAACTAGATCCTTTGTTGAGACTCAGGTGTAAAGTGTCGAATTTTAGCATGAACAACAGTTCAGAGGATTCTCTTTCAAGTGGAGACTTAAAAGGCTTTTGAAGCAGGATGCAGGTAATTAAGTCGTTGAGACAATGTCCTGTATGAAAAGCGTGCTGTGATATTCTGACGGGAACCTACTTGGATCTCTACAAAGTGGGAGAAGGAGCAATGCTATGGTAACCTGTGTGCCTTTTTTAAAAGAGGAGCCTTAACTTTCTTAGCTATTTTTGCCCCTTAGAATGACAATATTCTCCCTCAAACCACTGACATGGGTCTATAACTTTCAAGTGAGCCATACTGCTACAGAAGCAGTTAGAGACAGGAGCTAATTGTCATTTAGCACGCCAGCAAAGGAGATGAGCTACAAAAGCAAGTTTGTGATTTTCAGAAATTTCTGAACTGATTAAAAAAACCCATACATTTCTCCTAAACACTGTGGTTACAAGCTCTGGGGTCTGAGGTTCTGGAACACAGTATGTTGACCTGTCACACTTAGCGTATGAACGGAAGTGCAGACCCAAGACAGGAACCTAGGATAGCTTGCAATCAAAATGCTAATCAATGTATTTTATTCTCTGTCTCTGCAAACAGATGCTTGTATGCTAAACTGCAGAGAAATACTGCATGTATATGACTAAGGACATGTAAATGATGTACAAAAGTTGCAAAAAGTCAGTCAGAGGAGAGCATTCATTACTGTCATTTGACCTGCCTCTCTTCGTCGCGATGCCCAGCAACTCTGTTTAATCTTCCACACCACGGCCGCTACCAGGAGCAAAGACAGGAAACAACTGTAGAGGAGAAAACACAAACACTTACTGTTCCCTTTCGGAATGTATCAGCATTTGAAAGCTCTAAACAAATAAAGGCCAGACTAGTCCTCTGATAAAAAATGCTACAGCAGTGCAAAGCACTTTGCAAATATTAATTCCCATTATGTACTATGCCCAATTTACAGAGATATGCAGGAGACACTAAAAGGTTGTTAAAGTGCCTTGTCCAAGGTCACATAGCAAGTCAAATGACAGATCTATGATTAGCATTCAGAAATTCTACCAGCAGGTTAAGAATGCAAGAAGTGAACCATAAGAATAATGCCATACAGCAATCTTTAGTAATGTTTGTTTTAAATGAGAGGTTAGCTCAAAAAGGAATCATTAAGTATGCAATATGTACGTGAGACAAACCTTTTTTTTTTTTTTAGTTTTAAGTAGAATATTTTTGCAAATTAAACTATGATTATTGGAATTATTTTATACAAAAAGTGCATACCCCATTTGTTACAGACATCTTTACACCTTACTTTCACTAGCCTCAATTGAATCCCAGCAAGGAGGAACAAAAGAATGGACAATCTACATTAGCTGTTATGGCTTGCAACAAGAAGTATTTGTTTTGCATTTTTCATCTCCGGTGACATCTATTTTCCAATACAACCAGATTTACAAAAACTCTCATTTAATCTAAGGCATTCAATTTTGATTTTACGTTAGCCTACTGCAAAAATCATACGAAAGTCCTCTCAGAAAATTTCAGACAGAAAAGTACTACTGAAGTATCTGTCCGACATTTAATTCTGATGTATTTTATTCATTCATTCAAGTACAGAACAATATGCCCCACACCCACACCACTAAAACATTCAGCTTAATTCCTTGCCGTCAGGACAAAGAAATGTACACACATGTAAATGTTTATTTATGATTTTATATCTTCCATCCCCCTCCATTTTGGGGGGAAAATAACTTACTGATACATTCAGTGAAGTGTACGAACAGAATCTGCATTACCTGTAAATGGCATTTCTCCCTCAAACAAGGTTAGATTTTGACTAGATGAATTTTTGCATACATCACACTTGAACAGGCATAAGCAGATGATGGACTAGGAACCTTTTTGAGCTCCAGAGGTTGTCCTGAGGCTCCACTTAGCTTCCTCAGCATGAATGCTATAGCACTCATGCTGTGTCAAAAGGCTTGGTCAGCTTTTTCCTCTAACAAAGTTTCCCATTCCCAGAGAACCCTGAAAACTCTCTTCAAGGCAAAGCATCCCTACATCACCAAGGCCTACCCACCCTAGGACTCCCTGTAGAGAAGAACAGAGGAGCATCCAAACAAAAATAGTGGAACTAAGACAATATGCTGAATCTTCACTCTTCCAGGATGCTGCCTATTCCCAACCCTCCAACTGTACACAAGATTACACAAGACTACTGTCTTTGGGGTCAAGTATCTTTTATTCTTCCTGTCTGCAACACCTACTACACACACTAAGTAAATCATATCAAATGTCTGCAGGATGCTTCTCAAGACTGCATCCAGGCTAGTGGTTCTCAAACTTTTGGCCTGATGACCCCTTTCACATAGTCAGCCTCTGAGTATGACCACTCCCCCCCAACACTCCTTATACATTAAAAACACTTTATAACACCATTGTACATGCCGGAAGCAGAGAGAGGTGTGGGGTGGAACCTTTCAGCTCACAATCCCCCATTAACCTCACCTCCCACAAGGAGTCCGGACCCCAGTTGGAGAACACTAGTCTAGGGGCAAAGCAAAGTCTAGACTAAGCGTAGCTGCCTGTCAGCCCATCAGGCTAAAGTGCTGATTTCAACAACCTTCAGCTGAAGGCAAATGCATGGCAGCTGGCTTATGAAGAACAGCTGCTGTCTTGGATTTCCTGATTTTTTGACATGATTGGTATTACTCACCCATCCCCCGTCCAAAAAAAAAAAAAAAAAAGAGAGCGAGAGAGCGAGAGAGAGAGAGAGAGAGAGAGCACGCGCGCGCACGTGCTATGAGTTTTAGACACTCCAGCAGTTAACCATCAGGAGTGGGCAAGTCCCCTCAGATGGATTTTCCTTGAGATCCTAACTGAGCTTTTCAGAAATTTTCTCTTGGAAATGAGGGGCATCGTTAAGAATTGTCTGCACTCTGAAATGCCAGGTATAACTAGGGAAGCTAACAAGAACTTCACAAATATGTAGGTTGGGGCAAGGAGATTCTGCCATTCCTTTAATGGCTCACTGTGGTTACACATTAGTAATGGAACTCATACTGAAAAGCTCATCTGTCCCATTTTTTTGGGGGTCCCCCCCCTCCCAGTGAACTACCTGGATATCATGACCCCGCAAACAATCATCTCCACAAGACGAGGCAATCTTTTAGAACTGTACATGCTGCTTTTCTCTTTTGCCCTTTTCGAAATCAGTGTTTCTCAACCTTTTCTTTTTAATAAAAGTACCCCCTTTTCAAATAAAAAAAATATCCCCACTACCTACAGTTTTCAGACCCACAAAATTTTTTCCACCATTGCAACATATTTGTTTAAACAACTTAATCGTAGTCGGGCAGGCGATTACATTTTTGGGTGTAAAAAGTATCAAAATAATAAAGTGCTGTAAAACTCAAAACAAAAATTCAGCTTTCTCCAAATTTCAGTTGCGGTTGTGTTTACGTCCTCCCCCGACTTCTCTCGAGTCCCCCTAAGGATACTCATACCATTGGTTGAGAAACACTGTTCTACATCACAGCTCCCCTTTTGTTTTTCATTACTCACATCACAACCAAGACTATGTGAGAAAAATCTAAAAATACAAATTCAAACCTAGAACTAGGGAGGAAGGCGAAAATTTGTTCCTCTTGGTTTCTGAGGACAGGACAAGGAGTAATGGGCTTAAAGTGCAGCAGGGGAGGTTTAGATTGGACATTAGGAAAAAATTCCTAACTGTCAGGGTGGTCAAATATTGGAATAAATTGCCAAGGGAGGTGGTGGAATCTCCCTCTCTGGAGATATTTAAGAACAGGTTAGATAGACATCTGTCAGGGATGGTGTAGACGGAGCTTGATCCTGCCTTGAGGGCGGGGGGCTGGACTCGATGACCTCTCGAGGTCCCTTCCAGTCCTATTATTCTATGATTCTATGATTCTATGATTTTTCTAAAGCATGAAAATGCTACCCTCCATTTGGCAGAGGAACCATACTGATAAGCTTTTTGTATCGTCACAAGGAGGCAGCAAATACATGGGAAAGATACAAAGCCAAAAAGGAAACACCTATTCTTCTCCTCCTCCAGCCCCCCCAGCCAACGAACTGCATCTTTCAGCACCCCGCCTAATGGGAGTAAAAGGTAGTGTTTACTAGGTACATGAAAGGTGCCGTCTAATGGCAGAAACACAAGATCAAACTGAAAACAAGATCGCTTGGGCTTACCCAGAGTAAAACAGCCTAAAATAGGTAATAGCATTATATTGCGATTGGGAGAGGTCTGCTTTCTGCCAACAGCGTTCCCATTTCTTCTACCTGTTTCCCGCACAACATCACAAACAATGAACTAATGGGCAGTATTCTCCAGAACAGCTGACAAGTTTCAGTCATGTGGGTGCACCACAGCTTCGCTGCTTTCCACACTGCAGCTCCTTGCTCTGACATGTGGCTGTGCTGTATTTCACACTCATTGTGAGCTACTAAGACCACCCAACCATTTCAAAATGTCCTTATTTCAAACAAACCCAAACCAAGCCCCCCCTCCCCCTGTGAGACTTATTCCACCCTCCTCCTGGCCTGAGCCCTTTCTCTTTCCGGCAATCTAGCACCAGCCTCTTCTGTCCTGCAATACCACTGCTGATTTAAGTCTTCTCTTTGCAGCTCCTGCCCAGCATCTCTTCTCCATCTCCCCCCACCCTCCCTCGAAATCTCCTAAAGCAATGGTCTCCAACCTTTTCACACCCAAGATCACTTTTTAAAATGACAGAACAAGCCAAGATCTACCGCCCTGCTCCTTCCTTGAAGCTCCGCCCCTTCCTTGAAGCTCCGCCCTCTCTAGTTTCCTCCTCCTGCAGTCTAGCCGTAAACTTGCTGGGTTGAGACAGGATGTGTAGGGTCTGGGGTGGGAATGAGGGATTTGGGTGTGGGAAGGAGTGAGAGATGCAAGCTCTGGGAGAAAATCTGGATGCAGGAGAAGACGGATAAGGGGCACTGGCTCAAGGAGAGGATGCCAGGCCGGGCAGTGTTGGGGTCAGATGGAGGGTTAGGGTACTAAGCAAGCCACCGACTTCTGGACGTAAGGATTCAGGAATTTGGGTTGGGGTATGTGAGGGGCTCAGGGCAGGGGATTCCAGTGTATGATAGGCTCAGATGTACGGTCTGGGGGAAAGGGGAGCGCAGGAGTGTTATGATGCTGTGGCCAGATGGGGGCTTGGCCCCAGTTTGGGGTTTGTTGGCCAGGCTTCATTTTAAAATAAAATACTGTGTCAAACAAAAAGTTTCTGCGTTGTCTTTATTTCTGAGAAGGGCAGGGAACCTGTCTTGAGTCAGGGGTCACTGACCCAAGAAAAGTCAGCTGGGGCCACACAAGTGAGATGCAAAAAAACCCTCCTCCACCCCCGCTTCACTACTGTGGCCCCAACTGTGTTAGTGGGAACAGAGGGCATAGTACTGGGGAAGGGTGCTAGTGGGTGCTTTGGCAGGGGACAGGGTGCCAGTGGGGACAGAGTTCTGTGGCTCCGGACAGGGGATTGAGGACAGAGTTCAGGGAGTGGGGAGGGGAATGGGGATAGAGTTCTATAGCTGGGGACAGGGGAGTGGGGATGGAGGCAGAGTTCAGGGGATGGGGACGGGGAGTGGGGACAGAGTTCGGGGAGTGGGGATGGAGATGGGGTGGGGACAGAGTTCTATAGCTGGGGACAGGGGAATGGGGACAGAGTTCGGGGAAGGGGGACAGAGTTCTGGGGCTGGGGACGGAGTTTGGGGAATGGGGATGGGAATAGGGACAGAGTTCTATAGCTGGGGACGGGAGTGTGGACAGAGTTCGGGGAAGGGGACAGAGTTCTGGAGCTGGGGACAGGGGAATGGGGATACGGGGGTGGGACACAGTTCTGTGGCTGTGGAGAGGGAATGGGGGAGAGGGAACTGGACGGGGGGGGAGAGGGAAGGAGGACCGGGGGGGGGCAGAGAGTCCCCTGTCTCTGTCTCTTCCCAGGATTCTCCCCCCTCCCCCAAGCCAGCACGTACTTCAGCCCATCTCACACACACACCCTTCCCCAGCACAGGGAAGCCCCGCATGCGCTTGCCCTGGGGCCGGCCAACCCCCCCCCGGCGCAAGGAAGCCCCGCACGCGCTTGCCCCGGGGCTGACACCCCTCCTGCGCGGTGCAGGGAAGTCACTGTGCTCCTCCTCCGCAGCTGATAACCCCTCCCACAGTACGCCTGGCAGAGCAGCTAGCGCCACTTCCGGAATCACCGGAAGTGGCACTAAGCTACGGGACCTCTGTTCAGCCCTGGGAAACCGACACTACCTCCCTTTTCATTTGAGGTAGGTAGTGGGGCTTCGCGGGGGTGGGAGGGGAAGTGAGGGGGGGCAGGCAGGATGCCTCGCAATCGACAGATCGAGGCCCTGCGATCGACCAGTCAATCGCGATTAACTTGTTAGTGACCACAGTCCTAAAGAGATGGCTGAAAATCATGATGCCGAGCATCACAGAAGACTAGCTCCATTTTTCCATTCGATGAGAGCAAAAGAGAAAACTGAGGCAATAGCTAAGCGTAAGACAATGATAACTGAGCTACTGAAAGACCACCACATTGGTTTAGCCTAAAGCGAACACTCAAACCCATCCGTGCTCAGGAGTAGATCTTAACACATTTAACTATAAGTCTATTTTAACTCTTATCTATAGCAGCTACAGGGGGAAATATGCTTTATATTAAGGTACATTCATTTTATAATTTAGAGAGGGTTAATGATTAATAGAAGTTATAAAGCTACTACATTATTTGTGTGTGTTAGATGGTTACAGGCACATCAGCAGAAGGTGTTACAGAAGGTGATAAGCAACTTATTAACTGTTAGAATCAATTTGATTAACCATTTATTAAAGTGTCAATAATTAATTTCTTGTAAGCTGTAAGTGTGTCACTGAAATAAATCCTAACCAAAACCTCAAACCTCCCAGTTGCCTCTCCACCCCATTCTCTGACCCCTTTTCTGAAGGTGTTTCCTTAAAATTCTTACAACTAGCAACTTTTCCTTTTCACATGACACTGGAGAGGAAGACTTGGTAAGAGGAATCCTGACTATGAGAGGACAAAAATCCAGCTAGCACATTAAGGTCCAAATTACTGAACCACCAGATAATATTTATCAATATTAGAATGGCTAGTAAAAATGACAGTTTTAAACCTCAAAATATACTGCAGCTTTGGCTCGAATATACCTTAGTGTGCTAAAAGTCAATTTGTAACTTCTGAAAGCACTGGCATGATTACTAGAGAAACATTTCAAATTATTCGGATGAAGTGGAAACTATGTAAGCGCTACCTGAGAAAGTAACTTTTAATGTGCCGCAGAGTTATAGGTCACATTTTTGTTGTTCCATGCACTAAAATCCAAACAAGATAGAACCAATGCATAAAGCCTGAGTACTTGACTGTAAAATGATGCGAATCTAAACAGACGGTTAAAAAGCTTCTTTAGTAATGCGTGCACTGACACTACACAGATGGTGTCTGCTGAATTGCTACCTGATACTAATAACAAAGGAGCGAAGGGCCTGATTTACAGATTAAACAACTTTCTTTATTGTGGAAGACATCAGGGTTTAATACACCATCACCCACTTCATCCTAAACAGTTGCCATTATAACAGGTTTACAGCCTGGTTCATTCTGGAATTTTCTCTCAGCAGGATGACTGAACCGTAAACATCTTTTGGGAAGAAAATGTTTCATCTTCTTCGGCCTTGCTCAGAATCACACTGGCCATTTTAACTTTGCAAAGGGTAGCTACTTGGAAAGTCCCACGAGCGCAATAAGAATGACCCTACAAAATCTAGGAAAAGGATCAATCTTATTTATATTTAACAACTGAAACAGATTTACTTAAGTGGCAGCACACACGGCAAGCAGCCATAAAAGGCTGTCCTTTTATGCACAGCCTGAGCAGAATGCCCTATTGCCAGCGAGCCCTATTCTGCCCAAGTTAACCAGGGGTAGATGGGTACGTTCCCCACATACGAGGATGGGAGATGTCCCCAGTAAGAATAACACTCCTAGCTGAATAGTTACTATACAATTACCTAATTTCATCTTCCACCTCAAATTTTCCCCAGTCTATGCATGTATTTTTCTTCTACATCCATCACTCGCAATTTTCAAATTAAGATTGACTGTTTTACTTAAAGGTGTGCTCAAAGGATTAGTCTGGGGGATTTCTGTGGCCCACAGGATACAGGAAAAATCACAAGGGCTCTTTTTAGCTTTGGAATCCACGAGCACCTGAAATTCTGACTCTTCCAGACTGGACCTGGCATCTGTTAGTAGATAGCAGCTCTAGCCAATTTAAAGAAGTGAAGATAATCAATTTAGTTAGGTGAGTTTCTGGGATTTATAAGGACTACTATCAAAAAGCACTCTCAAATCTGAAGGAAAGAGAGCAATTATTGAGGGAGAACATGTACATAATATACTTACACTGAAAGCTTCCAAATTTGTGTCACTGGAGGAACACCTACTTAAGGGACAATACCATGGGTATTAACATGTACTGCCTTCGAGAATGAGAGCTCAATCTCTGCCTAAGACATAAATCCACGTTATCATGTAGCAGATCCTTTTGACCACGGCTTCGCACGTATTGCCCATACTGCCACACTAAAGCCCCTCACAAGAAAAACACAGGCCGCTGAGGCGGATCCAGAAACAGAGCTTGAAGTTTCCCGGGTGCTCAGCACTGTTCTCAGTAAACGGAACTTAACTTGGCAAGCACCTGGGCCAATAAGACAAGAGCAGGGACACAAGCTGTCTCATACACTAAGTTAATGAGCACTAAAAAACACGACAAGATAGCAATAAGAGAAATGAGCTGTCATATACATCAGTTAACAAGCACCTGGAGCAGGGAAACAAAAAACATAGCTAGCTTTCACGTGTGCCCGTCATGTCTGCATCAGGCACTAACCACAATGCCTTGAGGCAGATGTCATGTCACAAGGAAGGAACCCTAATATGGTACCGGATATCAAATAACCCTAATATGATACCGGATGTCAAAATTATAGTATAAAGCACCCTGCGCCCTAAGCTCGGGGAGGTTCCGTATAAAAAAATAGAAGGCACGTATCGTCCAGCCTGGCTGAGGGTTGATCACCCGAGGCTGCCTCCCACCCACCGAATCACGAAAGGGTGTACGAATCCGGAGCATGCTACGTGTTATTTTGTGTCTGTGCATCGTAATTGTTACTGGGCTTGTAAGTATTGCTTAATATATTATTTGTCAGCTTAGCAATAGTAAGTTGTATTGTATTAACCATACTGTATAATGGTACCACACCTTGGTCTAAATAAGAACTAGAAGTAGAATTGAGGGGTTGTTAAGTGAATAGGCAAACTAATAACTAACTCTACCAGCTGTTCCAAGATAACCATAGAGGGGCTGGCTGTAGGAGGAGTTTTTATTATTGTTGTATTAACTTTCTTTAATGTATGTTTTATTTGCATGCTATGTTGTCTTAAACAAATCAGAGACAGTAATTTAATATAATCAGATTGTAGTTAATAAAGTTTGTTATTGGTTAAGTACATTTAAGTCTCGGGCTTTCCTCCTTCGCGGCCCCAGTTCCTTGCCACAAAACGCCACCCCTAGACAATCTTTCGAGCCTCTGCTTCATCACACATCACCTACAAAACTGAACTCTGAACTCCTGCTTCCTCCCCACGGTCACTTAGGCTACATCTACACTGCAGCAGGTTTTCAGAAGAGGAAATGCAAATGAAGCGCTCATTTGCAAATCTTGCGCTCTCATTTGCATATTCTCCTCCGATACGTTTTGCGGAAAAGGTTTTTGCAATAAAAAGCCTTGTGTAGACGGGACCATTTGTCAGAAAACCCCCGTTTTGTGCAAGATACCTTAATACCTCAAAAAAAGAGGTTTATAGGATCTTGCGCAAAACGGGGTTTTTCCGACAAATGGCCCCGTCTACACAGCGCTTTTTATCACAAAAACCTCTTCCACCCAAAGGATCGAAAGAGACTATAAAATGAGAGCATGACATTTGCAAATGAGTGCTTCATTTGCATTTCCTCTTCCAAAAAACTGCCAGTGTAGACATAGCTTCACGTATGAAACTAGACTGCTGTAGAATTAATGGACCAGCTGGTGGTTCTCTCTAGAACTTGATACCAAACCTAAGTAATGCCAGCTTGCTGCCCTTAGGTCGAATAAAGGTCTCCTCTTTTTTGGGGGAAGACCACATCCATTCTGTGATCACTGCTATTTCAAGTATCCCATTCAAAAAGCTGTGCCCTATTGTGTTGGACAAACAAACCGTCCAACTTTCAGCCAGGGGATTATTTTATATTATTCTCTATTAAATATTTGTTCCACATGTAGATATTTCTAAGCTATAATGAAGTTACCCTTTAACCTTTGCTTTATTAAGTTAAATAGACTGAACTCGAGTCTAGCAGCAAGGGGCATGTTTTCTAGTGCTCTACTTATTTTAATGGATCTTCTTTGAACCCTCTCCAATTTATCACCAGCGTTCGTCAGCTGTGGACACCAGAACTAGACACAATATTCCAGCAGCACTCGCATCAGTGCCAAATAAAATAACGTCTTTACTCCTACTTGAGCCTCCTGTAAATACACTCTAAGTTCGCATTAATTCTTTTGGCCACCACATCACACTGGGAGTTCATGTTCAGCTGATTATCCACCCTGAACTCCAAATTCTTATCAGTGTCACTGATTCCATGTTAGAGACTCTCACTCTGTAAATATGACCTGCATTCTTTGTTCCTACGTTTACATTTAGCCATTTAAAATGTGTATCATTTACCAGAGCCCAATTTACCCAATGATCCAGTTCTCTCTGACCGTCCAATCTTCATCAATTTTTGTCTCATCTACCAACTTTCAGCAACAATGACACTTTCTTCCAGGCCAAGTTAAACAGTATATGGTCAAGAACTGAGCGCTGCAGGATCCTGCTAGAAAAACACCCATTTCATGATGATTTCCCATTTACAATTACATTGTGACTTATCAGTGGGCCTGGTTTTGATTCATTTATAGTGTGCCATATTAATGTAATAATTGTTTAGTTTTTAAAATGAAAATATCATGCACAGAAAAGTCAAATGCCTTAGAGAAGTCTATGTTACATCAACATGATCACCGTTATCAAATAAACTTGGAATCTCATTTTAAAAGGTATCAAGTTAGATAGGGTCCATTTTCCCTATCTAAGGGAAGGTTCTTCATAATGCTTTTTGCAGAAAATTGCTTTGTATTTTGGAACAAAAATCATCAGGGAAGTGGGAATAGGGATGAACAGCTTCTGAAGAAAAAAACGGACACTTTTTGACACCACAGTCTGAGTATACACAAAACTTTCAATAGTTTAAAGTGCGAGGGAAGAAAATAGCAGACTTGTGCAAAGTAAAAATTAAAGGGTTTATGAAAAGGAAGGAAAGGCGATAGGAAGAAAACGTTCCCTTGCAATTCATTTGGTTTTAGAAAAGGTTAACAGTGGTTAAAATATCATTCCTCTTACAGTTCTGTTTATAATGATCTATTAATGAGCCAGTACAAATCATTTTTCTCAACCTTTATCTACTGACTTTTTTGGAGCTTAAAATAAAAAGCTACCACATGGAATAATAACGAAAAGCTATCTAGCAAACCTGGACCTGATTTTCAAAGGTGTTGCAGGCCCTAATTCCAAATGAAAGCAAAAGAAAGCTGCAGGCATTCATCTCTGAACTTCAAGCTCCAAATCTTTTGAAGGAGAGCAACTTGGTTGTTAAATAAAAAAAAGGAAATTAAGTACAGCGCCAGAGCAGAATTTAGTACAATCAGGACTAGGTCACACTATTCTCTGGAGCATGCATGTTCTACTGGGTTACTGGTTTCCAGCAACCTGTGACTTGGTTTGCCTTGCAGAGCTTTTAAGATGAGAGGTTTTCCTGTTCCCGCACACGATAAGCTGAGATTTGGAGTTGTGCAAGGTAATGGGTTCTCCATCCTATCCTGGGATCTTACTGCATTCTCCTTGCCCTGGCTTGCACAAATTAAACACACAGATGTAGCTATGAGATTTGATAAATGCAGCAATGCACACTGGAAAATGTAATCCAAAACACACTTATACCATAGGGTCTCAATTAGCTGTTACCTCTCAAGAGACAGATCTTGGAGACATTGTGCACAGTTCTCTGAAAACATCCATTCAATGGACAGCAGGGGCCAAAAAAGCTAAAACACAACTGGGAATGACTAGGAAAGGCATAGATGAGACATTTTTTGTCACACTGCGTCCATATAAATCCATGGTATGTCCACGTCTTGAATACTGCATGAAGATGTGGTCGCCACATTTCAAAAAAGAATTGGAATTGGAAAAGTTACAAAAAAGGAAAACAATCAGAGCTCTGTAACAGCTTCCACATGATGAGCGATGAGAAAACTGGGTCTTTTCAGCTAAGAAAAGAGACGAACTGAAAATGATCAAAGTCTATAAAATCATGACTGCTGTGGACAAAGTCAGTAAGGAAGTGTTATTAACTCTTCCTCATAAGAGCACAAGAACAAGAGTTTACCAAATTAAATGAATAGGAAGCAGCTTTAAAACAAACAAAAGGAAATACTTCTTTGCAATACTTTGCCAGAGGACGTTGTGAAGGCCAAGACTATAACAGGGGTAAAAAAGAACTAGGTAAATTAATGGGGGATAGGTCCACAAATGGCTATTAGTCAGGATGAGCAGGAATGGTGTGTCTGTTTGCCAAAAGCTGGGAATGGCTGACGGAAGGGATAGATGGATGATTCCCTGTTCTGTTCATTCCCTCTGGGGGACCGGACATTGGCCACTGTCAGAAGACAGGATACTAGGCTAGGTGGATCTTTGGTCTGACCCAGTCTGGCTGTTCTTTTGTTAAGAATACCCAAACGTATCACACAGTATGGGTAGTTTTTAAAAATTACATTCCATTCAAAACATATGCATAGGCTAAGCGAAGTATGAAACGTTTAAACCAAGCCCTTTTTAGCCGGAAAGACCCAGAAAGACGTTAGCCTATCAGCAAATTAGCTCTGTACCTCTGTATATAGAATTCTTAAACCTAATATCCTATCACACACGTACACAAAATTAGACAAAAACTATTCATAACTTGGGTTAAGTATTATTTGCAGAAACTCAGCTGTAATTAAGTGCTACCTACATGCTTGGTATTATGCAACTCAGAAAGCCCTTGTCCTGAAGAGCTTAACACACCCAGATAGACACAGGAGCCGTTGGAAAGCTCCAAGTGACATTCAATATTGATAAAGTTCCATAATCAGTGCTACAGTAGGGTCTACAGGCCCCAACCAAGATAGTGGGTGGGCCACCGTACATGGTGGTGCACATATGCATAAGAGAGAATCCTTGCCCTGAAGAACTGACAATCGAAATAGAGAAGACACAACAGTACAACAAACAGGGGCATGAGCAAGGGAAACACAGGTGACATTTTTTGACCAAGGTCACACAGCAAGTCAGTGGCAGAGATGGGAGAACCCAGCGTGGTCAATATGGCAATTTCCTGGATATCCTTGGGAGAATATACAGAATTAAGTGCAAGTATCTTTGGGGTCCATCATAACTGCAACGTTCATGTAGTATTGTGAGCTGGGCCTGCAAGTAACTTCTCCACAGGGGAGATATGATATGAGGTGGTTGATACAAGACTATACTGAACAATCTGCAAAGAAGACAATATGGGAGAACTGGATTTTTTGGGAAATACCTAGGGAGAGATTAATGTAAATTCATCACCTCAGGTAAGCAAAAATTGTAAGCAAAAATCAGAAGCTATGCTCTGAGGAATGGGTCACTGTCTAAAGATTTACATGTTCCTGGAGAGCCAAGGCCTGCGCTGTATAAAGAAGAGGCTTAACTGCCTAGCCCAGGTTCTAGCTCCGAATCGGAGATGGTTTGGAGCTACAAGATAATCCAACTGTAGTTTGGAAGACACCTATCAGAGCTTGAGCTGGGGAGGCCTCGGGCAAGCTTTCAAGAGCTATTCTGGTGCTTTTAAATGTGTTTTCCCAGTACTACTTTCACTGTAAGAATAAATGTGCTTGCATAGAAGAAGTTATGTGATAAATTATTACTTCGGCAATACACGGATCATAGGCCTCTGGAAAGAAAGTGAGGCACGGATGTGGGGCTTCTAGGCAGTCTGGCTTGTGGGGGATAATGATAACAAAAATACAGCCTGTGCATTCATTTTCAAGGAGGATCATGTAGCTTATAGGGATAAACTGCTTGCTCGCCTATACATTTTTTTCTTATGGATTTCTTATTTCCTTATGCTTTTCATTATTTAGAACCTAGGACCGGCCATTCTGGGTCAGACCAAAGGTCCATCTAGCCCAATAGCCTGCCTACCAACAGTGGCCAATGCCGGGTACCCCAGAGGGAGTGAACAGAACAGGGAATCATCAAGTGATCCTTGTTGAACCTCATCATATTTCTTTTGGCCCAATCCTCCAATTTGTCTAGGTCACTCTGGACCCTATCCCTGCCCTTCAGCGTATCTACCTCTCCCCCAGTTTAGTGTCATCTGCGAACTTGCTGAGAGTGCAATCCATCCCCTCATCCAGGATCTTAGTAACAATGTTGAACAAAACTGTCCCTAGAACCGGTCCTTGGGGCCCTCCTCTTGAAACCGATCGCCAGCCAGACATCATTACCCGTTGAGCCTGACAATCTAGCCAGCTTTCCAGCCACCTTACATCAACACTGGCTTCAGTTTGGTCTCCCGGGTCTTCTACGCTCTCGATTTCAGAGCCAGGCAGAAGTGATGAATATGGGACCCTCCCATGCAACGGATACATTTACAGTGGCTGTTGGTGATTGGAACAGCCTCCTGACAAGAGAAGCAGCATTTGAAACATGGATAGCCAGGCATGCTCAGCCAGGCCAAATCAACTCACCAGAAAAAATGGAGGAGGGAGGTGATGATGGGGGGGGGAGGAGGGACAACAATAAACCCTCTCACATCTATCTAACTCATCTTACATTAACAAGTAACACTAATTAGAAACTGAACTAATCTATAAAGCACAGAGGCACACATAAGGCACACATATTAGGGCTCCGACTGAACTGGAGATTGGAGAGAAGGAACAGAACTATGTAGCCTTACAGCCCCTTGGAGCGTGGGCATGGTTGAGTAGTGTGCATGCTCGCGCCGAACAAACACTTCCACCAGAAAGTCTCCAATGAAGGGCTTGAGAAGCACATGCATATCTGAAGTGGAGCGCCTTCGTGGACATTACTTAAAGAACCACCTTTATTTACTTCGATGAGAACACGACTTTACCCCATATCAACAGGAATGGGACAGGAAGTAAACCAACACAGTAGATGCTCATTAGTGCAACATTGATGCCCTTTTGCTACATTGCTCTTCAATGCCTCTTGCTCTTCTGGGAAAGGTCGCCCATGGAAAGCAAGGTAAGTGTTCCCAAGAAAAACGATGCTCGTAAGCAGCGGTTGCTCTTACAAGGTGTTACTATGAATAAGCATCCACTGTAAAGTGGTCTTACAGCACAATTTTAAGATGTCATCCACATTGTGCAATAAGAGCTCTGGTAAGTGATCTTCATGAAATGCCAAGTCAGTGCTCTTAGGTTTTATCATCTCTTCTCTCACTGAGTGTGTGCAAAAAGCTCAGGCAAGATATTTCTGTACCTGTTAACTCATGAGTACAATTCTGTATCCCTACTTTACAGAAGGTTGCGAGGCTTTAATGTTCACTTTGAAAGGTTTACATCCAAGTGCTACTTAAATGTAAAGTTTCATGTTATTGTAGTTATGAAATACTAACAGTCCCTACAATTAGGAAATCCGGACTTTCAATTTATGAAACCCTAAGGACCAATTTTCATCACTTCTGGAGACTTCCCATGTTCAGTTAAGAATCTCCTTTGAAGAATAGAAGAGGAAACATTAGTATTATGCTTCTGTGGATTCCATTCTTATGGCATCATAAACTTGTTTCACAGTGTAGACAAGGGCTAACTTTATTGAAAGGATGATGTATGCTTGCACTGCCATGCTGCCAATTTCTCTAATTTAACATTACTAAGAAAAAATATTTTGAAGGTTAAGGGTAGCACTTTCATTTCATTGGACTTACATGTTAGATAAAGAGGATGGTTTAACTGTAATAAATTATAAATCAGTGTATTGGTCAAAGGTGCTCTTAAAACAATAGACATATTTAGCTGCCTAAAATGAAAAGTACCTGAAAAATGTCACAAAGAACTGTACCAGGTCCATAAAGTTGCTGTGCTGTGAGAAAGCAATCTGTAAAAGAAAAGCAAATGTTTTCCTGTTACTTCATTGGCAGGTAATTTATATCCAAAATTCATTACACTGCTGCTAGGATCAACAATTACTTTGAAATGCTGCTTCATTTTCTTCAAATGTACAACATGTTGATATTCTTAAACAAATATTAAGCAGTATGCTGAGGAAGAAGAAATAGTCCTCAAATTAAGATTTGAAGCGCTTTATCCATATTTCTTTAAAAACAAAACAAATACTTCGGCTCTTCTTGTTGCTATCCAAGAACATACAACTTTGGTAAATGAGGCAAAAGAACATGGTAATCATCTTTCAAAAGCTCCACATCCGAAATGATCATAATACTCATAAATAGGAAAGCAATATTATACAGCTAAAAGTAGAGTATTTTGAATGACTTCAGACATATTAACCAGTAAAGTGTAATAAATACTAAAGTTCAAAAATAGCCAGAATTGTATCTCCCACCCACCCCGTTGAAATAATGCTCAGAGTAAGATATTTTGAATAAGAAACTTACACCAAGAGCAGCGAAAAGGCATGAAATGCAGAAAATAATAGAAACTATAAAAACAACTATGGCATTCATTTTAACCCACTTTCCTGGAAGCCACTCAAACTGAAAAGAGAAGTGAAAAACAATCTAATTTTTTGGACAAAACACAGAAGGAAGAAAGGAGCAGGAAATTGGGAGGTGGTTAGAGGCAAACGGAGATTAGAGAGTCTGGTTAAAAATAACAAAACAAAGGGAAGGCAAGCCAACAGAAAGGCAACTTCTGCAGTATTAGGAATCCTAAGTTCTTTCCAGGTACCTCCTATTTCCTCTGCCTATCAATCCCAGTACCACAACAGGAAATTAACTCTTTCGTGAACAATATGAACTTTTTCCAAACGCTCGCCGGAAACCGGCAGTTTATATAGAAAAGCTTTTCATTTTTACGGAGTCTGTCTCAAAGCATTGTTTCTATTTTCCTGTTAAATTACACATCATAGCAATATTGCTATCAATTTTAACATATTTCCATTGTTAATCACAGGTTGAAAATTATGAATACCAGAACAAGGATGACCATTACTTTTTTCCAGAAACATTATCTCTTGCCATGTTTGCTTTAAAAATCTACTATCCTACATACCCAATTAGCCAGAAAGATTTGTTTACAAATATGATGTCATCTCCTTTGGTACACTTTTAGTTTCGCTGGAAAGCATGTACCCAACGGCACAAAAAGCTGCTCACTATATGATCCCATTCTTTCATTCCTACTGCCTGTGAGTGATGGGAAGATTCAGTAAGCTGTATTTTTAAATGTAATGCACTGCCCTATGGTCTACTTCAGTTTTACAGTTAAAAAGGAGAACAAATGTGTTGTGGGCTGCACTTACAGCAGTTTACATATTAAACAGAGGGCTAACTATGTTTTCTTTAAAACAGATACTAAGATTGATTTAAATTATTAGTATTCCTATTTGAATCATTTCAACCTCCTGATGCAGAGAGTACAGAAACAGGAAGTGAAAGTAACTAAGATACTTGTTATGTAGTGGTGTTATACTCATGTTGGTCTAGGATACTGGAGAAAAAATGTGGGTGAGGTTGCATCTTTATAGAACCAGCTTCTGTTGGTGAGACAAATAAGCTTTCAAGTTTACACACAGCTCTTTTTTCTGTGTCTTTCACTAGAAAAAGGTGGTCTCATCCCCTCGTTTGTCTAAGATACAGAAACATTAGCTGTAATGTTATGTAGTCATACATTGACAATATGAATTGTTAATGAGATAAACTATACGTTTTTTAAATTAATTTGTTTTTATAGCACAAGGAATCTAGAAGCAGAAAAGAGAAACAGGAAGGCAAACAATCCTCCTGAAAGAATCATTATCAGGATCAGACTATTGCATGTGGGAAGTCCAAGCCTCCTGCAACTGAAATACAAGTATAAAAAAATTAAGCAAGTGGTAGATACATACAAAGCCGTTACCTCTTCAATACTGTAAGGACAAATGTCTATAGGCTTAAACCATGAGTGGGAAATTAGCTGCAGGCTTAGCCCCGGCGGGCCATCACCACTATATACACCTGTACCTCCACGGGTGCGGGCATTTGCAGCGCCCATTGTCTGTGGATCGCCGGCCAATGGGAGCTGCGGGATACAGCATGGACCAAGACACAACTTCCTACAGCTCCCACTGGCTGGAAACTGCGATCTATGGCCAACGGGAGCTGCGAGCACCCATACCTGTGGAGCTGCAGGTAAATAAAGTGGTGGTGGCCCACCGGAGCTAACCCTGGCAAACCCTATGTGGCCCATCGACCATTTATTGCCCATCGGGAGGGTGGGGGAGGGGGTTAGACCTTTTAAAAGAGACCAAAAAGGGATTTATATATTAAAATCAAGCTTCTGACATTTCAATGCAGGGTGGATCCCAGAAAAAAACAGAAATGTTTATGCGCATTCCAAAGCTGTAAACAACATACGATAATGGAATTGAGGGAGTGATCTCTAAGCCAGTATTTCCCAATTGGTGCCCCGGGGAACCCTGGGGTTCCCCGAAGCAAAACTAGGGGTTCCGCGAGGAGCTGGCACTCCCCCGCCCCCTCTGAAAGAGAGAGAGAGATGGCTAGCCAGCAGAGGCATGGGCAGCAAGTTGTATGGGCTCTTGGTGCCCATGCTCCACCACTATTTGGAACTGGAGCCAGCCCCAGCTCCCCGCGCGTCCTCCCACCCTGGTCCTAGAGCGTCTCTCCCCTGTCCCCATCCCGTCCCTTCCGTGCACAACCTTCACTGAGCTCCCTCTTGCTGGCTGCTGCTTTCCTGCATAACATGCTCAAACCGGTAGGTGGGGAGATGCCCGGGCGTGACGTAACATCACGGCCCGGGATGTTAAAACTGCTGGGCGCTGCGTTGCGTTGCGCCGTGTGGCTGAGTTGCAGACTCCAGCCCCACAAAGTGGAAGGCAGAAGGTAGGGGAAGGGGAAGGGCTGGGAGAGGAAGGGGCTTATGCAGAGGGGGAGGGGAAAGAAAGGCACCAAAAGGACAGGGTAGAGGAGAGACAAATGCCAGGGGGCCAAGTGCAGACAAAGAGGAAAAAGGCAGAAGGGGAGGTGTCAGTGGGAGGGGGACAGAGTGATGCTGGGAGGGGAGAGGGTAAAGGCATTGGGGCCTAGAGGGGGGAGCGGGAGGTGCTGGGAGAAGGCTTGAAAGAAGTGGTGGGCATGAGGAAGGCTGGGATGGAGCAAGTCAGGTGTGAGGGCACAGGGGCATGAGAGGAATGGGGGCAGAGATTGGTGAGGGGGTGGGCATCAGGGAAAAAGAGGGCAAAGAGGGCAGGGGCAGTGAGGGAAGGCGGAGGCAACAGGAGGGTGCAAGAGTAAGAGAAGGTGCAAGTGCCAGGGGATTCTGGTGGTGAAGCAGAAAGGCAGACACCTGCAGGGGAGGGACCAGCACCAGAAGAGAGAGAGGGCAGGTGTGTAGAGGGAGGTGTTAGAAGAGGGGACGAGGAGGGGTAGCTCACGTGATCAGAATGGGGCTACTGGAGAAGTGGGCACAGGGAGGAGAGAAGGGCTGGTGGAGGGGGGGCAGGTTGCAGGAGGGCTGAGGGCAGTGAGAAGGGCAGGAGTCAGGACAGCAGAGGAGGGTGAGGAGTTGGGAGGCAGCAGGCACCAGCGGAGCTGATGGAACAAGGGGAGGAGACATGGCAGCAGGGAGAAAAGGTAAAGGTTTAAAAATATTTATTAATAACTTGGGTGCCACAGTGGCACATCCAGACAAGCCACATGAACTCAGTTCTGGTGCACAACACAAAATTCATTTTGCTCATGCGAGGAAACTCTTAGGCTATGTCTACACTGGCGGTTTCTTGCGCGAGAACACGTCCACACTGCCACGTGTGAGCTGTGCTTTTGCACAAGAGCATCTATGGCAGGGTGAACGCTCTCTTGCCCGAGACAGAGCCGATGGCCATTTTAGCCATAGAGCTTTATTGCGCAAGAAATTCATGTTGCCTGTCTACACTGGCCTCTTGCGCAAGAACAGTTGCACAAAAGGGCTTATTCCTGAGCAGGAGCATCATAGTTCTTGTGCAAGAAGCCCTGATTTCATACATGAGAACATCAGTGAACTTGTACAAGAACACACAGCCAGTGTAGACAGGAGGCAAGTTTTTGCACAAGAGTGGCAGCTGTGGCGCAAGATCGTGGCCAGTGTAGACACAGCCAAGGGGAGGGAGGGAGGCAGGGGCAGGGAATCAGCGCTGGCTCAGCATGTCTGCATGGTTTGGGGGAAGGTGCAGGGAAACTGAGCTCAGCTGGGTTGCAGATTGGGGAGGTCGGGGGAGCTGGGCTGGGTTAGGCTGGGCTGGGCTGTGGGGTGTGTGTGTGTGGAGCTCAGAGCGGCTGCAGGAGGAGGGAGGTGCCGGGAACCGGAGCTAGACTCAAGGGGAGGGGGGGGCAGGGAATCAGCGCTTGGCTCTGCAGTTTTGCGGGGCTTGGGGGAGGTGCAGGGAAACGGGGCTCAGCAGTCCTGTGGGGGAGGCATGCAGGGAACCAGTGCAGGGCTCAGATGGGCTGAGGTGGATGGGGGAGGGCATACAGAACAGAAGGGCAGCTCAGCTGGGCTGGGAGGGGCTGCAGGGAACTGGTGCTGCGCTCCCTTGGATTGTGAGGGACGGTTTTGGGGGAGGTGCAGGGAACCAGCAGGGTTGGGCAGCTCAGGGGATAGAGGTGCAAAGAAGCCTAGTGTGTGTGGGGGGGGGGGGGGGGGGGAGGGGACGACCAGGAGCCCTGAAATGACCTCCCCTGGTCCAAAAATTCCTCATCGGGAACCATTCAGGTGCCAGATCAGAGAGGTCCAACTCCTACCCAACTCCCCTCCTTGCACCCTCCCACGTAGCCAGACACCCTACCCCCAATCTGCTCCTGCTTCCTCCCGCTGGCCAGACACCCTACATCCAGCCTGCTTCTGCACCCTACCTACCACCCAGACCTTGCCCCCTTCAGCCCCCCACCTCCCTCCCAGATCCTGCACCCCATCCCTATCCCGCTCCTTGGCAGCCCTGCCATCCACCCTAGCACCTAGCACCACCCTGTCCCTGGCCCCAACACCCTGCCTCACACCCCAGAACTCAGCACCGCCCTGGCCCTAGCACCCTGCCATCCATGCTAGCACCCAGAAGCACCCTGTTCCTTGTCCCAGCACCCTGCCGGTCACCCTAGTGCCCAGCAGGACCATGTCCCTGACCCCAGCACCCCGCCACCTGCCTGCCCAAGCACCTTGCCCAAGCACCCCGCCACCTGAGCCAGCATCCTTCCACCCAGCAGCACCCTCTCCCCAGCCCCAGCACCCACTTTCACTCTGTTCCCTGCTTCCACCAGCACGTTTGGGACCACATTAGTGAGGCTTGGGGGGTCTTTGGAGGGTTGTTGGGTTTTTTTTGCATCTCACTTGTGTGGCCCCAACAGACTTTTCTGTGGGTCAGTGACCCTTGACTCAAAACAGGTTCCTCACCCCTCTCATAAATAGAGACAATGCTAAAAAAATTTGAGTTTGACATATTATATTTAAAAATGAAGCCTGGCCAACAAACCCCCAATTGGGGCAAACTCCCATCTCACTGCAGCATCATAACACTCCTGCACCACCTGAGCCCAAATCTGAGACTATCATACATTAGAACCCCCTGTCCTGAGCCTCTTACATCCCCACACTCCTGCATCCCCACATCCTCAGTCTTCTGCCACAACGTTCCTCCACCATCCACACATCACAAATCTGTGTCCTGAGCCCATCATACTCACAACCTTCTTGCCCTGAGTCCCTCACATATCCAGCCCAAACTCCTGCACCCTCACATCCACAAGCCCATGGCTTGCTCAGCACCGCAACCTTCCACCTGAGCCCAACACTCCCGAGCCTGGAGTCCCCTCCCCGAGCCAATATCCCCTTCTCCTGCATCCAAATTCCCTCCCAGAGCTTGTACTTCTCACCCCTTCCCACACCCAAATCCCTCATTCCCACCCCACACCTCCTGTCTCAACCCAGTGAGAGTGTATAAGGGCTGGGGATAGCAAGTGATGGAGAGAAGGGGAACAGAGCGGATGAGGCCTCAAGGAAGGGGGGTAGGGGTGGGGGGTCTTGGGGAAGGAATGTGATTTTCATGCATTGGTGGGTCCCTCTCCCCTCCCCCCCCCTTTTTTTTGCTTGACAAACCTAGGGGTTCCTTGAAATTCTGAAAACGGTTCCTGGGCCAAATAAAATTGGGAAACACTGCTCTAAGCTATGGCTGGAAAAAAGATGGTCGGAGACAAGAATTTAATGAACTCAAAGAAAAGATGGATACGTTCTCTGTCATCTAGAAGTCTTCTTCTGATGCAATGTAAGTGACATGCAAGTATGATTTCTTCATTGATCTGGCAGGGCTTGTGTCTTGGAATGACACAATAAGCAGGGCCGGCTCTAGGCACCAGCAAAGCAAGCACGTGCTTGGGGCGGCAAATTTCCAGGGGTGGCATTCCTGGCCACGGGGCCCCAGCTCCTGGCGGCACACCTGGTAGGAGCTGCCTGGCCTCCTGCTCTGCTTCAACAGGCATCTTGCTGCCTGCGGGGCAGCGACATGGGGCAGGAAGCAGGCGGCAGCCCTCCAGCAGCACTGAGTGTCGCGGCGCTGTCTGCTCTAAGTGCCTTTATACCTAAAGTGCCTATTGTTTGCCCCCATGTCATCCTGCCTGTAGCCGGGGTGGCCAATGAGGAGTTAGAGCTGCCGCTGACTTTGGGGGGAGGGGAGGGGGGACAGGGGGAGGATGGGCTGGGAAGAGAAGGAGCCTCGATGTGTGGGCGGAGGCCACAGAGCCCTGGCTGGAGCCCCCACAGGCTGCTCTGAACCTCCGCCTGCTAGGGACAGAGGCTCTGAGCTGGCACCAGGAGCCCAACTCAGGCCATGCCCATGCTGCCTCTGCCCCTGACTATGGCTCTTGGCGCTCCCTGCAAGGGGACTGGAATGACACCAGCCAATACACCGGCCAACGCCAGAGAAGCCTCTTCTCTGTGGCTAAACCAGCTTAGCTCCCTCCCAGCCCTGCTGTGGGCTGCCCAGGTCTCTGCTCTGACGGCTTTCAAATGTTACCTTGACCAGAGACCCTGGGAAATCCAGTCAGGCTGTCAGTGATACTTAGAGCTAGGTGGGTCGGTTAAGTGGGTCCCTCTACAAGCCCTGGAGATTGATCTGAAATGAATGAATCGCATGTGCTCATGTACTGACTGTAGGTGGTTCTTCAGTGTATCTATCTCGCTATCTCCTCCCGGCCCAGAATCTAGAAAACTTCTAGAAGTTTTCCTCCTGGACTAAGACAAATTAGATCTTCTCATAGCGTGGGTCAAATTCACATCCCCCATGTAAAGTCATCAAGTGAGGTGAGTTTATTCCAACCCAATACATCAGGAAAAGGGGTGCACTCGATAGGAAATCCTCTGCTCCCAGCCTTGCAAAATATCCTCCTCTTGAGAAGATAGGTGAAATATATCGGTGTGGGAGACTGGGGTAGTTTTCTCTTTAATTATCAGGTTACTCCATTGCATTGTCATGTCTCTACTCTAGATATACTTTGCTAAGATTCAGAGATAACTGTGTGTCAGCGGACGGTCAGGGCAGAGAGAGAGAGAGAGAGAGAGAGAGAGAGAGAGAGGTTTAACGTCTGTACCTTTACCGCTAGGACCGGGGTCCCGTCGTGGAGGGCAGCCAACAGGCTGACAGACACCCCAGAAGTTTATAGGAAGAGCTTATTACATCTCAGATTTCAGCTGCTAGGATACAGGATCCCTTCGCAGCGGACAGTCTAGGGAAGACTGAGAGATGCCCCAACGGATGTGTCACCTGGGAGTGGCACAATCCAAACGCCCAAGCTCCTCCTATACCTGTCCCTTATGACCGGCTGAAGTTCTTTTAAATGGTGCTTGGTTCTGTTATAGCAACTGAAGGAGTCAGGTTAAAGCTTAAACAGTTACAGGTTTATTAAAGAAGCTTATAAAGCATATGGTTACAATGGCTATTGCTCTCTTTCTTAACTGCTAGCAAATATAGATCTTAAAAATGGTTACAAAGAAAATAAAGATAGAAAACAGAAATAAATGGTACCAAGTGACAGCTTAATCTTTAAAGAGCTCTAAGTCTATGTGTACACTTAAGACAAATGACCACATCCAGGTACAATTTTTACCCCCTTCTGTGCCTCTCGACTCCAGCGGGTCAAGCCAGGGCCGGTCCCTCAATTCCTAGGAAAGACGAATACGAGGTGGGCGTCCCCATGGAACCTCGGGAGGTCAAACATCTAACCCGACCAGCAGATAGATGGTAGATTGACACACAGAGTAAATGTGCTGCTAGACCCATCTTTATACCCATAGGGATCTGTATCCTCTTTCTTATCTAAGATGCCACATTGTACTGGTCCGTTTTGTGGCGCCAGTTCTTACAAGCAAGTTTCAACTTAATTTACACTTGCAAGAGAGATAACTAAATTGTGAGTACTAGACTTTTTTTACTGGGCAAGAGATTCCTCCCCCTCCGCGGACGGCTGTGTGTTCATATCAATATGGGTTTTAGTCAAGGGCACTCCTCGGCAGCCTCTTGGTCAGCAATTGGCATATCTCTGTTTACAGCCATTCACGGTCACAGCAGCCTGCATATCCTGAGCCTCCTGCTCCAAGGCTTTTACTGTTCTGTGTGCCCTGCATGCTCCAGGCAAGCAAAGATAGATGTTACAGGGGGGTTCCTGTCTGGCTACACTGTGTCAGAGTGGATGTGGATAAGAAAGTGAGAAAGTATTCTTGGTATCCACCTCCACTCTGGTTGAACTAGCTCTTATATAACACCATCTCTGTATCCCTACTATCTGTTTCCTTTTCTTTCACTTCCTGCATCTGACAAGCGAGTTGCAACTCAGGAGAGCTTATGCCACAATAAAATTGTTAGTCTTTAACTTAAAGACCAAATATTTCTCAATTATAGTTGATGGTACTCAAGATCTGAGCAAACCCAAGCAAATGTCAATAGTTTTATGATTTGTGAAAATGCAGAAGTGAAAATTTGTGAACACTTTATAGAATTTATACCAGCGAACGAAATTACTAGGAACGCCCTCACAGATGTAATTCTACAGAGATTGGAACACTATGGCACACCTTTAGAAAATATGTGCGGCCAAGGATACGGTTACGGCCAACAAAAAAAAGGGGGGAGCTCCGGCCAAACATTTTTTTGCTCAAACTCAAAAAAACTAGAGCCGGCCCTGACATTAAGGGAGTCTGCACCTTGTAAAAGGGTAAAAAGCCTCAAGGGCTGCCACAATTTCCTTTTCAAGTTGAAAACACCTTGTGCTGTTTATGCGACTGTAACAAATCACAAGTGGTGTAAATGGTTGGCATGAATCAATTAACAGTAAAAGAGCTGAAGAGAGGCCGTACTAGGGTCCGAATCAGTTTCCCGGTGGAGTATGGACTTAGAATCATAGAATCATAGAATAATAGGACTGGAAGGGACCTCGAGAGGCCATCGAGTCCAGCCCCCCGCCCTCAAGGCAGGACCAAGCTCCACCTACACCATCCCTGACAGATGTCTATCTAACCTGTTCTTAAATATCTCCAGAGAGGGAGATTCCACCACCTCCCTTGGCAATTTATTCCAATATTTGACCACCCTGACAGTTAGGAATTTTTTCCTAATGTCCAATCTAAACCTCCCCTGCTGCACTTTAAGCCCATTACTCCTTGTCCTGTCCTCAGAAACCAAGAGGAACAAATTTTCTCCTTCCTCCTTGTGACACCCTTTTAGATATTTGAAAACCGCTATCATGTCCCCCCTTAATCTTCTTTTTTCCAAACTAAACAAGCCCAGTTCATGAAGCCTGGCTTCATAGGTCATGTTCTCTAGACCTTTAATCATTCTTGTCACTCTTCTCTGTACCCTTTCCAATTTCTCCACATCTTTCTTGAAATGTGGCGCCCAGAACTGGACACAGTACTCCAGCTGAGGCCTAACTAGTGCAGAGTAGAGCGGCAGAATGACTTCACGAGTTTTGCTTACAACACACCTGTTGATACAACCTAGAATCATATTTGCTTTTTTTGCAACAGCATCACACTGTTGACTCATATTCAACTTGTGGTCCACTATGACCCCTAGATCCCTTTCCGCCATGCTCCTTCCTAGACAGTCGCTTCCCATCTTGTATGTATGGAACTGATTGTTCCTTCCTAAGTGGAGCACTTTGCAATTCTCTTTATTAAACCTCATCCTGTTTACCTCTGACCATTTCTCTAACTTGCTAAGGTCATTTTGAATTATGTCCCTATCCTCCAAAGAAGTCGCAACCCCACCCAGTTTGGTATCATCTGCAAACTTAATAAGCGTACTCTCTATCCCAATATCTACATCATTGATGAAGATATTAAACAGTACGGGTCCCAAAACAGACCCTTGAGGAACTCCACTTGTTATCCCTTTCCAGCAGGATTTAGAACCGTTAACAACTACTCTCTGACTACGGTTATCCAGCCAATTATGCACCCACCTTATCGTGGCCCTATCTAAGTTATATTTGCCTAGTTTATCAATAAGAATATCATGCGAGACCGTATCAAATGCCTTACTAAAGTCTAGGTATATGACATCCACCGCTTCTCCCTTATCCACAAGGCTCGTTATCTTATCAAAGAAAGCTATCAGATTAGTTTGGCATGACTTGTTCTTCACAAACCCATGCTGGCTATTCCCTATCACTTTATTACCTTCCAAGTGTTTGCATAGGATTTCCTTAATTACCTGCTCCATTATCTTCCCTGGGACAGACGTTAAACTGACCGGTCTATAGTTTCCTGGGTTGTTCTTATTCCCCTTTTTATAGATGGGCACAATATTTGCCCTTTTCCAGTCTTCTGGAATCTCCCCTGTCTGCCATGATTTTTCAAAGATCATAGCTAAAGGCTCAGATACCTCCTCTATCAGCTCCTTGAGTATCCTGGGATGCATTTCATCAGGACCTTGTGACTTGCTGACATCTAACTTTCCTAAGTGACTTTTAACTTGTTCTTTGTGTATCCTATCTTCTAAACTTACCCTCTCTCTGCTTGTATTCACTACGTTAGGCAATGTTTATCACTTTGAGAAAAAGGACTGTGTGAAAAAAGACTGCGTGCACTGAAAGAAGCAAAGCTGCACAAAAGAGGCAAAGTTCCCAAATAAGAGGAGTCAGCAAGGGAAGAACTCGACCAAGTATACTCCATTGCTTATCTCTTGTGGCTAGGCAAGCAGAATTGGGTATTGTAAGCAGAATGTTCCAAGATCGGTCATAAGCACACCTGCAGGTGGTGAGATCATCAGACATCACCCCCACTCAAATATTTAGTTAAATATTCAAGTTTTTTTTAAATAAGTTTGATTTGTTAAATTTGTTTTTAATAGTTAAATGAAATATCTTTTTTAAATGAAATTTAAATTGACTGTCAGAGAAGTCAATATGAGAAACTTAATATTGGCTTCTATTCATTGAACTTTTTGAAACTTTGCATTTTTAAGAGAGGGGTAAGGGATTGACTCTCTGTACACAAATTTGCAGAGGGACAATAGGGCTGAGATCCCTACTGGCTCTTGCTACATTTCAAAGGCGGAAGTGATGCTGAGCGCACAGCTAGCGGGTGAATCAAGCAGACCACCGCTGGCCCTGCGCTCCCTGCTTTCGAAATGTACAAGAGCTCCCTCCCCCTCACCCAGCTCTTGTACATGTCAAAAGCTAAGTGCCATTGGAAGTGCAGGGTCAGCAGGGGACTCCCTTCTGCCCACAGAGATAGTGCTGGGGGAGCCGGCTTAAAAGACGGCTCCTCACAGCACCGGATTCTGCTCCTCCTCCTTGCTGACTCTCTCTGAGGGTATGTCTACACTAGCTCGTTAGTTCGAGCTAGGTAGGCAAATGAGGGCATTAGAGATCCTAATTCGAACTACCTAGAATTAGAGATCCTAATTCGAACTACCTACTCCATGCCGCGTGTAGCTGCGGGGACGGAGTTCGGACTAAGGGGGATTTAAAAATGGCAGCACCTGGGAACATGCAAATGAAGCCCGGAATATTTAAATCCCGGGCTTCATTTGCAACCCCGGTTGCCCTCATTTGCCTACCTAGCTCAAACTAACGAGCTAGTGTAGACATACCCTGATAGGGGTAGTTAGCTGGGAGGAGGGGGAGAGGGGAGAGGCAACTAGTTGAGTCAAGTCACTTACATCCGTAATAGAGTTATAGCATAACACTGAATAGAATGTATTACTTTTATATTACTGGAAGTTCTTAAAAATATTTAACTATTTCAATTTTCTTAATAGAATATGCAGCACTGTTGATATCTTGAAGCCTTATTCAGCCTTCATTCAGAACTGATGAATTATGTTGCCTAAACACGCTAGATTTAGGTTTTGCCCATACTCGGCACATTAAAAAGTATATTCAATTTGCTTCATTGGAACACCTCCTGGTGATAGTAATCAATCATGTAAATATGTTCATTATGCAAACTGTATGTTTATTTGATAATATTAAATGATGTTTCTGGATTGTTCACGAAAAACAAAATGGAACCTGTATACCAGGTGACCTCAGGGCAGGGAGGGGCTCTCCACCTCAGAATGGTAAACAAGGATGGGCACAGACCGAATTTCCCGCCTTTTTCTGTTTACCTCAGAACTGATCTCCACTGAGGGGTCATATGGTAAAAATCACCTCACAGGTTTCCCGCCCTTGAAGCTTTATAAGTCTGGGCAGGGACAGCCCATGAGGGGTGCTGTCCATCTGAGCGGCAGTGTTTGCGCAGGTGTGACGTAGTGGGGGTACTTGCTGGGCTGTGGTGACCCCTGCTGTCTGGAGCAAGACCCAGCAGGGAAAACCTCACTAGGCAGAGGTAATGCCAAACTTGTTGAGCCAGGGGCCAGACACCCCCCATGGAGAGGAACAAAGGAAGGTGGAATGCTGCCCTGGCTGGGGGGCAGGGCTGGAAGTTAGTTAGGGAGTTGGTTGCTGGCTGTCTGAGGGCATGGAGGAGAGCCTAGGGGAAGGGGCTGGAGTTTAGGGGCCCAGTCTCCCCCATCTCAAGGGGGCCTGAGGCATCCTAGCCCAGTTCCTGTAACCAGATTACATCTGTGCTGCGCTGTGCTGGAGGAGCAATAAACCACCCTCAATTCCACTGGCTGGTGCAGTCTGTTTGTGCCATTTCGGGGTGCAGGAGACGGGGAACCCCCAACGCGCCGTCACAGCAGGTCATCAGCTCTCCCTCCTGAGGCCACCAAGGGATCTGATCCAGCTGCAAACCAGGTAGAGGAATAGACGAGGACACGCCATCTGCTGCCTTCCGTCTACACAAGTGTCATCTGCCTGCCGTCCTCGCTAGGGCTCCTGAACCATCAGTGAGGGACTCCCCAGTGTTCCTCCCTGCGGGCTCTCAATCAGCCCAAAGGTTGCAGGTCCTGGGCAACATACTTCCGGATTTCTCCCCTGCTTCTCCCTTGATATAAAATCCCTAAGACAGTTTCCTTTTGTTTTCACTCTTAATTTGAGACTGTTTTCCTTTATCGGCCTAATTCACAGGTGATAGACCCTGATGGGGGGGGGATCTGTTTTCTTTTGATTGGGGGTTCACTATCAAGTTATAGTTGAGTGTTATCCAGGGTGAGGCAACTAGTTTAGTCAAGTCACTTACATTTGTAATAGGGTTACTGTATATTATAACATTGAATAGAATGTATTACTTTTATATTACTAGAAGTATTATACTTTTATATTACTATATTTAAAAAAATATTTAACTATTTCAATTTTCCTACTAGAATATGTAGCATTTTTTATGTCTTAAAGCCTAACTCAGCCTTCATTCATAACATATGATTTATGTTGCCTAATCATGCCAGATTTAGGTTTTTGCCCACATGCAGCACATTTAAAAGTACAGGCAGTCCCCGGGTTACATGGATCCGACTTACATCGGATCCCTACTTACAAATGAGGTGAGGCAACCCCGCACTAGCTGCTTCCCCCCAGCAGACCAGGGAGACACGAAGCTAGCGCCCTCCCCCAGCAGACCAGGGAGATGCGGAGCAGCTTTTCTCAGCAAACACCTCAGCTTGAGAATAAAGGACTGAGGGAAGTGAGGTGTGGAAGAATAAAACTGAGCTCTGGAGAAATGTTTGGCTAGAGTTTCCCCTACAATATGTACCAGTTCTGACTTACATACAAATTCAACTTAAGAACAAACCTACAGCCCTTATCTTGTACATAACCCGGGAGCTGCCTGTATATGCAATTTGCTTCATTGAAACCTATCTGTTCACAGACTCTCAGATTCTGGCTGACAACAGAAAGCGAAGCTAGTAGGAACAGCAGGCATAGAAGGCAATCTGAAAAGGGAAAGTACAACTCAGTTAACATATGCAAAATAAACTGGGAAGCACACACTATCAGGAAACTGGTCACAAAAATTTTAAATTAACTGAAAATTTGTATTTGAAGAAACCCTGAGTGCCAAAAAACAAATCAACAAAGACGACAGTACAGAAGGCTGATAAAGTGACAGCTCTCAGAGCTTCCCAACAGATAAAACAAGCATCCAAACAGACAAACAAGGTGCATATGGCATTTAAATACATCTCTGTTTATTTCCTTCCCCATAGCTTGATTTTCCTGCCATTTGTATTGTTAAAGGTATGAATTCAGTTTGACTTTGGAGCATTCAAACAGTAACATGAAGTCATGGCCAGAATTTTAAATGCCTGCATTTCTTTCAGTTTTTCAGCTGAACAGGTTAAGCGTTCTTCGATCATTTAAAGTATTAATTTTGGCTCTTTCCAGCTTTTGGTGTGGATAGCAGGTAACTGTGTTCTCTCTCTCTCTCTAGATGCTATGACTAATACTTATTGCAATGCTTCTTAAAATATAGCTAAAACCTGTGCCTTTTGCCCAAATGAGTGCTTTAGAAATGTCAACACATTTACAGTATACTGTCAGCAACTGATAGCAAATAGCTAATGGGAAATAAATCTTGCTTGATCACTTCTTCCAGATGCTCTTTATTAAAAAGAAATGTAAATTACAGAAAATAGCATCAAAAGCTGTATGTATGGGTACGTCTAAACTACATGGCTCCGTCGACGGAGCCATGTAGATTTGTTTTTTTGGCAAAGGGAAATGAAGCCGCGATTTAAATAATCGCGGCTTCATTTAAGTTTACATGGCTGCCGCGCTGAGCCGACAAACAACTGATCAGCCATGTAAATTTAAATGAAGCCACGATTATTTAAATCGCGGCTTCATTTCCCTTTGCCTACAACCCTCATCTACATGGCTCCAATCTGAATAAAAGAGTACGACTACATGGCAAAGAACTAGCAATGGTCCGTGCCAGCAGATTCAGTCTTCCTGAGTTCAGGCTGCAGGGCTGTCTCATTGCCATGCAGACTTCTAGGATTGGGTTGGGGCCTGGGACAATAGACCCTGCGGAATGAGAGGCCCCAGCTCAAGCCTGGACATTTAGATGGCACAGAAACATCCCTGCAGCTCAAGCCCATGGGCTGCTGTCACAGGGCCAGTCACAGGTTTTTGACCTGGGCTTCCATATTTGCTGCTGCAGGGCTTTGTTTTTCATTGCAGAAACACTCACAGCTGCATCCATCAATGGCTATTCGTCACCATGGGTAGGAATGGTGCCCTTGGCCTCTGTTTGAGAGAAGCTGGGAATGGATGACAGGGGAGGGGTCACTTGATGATTCCCTGTTCTGTTCACTCCCTCTGGGGCACCTGGCATTGGCCATCATCAGAAGACAAGTTATTGGGCTAGATGGACCTTTCCTCTGACCCAGTATGGCCGTTCTTATCCCTGACCAGCATAGCTAGGTTGACCTAACTTCTGCCTCCAGAACAAAACTGGGTTTAAGTTGATGCTCTTTACTCACTATTGGCCAAGTCATTTTGTGCCTGAAAACATTTCCAAGAAAGCATACAACATACTATGTTGAGAGCTATGCTGCTGAAAAATGGCCGCTGATTACATCAGTGTGGGAGAATAATGCAAGAGTGGATTGATTCATTTCTTGCTGGCCTTACACCTTGCTAGCACAACCCTACCATTTCGGGGTGCGAATGTAAATTTGGTGCAAATACAAGCATCAGCTTACTTTGGACGTTCAGCAGAGATGAGAATTGATTGACATTCTACTAGTGGACTGCACTACTGCAGTAGTCCCAAATTTGGCTGCAGCCAGCAGTTGGCTCAGAAATGCCATTTATATATATTCTGGTTTCAACATGTGAGCTTTCAGATGGCTGTGCAAAGCAAAAAGCGGGAATGGTTTTCTTTAAATTACAAGAGTACTTTAGCTCTAGTTCTCCTCCTCCCCCATTCGTCTATGTCAAAGCACTACCACACTGGCAGTGTCCACTCAATAGACAGACGGCTGTAGAACAGTGAGGCATATCCAGATGAAAGTGCACAAACAAGCAATGTCATGAAAAGGCTCACAATAGGTAGAGCAATCTTAATTCAGGTCTGCATGCACCATGCAGAGCATTGCCAAAAATCACACAAAAAAGCATGTGACTGCGCAGGAGAGAGAAACAAGATTTATTCACAACATTTTGCAACATTTCCATCCTGCCTCCACACTGATTGAGAAAGATCTTGTACAACACTATGCAGTCACATAGCTGAAGACAACTAAAATGAATACATGCAAGGGGCCGAATAGGCAACTTTATTTCTGACTGTCTTAAAACTTGTTGCCTTAAATATTGTTCTGTACATAATTTCCTAGCACACACTAAATTAAGATAGAATATTAGAAATTGCAGGAACAAGTCTAATACTCTCAAATTGAACCTGTGCTAATGGCAATTTTCAGGAATTTATAACTTCAACACATGTGGGTGCATTTTCATGTCAACACCATGGCTACAGGACTATTCTTTGGCTAATTTTCAATCCTGAACACAGAGAGGCATTATAGCCTTCCAAAAATATAAAAAGGAAAAACTATCCTATTTTCCCCCTCCTCCAGATCCTGCAAAAAGCTGAACTGGTTTCGGTGAAACTTTATATACTAATTCATCCTAAGGCAGAGGGCCAGCATGGAAAATTTCACTGCAGCTGGTTTAGTTTGGCAATGTTATCCCTTGAAAATGAGGGCTTATGGTGTTAAGCAAATTTAACTGTAGGTGTCACTATTCGTACCAATTATAAAAAGGGGAAACTTTGTAACACTTTTGTATTTACTTTGGTTTAATGGTTTGGGGAACACAATTATCAAATTGTGATAATCTCCAGATTTTAATTGTTTCCACTAGCCTAAATACTCTATAACTAATGTGGCGTGCTTCCCTGAAATCCCTGTTTTGTGACATAAGCATGCTTCATCCTAAATTCGAAGAATAAAAGCACAACCAAGAGATGCTGGCAAGGTCTTCCTGACCAAACCAATAGGCTTCTGAACTGGTTCTCCTCTTGTCTATGACCTGACACTACGGTAATTCTATTGCCTTCACTTTCCATTCTTTTTAACCAGTTGTGTTTAATTATGAAGATTAAATCAATGCTGAACCAAGCTGCTCAGGTCCAAGGTCTATTTCTGGAACGACTGTGCATGCTGTTTTAAATTTACTGTTTAAAATGCCTAGTATTTCTTCTCAGCACATTATGCAAACAAATGTTTCATGGTATTTAGCTTTCAGAAAAGATAAGACGATAGACTAGAAAGACATCTTTCGTTCTTCAAAACGTAAATTGGAAATTTGCTACTGGATCTGGAATTCATTTGAAATTAAAAAGGGAAAAAAAAAAACATTTGATTTTTTTTTTTTAAATCACATTTTCCACAGCTAGGTTTAAAAGCATTTGGGTTCAAACTAGGAGACTTCCTGAAAAACTTTTAAAATATCAGCCCTTATGCTGGACCTCAGATGTGTTTATGCTACAAAGCTGTTTTGAGTTATCTTGAGCTTGGCAGCTGGGATATTAGACTAATGCATTAGCCTGAAAGTCTGTCAGTTGGCAAGCTTCTTGCAAAGGAAACTGGTACTGCTAATGGAGTCTACAGCTGCAGGAGACAAATCTCAACTACAAACAGCACAAAGATTACCTTTCCCGGTAAACCATGGGCCAGCCTATCTATACTACAAAGGCAGGAAAGAAAGTTATTCAAAATGTCATCTGGAGTTCAGGGCAACTTTCCAGATGCTAAGTGGGCACTGCTGCTTCTGCCAGCATCTTTGTACCCCAACAGTCTAGCCTACATGGAAACATTTATTTATTTTCATTTTGTTGTATAAATTAACTTAAGAGTAACGAATAAAAAACCAGCCATTCAACCAGAACAACTTCAACAGCCAATCGTAGTACAACAAAAACACACAAACTGAACCATTACCATTGAAAATGCTCTGCCTTTCCCAGTTACCATTACTCAATGTTAGTATTCACTATAAAATAATACTGCTTGAACATGTTTGCAAAGAATCAAACTTAGTGACTGTATGCTGACCACAACTTTGCAGTCAATGTAAAGACAAATGGCATTAATCAACACACCAATTCATTGTGAAAAATTCAAACACTGTCAAAACTTGTAGGGAAGGCCAGCTCTCACATTTTCCATCTCCTATAAGCTAGAAAAACTATGAGCTCTACACAACGCAAGTACCTTACAGACATGTACAACAGGGGTCTCTCTCCTGGAGAGCTTACAATGCAAATGGACAAGAAGGAAATGAAGAAAATGAATCTAGAGATCGACTAAATCAATCATGTCAATTTGTTGTTTAGGCTGTGGAATAGTTGCCAAAAGAGAGGTGACAGCCTAATTTCGTGTACCAATTCAAACTTGACAAAAAACTAGATATATGCACAAGAGAAAACCATTTTGCACCTGTAGGAGAAGGAATGGATGGCCTAACAGAGCCCTACAAATCCACAGATATCTACATCATATCCACAGGTATCCACATCTCTGGCTCACTTTTAAGGATATGGATACCAATGTTTGTATCTAGAACCCTGCAAATTTGCAGATATCCACTTTATATCCACAGAGGTGGATGCAGATATCTTTGGATCATTTTTGCAGCTGAAGATACCAATTGTGTATCCACGCAGGGCTCTGCTAATAAAGTCTTTGCTATCTATAAGTTATAGGGACTTAAAAGTGATGCCTATCAATTGTAGGGGATGAATAACGAACACTCACAGATTTCATTACTATTTGGGAAGTGATGAGCATTAAAATCGCTACAAAAGCGGTAAGTGTTTTATATAAATCCCAGTATCAAAAATATTTCCTAAAAACACTTCTCAACATTAGACAATACCGAAGCAGCACACAGGTTCAGATTTCTTGATGTGTTATCTTATTCCATGAAGCAGATGTCATCAAAATCTGTTCAGTCACCTTTTCTCCAAGAAATAAGTAAAGAGAATCTAGAGTTTTTACACTGATTATAAGGGCAAGATGGAGGCACATTTCAACATGATAAAAGTCATTTGTTTGCTCACTGTTTATATAATCACATATAAGATCACAAAGAGAAAACAGTTTCTTGCCACTTTAACCAGAAAGGACACTCTCTAAATGACTTAGCCACCTGCATTCTGCTACAAAGACCTTTTACATCTGCACTTGAAAGGGAATCCTCTGAACTGTCATTCATGTTAAAATTCGACACTTGCCAACAAGGACTTAACAAGAATTTGAACTTTCTCACCCATTACCAAGACAGTTTCCCCAATTATTACCTGTAATACCATTAACTCACAAACATCCCACTCTCCCTACCTTTAATATCAGCAATTCACAGACACTTACCTTCCTTCCTCCCCTTTCCCACCCCCCCGCATCTCCCTTCTGTTCTGCAATGTGATTTGTCCTTTTCATATTTGTTCATTTTTTTTAATTGTATCCTTTGGTATACATGGTTGTGACTACTTTCTTCCACTATTTGATGTGAGGAAGTGGGTCTGGCCCACGAAAGCTCATCATCTAATAAACCATCTTGTTAGTCTTTAAAGTGCTACATTGTCCTGCATTTTGCTTCAACTACCCCAGACTAACACGGCTACATTTCTATCACTGTTTATATAATGAACTGCTGGAAGCTTGAAAGTGAAATTGGGTCCTTAAAACTTTTTCTCTTGATTGCAGGAGTCTCAAGCTGGGGTTCGCGGATCATCAAGGGGTCACAAGCTTATTATCATAGAATCATAGGACTGGAAGGGACCTCGAGAGGTCATCGAGTACAGCACCCCACCCTCAAGGCAGGACCAACCTCCGTCTACACCATCCCTGACAGATGTCTATCTAACCTGTTCTTAAATATCTCCAGAGAGGGAGATTCCACCACCTCCCTTGGCAATTTATTCCAATATTTGACCACCCTGACAGTTAGGAATTTTTTCCTAATGTCCAATCTAAACCTTCCTTGCTGCACTTTAAGCCCATTACTCCTTGTCCTGTCCTCAGAGACCAGGAGGAACAAATTTTCTCCTTCCTCCTTGTGACACCCTTTTAGATATTTGAAAACCGCTATCATGTCCCCCCTTAATCTTCTTTTTTCCAAACTAAACAAGCCCAGTTCATGAAGCCTGGCTGAAGACAGAAGGGTTGTGAGCTGTCAAACTCCAGCATTTATAAATGGAGTTAAATATATAGAAAAGTGTTTTAAATTTACAAGTAGAGGGATCACACTCAGAGATTTGCTACATTGCAACTGCTTTGGAGGACAAGGTCATAATTCAAAATGATTTGGACAAACTGGAGAAATTCTCTGAGGTAAATAGAATGGAGTTTAATAAGGACAAATGCAAAGTACCCCACTTAGGAAGGAATAATGTTTCACACATACAGAATGGGAAGTGACTGTCTAGGAAGAAGTCCTGCAGAAAGGGACCTAGGGGTAATAGTGGACCACAAGCTAAAAATGAGTCAACAGTGTGACAATGTTGAAAAAAAAGCAAACATGATTCTGGGATGCATTAACAGGAGTGCTATGAGCAAGACACGAGAAGTAGTTCTTCCGCTCTACTCCATGCTGATTAGGCTTCAATTGGAGTATTGTGTCTAGTTCTGGGCACAGCTTTTCAAGAAAGATGTGGAGAAGATCAACAAGAATGATAAAGGTCTAGAGGACATGAGCTATGAGGAAAGACTGAAAGAAATGGGCTTGTTTAGTTTGGAAATGAGAAGACCGAGAGGGGACATGATAGCAGTTTCCAGGTATCTAAAAGGGTGTCAAGGAGGAGGAGGGAAAATTGTTCTCCTTGGCCTCTGAGGATAGGACAAGAAGCAATGGGCTTAAACTGCAGCAAGGGAGGTTTAGGTTGGACATTAGGAAAAACTTCCCAACTGTCAGGGTGATTAAATATTACAATAAATTGCCTAGAGAGGTTGTATAATCTCCATCTCTGGAGATATTTAAGAGTAGGTTGGACAGACAACTATAAAGGATGGTGCTTGGTCCTGCCTTGAGGGCAGGGGACTGGACTCAAAGACTTCTTGAGGTTTCTTCCAGTTCTAGTGTCCTATGATTGATTCTATACGTGGAAAGAGGTCACCAATACAAAAGTTTGAGAATCAGTGCTTCGTTGTGTTGCAGGGTTGGCAGTTACTGCTGTTATTTTTGTTTTTTTTTTAAAGAAAAAGAAAGAGCAAAGAAGCATGTGCTCTTGGAAAGTCATAGGATTATTCCAGTAGCATATCATACAATATATGATACACATCTAGCAGCTGATGGAAGGACTAGATTCATTAAGCAGCAATATCTGACAATTCATTATAGATTCAATGTTTCTATGGTAGCTTGTATATCATATGCTGCACTTACTGGTTTTGCGTAGATTTTTTTTCATGGGCTTATGTTGGAGAAAAACTGAGATAGAACTAAATTTCACTTTTCTAGCACGCAAAATAAGCAAGTCATTTAAATACATTCAGGACACATTATCAGTAACTAGCAGTCTCCTTCCAGTTTCACTCTTGTAGTTGTTGAAAGCCCAGACTAAATGAAATATTTATCTGCTATCGTGACATGGAGAACTTTCTAATGCAAAGACAGACTGATAATTCAGAATTAAAGACTTATTTTGATTGTTTTCTCTGAAACATTTACTAATACTTTCATATCCTTTAGTGAAGAAGTGAGTCTATAGGACAGTCGTTCTCAAACTTTCTGGCCCGTAGACCACCTGGCTCAATGTAAACATTTCCACAGACCTCCAGTTGCTAATGGAAACTCACTGTTATTTACATAATTACACCCTAACCTGTGCCAGGGAAGATAATGGAGCAAGTAATTAAGGAAATCATCTGTAAACACTTGGAAGGTGGCAAGGTGATAGGGAACAGCCAGCATGGATTTATAAAGAACAAATCATGTCAAACCAATTTGATACCTTTCTTTGATAGGATAATGAGTCTTGTGGATAAGGGAGAAGCGGTGGATGTGGTATACATAGACTTTAGTAAGGCACTTGATACAGTCTTGCATGATATTCTTATCAACAAACTAGGCAAATACAACTTAGATGGGGTTACTATATGGTGGGTGCATAACTGGCTGGATAACCGTACTCAAAGAATAGTTATTAATGGTTCACAATCCTGCTGGAAAGGTATAACAAGTGGGGTTCTACAGGGGTCTGTTTTGGGACCGGCTCTGTTCAATATCTTCATCAATGATGTAGATATTAGCATAGAAAGTACGCTTATTAAGTTTGCAGATGATACCAAGCTGGGAGGAGTTGCGACTGCTCTGGAGGATAGGGTCATAATTCAAAATGATCTGGACAAATTGGAGAAATGGTCTGAGGTAAACAGGATGAAGTTTAATAAAGACAAATGCAAAGTGCTCCACTTAGGAAGGAACAATCAGTTTCACACATACAGAACGGGAAGCAACTGTCTAGGAAGCAGTACGGCAGAAAGGGATCTAGGGGTTATAGTGGACCACAAGCTGAATAGGAGTCAGCAGTGTGATGCTGTTGCAAATAAAGCAAACATGATTCTGGGATGCATTAACAGGTGTGTTGCAAGCAAGACACGAGAAGTCATTCTTCCGCTCTACTCTGTGCTGGTTAGGCCTCAGTTGGAGTAGTGTGTCCAGTTCTGGGCACCACATTTCAAGAAAGATGTGGAGAAATTGGAGAGGGTCCAGAGAAGAGCAACAAGAATGATTAAAGGTCTAGAGAACATGAGCTATGAAGGAAGGCTGAAAGAATTGGGTTTGTTTAGGCTGGAAAAGAGAAGATTGAGGGGGGACACGATAGCCGTTTTTAGGTATCTAAAAGGGTGTCATAAGGAAGAGGGAGAAAACTTGTTCATCTTGGCCTCTGAGGATAGAACAAGAAGCAATGGACTTAAACTGCAGCAAGGGAGGTTTAGGTTGGACATTAGGAAAAAGTTCCTAACTGTCAGGGTGGTCAAACACTGGAATAAATTGCCGAGGGAGGTTGTGGAATCTCCATCTCTGGAGATATTTAAAAGTAGGTTAGATAAATGTCTATAAGGGATGGTCTAGACAGTATTTGGTCCTGCCATGAGGGCAGGGGACTGGACCCGATGACCTCTCGAGGTCCCTTCCAGTCCTAGTATTCTATTATTCTATTTTGCTACTGCTGTAGCTAGAGAGGCTGGTTTCATTTAAATTATTAAACAGGTTAAACGCTTTACCTCTCTCATGTTAATTTATCAAACTTTATTTTTTAAAAAGTAAAATAGTAGTTTGTGTCCAACACAAAAGGTTTCGATGTTTTATTCATATATGGCAGATGTGGGGGACCTTTTTTGCATCAGGGATCACTGACCCACAGAAAAATCAGTTAAGGATCACACAAGTGAGAAGCAAAAACGCTCCTCCCAAAACCCCCAACCCTCATGAATGTGGCCCCCAACTGCAACACTTCACTCCCCTGGCATTCCATCCCCATGGGGAAAGGGGAAGGGAAAGGACAGGAAGGACTGAGGTTCAGGGCTTCCCATAGGCCAGATTTCGTTTTCTGGGGTTCTGGAGTTACTGGATTTTATGGACCCAATATGCTCTGGGGAAGGAGAAGGGGGACAAAAATGAAATGTTCAGTGGGTGGGACAGGACTGCCAGAGAGTGGGATAAGGATGGGGTGCAGGATCTGGGAGGAAGGAAGGGTGCAGAAAGGGTTACAGGTGCAGAATCTGGTAGGGAAGTGAGGTGTAGAAGCACTTTAGGAGTAGGGTGTCTGGCCAGAGGGAGTGAGCAGGAGCAAGGGAAGGTGCAAGGAGCAAATGTGGGTGCAGGAGCGGGGGGGGAGGGAAGGGGAGGCGAGATGTCTGGCCGGAGAGAGGGTGCAGAAGTGGACTGGGGGTAGAGTGTCTTGCCAGTTGCAGGGAGTGCCTGGGGGGCAGAGTGGCTGAGGGAGTTCAAGTACATGGGGGCAGGGCGCCCCTGGGAATAGGACTGGGGTCAAGGTGGCTGGGGGGGGGGGGTCAGGGCAATGGAGGGGAAAGGGGCATGTAGGCTGGGAGAGGCACAGAAAGGCAGGGGTGGGCAGGTAGGTGACCCCAGGGTGTCGGATCCCGCAGATGACCAGTCCATGGCGCCCTCCCCCCAGAACAAGTCCCTGTGGGTGCAAAGCCCCGAAGGGCCCCGAGTCCCCACCTGCCTCCTGGTGTGCAGGACCCTCAGGCCCAGCATTGCCGCCTCCTACCGCACAGCCCAAACTGCTGCCAGGGAAGCGGGGGGCCACTGGCCACTCACACACCACAAGAGCCCATCCCATAGCTGAGCCCAGCGCAGCCCAACCTGCTGCCTGCCACACAGGACCAAGGGACACGCCGCTCTTACCATGGCGGCGGCGCTCCTCCATGTGTAGCTCCGTGGCCCATGTGGGGAGGTTGGGGGATGTGAGTTTGCTTTCTTCACCTCCCCACTTGCTGGTGCTACAGCAGCAGTGTAAGGTCCCCATGGGGGGGCAAAAGGGGAGGGGGTGAGCTCCTACCACAGACAACCTGGGATGCAGCTGAGGACCACTAGTGGTCCGTGAACTACACTTAGAGAACCACTGCTATAGGAAACACTTCAATGTGACACTGTTCCCACAAATGAGTGAGTTCTGGAAAAGAGGTGGATTATAGGTAGGAATTACACACAACAATCAAGAACAACTAAGAAAGGATGGGTTTAGAACAAAAATTCAACTACTTCTACAGTTTTGTGATTCAATACAAATATCCATTTTAAAAAATCCTGCCTTGCTCCCTTTTATATTCTGCAAGGAGTCTCTATTCTGTTCCATATTCAGAGTTGGGATGTAAAATCCTGATTAACCAGTGTACTGGTTAAACATAGTGTTTAACCAACTAAGAGGGGCTGGCTGGAAAGTCCTCCCCCGCTCACTCCAGCCTAGAATGAGGTAAAAGGGGGGGGGGGAGCTCTGCCAGCTAGCACAGGGGACCATGGGGCTGGAGCAGCCCTCTATCTCTGGCGGGACCCTCTATCTATTAATCGTTACCCTATAAGCCTCACCCAGTAAGGGTGTTCACATCCCTAACTCAGAGGACTACTAATTTGACTTTTTAATTGGCATGCACAGTGCACCTCTTCCTAGTTCCAGACAACTGAAATATTGTTTGACATTCAGATACAATGGCAACTGACATTACAATTATGGCAATTGGCATTACAATTAAGACAGCTAGTTAAGTCTCCTGGAATTCAAGCATCATAGAAACTACCTAAAAAACTTTCCACACCCATGTAAGAGACACACAGTGGGAGAGGAAATCTCTTTTATTAACCCAATTACTATTGGTGCAAGAGAAGCTTTGAAGCTGTACACAGTTGTTCAGGTCTGAAGAAGACCTCTATGTAGCTCAAAGGCTTGTCTCTTTCACCAGCAGAACTCTCTTAGATCCTGGGAACACCACTGCTGCAACAACACTGCACTCACCAACATAAAACCAACCCATAAAAGCCCCTCCAAAAAACCCCACCCCTCTTCGCTAAGAAACCCAACTTACACCACTCGAGAGAAGAGATGGAGTCAGCAACATGTCCCAAAGGTGCAATGCTGGCTATTTCAGAAATAGGGGACACCACTGAAGAGGAAAGTTTTTTCATGGGAGAAGCATGGCGAGGGGCCAGCTTGGAGACCTTTTATATGGTTAGGGGCCAGCTTGGAGACCTCCTCGGATCACAAATGCAGCACTGTCACAAACCTCTCTTCACACCGGCATGTTCCAGACCACATGCTAGTAGAAATCCTTCTATCCCAAAACCTTTTCCAGTGAGGACATGGCAGACTTCCTACTTCAGTGAAGAAGAGATCTGCCTTTTTACTGCTGGAGCATGTATTTCATTTGAAGTAGCTCCCTTTCTTGGAGCTCTCGGTTAGGTATTAGCCATTTGGATCGGAGTGTTACACTTCAAGAAGTACTTTTTTTTTTTCTTTTTGTAAAACCATCTGTCCCCACACCCTAAATGGGGACTCATCTCTTCAAGTAAACCCTGCTAGCCGGAAGTACATTTCTTATCCCAGTCATTTACAATGCTGTACAAATGTGTTTCAATAAAAGTGGAGAAGGAAAAGACTGAAGCTTCTGTTTAAGGCTCTAAAACCATTTAACACAACTCAAGGACCCAAGAGGCAGAACTATAGAAAAAATAGCAGGTCGGTTCACTTCTAAAAGGTAACGTTTTCCAGCTGCCAGGAAAACCATTTCTTCATCATCAAAACATTTCATACATCGCTGTAAAGACAGAGACACCCTAAAGTAATGACTGATAATAGTTCATTGCGCCGCAAACAACAGGTTAGGAGCTGAGGCACCACCACTAAGTCTGAATGAACTCACATGCATTCACAGGCACAGTTCACTCCCAGTGCAGTCTGCGGCAGGAGAGGAACCCCACCGTAACATATGGACTGCACAGAAATGCATGCTATGCTACAGTACTGCAATAAAACAGCCACCTTGAAAAAGAAAGCTACTCCTGCTGAAGTCACCCATCAACGGAAGGCATTACCTTAGGTGGCAAGTCCTAAACGTTGCAACACCTCCTCAAAAATGGTGGACTGTCCTCTAAAACAATTCCTAATTTTCAAGGATTTAGAATGCTGCTTGCAAAAATACTCCCCAATGTTAAAAGGAACAACTTCTAAAATAGGAGAAAAATGCCACCAACTGATGCCAAAAATAAGAAGGCAAGAGAAGCTAGAAAGGAAACAGCTGTTTTGTGTTTTAAAGTATCATTTAACTGTTCTGCTTCACATCTCCCCATACCCAACAGGAGGTGTCAGTCTGCCTGTTCTGGAAATCAGCATGTAATTGCATCTCTCCGAAAGTAATTACATTCAACAGTAAATTTCACAAGATTAAAACAAACTGATTTATCTGTCATTGTTCAGTTTAAAGCAAGTATCCCATTATGGTCAGGAAAAGATATAATGTGATAGGCTCCTAGGCACATGCAATTATATGTATCCAAAGGAAAGAGACACCATGAACTGTCATTAACAAGAGACTTCAATTTTCTACTGCTGTCAGAGTCTTATAAGGAAAAGTGTGTGAAGGGACCCACCGCTCACACTGGCTTTATTCTATCTCTTGTATCCATCCCTAATGCAGGGAGCATGGTAAGAAGGCCAGTGAAGGCCTTTCAGGAAAGTTACCCAGAGCCACAACATTTAATTTGCTTCTGAATCTGGATGTTTTTGTATTAAATTGATTAGTTATGATAATGATAACTACTAATGTACATGTTATATATACATGCTATTAATTTAACCCACAATCAGTTATTCATTCTTAAGTGAGGATACGACGGTATTTCCATTTTACCTGGAAACCTTACCAGTTGCATTACAAAACAGGCTGTAAATCTCCTTAGAGAAGTAATACTCCAGATCAGCTTTATGTACTTTCTTTATATAAATCCTTCAAGAAAGTGAAAGCTCATAATAAAACGGAACTATACGTACAATATCACACGTTCACCAAGTTCCATTCTTATGCTAAAGCCTATTGCCAACCACCTGTCAATTTGCTGAAACAAAGTTTCAGATGGTACTGGGTCCTGCTATGAGGGCAGGGGACTGGACTTAATGACCTCTGGAGGTCCCTTCCAGTTCTAGTGTTCTATGATTCTATCTATAACTTTACTTGACTCTGCATTCTCACATGTACTTCCCAAAACATACTAAACAGTGAATGACATGTAAAATTTCAGTGTTATTGAAGTTTGTATGCCAATTAATGTTTCCCTCCTAACTGCAGAACCCTGTATAGCTAGAGATGCCCGCCACATTCAGGAAGAAGGCCCTTTTTGGAAGTATCTTAATTTTTTCTTAAGTAACAGATGTACTCTGAAATATGACTAATAATGGTACCATGGTGTACGTAATGCCTCATCAGGTGTAGTCAATCTTACAAGTTACTTAATTCTGTTGATGCATAGAAATAAATAGAATGCAGTTCATTCCTTCTTAGCTGTGCGTGCTCTCTTAGCAGGAGAAGAAACCCATGAAAAATAAATACAGTAGAACTGCAGAATTACCAACACCTTGGTACCAGAGGTTCTGTAATTCTGAAACATTCATAACTCTGAATACAGTAAACTTCCGATAATCCGGCACCTTTAGGACCCAGGGGGTGCCGGATTATCAGATATGCCGGACTATCAGAAGGGGGGGCTATGAGGGGTGTGGAGTGGGGTGGGAGGGGATGCCACCCCAGACCCCTCATAGCCCCCCCTTACGATAGTCAGGCTCTGCCCCAGGAGTCCCTGATTCAGCCGCTGCTGGTCAGTTTCAGCAGCAGCTGAATCGGGGATGCCTGCAATAGAGCAGCTGGGGTGCTGCTGTGTTGGTCCCGCAGAGCCGAGGGACGGCGCTATGGCACCAACCCAGCAGCACTCCAGCTGCTCTTGGGGATGCCTGAGACAGAGCAGCTGGGGTACTGCCCGGTTGGTCCCGTAGCACTGCCCCTCAGGGCTACGGGACCAACCGGGCAGCACCCCAGCTGCTCTGCCCCAGGCGTCAGGATTCAACCTGCTGGTGAAACTGATGCTGCTGGTCAGTTTCAGCAGCGGCTCAATCCCGACGCCTGGGGCAAAGCAGCTGGGGTGCTGCCGGGTTGGTCCCGTAGCGCCGCCCCTCGGCGCTGCGGAACCAACCCAGCAGCACCCCAGCTGCTCTGCCCCAGGGTCCCCAAGTCAGCCGCTGCTGAAACAGATCAGCGGCTGATTCCAGGAAGCCTGGGGCAGAGCAGCTCTGCCCCGGGCTTCCTGGAATCAGCCGCTGATCTGTTTCAGCAGCGGCTGAATCGGGGACCCCTGGGGCAGAGCAGCTGGGGTGCTGCCGGGTTGGTCCCGCAGCGCCGTCCTTTGGCGCTGCGGGACCAACCCGGCAGCACCCCAGCTGCTCTGCTCCCGGCTTCCCCGATTCAGCTGCTGGTCAGTTTCAGCAGCAGCTGAATGGGGGAAGCCTGTCCGGCTGCCCCAGCACTTCCGGGTTCCTGATAGTGCCGGACCATCAGGAGTCCCGGAGCATTGGATGCCGGACTAATGGAGTTTTACTGTATATTGTTATGGCTGTTCTTTCAAAAGTTTTCAACTGATCATTGACTTGATACAGCGTTGTAACCTTATTATGCAGAAAAAAATAATGCATCTTAACTTAAATGAAACAAGTACAGAAGTAGTTTACTTACCTTGTCAAATTTGTTTTATTTTAACTCCCCTCCCCTTTTTTATCAAGTGTTTTACATTTATCACAGCACTAAACTGCATTTGTGGAGTTGGGTTTTTATATTTATGGTTCCAAATGAGGTATGTGGTTGACCACTCCAGCTCACATCTTGTATTCATTATACTGGGGTTCGACCATACCTATGACTCCATAAATAAAGGAAGCAGATTTGTTGCATGAGGTGCCATTCTATATGGTCACTTTTTAGAGAAGAATAGTACTCCCCTACTTACATGTTCAAATAAGTTTTCATTTCATTACTATTTCATTACTATTTGATTTGGGAAAGTGAAATGTACATCCTTCTATAAGATGCAATTACTTTGCCCAAATTTGCTAAGAAACTCGAGGTAATCTAAAAAGCTATGTACAACAGACTCCACTAATAAGAAATTCCATTTATAATGAAGCAGAATGCAAGTCCCAAACTGTTTCAGCGTGCCAATTTCACTTTCAGTCCCAGGGACACATACTCCTTGCAGAATGCTTTGATGTCAAGAGTAACTGGCATGCTGTGTAACTTACATGTGCAAATTTATATGAACGCCCTCATCTAGATCAATGACAAGAACACCCAACGTAAATTAAAAAATGGACTTACTTAGGATGTGTTACAGGCTGCACCAAATTTTCAGTTTTACTAATTGCTACAATTTCTATGCTTGAGCCTTCAGCATTTAATCATAAACCAACTATCAATTTCACAGAGCTGGATGATTTCTACCTTCCTGCTCCACATTCATTCATTTCACTAGGTAAGTTTGTAAGTGATTCGATATATTAAATACAGTAGATTTCCAATAATCTGGTACCTTTGGGACCTAGGTGGTGCCGGATAATCGGATATGCCGGAGTACCAGGAGGTATTATAAGGGAGCATACTCCAAACCCAATCTCCCCCCCCGTCCCCGCACCTTATGCTCGGGTCCCGGAGCCACCGGTACAGCCACGTGTCTCCCTCCAGGTGCTGGGGCACGTGCTCTGAGCGGCCGGCTTTTCAATGAGCAGACCGGGACGCCATGCGCAACCCAATCCACATGCCCTACCCTTCTCTTCCCCCAGAGCCAAACACCTCCTCTCCCTGCTGTCACCCAATCTCCTTCTCCTCCAACCTCATATCCGAGTCCCGAAGCAGCTGCCTGTGTGCAGCGGCCGGCTGCTAGCACATGCAGGCTGGACACTGTGTGCGCTGGGGACCATGAGCAGAATGGCACGGGCCATGAGCGCGCATGCGGCTCACAGCGGCCCGGCTGTGAGAGCAGCTGACCTGAGCAGTTCCGGGTTGCAGTTGATGCCGGACTATCAGGAGTGCCGGACAACTGGATGCCGGACTATTGGAGTTTTACTGTAGATTCAAAGAATACTTTGATACCATGATGTATCATCTTTTAAATACCTAGTATGCTTCTCTTATGAGAGCTCCAGAAGAAAGAAGGGTCAAAGTTCTATACAGATACACTATATAGGGCTTAGTTTCTTAAACTGAATGTGCTAGAGGAATACACACAGACACACAAAAAAGCCTGAACGTCACACAAAGACATTTCAGAAGTTAGGGATATATAAATATCAACAGCAGAAACCATTTCATCTATATTCTGGCTCCCCTTCCCTCCTCCATGGCAGTAATTAAATCAGAGATGAATTCAACAAATTAAAGTAAACTAAACCCATCCCACTATTTCAGATTCGCAAAATCAAAACTGCCCAATATCAATGTGATGCTCCACCATCAGCTATCATGCTGTGAAGGCCACTGCTATCATGGTAGTTTTCTGAAGCCACACATGGTTGGAGTGATGTTCTTCTAACAAATGCCATGTGAGCATATGGTAAGATTCTGAAAAGGTATATTTAAAGTATTTCATATGCAAGAGGATATAAAAACCTCTATACTTTTCTTGCTGTTTGGGAATATATGGTACATCAGGATGATAGTAAATTAGAGAGGGTTCAGAAAAGAGCCACGAGTATGCATAAAGGATCAGAATACAGAGTCAAGGAGCTCAATTTATCTCAATAAAGAGAAGGTTGACAGATGACTGGATGATAGTCTTGCACTATGTAAATGGAAAACAAACATTTTAAAATGGGCTACTCAATCCAGCAGAGAAAGGTGCAACATGATCTCGTGGTTCAAAGCCGAACCTCAGAAATTGAAATGAGAAATAAGATTTAAAATTTTTAACAGTGAAGACAGTCTGCCACGGGTAAGCAGTGGATTCTCCTCCCCATCAGTAGCAATTTTTAAATTGAGACTGGATGATTTTCTAAAAAAAATCTGCCCTAGGAATTGTTTTAGGGACATTCAAAGGCCTGTGATAGAATAGGTCAGACTAACTGATCACAATGGTCCCTTCTGGTTTTGGAATCTATGAATAACTTAACAGGTCATTCGGTAAAAAGAACTGAATCCAACACAGGAGAGAGAAATGAATATAACTGCCAAGCAATGATATGGTTAAAAACTACATCTCCAGGGACCATGTTAACTTGTTATTCACAGGAAAAATTAAGAAGGAGTGCAAGAGACCTCATAAAGGAGAAGTCTATTTTTAAAACATGAATGATCTAGAATTAAATGAGCCAGACCACAGAATGTGTGTACTTCTGATGGCCTCAGAACAACAATCATGACATTATAAAACAACTTGTATATTTATATTCTAAGTGGTAAAAATACCATAAATACCAGATTTGCACAACAGGCTTGCCTGCTTAGCCACTTACTTTAGTAGAATATTCAAAGCTGTTAAAACAGGTTTCAAATTAGCTACATGAGCAGCCACATGTTTGATCTATTAGCAGCTTTTAAGAGAGGTTTAGTTACTAGAATTTGTTCAAAATAAATGCACATCAGTTTAATACTGCTGATGTTTACACAAATTATCTATCACAGAGGATTTCATGTTTTCTCCATTAGATGACTGTACTTTAGTTTCACAGAGGTAAGCTGAAAGGAAAAACACTTTGTTTTCAATTAAAATAACGAGTAAAATTCCACTGCAAGTTCCTACATTGAATTTCGTCCCTCAAAAAGTATTATTTTTATAATCTAATAGATTGCTTTCCTGTACCAATAGAGCAACCGTTTTATAAACTCACCGTCATAAAAGACTATGATAACAGGTAAAACAAAACATTAACTACATTATACCATTTTCACGTGACCATTTCAGAAAGAATGCTATTTTTAGAGTTACACTGTCTGTCCTGCTTCTGGTAAGGATTACTTAATGCAGCACATTCAAAACAGAATAGACTGAAATGGAAAGGTGAATAGTATGCGTTATACAACTCTCATAGGCTTAATATGGTTAAGCCAAACCAAATCTACTTACAGTGAAGAACTAGAGTGCAAATAGAGAAGAATACCAAGATTTTTTCAACAAGAACTTACCTGTGTTTACAAAGGAAGCTTGGCAAACTAAGTTTCTAAATGAACTCCACAACGTGGCCTTCATAAAACGGAAGTTATTCGGACCGATCTAACTCAGAAACAGATTTCTATAACTTTTTTTTTTAAAAAGACCCTCTACCTATTGCAGTTTTAATTCTTAAATGATTTTAAATAGATATTTTCTAAAAGTAGGGGAGGGGGGAAAAAAGACATCCTACACCAATATACTTTAAAAACCAACTGAAGTGGTTTTGGAGAGAGGTGGAGCAACAAGGGGAAAAAAGCCAGATTTCAGCATTGGCAAGAACACAGCTATCTCTAGCACAAAAGAGCATTTATATGCTCAGAGTCCAACTTAAAAAGGCAAGGAGAGGGGGTAGGAAAGCCAGAAACAAGGCAAATTTGAATCAAGGACCTTAGGAACAATATTTTGTTTAAATTAAGTACTATAATCTACTGTAGATTTCTACAGCATTTTACAAAAGCTTTGTACTAGACAGACTCAATTATGGGGAACACAACAAAGAGAATGAGCTAGTACAACAGAATTGTGTACTAGAAATAATCATTACAGTATTCAGACTGAAAAACAAAAAGGCTAATTTGAGTAATACACATCATTAGATATGAAGAAAGAAAAATGACTACAAATATTTGCCAAGACACAGAACAACTCTGTCTTTGCTAACTTATCACATAACTCACAATCTGAAATTACCACATTTGAAATGAATTCACCACAACTGAAAAACAGAAAACAATAGTTTCAAAAGACAATTAGCGAAGTCAGTACTTGCAGAAACTTTAAAGATGAAACATAAGAACAGCCATACTGGGTCAGACCAAAGGGCCATCTAGCCCGGTATCCTGTCTGCTGACAGTGACCAATGCCAGATGCCCCAGAGGGAGGGAATACAACAGGTAATCCTCATGTGATCCCTCTCCTCTCACCCATTTCCAGACAAACAGAGGCTAGGGACACCATTCCAACCCATCCTGGCTAATAGCCATTGATGGACCTAACCTCCATGAATCTGTCTAGCTCTTTTTTGAACCCTGTTCAAGTCTTAGGGTATGTCTACACTTGCAGCCTAAGTCGAAATAGGGTCTACACGCGGCAATGAAATGGGCGTTCAAAATAAAGCCCTAGTTCAAAATACCTGTTAAGCCTCATTGCATAGACGCGGGTAGTTATTCCAGGCTTATCAATTTCAAAAAATGGCGCCCGACCTGGAACATGCAAATAAAGTGTGGGATATTTAGATCCCGGGCTTGATTTGCAATTTCGAATGCCTACATTTGCAGCTCTATTTTGAATGAGGCTGCAAGTGTAGACATACCCCTAGTCTTCACCACACCCTCTGGCAAGAAGTTCCACAGGTTGACTGTGTACTGAGTGAAGAAAAACTTCCTTTTGTTTGTTTTAAACCTGCTGCCTATTAATTCATTTGGTGACCCCTAGTTCTTACGTTGTGGGAATAAGTAAATAACTTTTTCTTATTCACTTTTTCCACACTAAAAAGTCATGATTTTATAGATCTCGAACATATCCCCCATCCCATAAGTCCTCTTCTCTAAACTGAAAAGTCCAAGTCTTTTTAATCTCTCTTCATACGGGACCCATTCCAAAGAGCTAATAATTTTTGTTCCCCTTTTCTGAACCTTTTCCAATGCCGACATACCTTTTTTGAGATGAAGCAACCACATCTGTACGCAGTATTCAAGATGTGGGCATACCATGGTTTTATATAGAGGCAATGAGATATTCTCTGTCTTATCTCTATCCCTTTTTTAATAACTCCTAACATTCTATTTGCTTTTTTCACTGCCGCTGCACACTGAGTGGATGTTTTCAAAGAACTATCCACAATGACTCCAAGATCTCTCTCGAGAAGCTGTAGCTAAATTAGTCCCATCATATTGTATGTATAGTTGGGATTATTTTTTCCAGTGTGCATTACTTTACATTTATATACATTACATTTCATTTCCCATTTTGTTGACCAATCACTTAGTTTGGTGATTGCTGTAATGTCCAAAACTGTAGGAGGCAGCCTTGGGAAGGGGGGCAGAGACAATCTCTTAGGCTACGTCTACATGACGAGTTTTCTCAGCAAAAAATATGCTAGAGGGACTCATTTGCATGAGTCAGGATCTCATTTGCATATTTTCTGCCGATCCGTTTTTGTGCGGGGTTTTCTGCACAAAAACAAGCAGCGTGGAAGTTTCGTTTTTGCACAAAACCCCCTTTTTTTCCACATGATCCTATGCCCCAAAAAAGGAGGTTTACCGGTCTTGCAGAAAAAGGGTTTTTTGCCCAGCACAAAAACGGATTGGCAGAAAATATGCAAATGAGATCCCGACTCATGCAAATGAGTCCCTCATTAGCATATTTTTTGCCGAGAAAACATGTAGTGCAGATGTAGCCCTAGGCAGTTTGCAACATGGATTCTCAAACAAAAAATTATGCCAGGCTCCTTGTCCCAGAGGGTTTACAATCTAAATCTGATAGGGCACATATTGTAAAACAATGAACAGTACTTTAGGAAAAAGCGTGGAGAGGAGAGATTACGTGGAGAGGAGAGATTACTAGAGAGGCAGAAGCAGGAAATATTCCTGAAAAGTGTGGGATTTAAAATGAGGATAAGGAGAAGCAAGGGGATAGATTGTTGCACTTTTAAAAAAAAAATATTCCAGTAATGTCTAGAAAACCCAATCAAGGAGAAATTATTAGCTAGTCTCTGCCTCAAACAGCTATCCATCTAGGTCAGGGAACAGCATGATAGAAGGTAAGAAACTATGTGTGAAAAAATAAGGGAAACAATAAGGGAGAGGAGTGGGAGAAATATAAGATGATAGTAAGTTAGTAGTACACCGTGAAATGGGGGAGATGACACAGAGCCTTCAAGGCAAGGTTAAATCCCTCACTACAGACCTGGAAGACAATTATGCAGTCTCATCCACCTTTTTCAATTAGCCTTTAGGAATTCTTCTCTACACATTATAGCCATCTTTTATACAATGGCATTCTGTGAACTGTTATGCAAGAATTATGAGCCAAGTGGAGGAGCAACTATTGGAGCACAAGAGACACTAGCTTTTTCAACCTCATATAGAAATCTAGGATACCTTAAAGTTCAAGGGGAGAAAAACTAGAATGTGCAAAATGAAGAATTAAAAGACAATAACGAAGAGAAAAGAAGAGGATAATAAGACTGTGAGAAACTTTTTTTTTTTTTTTAAAGTCACAGCAACTGTGGACTGGTGTAACGGGGTGTATGTGCCCCAAGTCAAAGGGGTAAACAAAGGACACTGAATGAAAGACCACCCCGATCCCATCATTGCTGGAGCAAGCCTCTCCAGTCGGGTCTAAGCGAGAACGAGAAATAAAAAAACAAGGCAGCAGAACCAACAAAAGTTCCCTTAATTAGTTTCCACACCTGTGAACTTCACGTTTTGACATTTGGCTACTTTTCCGTGAGAGTGAAGAACAACAGGAGGACTGAACCTGATGATCTTTTAAGGTTCCTTCTAGTTCTATAATTCTACAAATATGCTGTATTTGTAATGAAAACTAAAGACTGGATTTTTCTAAATAGATTTCTAGGACAACACTGGACCATGCTGAGTATAGCCCTGAAATAGTCGAAAGCTCAATTTCTTCATTTCCAGGACACCAGATTACCCCAGGTCCATTTTCAGATTGGTAGGAGACAGTGGAAATGCCAGAAGACTGGAGGCATTTTATTATTTGTCATTTTGGAATTGCTTGGCAAAGGAAAGATCTTGGTTCATCATTTATCTGAAGCTATGGCTCCACTCAAAAAGTGCACGGCATTCCGCATGCACAGGTGCTTCAGGGAAGGAAGAGGTGGCAAGTTGTGTGAAGAGTATACATTTATTAGTGGAGAGAGGTCTTACCTGTATTTTTATTGGCCATGTGAAGTTGCTGACATAAACAAAGAAAGTGATGTTGGGATTGTTCCGGAAATCAAATTTCTCATTGGAGAAGCTGTCCTTGTATTCCTTTATGTTGGACTTGGAAATAACTGGAATCTCCTCCCCTGCCTGCGTGCCAGCTGTTTGAGAATTTAAAAAGCAGCAATAAAAATTTGCTTTCAGTGCAGATCTTAAGTGATTTTCAAAGGAAACCAATTATCCTTAGTTATAAAGCTATGGCTGTGACAGTAAAATTAACTATTCAATTGAAAACTGCAATTCTGAGTTGTATTTCATTAGTAGAATCAATGAACACACAAAATATTGCATTGCAAATAATCAGATCAGCATTTAAACAGTTTCCAGTGCACATTATCAAGATGTGAGAATTGGAAAACTGGAGAGGAAAAATCTAAAATTCCTTCCTTAAATTCATTTCTTTACCACATTCCAATTTCTAAAATGTAACATACAGCATTTAATTATTCCTTTAAGTTCAGATTCCGATTTACTTCTCTCTTTTACCTGCAAAACTTGTTGACCAAGTTATGTTCAGATTGAAGTTTTTAGATGCGTTGATAAACATGTCCAGGTCTCTATTTTGCTAGTTTAGAGAGAAAAAGAGAGAGAGCAGAAATGAGTTATTTTTAACAGATGTAATTCCACTCAAATTATTCTGTTTTGAAAGCAACTCTTACTAAAAGTGTTAGAACTAGATTTATTTCACAACATGTTAAATAGACTACTCTTCTACATGTGAGAAGAGTAACGTCTACCAAGACACATTTTAAAGATCTACTGTATAGTAAATAGAACATAGCTCTACATTTTTATTTGCGTCCCCCCCAAAAGTTTGTCAATTTAATTCCCAAACTATATTCTTTCAGGGTTCTTTACAGAGTACACGTAACTAGTTTTTTTTAAATATGGAGAGGAGTGACAACATTCATATATTTTAATGCCGACATATTTAGAATTTTTTAATTTTAAATACTCTGCCTACTCAATAAAGTAATCAGTCCTACATTCTTACAAAAGTCTACTCTGGTCAAGATTTCAAATCATGGTTTTTATTGGTTTTCCTTCAGACTGCCACATGTTATCTCCTCCCTGCCCCCCCACTCCAATATCTGTGCCTTCTTTTATAATACACAATGTAATTTTTACAATACACAGTTATATACATTTCTGATAACTGGGCATACTAACTTACACTAATTTGAGTTCACTATGAAAAGTGCAAGTTTATAAACTGTCACAGTAAGTCATAACAATAAAGGTTAATGGGAAAAGGTGCAAAAAGACTGAATTAGTCTAAACAAAAAAGGTCTCACAAAATAACTCAATGACTGGTCAACAAGAGGGCTGTGTCTACACTGGCATGAATTTCCGGAACTGCTTAAAACGGAATACTATTCCGTTTTCAGTTTTTCCGGAAAAGGAGCGTCTACATTGGCAGGCTGCTTTTCCGGAAAAGCCCTTTTTCCGGAAAAGCGTCTGTGGCCAATGTAGACGTGCTTTTCCGGAAAAGAGCCCCAATCGCCATTTTCGTGATCGGGGCTTTTTTCCGGAAAAGACTACTGGGCTGTCTACACTGGCCCTTTTCCGGAACAGTGTTCCGGAATAAGGACTTATGCCCGAGCGGGAGCAGAATAGTTTTTCCGGAATAGTGGCTGATTTTGTACAGTACAGCGTCGTTGCTTTTCCGGAAATTCAAGGGCCAGTGTAGACAGCTCGCAGCTTATTCCGGAAAAGCGGCTGATTTTCCGGAATAAGTGGCCCAGTGTAGACACAGCCGAGAAGTATGGGACTGGAAATTGGCACCTCAGAAATCAGACCTAACTGGTAGCCTCTTTCCCTCATTATTTTCTCTCTTTTATCCATCACTACTTTTGGGAAGCCCTTAACAATGAGACAGGATGAGGGGGAATACAGATGGATGGATATGAAAGGGAAGGTGACAACTTCATCATGACAGCTACCAACCACACTCTCTCCTGAGACCCTTCATCATCCTGATCCTAGAAGATGTCCTGAACAGAGGAAGGTCATCATTACTGCCATCTCAACTGGATCATGCTAATCCCTAATACCACCTAACAGGTGAGGCTTCTCTCAGACACGTCCTCCTTCCTGGGTATTTTTCTGAATCTCAATATTTCTTCTCTTTCCTATTCCTCTCCTTTTCCCTTTTGTCCAGGTATTTTTCTCACTAGATAATACCGCATATTTTGCAGCAGTGCTGTAAGCCTGATACCAGAAAAAGGCACCTAATGCCCTGAACTTCCCCAACTTACTGTTAAGACCTTGTGCTGTTTCTCTCTCTCCAGCAGTCAAGTTGCAAATGATAACCAACGGCACAGAGAGAAGTTCCTCATAGCCCACTGTGGCCCTACACATTCGGTACTGCAAGGAAACAAGCTAACCACATGGACTGAGGAGGTTCTGGCTACGATGTAGAGTAGCCATGTGCACCATGAACAAAAGTATGAAATGTGAGGTTCCAAAAGAAAAGAGACCACACTCACCTCTTCAGGTGTTGCTACAAAATTGATGGCAGTATAGTAGCGATCGTCCTCTTGGGAAAGGCTGAAGGTGAACTGATAGTCAATAAGCAGAGTATCTGCAAAGAAGGCACCCAAGCAAGTGAAACACCCCTTGAAATAAAACTAGCTTCTGGAATGCAAGCCAGGTATCCTATTGCTTACTCTGAACTAGAAAACAGCTTCTCACAGTAAGAGAGAGTTACAGCATTGTTATAAATTGCCTCCCACTCCCAGAAGAAGTTTGAGTCTGGGAAAGAATAATAAACACTTGAAACACCTCATTATCCAAGCCTTGGAACCCATTACATCCTACCCTAATAAAATTAACCCAAACTTTTTTGTTGTTCTGGGGAGTGCATGTACGCAAGGTAAAAGATTTATATTTTTCAAGTAGAACATCTGATAAAAACTTCCATCCTAAGAGAATTTGGGGGAAGGGAAATGTGGATGACTACTTGTTTAACTACATTTGCTTAGTTTTTGTAGTTCCACCAAATCTAAGTATCTATCAGAAATGTTTATCAGTATTATGCGAGTTTAAGGAAAACCCAAATCTCTCAGCTGGTAGAACACAGTGTCCCCATTACAGCAGTGTGGAGGAAAACATTCGCTCATCTAGCAAACCTGGTGAACCAACCACACTTTGACTACAGTTGGGTAAAGCAAAGACCAGCCTAAGAGGGTAAAATTGCTACTCTGGCTAATACAGCAAGGCTTTTTCCAAAAGGTGGGTTGGGGTTTGAGACCCGCTTACGGTATATCTTACCTTATTTTTCTCTCTTATCCCACTACCCACCCCAAACACGAAAGACACCTAATTCAGTCCACTGTGGTCTCTAAGGGTATATGTAGACTGCAAGGCTATTCTGGGATACGCGCCCACTATTTTAAAATAATTTTTGAAATAACGGATGCGATATTTTGGCATCCCTGTAAACCTCATCCCACGAGGAATGAGGGTTGTCTCGAAATAGTGCTTTATTTTGAAATTTAGTGCCATGTAGACTCGCCAAATTTCAAAATACCCTATTTCAAAATAAAATCTGAATAAGATAAGCAATTTGTGTAGCGCAAATTGTGTATCTTATTTTGATTTTAGAATGAAGTCTAGACTTGCCCTAATAGGCTCAAGCGAGTACACAATGGACCTAAATCCTTCATGAAGTATTTCTGGCTATCACGACAATATACAGCACTGACAAAATTCATCATCATGCCACCCATATACCGGGCTTCAATATTATCATCAAGAGCCCAAGAAGCCTCCCCCAGCATTAGGCAGTTTTCCCTTTCCCGTGTGCTTGGCAAGGTCAACCTGTTTGACAACCCCACACAAGATTATCTTCAAAACCTATCAAGTCAGTGCTGCTCCTCAACTGTCCAAGCTGGATTTTGCATACTTGGAATTTGCACACATCCTTAGAAATCCTATCTGAAACCTTCACTGTGATGTAATTTAAGATTTTTTTCAGCTAATGTCTTTCTACAAGTTTTGTTCTCAAATATTTAAGGGTATGTCTACACTACCCTCCTAGTTCGAACTAGGAGGGTAATGTAGGCATACCTCACTTGCAAATGAAGCCCGGGATTTGAATTTCCCGGGCTTCATTTGCATAAGCGGGGCGCCGCCATTTTTAAAACCCCGCTGGTTCGAACCCTGTGCAGCGTGGCTACACGGGGCACCAACTAGGTAGTTCGAACTAGGCTTCCTAGTTCGAACTACCGTTACTCCTCGTGGAATGAGGAGTAACAGTAGTTCGAACTAGGAAGCCTAGTTCGAACTACCTAGTTCGTGCCCCGTGTAGCCGTGCTGCACGGGGTTCGAACCAGCGGGGTTTTAAAAATGGCGGCGCCCCGCTTATGCAAATGAAGCCCGGGAAATTCAAATCCCGGGCTTCATTTGCAAGTGCGGTATGCCTACATTACCCTCCTAGTTCGAACTAGCGGGGTAGTGTAGACATACCCTAAGAGTGGTGCAATAAGAGTATCCACTAAGATCCTCTGAATTTCAGTAGGATAATGACAGTATTTCTTAACCCATCTGCATTTAAACAGATGCTATGCCGAGTAAAACAGTTGTAACGTATGTGGTCCTAAATATCCAACTAGACATTTACTACTTTCAAGCAAAGAAAAGCAGTTGTACTTACAATAACATGTTCCTTTAAGTGGATTTCCCTGGTATCGATTTTCTACTTCACACCTAAAAAGAATTTTTTTTAAATCAATAATGGTTTTCAGTCTTATTTTCTCTTTTTTTTTTGGTTTGAATCTCTATCCATTTAAAAAAATTATACAACACAGCTTGAGCGGAGAAGATAACTGTATACAATTAAAAACAAAAGGTGCACGTCTGAAGCTGTAATGAGCTATTGAAGAAACCATGGAAACTTGGAAGTTAGAGTAGAAAGCAATGAAACTCAAGTATGAAAATTACAGGAAGGAGAGGTGACTCTCCTTGTGCAGTAATTGGAGTTCTTTGAGATGTGTACCCCTGCAGGTGCTTCATATTAGGTGTGCATGTGAGCTGTGCCTCTGATCAGAGGATTTTAGCAGCAGTGCCCCTTTTGCTCACACCTGTACCCTACCCATCCCTGTGCCCCGTACGAAGGCTTCATAGGGCTGAGTGGAAAAACTGTTCTCGGTTTCTTCTCTAAAACAAAACCCACACAGGAAGTTCCTAGGCAGAGGTGGTAAAGGGTGGGTAGTGGAGCACCCACAGGGTCCACCTTGACGAATTTCAGTTATTGCACAACATGAGTAAGGTCTCCTGCCCTGAACAGAATCCCTGTGGGCTTTCCACTTCAGGTGACTCCAATTCAATAATCCTTTGAGGAGATAGAAGTTTGGGAACAGAGCCCATCACAGATCGTGCATATTTAAGCCAACAGAACATCTCTGAGATTCAGACAGTGATCTAGTAGAGTGGGCACTCACTCTTAAGGGAGATGTAACAACAAAAAACAAACAAAACCACAGCGGGCAATAATACACCCAGGAGATACATCTAGAAAGTTTCTGAGTAAAGATCAGTACTCGACCTATCTGCAATGGAAACTAAGTCTGGGGACTTCATGAAAGGCCTAGACCTATCCAAGTAAAACGATATTGTTCTCAACAGCTAATGTATGAAAAGATGACTCCTAGGCTATGTCTAGACTGCAGGCTTCTTTCGAAAGAGGCTCTTTCGAAAGCATCTTTCGAAAGAGCCTCTTTCGAAAGATCGCGTCTAGACTGCAGGCGGATCTTTCGAAAGAGCAATCCGCTTTTTCGAAAGAGAGCACCAAGCGAGTCTGGATGCTCTCTTTCGAAGACGCCCTATTTACATTGAAGAACGCCTTCTTTCGAAAGAGGAACTTTCGAAAGAAGGCGTTCTTCCTCATAAATTGAGGTTTACCGCCATCAAAAGAAAAGCCGCGTTCTTTCGAATTAATTTCGAAAGAACGCGGCTTGAGTCTGGACGCAGGGGAAGTTTTTTCGTGAAAAGGCTACTTTTCCTGAAAAAACCCCTGAGTCTGGACACAGCCTTAGTGTACAGGGATGCAACTTAGGAGAAAAAACAAAAAGATGAATAGTTTGGTTAAATGCCAGAGGAAATCTTGGGTAAGAATGTTGGAGGAGGTCATAAATAGCTTCTTAGAGAATAAACTTGAGAGGATCTGCAGTTAGATCCCCCATCTCCCATTCCTTTGAGCAGAAATGACTACCATCAAGAAGGTCATGTTGATAGAAAAATATTGCAGCGAGCGTCTAGCTCATGGCTCAAAGGGCTGTTTCATGAGATGTTTACTTGAGAGGCTGAAACCCCAAAGCAGCGTATGGGCTCTCATTTGTGGGGAAAGATAAATTCCTTTATGGATCTCACTGTGGTTAGATAGTGAACAAGCACATGGAAAGCTGTTATTGCTGCTAAATTAACCTTGTTGGAAATCAGAGGCACCTACATTTTTGAGATTCAACAGGCAGTTGAAGAAAAAAAATGATTGGACAGAAAATAGCACTGGTGACAAAGATTATAACTTCTCCATTTCTGATCGTAAGTATGTCTATTAGATTCCCTTCTGCTGTTTAACAATATCTTTGTACCTCTGATGAGCATATAGTCACTTGTCCAGAGAACCAATAAAGAACCAAGATGGGGGTAAAAAGTCTAACCCACATCCGGAGACAACCTTGGAAGTTTTATATCTGTATCTGCCACTGAGGATAAGAGGCGAGTCTGATAAGGTTCGGAAACCAAACTTACCGGTATCTTGGCCAATTTTGGGGCAATCAAAATTATTTTGGTTTGGTCATGTCTGTTCTTGAATACAATAGAGTTGAAGCATTTGTATAGAGAAGACTTTGTCCATGTAACGAAAAAAGCAGCTCCTAGAGACTGGGGATCAAGACCCTCTCTGGAACAAAACTTCCTGAACTTTGTGCTGTGGCCAAAACAAAACAAAAAAAAAACCCACCCTCTAGAACAGTGGTCTCCAACCTTTTTACACCCAAGATCACTTTTTAAATGACAGACCAAGCCAAGATCTACCGCCCCGCCCCTTCCTTTAAGCCCCGCCCTCTCTATTCTCCTCCTTTCCATCATTTGCTGTCCCCAATCCTTATACTGCTACTTTAAAAAAAATTCCCACCATTCCTTGCAGCTACTCACCTATGCTATTGCTCGGGCTTAATGAGGAAATCTAATGTAAATGTACTGCGCAGGCGCACAGTTCAGAGAGGGCTCAAGAGCTACTCTTAGAGCCCCTGAGATCTACTGGTAGATCACGATCTACTGGTTGGTGACCACGGCTCTAGAAATTTCCAGCTCAGGAGTGTTTTATTAAGCACTCAACAGTCTAACTCCTCTCTGAAATTTAGGGTCAAATATCTGCTCAGATCACATACCATGGTGTTTTGTACACCTGGGAGGTAAGAAGTCCAATGACTATCCAAAGATTTACTGCTCCGAGGCAAAGTGAGAGGAACACACTCTACGATAAATCGATTTAATATATGCATGCTAAGTTGTCTACCATGATATTGGTGCACTCCTTTTTGAGTAGGGGAAGGAAGTGGAAGAAAGCATTTTTGGCCACTCTTAATTCCAACAGACTGAAGTGTAAGTAGTATGCCTGTTGTGGCCATTTTCCATGGCCCACGTGAGGATCTCAGCAAGGCCAATGGAGGGATACCATAAGGCATGAGGAGAAGATTTCACTGCTGATCATCCCAAAATTTGGAAGGCAAGAGTCTGGGGTCCTGCCTCTGCAACAGGAAGCAATGTCTCCTATAGATCCTTGAATCAACAGGTCTGAGTTTGAGTCATAATGCTCTTCCATCTTGTACGAGAAGTGTAAACCCCTCCTCGGGGAAAGTTCAAGAAGAGGTAAGTCTGCCAGGAACAAAGGCAATTGGTGAACCAGCCAACCTCATTACTGAGAGGTGTCCAGAGGCTGCAAGGAGCAGACACTCAGGCTCATTTGGTACCATGACATCCTTCAATTACTGGAATTCCTACGGAACTGGCTCTGGAGAACTCAGTATCAGCAGTGATGGTGTTGAAGGGGTTGAGGATTGCATTGAAGGTGGTCTCCTGGGAGTGGAAGTCTTTGGTGCCAAGTATAGGACTTAGCTAAAGTACCTAAAGTACTCAGATGCTCACTACCACTCCTCTGAGGGCCTAATATCTCTGGTAACCAGACCCGCTTGAAAGGGAACTCTGTTTTGCTCTTCTTATCTCCCTTGTTAAGCTTAGAGTGAGAAACTCTCAGTGCTGGCAGCATGATTATCAGTGCCTCTGCCAAAGAGAGCCTTGGAGATCCGCATTCTAATTCCATCTTCTCCTTGGAAGCAGTCAGTGACCATGATCTCAATGACAACAGAGCACTCCCATATATGGAGGGTCCCTGCACAGAGAATGTTTCCTCATAGATGCCAGGATCTGAAGCTCATTTTAAGGACTGCTTCATCATTAATTGTATATATTTCATCTCCCTGATTTTGCAGGAATTTTCTTTTGAAAGAAAACATACTTTACACTTGCTGGTGGGTGCACAATTGGTTAAAAGACTAAACTCAAAGAGCATAGAACTGTCCAGTTGGGAGGTCAGGGTCGGACACATGTAGTGGGGTCCCAAAGGACTCTGTCCTGGGCCCAGTACTAGTTAGTATTTTCATTAATGACTTGGATAATGGAGCAGAGAGTATGCTCATAAAACTTACTTGATGACACCAAGCTACCACTTGGAAGGACAGGATTCAAATTCAAAACAAATGTGATATACTGCAATCCACAGGAGGAAATTCAATAAATACAAGTGCAAAGTAATTCACTTAGGAAGGAAACATCAAATGCATAACTAGAAAATGAGGAATAACCGTCTAGATGGGAATACAGGGGGAAAAAAAGGGATCTGGAGACTGTAGCAGATAGCAAATTAAATATGAGTCAACAATGTGATACAGTTACAAAAAAATATGAATGTCATTGTCATGTGCATTACAAAGAATGTAGAGAATAATGCATGAGAAGTAATTGTCCTTCTCTAATTGGCACTGGTGAAGCCTCAGCTGGAATACTGACCCCAGTTCTGGGCCTCACATATGAAGAAAAAAGGGGGGAATGGACAATGTTCATACAAGAGTTATAAAAATTAAAAGGTTTTTAAAAAATGAGGAAAGATTCAAAGAATCAGGGATTTGAGCGAATACAACTGAGGAAAGACTGTAGGAGCATGACAGATAGACCAAGATACCTGAGGAGACCACACCAACGACTTCTGATGACAGGGATGTGATAATCCTCAATACGTTAAGTGTGAATATAAAAAGAGAACGTGGTCAATTGTTCTCCAAATCCACTGAAGAAAGCACAAGTAGTAAAGACCTTAATCTGCAGCCAAGATGATTTAGGTTGGATATTAGGAAACCATTTCTAACTGTAAGGATAGTTAGAACCAAAACAAGGGAACCAAGGGAGGTTATGGAATTCTCATCATTGGAGACCTTTTAATAACAGGTTGGACCACACATGTGAAGAATGGTGTAGATTTAGTTGGCATCACGTCCATGTAGGGGGCTGAATTTGATGACTTCTGAAGGCCCCTTCCAGCCCCATATTTCTATGATTACAGTAGTGCTTAAAAATAGGTTTCCCATTATGCTAGGTGCTGTACAAACATAAGTCAGTCTCTGTCCCACAGAGCTCAAAACACCTCAGGTAAGACAGATGAAGAATGAGGTCGTATGAAATCTCTTTACACCCTTACACTTTGTGACCGTTTACACCTCACTGTACTCCTTTAAAACAGAGTTTGCTCAAATCTTTCCAACTTATTTCGGATTGATCTACATTTCCTACACATTGTTCTCCAACCCTGTAGGAACTGCTTAGAGTGCCCTAAAACGAGAATTTATATTTATTTAAAATAATTATGGATACATGCAGCAGTATCTAAATTCTGATAAAAAAGTTAGTTAAATATTAGCACTGGGAAACATGCATAGCCATACTAAATACCCACAATTTTCAATATTTAGAATTAGTTTATGCACCGCCTTCAATTAGCAAACCTTTATAAGAAATGGCAACTCACAGTTGACACTCATCTCCTTTAATTCCTTTGGTAGTACAGAAACACTTTCCTGTGTTTGTATTACAGATGGAGGCATGCCCATTACACTTACAAGCTGTGAAGGAGATAAAAAAGTAGTTTTGAGTAAAAGTCAGGATAGGTTTGTTTATCATAGAATCACAGAACACTAGAACTGGAAGGGACCTCGAGAGGTCATCAAGTCCAGTCCCCTGCCCTCGCAGTAGGACCAAGCACCTAGATTGTTCCTGATAGATGTCTGTCTAACCTGCTCCTAAATAGCTCCAGTGATGGACATTCCACAACCTCTTGGGCAATTTATTCCAGTGTTTAACCACCCTGACAGGTAGGAAGTTTTTTGTCCTATCCTCAGAGACCAAGGAGAACATTTCCCACCCTCCCTCCCTGTGACAGCTTTTTAGATATCTGAAAACCATTATGTCCCCTCTCAGTCTTCTCTTCTTCCAAACTAAACAAGCCCAATTCCTTCAGCCTTCCTTTATAGCTCAAGTTTTCTAGACATTTATTTTTGCTGCTCTTCTCTGGACCTTCTCCAATTTCTCCACATCCTTCTTGAAATGTGGTGCCCAGAATTGGTCAATGTTTACAATACCAAACAACAAGATTATTTTACTCAGACTCCTGACAAACATTTGGGAGAACAGCTCTGAGAACAAGTCAACACCTCTACTCTTCTTTTGGGGGCGGAAGGTTTCTCCAGGAAAAACAAAGATTTAATATTCCTGGTTTTTCCCATGTTAGTCAGTTTTCTCTGTATTTATTTGGAAAGGTACAAGAAAATTTTTCTTTGCAGTTAATTTAATACAAGTCATACTTTCATAGATTCTAAGGCTAGAAGGGATCAGTGTAATCGTGTCGTCTGATCTATATATTGCAGGCCAGCGAACATATCCAAAAATAATTCTTAGAGGATATCTTCCAGGGAAACATCCTATCTTTGTCAGTGTCAGAGAACCCACCCTGGCTCCTTGTAGACTGTTACATTGTTTAATTACCCTCCCTGTTAACAACCTATTCTTATTTAAAGTCTGAATTTGTCTTGATTCAACTGTCACCCTCTGACTAATTTTAGATCTTTCTTTGCTTGACTGAAGAGTCCCTTAGTAAATATTTGTTCTGTTAGTATCTCTTACAGATTTTAACCAACTTACTCCTTCACTGTCTCTGTTAAAATCAACAGTGTATGGCTATAAAGCATGTTTCCTGATTGTTTAAGAACTCTCATGGTTTTTCACTGAACCCTCTCCAATTTATCAACATCCTTCATGTTATCTGAAATTAGATGAAAAGCTATCCCAGTTCCTTTCAAATGGTCTCTAGATCCTTTTGTGAGCTGTCCACACAAAGAACTGAAAGGAAGGCTCATATTTGTGTACCTCCACAAGTGATAGCACTCGGTGCATGACAGGGAAATATACATGGCTTCTTGAACGAATACTGAAATACATAATTCCAGGAGTATAAAAGCAGTTTCTTCCATCTCCTGTTGGAACAGCGTTCCTCTACTCGTTGGAAATTATTTGACCTTATCAGGGTGGATTGGTTTAAATTAAACTAATTTACACCACTGATTTTCATCATGATTTAAATAGGCAAGCAAAAACCTTTGATTTAAATCACTAATTTTAATTGTATTTTGCATTTGTACTTTTTTCGTCAAAGGTTAAGTCTCTTTAATTCATTCAAACAAGCTTAAACGTGCTGAATGCATAAGAAAAAATATAAAATTTTATCTAAATATTTTGCATGTAAAACTAACTGATTTATTAGACTGAATTATTAGCTGTAATCAGCCAACTGAACTGATTGTTCTAGTCACCCTGCCCTTCAAGATTTTAAAACTACAGGTTGTACTTCCTTTAACTGAGACTCTTCGGTCCAGCAACATCCGTGGTCCGGCAGGACCAGGGATGTTCCTGGACCTGAGAGCCCAGTTATAGGGCGGTTGGGCTATGGGACAGGAGCAAGGCGGAGGGAGCTGGCAACTCACCTGCGAGCCCCGGGAGGGAAGGGGAGTGTGGGGGAGGCACGCAGCTGAGTGGGCTTTCCAGCGGAGAATTCTGCTCCCTAGGAGGGACCAGGAGGGACCAGGGGTTGGCAGCGGCTGCAGAGCTTCGGCCCTGGCCACAGCCAAGGAGCGCCATATCTGGCTGCAGAGCTCTGGGTTTGGTAGTGGCTGTGGAGCTCAGGGTCCAGCAACGGCTGCGGGGCTCCAGCTGTAGAACTCAGGGTCTGGCTGCAGCTGCAAAGCTCTGACACCGACCATGGAGCTCGGAGTCTGGCAGCGGCAAGTAGGAGCCCCAGCCTGTGGAGCCATGGCCAGGCAGGCAGCAACAGTGCCAAGCTGGAGCCCCTCCCTTGGTCCGGCAAATCCCCCCGTCTGGGTCCGGTCAGGTCCCAAGGATGCCAGATGAGGGAGGTCCTACCTGCAGTAGATCTCATACTCTTACAACTATCCATAAATTCAAAGAGGAAAACAATCTTTCCGGCTTTTTCAACTCCTGATTTTTTTACTTCTAAATGAACAAATCATTAAAAGTGAAATGATTAAATAAACTGAAAACAAGAACTTCATCTGCATAGGAACAAGAGATTACTGGTGTCAAACACGGATTTAGTTCCTCCACAAATGGGTTTCAGATGCTTAGGCAGTGATTTCCACCAATTGAGCAGTTCGGTTTTCTTTAAAATTTGACAACCAACATACATGGCTTATTATTTCTTCTGAATTTTCTTACGAACCACAGATCAGAACTCCCATAGAGCAGAGCTCCTCTGGCTTTTTCCACAATGACGACCACAAAATACAGAGATTCTCTCAGGGACAATCTGCATTCTCGTTCACTGTCATAAGGGCAAACTCCCGCCTCATGTATGACTGTATAACATCTCAGTGGCAGCTACTGCCCCATTCGCACGGATAAGGAAAGGATTTGTGCAGTTTGACTGCCTTTCAGTGCAAGTTGCCAATTCATGGGGGCAAGCGGAGCTCCTTATCACCAGCCAGGTACCTGGAACATCAACAAATGTTCCAGCCAGCACCATTTTAGGATCTTTGCCAGAAAAGAAACATATCTGATCTCACAGATAACAGAAGTGCCCAGCGAACGTCACAGTCTCTGGCTCGTCTCTTTTTATTCATTACAGAAAACTCTTCTTGGGGGAAGTTTCCTGGAGGTAGGGATAGGTGGGAGGATGCTCTCTAAAGACTGACTGGAAACCTTCCCCTGCGTGCCTCTTTAAACCTTAATCCTCGGGCTGCAGATCATGGGACTCAGCACTGGAATTATCAGGGTGTGCAGCACAGAACCAGCTTTGTACAGCTGATCAGAGTAGCTCGGCCAAGGCAACAGGAACACGAAGATGAGAGTTCGGAAGAAGATGGAGATGGCTGTGAGGTGGGGCGTGCAGCTGGAGATGGCCTTGTACCTGCTCTGTTGAGAGGGGATCCTAATGAAGGCTGTAAGGATGCACTGAAAAGATCAGCAGAGTCAGGAAGGACCGGACACCAACAACATAAGCCAAGGCTAGGATAACCACCTCTGTGCTCTGAGTCTCAGAAGAACTTCACCAGTGGCATGACGTTGCAAGAGAAACCGTCAACCTAACTGGCTCCGCAGAAGCACAAAAGGTTGTACGACACATGAGCTATAATATAAGCTGTTTCTGTATGATCCTCAGATAAACAGGCTGGTCCCTACCCTTCAAAAAAGCGTACATTATTCTATGTCAAATTGTACATCGAATTCTGTGTCTCAGAAAAATACTAATTCAGGAGTTAGAACTAAATGCTGGGAGTAAAACGCATGCCTTTATGCCTTGGCCTGCCAGCTCATTCGCCGATTCATTGCATCGCCTGAGCCACTCATAACTCACTCTCTCAATGCACCCTACGTGAAGTCATTTTAAGAATACCAGCAACAATAATTCCCACATGTTGCATGGTCTGCTGTTATATTACGTATATATCATCAGACCTACCATATTTATTTCCCAGTACCTGTTTGCCTAAAAAATACCTATTTTGGCAACCAGTATCTTACACTTTCAGAAAGCTTTCTATTCTGAAGGACCTCAAAGCAACTTTCAATATTAAATGTAATTCCAACAGGGATTCATTGACTCTACCCCAGGTAGCCAGCCATTTTGCAATGAAACAAGGCAATATTTTAACAATGCACAGCAGTCTGATGATAAATAAAACAAAAGGAAGAATTTAGATATTTTACAGTAAGGGACAAATTCCAGTCTAATTAGCTACCACGACACTGGGATTAATATCACTCCTTTAAAGGAAAAAGGAACAATAGAATTTTTAAATGATCCACAATGGCTTACGAAGTTGAAAAATGGAAGAGATCATTACGATAATCTAATATGACATCCTGAACACAACAGGTTTCAACAAATGATTCCTGTGTTGTGCCCAAAACTTTGGCTGAAGTAGAGCATCCTTGTTAGTAGGACATCTAATCTTGATTTAAGTAACTCAAGTCTTATGTTTCATCTGAAAGAAGACATTTCCTGCAGTAAACTTCTCCTCAGCAAAAATAACCACAGTCCGGAAGTCTGTACAACCTTAATTTAGCTCCCCTGGGCCTGTTATGCTAATTGTTTTTAATTACAAACTCCCATGCTATTTTCGTCTCCCTAGGATTCCTCTCTCATTAGGCACAAAACATGGTTTTAGGGATGTTGAAATGTGTTTAAGTAACCGTGTAACTGCTGAAAATTTCAGTCCTTACATGCGAGGGGCAGGCAGCTCCGTAGGAGCTGGTGTACCTGTGTGTAACCATGAAGATTAACCTATGAGCCCAGGTTCATTGGTTAACCATGGACATGGTTACAGTTTCACATCCTTAATGGGCTGCACCCCTTATTCTGCCTCTCCCATAATTCATATAAACAGAAGGGCTGAATTAACATTGAGAAGACAGCCTTCAAATTTGGCATTTCCTAATTGTTGAGTGCTTGACTTTGCAATGTCAATGTATTTTAATTTAGTTAGGATATGGAATACATGAGATGGTCTACACTGTGAGGGACCGGATGAGCATTCTGATACTATAGTGACAAATTGCAATGTAACACCTCCTGAGATATTGACTGTAAATAAAGATCTTGCAACTTCACTTACACTGGCATGTTCCTCCATTGGTAGGGTCGCCATAGTATCCAGATATACAAGTTTCACAGTGTTTGCCAGTTGTCAGGTTCTCACACTTTTCACAGATGCTTTCGTTGACACACTTACTGTGCCCATTGCACTGGCAGGCTGAGGGAACAAAGAGATACTTGGTAGTTGTGCTCAAACGCAGCGCTTCACACAGTGTCCAAAGAGCCCCGCCAGAGTCAGCCTCTTAGCCGAGTTATAAAGGAAACTACCGCAAGTTCTGGATTGTGAAGTTCCGGTTCCCAGGCTATGGGCTGTAACCTCGGAGATCATCACAAAGATGATCCTTCCCAATTTAAAAAGGTAAAGCAGCACAAAATATAATTGTTTACCACCGTATACAATAGAAATAGTGTTCGGACTAGGCTGGACGCAACACTTGGGAAAGATTCATGGAATTGGAGGGAGGAAGTTACATAATTCTGGGATCTCCACTACATAATTCCAAGAAAATATGCTGCATAAGAAACTGGGCATTCCTAATAATCAGCTCAACATGTTGGTTAGAAAACTGGAACTGTATTGCTTCTCACCTCCATTCACCCCTCCTATTTAATATACTCAAAAGTGATTAATATAAAGACTAAGACACTGTAGTCTGGGTGTAGATTCCTGCTTGAAAAACAAATGTACATTCTTTGAGCATTTTCCACTATTTCTCCTTAGTTTAATAACAGAACAATATAATTTATTATTTTTAAGCATTCCATCTTTCATCCTGAGTGTAAGTTTTATCATTTCTGAAATGTTGCAATTATTAAAAACAATTTTGCTAAGTTACCTGGACACTGAATAAAAGACCAGTTGTATTTGTTCTCTGCTGGACACATGCTGACATTAAGGATGGGTTCCATGTAGTGTTTTCCTGTTGTTGATGGAGACGGTATCTTTACTGGGCCTCTGTAGGAGCCTTCCATGCACTTCCCCTTTCCGGTATTACTGGGATCGGTACACCAACCACAACCCGGCTGTTCCAAACAGTGACCACATGTGCAGTAGCCGGAACAGTTTTCAGCTTTGAAAATAAATGTCCAGCGATAAAAGAAACCATTGCATACCTCACAAGTTAATATTTGAAATATGAATCTTTGTACGCCTTTTACTGACTTTCGTACTGATCCTTACAAGCTCAAATCAACATCAATTCTCAAGTTCTAAAATATATTTATCATTTATTTCTATTGGTGTATTTAATCTGACAATCTCAAAACTTGCTTTTCAGGGTTATTACAGACTACATAAACCTAAAAAATGGACTGATATCCAAATGAGTAAAGTAAGGCACAGAGTCTAAATCATTTAACCAATTACAGAGCAAGCCAATAAACAGCAGAGAAAAACCCCACCCACCTCCTTTTTAAAAATTAAAGAATCCACACACTAAAATGTTAATTCTAATGTTAGAATTAACTATATTAATTATAACCACTTTGCTTACAATAAAAAATTAGAAATATGAGATCTGCGCTCTCCAAATGAAGGAAACCCAAATTTAATATCAGAGGGGTAGCCGTGTTAGTCTGAATCTGCAAAAGCGGCGAGGAGTCCTGTGGCACCTTATAGACTAACTGAACTGTAGGAGCATAAGCTTTCGTGGGCAAAGACCCACTTCATCAGATGCATGTCAAATTTAATGTGATTAATCAAGGAGATGTACCCTATTTATACATGAGCCATACTCAGTCTACTATCACATGCTTCTATATCAAATAGAAACCTAAATTAGGAAGTGTTATGAAGGGAATTTGTTCTCAGTGTACCCTTCTCCACAACGCCACTTTGTAAAACTTGAGCACAGCACCATGCAGACAGACAAATTTTGAATGCAAACTTGACAGTTAGGGTGTGTCTAGACTACAGGGTTTCATTGACAAAAGTGGACTTTTGTCAACAAAACTATACTTGCGTCTACACTACCGCTGAGTTCTGTCAACATAATGTCGACAGAACTCGGCAGTTTTGTCGACGGCAGTAAACCTCATTCTATGAAGAATAACGCCTTTTGTGGACAGAGTTCTGTCGACAGAAGGCATTATTGCATCTACGCTGTCCTTTGCGTCTACACTCTCACGTCGACAAAGTGGCTTGCTTTGTCGACAGAACTGGATGTAGTCTAGACGTTCTTTGTTGACAAAGCCTCTGTTGACAAAAGCCTGTAGTCTAGACGTACCCTTAGGGTTTATATGGAATCACTAATGGAAGGGTATTCTATCCCTCGAGGTATGTGATGATCCCTCAAGTCCAACACCCTGCTGAACAAGGATGTAAATTACACATACCCATTAGATAGTCTTCAGTTCCTAGTTAATAAAGGTCACTCTTTCAGTGAGGACATAGAAATTGTCTTATTTGCAGGATCAAACTCAATATTGTGCTCTTCTATTTCAATACACAGTTTCATTCAATCAAAAATTTCATCATGAATAACTTGAAGAAAGATTTGCTGTACTCAGAAATGACTATAATGCCTTTCTCTCTGAACTATTTAATTCTTGGCAGAGTTTGCATTTTGACTTCAGAGAAAGAACAATACCCTTCCATTACTTTGCTCCATTCAATCACATCTCCTATCACTTGACTCATCTTTACGCATGTGGACTAAAAATACCGACTCCCAGTTTATGAATTAATGATTCAAAAGTAATCATTTTACAGTATGTCTAAGCAATTTTCATACTCAAAGGAAGAATGAAAAGAAATAGTGTAAAACAAAAAATGCAATGTGCTAGCCAGCTTCATACAGAACTGTATTATCAGACTTCATGATCAGCCTCCAGCAGTTCCTAGATACTAGAATACTCAGTGCCCTAATTTCCCCTTCTCAAATTGTTTCACTATAATTCAGTCCTCCCCGTTAACTACACCCTTTCCTATCATCAATGATCCTGCCCATTGCCGCAAGGCTCCAACACAATTCTATAACCTTCTTAAGGTTTCATGCCATCCTAGAATGAGACCCTTGATGGGCTTGTACGGGGAGATTTCGGCAAATCCAGTAATGTGCCTGAACCACTACTGCTTAAACTTTAGCAATTACGTGAACAGGCCCAAATTAGACCCAGACTGCGGCTTCCACATGACCAAAGTCAGGGAGGGGGAAAAAAAGGGAGTGTAAGTGCCACAAAGATGGCAGCTTAACCCCGTGTCCTTCTTGAGGCCCAAATCTCTAGTGAAATAGCGGAGCTATACATTTAGAAAAATAGGAAGTTTGTCTAAATGCCCTAAGACATACATTCATCAGGACCCCCGAGTCTCTGGAAAAGAAGAAAATGCATCTGGTGAAAGTGATGATCAGAAGAAAACCTCTTGCCTAACCTTTAAAAAGTGCTTGCCTAACAAGTTTTTGAGTGACATGTTATTGTAATACTAATGGATAAATAGGGAAGGAAAGTTTGAGTTAGAGGGACAATTTTGGGGAACATTTGGAGGGACGCCTTGAGAACTCCTTGAGGAATCTTCCATCTGGACCCATCTTCGTCTCCATTGGCAGACGGAAGACTGGCCATTGGAAGCCTGCCCAGTCCCTCAAGAGCCACACTCAACTTCGGTAACTATCGAGGGTGGGGGTGTTTTATTAACCTGTTGCAGACATGTGTAAGTGCTTGAGACTAAATAAAGTTTAGCTTTAAGTGAAAGCACTCTTGTGTTGTCCTATATGTACCATCCATCTATCGGTCGGACAACCGTGTCTCTCCTGAATTATTTCCTGACACCACCTCGCAGAGAGTAAAAGTTACCGAGAGGTTTGGGTTGAAAGAACCCCGGGTAATAGGCTTATCATTGCCATTTAACTTTCAGAATAGTGATCCTTTTAATTCACAGATCAAACTGGACATGAGTATCTTTAACTTATCAAAAATATTTTACATATGTTGTGCTTGTGTAAACAATCAGCAGGACACGTTCAAAAAAAATCAAAACATTCTGTAAGACTTTGATATGTTTTCTTCCCAGAAAAAGTTTTCACAGCCCTATTTGGGAGCCTGTGTTATTTGCTGTTTAAGTTAAGCATGAAGCAGGATTGTGCCTTTCATGAAACGTAGCATGTTCAAGGATTGGTCCTGAAATTTGTGAAGTTCCTCAAGACAAGGATCTGTGATTTCTCTAATACTGTATAACTGCTTATGATCTTGTCGTCTTAAATTTGTTAGCAATTCATGCAAAGTCAAACTTCCTTAGACCATCTTTACAAACACAGAGGAAATTACTTACGTGGACAACTGCTCATGGTGTACCACTCCAAACACTGACCATATGGGAAAGAGGCCACGTAAGCATTTGAATCCACACACTGTTTCATGTTACTGCACCACATGCATTCAGAGCTGCCACTTGTGCATTCTCCACACATCATCCTAAGGGCACAGGGCGTGCGACACTGCTTGGCACTATGGTTAGCTAGGCATTGAGAAACAACACTCAGTGACACATGAAACTATATAACATAATATTCTATTTAGTTTCTGACCATAACAGACCCTTATATACTTGCACAATTTATTATAATAAAAAAAAAAAAGGCGAATCACTCCGCATCAAGCCAAATTCCACAGTTCAATGCAACAAATATACCAGAGCTGGGTAAATACTGGATTGTTTTGGTTTCCTAGTAGCACTGAAAAAAGCTCAGTCTCACGCTAAGCCAAAAATAAAATGTGCTCAAATTTGTTGGCGAATCAGGAAGTAAAAAACAAGCTGAGTTGAATTAAACAACACATTTAGATTAACGTAATTTGAAATTTGTTTGCTCCAATTTTCAGTATTTTGATAAATGCAAAGGAGGACTGGATTCTCAATGTGTGGTAGAGAGAGAAGATGACCTCAATTATCTTCACCCTTTTGATAAGGGTACTTTCTGGGGTTCAATTCTTCCTTCTGCGGATAAAGTATTTGAAATTGGGTCTCCCCCGCTTATGGGATATTCTGATATGGAGCTCTCTCAGGCCATATCTACACCACCAGCTAAACCAGCACCATTGCAATCAATGTAGTGTTACTGATTTAGCGGGTCGGGTGAAGACACACCAAGTCAATGGGAGAGTATTCTCCTATCAGCAGGTCTACTCCATCTCCCCAAAACATATGTTGATGGGAGAGCATAGTGTAGTATAAACACTGCTGTAAGTCAACCTATGTTTTCTTAGTTACGTAACTAAACAAGTGTAATTTAACTCTTACAGCATTAGTATAGGCCAGCTCTCAGGCTCCCCAACTGAATCTGTTCTACTCTGTATCAAACATTAACACATCTCTGAAGCAGGGATATTCAAACTCTGGTGTCTCACACTCTAGGGGAGGACCCTAACCCCTAATCAATACAGTCATTCTCACTCTCTTTGTCTGGCTCAGAGACTATTAATTGTCTTGATGAATGATTACAAATTGCCACTATGCATTTGTCAATGCACTCCTCTGCTTTTGTCAAAATGCCCAGAACTGAAACAAACATTTTGAGTCTGCTCAAAACAAAATGACATTGGAAAAGGTTTTGATATTTTTGGTTTGGTCAAGAAACTATGCGATTAACTCACGCCCAGCCCACTCTGTGAAGTTTTGGGTTGGCCAAAACTGCATTGTTCAGCAATTAGTCATTTGCCAATACAATTAGCCCAACTCTACTGCTAATTGAAAAATCCCTCAAAATTCAGTTTGAGTATTTTTCATCAGTTAGTTGTTGCTGAACTCTGTAATTTCATATGTAAAATGGCTATGATGGTGACACCTGGAAAAACTTTACAATTTGAGATCCAGAGACAACAGGAAATATATAAATTACTGTAATTCAGTTTTCTGTAATTATGAATTATCTTCAGTGCAAATGGAGAGTACAACCTGCATGTCTCATTGCTATTCATATCTTTATAATGCTGTATATATGTTATTCATAAAGTCCTCATCACACTACTGTAAAGTTAACAGTGACAGTATTTTACATGTGGAAAAGCAAGATCAAGGTTAAGTAACTTGACCAATTCTATAGATCAAATATGTATCAATTGTAACTCAAGAATTTTAAGGCTCCTCCTCCTGTGTTTAATCCACTAGGCCCACAATGTGGACTGACCATTCTCAGACAAACAAGAGACCACGTTAAGTTTTAAAGTAGTTATAGACTAGTTTAAAATGCTGTGAGAATGTTAACTTAGAAAACAAAAGAGTCACAATTCAAGTTTCTGCAAATATCTTCATCTCGGACTGTATTCTGCCATAGCACAAAGCAGGGTTTAGAGTGGGTGGCTCATTTAGATTTATGTATTCAGACAACCTTTCTAAAGAATTAAAAAGAAGGCTCTAACTGTTATTCAGTATAACTATTTCAAATGGAGGGTTAATAGACAAAGTGGTTTTAAACATACACAGTTCCAAAAATGATGGAGGACTTTTCCAAAAGCAAATAGCCTCATTTTTCACAGCTTTCATATTTGTCAAACGTCTTGCTCAATTAACTTTAAACTTTGAAAAAATTATTCTCTGACTAGACAACATGCACACACAAAAATTACAGTATAGAGAACTTATTTTTTAGAAAAGAAAATTGTTCCATACCATAATTAACCTGAATTTCACATTCAGATACACAATTGAGAGAACAACAATCTCACCAGACAGCTGCCATTTTTTTTAAATGTCTAATTCTTGAACAGAATAACTAAACAAGGCTATTGTTCAAACTGGTTTGTTTAGTTACTGAATGATGCAAACATTCAATATTTAACTGGTGGGATCTTGTTTGTATTACTAAAAAAATAAATACTTCTCAACTAGTTCCCCACCAAAAAAGACAGCATATTCAGCAGTAGCATAGTTACCAGGCCTTTCACAGACACTGCCATTAACTTGGTTGATACATGTTGCTGCCTTCAAGCCCTGCTGGTAAGGCTCAGCTAAATATCCACAAAATCCAGCACCACTCGGTTCCCCAGGCAGCCACTGGAGCGAGGTGTTTGTAAATGGAGACATGTCTTCCCAGCACCAGTACGACACATTGATCTTCCGCAGCCCAACCCACGGGGTCAAAGTTTTGGGCTAGAGATAAAATAAAGGTTCAGTTGAATGAACATCACAATTTTATCACTTCACAGAGTTAGGAAGCAGGGCTTAAAAAAAAAATAACATCGTGCAATGTGTACGAACCACTCTACCAGATTTGGAGGAGCAAACATTAATTAAGGGCATATTGTTCGCTCAGTCCCAATGGAGTTACAGAGAGCATGAAATGGATAATTAATTTCTTCAGGCATGTGCCTTATTTATCTCATTTAAAGCACACTCCCTCCTATCTCCCAAACTACTTGATACTTTTTTAAATAGCTAAAAATGGTAAGCACTAGAGAGGAGGCACAACGGATTTAATATATTAAACCTGAACTAAAGATATTAAGAGGTGGATAACTGGCTAATAGTGTGGTCGATACAATTTGTATCGACTACGCGATTAGCTGATAAGGGAAGGCTCGTGCCAGGTCTGGAACCAAACCCCACAGAGGCTCTGCATTTTAAATGTAGTAAAATCAACTACACTTAAAACGCAGAGCTGCAGTGGGGGTAACTACCAGACCTGGCACGAGCCGGGACTGAGCCAGGCTTGCTCAGTCCCAGCTTGTGCTGGGTCCAGCAGCCCCTGTCTGCAGGGGCTGGCCAGGAACAGAGGGGATAGATAGGGCCTGCTCTGCCTGGGCCTGCCATAAGCAGAGGCTTCTTCGTGGCAGCCTCTCCTGCCCCCCGCACTGCTGCCTCTGTTGGGAAGGCAGTACTGCAGAAATGGTGCTGGGGGAACCGGCTTTTAAGCTGGCTCCCCACAGTGACAACTCCTGCTCCTCACCCTCCTTGCTGCCTCTGATAAAGAGGCAGCAAGGGGAGGGGGATGTGAGAAGTCAACATGACTACCCAATAAGCCTAGGCTTATCAGGTAGTCGACTACTCACTCACATCCCTCACCTGAACAATCTGAAATTAACAACAAGAGTTGGCCTGAGATGCTTGTAAGTGTACTGTAAAAGACTAGAAATAAAAACGGTAATTTTCTGGGGTGACTGTTACACAGACTGTAACAGTGGCTTAAATACCAGCTACAAATAGTTTATCTAAACAATGAATGGAAAGTTACTGTTATTGAAAGGCCCCACAAAACTATCCACCTACTTCAAACATTTTACATTCACTTCATTTAACCCTGCAACACTTACTAGAGCAATGCAGGCTCTCAATGCCTCTGGAAAAAAAAACAAGCCATGTTCTTGTTGAGGAACTACAAATGAACAGATAAGCTGTGGTCACTCAACTCTTAATGAGCAAGCACACACTCTCAGTAGGTCATTGTCCGAATCTAACCAGCACATCACTGAAAGGCAGAGTTCAAATACCAGGTGCAGTAAGACTTTGTAACACAGCTATTTTTAGAAAATAGAAAAACTTGCTAAAACATACAAATATCAACTAAAACCAAAAGATTTCTCAAGGATCTGCATGGCTTTAAGTTCTTCGCCATTATCAACTCTCTAAGCGATAAAATAACCAGGGGTAAGTGAATGACATCCTTTCTAGAAAAAGCCCAAGTGTTATTAGAGAGTTTATGGGAATAGCCATCAAATGTATTTCTTTATACAGTACTCATCACCATGGTATCTAAAAGCCTGGAGTTTTGAAAATCATGTACTTTAGTGTATTCTATGTTTTTCTCCCTTGCCTCGCAAATGATTTTTTAATGTGTAATCTTGTTTGAAAGTACCTCATACAAAGTTAATAAAAATGGAGCACCCCAGTGTCTTATAACTAACTGTTAGAGTGTTTCATTTTAAGATTCAGGAGGGAGCAAAAGTGGAAAGAAGGAAAACTTCCTATTTCCAATTTAACAATTCCATTTTCTCTTTAGATATTTGTATTCTGTATATAAAGTATGTTTCTAATCTGAAAAACAATATATGATAATGTGCCACGTTTATGGCTTCATTTCTTTCTGTTTAGCATTTTTCAGTTTTCCAATAAAACAATTCATGTCACTGACTACTAGCCTGCACTGAGAGCATGGATAAGTTCTACTCCTGCATCCTCAAAAAAAGGGCTCTTCCAGCTAAATTAGGACCTCAGTTACATCCATACACCACTACTACTGTTACAACCTTAGCAATACTTACACAGCCTATGATCCATGTGTTTGTACAAGCGTAAATGATCAGGGGGAAAGAAATCAATTCTATTGATATACAAGTAGTAATAGATTCCGTATAATTGTTCTTGTTTGTGTTGGCTCTGTAAGGTTAACTGGGAAAAATACTTGCCACTAGAGAAGACATAACAGAATATTTCAAGGGAGCCTGCTGGCGTATAAGACACTTTTCAGAACAGAACAATTTAAACGCTTTGCACTAAGTATCTATGTTGCCCCATGGAACCTTGATTTACAGTCTTGGCTGCCCACATATAGTTTACATGAGAACTACATACAGACATGCTGCAGTCACGTATCCCAGATCAGAAGTGTGTATGTGATTTCATTATGCAAAGATACCCTCGAGGTACCATGTCTATATTAGGAATGTAAAAATGTGCTTAATAATGTAACCGTGTAGCTGCTAAAAATCATGGCAATTACACAGGCTGCAGGCTCTGCAGCACAAAGCAGCAGCAACGAAGCTGCTTCCCTGAGAGCGGGGTCGGCAAGGGCCGCCGGTCATGCTCCCAAGGAGGTTTCGCTGCGAGCTCTACAGCCTGCTCCTGGGGAGCCAGCATCTAACCTGCAGCAGGGGGAGAGGGAAAGCTGGCTGGGATCACCAGAGACAGGGGCTGCCCCGGTGGGCCCTGTGGGGCTGAAGCAGGGCAGGTGAGGAGTTGCTCCAGCCCCAACCAACCAACCAGAACCAATAAGCCTCACCTGTTAATGGCGAGGCTTCCCAGTTAACCCTTTGAATTCCTAGTTTATATTTACCTTACACATTTACTTTCTCTACTATTTGACTACAAAGGTGCCATGAAAGAGGTGGAATTTCAAGAGAAAAAAAAATCAGTCCCCTGGGTTATATATTTATCTTGGTACAAAAGACAGTACCCACAAGCACTGCCCCTATTCAGAGCTCTAATACTCACGTGTTACGAAAGAGTAACACTCACCACAGACTGCATCTTCTGCAGCTCCTTTAGAACAAATTCCACCTTCTTCTGGGTCGTGAGGGATGCCAGTAGAGCATTGGCATTTCTGCAGGTCAATTTAGCATTGTCATAGCTCTCTTTTGTGCTAGCGATTTTCAAACATGAGTTGCCAACCAAATGCCAGTTTGCTCCACAGATATTTTCTATGAAAAAGCGAAACAAATTAATGACACAAAACCCATCAGTTTAAGGTGGTGAAAGTATTCTCCAGGAGAGGCCCTCAGCATTGGAACCTATTCCGTTAGACCGAAAGAGTTTGGTTCACTAACTTTCCTGCCATGCTAAAAGGCACATCTTTTAACAAAGGCTTTTATAGAAGCAGTAACTTGATGAGAACAGATCTTTCAGCAGAAATGGAGTTTTGCTTGGGGTATGCAGCGTAGCTACTTGTTTTTGTTGGATATTTGTCTCTTATTTATGTCAAAGGCACCTTTTTAAGATTTTTGTCAACTGAAAGAAATTTCAGTTGACAAAACTATTGAATATCATCCAACTTCTAAATTCTAGTAGTTTGCCCCTATCCTCTGGAACAGTCAAAACATAGGTAGGATGCTGTACTGCCAATCCTAAGAATTACATTTTTAGTTAGACTCTCTACCCTCAATTATGAAATGAGCTTTAAAATGATTAAATAAAAAATGAATGCATTTTAGATTCTTTTATCTGCCTTCAGGTCCTCGAATTTTTAGAGTGCATTTAGATTATGGTTTCAAGCTCTTCTGCGTAATTATGTGGCCCAGAAATGTTTGTTTTTTCTTTAAATAAAAGCTTTGCTTCTCACATGACTTCAGGTGCTTAAGGCTAAAGAAAAGTGCCAAAATTTGAGAAAGGCAGAATGAAATTATGAAGGCTGGCAATTTTGGAGGTGGGAGGGAAGAAACATTTCTCTGTCAGATTTTTGGATAAATAAAGTATTAATCTGAGGCAATATACTCAGTGCTCTACTTCAGGGATGGGGAACCTAAGGTCTAGGGAACAGATGCAGTCCCCGACTTGCCTGGATCTCGCCCCTGGAGCTCAGGGTTCCACAACTCCCCGCCCCCAGTTTTGGGGAGCCCGCACTAGCACTGCAGCTCCTGCTGTCCCTCGCCCTGACTGATTTTTCTGTAGGTCACCAGCCCCCAGCCCAAAAAAGATTCCTCACCCCTGCTCTACTTCATCTAGCTGTGGGAATATTCAGGATATAGAAGTACTAGAAAAAAATAATCAATTATTTTATAACATCCTCTTGTTTCCCAAATGAATTAATACGGTACCAATCTCACATGAGAACAGATGAAGAGAAAGTACAGTTTGTGATAAATGACAGAGATGCAGCCATGTTAGCCTGGTCTAGCTGAAACAAAAGACACGACCATGCAGCACTTTAATTTGTGGAAGATCTGAGGAAGTGGGTCTGGCCCACGAAAGCTCATCGCCCAATAAACCATCTTGTTAGTCTTTAAAGTGCCGCATAGTCCTGTCTTTTGTGATAAATGAATTAGCCTTAATTAAAATTGGGTCTTATTAAGATATAAAAAAATCTTTTGAAACAATTGTGTAAATAAAGAATAGACAAAAGAAGGAGAAAAGCACATCTGAATCATTTTGCTGGGAGCTTAAGGACAAACTCTTCATCCACTATAACAATATTATTTGGACTGCCAATTAATAGCAGTTAATGCATGTGACTCATGCAAAACAACTTAACTAGATTTAAAAATTGTCATGATTGGCTCCAGGTTAATAGCACTGTTAAACAATAATAAAATAACTATTTAAATTTATTGTAAATATTTTAAATGTTGTTATACAATTCCAAATATACTAATTTCAAATACAGCACAGAATATAAAGTAGTGTTCACGTCATACTATTATTTTTAATTATAAATATTTTCCCCGTCAAAAAGGTGAACAAAACCTCATACAAGCCCATTCAATCTTACAGCTTTTTCAGTCAATCACTAAAACAAACTTTGTTTACATATATGGAGGGTAATGGTGCCTCCTTCTTATTTACATCACCCAAAATAAGAACAGGCATTCACCTGGTACAGTTGTAGCTGGTGTTGCAAAGTATTGACATGACTGATACACTGAACTTTCATACAGCCCCTCATACTCTGACTTGTAAGCTCTATAGTTTTCAAATGTCTTGGTTTTGAGAGCAGTTACATAAAAAACCTGTATTTGTAAGTTGAGGTTTCACAATAAACAAAATGCACTACATTTATACCCAGTGAATTGAAAAATACTATTTCCTTTATTTATCTTTTTACAGTGCAAATATTTGTAGTCACATATAATATAAAATGAGCACTGTGAACTTACTGAAATCAATAGATTTGAAAATTTAGAAAAATATTCAAAAAATAGTAATGATTAAGTTAGTATTTTATGATTAACCATGTGATTAAAACTCATTAATTGCAATTGTTTGAAATAATTTGATGGCACTAATTACTACCTATAATATTATTAATAAGCTTTAATACCTACACCAGAAATGCCAATATAAGATTTCAATTAGATTTCAAAGAAAATCTCACGTAACATTAAGTCACACATTACATTAGTTACTCCTTATGGAAAACAGCCCCTTAACGCACCCTAAACATCATACCATAGATTTTGAGGAGGAAAAACAAAGAATGCTTTGGAATTTAGGGATTATTTGTTTTTCGACACAAAGCATACATACCAGGTAACGCTATGCATTCTTGATTCCTGGGCTCCCACTGACAATTCTGATCCATGGCACAGCTTTTACAACTTGTCCTTTTGTTACAATAATATGCAGGGTTATCCTTGGGGCATTTGTCATATTCAATAATTGGTACCTAAAAAACGCATAGCATGTTTAAGATTTTTTTTTTCTTAAGATGTCTGTTCCCACTCACATGACCCATCAATATAATTCTGTACTGGAGGCAATAAATTAAGTCTAGTGAAGGACGAATATTTTCCAAGGATGTATCATGTTCAGAATTCCTTCCCCAAACTAACATGCTAACTCACTTCCCTCACCATGCCCAAGTCTCTCTTGAAGACTCAGTTTGCCACTTGGCTTATAAGATGTGAGGAGCGAAACAAGGGTTTTTTTGACCTTATGAATGAATTATGAAGACGTGCACATGCCTTACCAAGTAATCATACAATTTTATTACTACTGCCCTCGTCTTTCCTTGTCCCTTCCCTCCTTCAGATTCAAGCAATTGAGATGTTTGTTGTTACAGTTACTTACACAGCAGAGAAACACATACACAGAAGTAATTGTGAGAGAGAGTTTTCTGGACATTTGAAACATCATAACAAGATTAACATTTTTAGAAGGCTATTTAAACATTTACCTGATCTTCTGTGCAATTGCTATGCTTTAAGATACACTGGTCAGTGCACCATTGACAACTATTTGTATTTGCTGTACAGCTATAACAGTCTGTAATCTGACGGCATTTTTCATCGTCTGCAAGTAAAAACAAAAAACCTGTATGACCAAAAAGCAGTTCCCAAGAAGCAGTTTACACACACAGTATAACCAAGGACTTCACCTACAGATTTCCCAAGACAGCTATCAGTTAAGCTGTACTTCCTATTTATAACTTACATTTAAATGGAGCAGAAAGAAATTCCATTAATTTCTTATGTCAATTATAAATCATTTTCAAGGAAGTGAACTTGCAATTAAATGCGGGAAGAGACACAAATGTTGATATTGCCTACACAAACCCAAGATATGTACATGCAAATGACAAATGGACATATAACAGAGTAATTTAGGTGTATAAATACAGACACATTTATCTAAAATCCTGGCTCTCAACTGGGAATTTCATATGAAGTTTAATTCTTCCATGTAATCTTTTTCCTCATATATCTCCTCTGCTTATTCAGTTGGTTTATAACATTGAAGATCCCAAATTCTTGTCCCTTTATATCAACCATTTTCACACAATTAAAGGATACAACATATACAGAGGCATGTTTCAGAAAAACCAGCTCTAGGGGCTAGCGGAGCACCGACATACTCCTGGAGTTGATAGCAGTTAGGCAATTTAATGCAAGGAACCCAAAATTAAAAGTAGTTCCAAAACATTGCTTAGAGACCAGTAACTGTATGAGCCCCTCTCCATACTTTAGTTGAAAAAGTTATAGCAACGATCATCAGATAATACCACTTCTGGTGCTGAGCTGACAGCATGGCCCTGTCCCCTCTTTCCCAAACATGACTGTCACCAGAACTAGTGACAAATCTCAGTCACTTTCTATAGAACAAGAGAGCAACAACAGTCTGAGTTGGGTAGGTGTTATAAGGAGAAAAATGAATGTTAACTATCCACTCCCAAACTGCCAAGCAATCATTTCAGCAGCAGTCTGTGGCCCTCAATCCACTTCTACCACTTCATTGGGAAACTGCTCAGTTTTTATTCACAGTTTCAGTCACACGCTCATAGTAAAGCGCACGAAGCCGTTTATTAAAAGTCTACTTGTGCATCTCCTGCACAGCGTATGTTGCAATAGATTGCTAATGCACACCCTGTTGTCAAATACTGCTAGACAACACACATATTGAACACATTCCAATTATTTTGGGGATCACAGGGAGCCAACTCCTGGATTTTCACTCGTTCATCCTTTTGCTAACTTTTGGAATGCTGAAAACGTCCAAGAAATAACCTGAGGTTTATAACTGCAGTAGTGAAAAGACCTGGCATACCAAACAGCGTAGGCACAGCTGACTTGTTCCTGATTACATCTGAAATGCATATCTGACTGGCTGTTCAGCAAACAATGTAATGGACAAAAATGTGAGGAGCAAAAGAACATTTGAATACAGAATGGCAAGAAAAAAGCCGAAGTCTAGTTTCTCTATGCTTGTATACCACATTCATCACCACAATATCTGAGAACCTTTCAACATTGCTCTTACCTACATAATGTTACACGTGTCACGTTTGTTCTTTCCTCCTCTCCTCAGATGGAGAAGCATGTGCAGTAGAGGGTCATGTTTTGGTGGTAGTACAGCTTGCTAATGCAAATACACTTTTTGATGTGTGACTTACATACCTGGCTTAGACGGACATTCTTCAAAAACTTTTTGTTGTTGCTCTACTGTTGCTGCTTCCCATGGGACACACTGAGAAAAGGTGGTGTTCCACACACACCTGATTCCGGGACCTGCTTTGAAACAAGACGTCTCATTGCCATAAGCTTCACAGCTTTCTGGTGTATACCTCAGGATATCGCTCAGGAGGAGACTGTTGAAACCTCCAAATACATACATAGTGCTAAACATAAATAAGGAAATGGAAGTAAATTATATGTTCATATCTATATGTACAGACAATATATTGCATTTCAGTTATACAGCTCTTGATAACTATACAGAGCACCTACAGAATACGTATGTATAAACCCAAGTAAATAAATAGATGTTGGTTAAGGAACATATTAAGCAGAATCATGTCTCAGATTTCTATTAGTTCGGTGAATCTCAACCCATGACTTTTGCGCAATCAACTGCATCTCTCACTCCTCAGTCTGGCATCATAGAACAACCTTTCTCCCATACAACAAGATCCCTGAAGCTGCCTGGATTCAGCATACGTATTAAGGAGGGGAAAAGCAGGAAAATTATCCTTCTCCCCTCAGCAGCAAGAAAGATCGGGGGGAAAGGGGGAGGAAGACAGATAAAGTTACCAATGAACCAATACATGAGAATGTGTCACAACACCACAATGTCATCACAAAGATCAACATTACGCTGGGTCTCTTTGCAAACAGTCAATGAATCAGTCTGTCAACTGACTGAAACAAAATGCTGTTATAGCTAGAGAATTTACTTTTCCAAGCTTCTGAGCTCAAGGATCACACATCTGTGTTTTAGGCACAATACCACCAATACATATTACTGCTATTTACACACCTGAACACACTGTTTTTTTAATAATGACTAGTTACTACAGAATGTGAAAACTAATGGAACGGAGTAGAAATTTGGTTGGCAAAAGTTCTCTCGCTTTCCTCCCATCCTACAGTTATTTTTGGTACCAATTAAGTAAAAAAAAAAAACATACATACTTAAATGCAATCCACAAAAGCCATTGCATTAAACTGATTTAATATACTGTGGAGTTGCTAAATATTTTGTGTGAGCTTTTCAAAGCACAAAGGGAAGCTAAAAGCTTTCCTCCTTGAAAGTTAGTGGGAATTACATGCCTAAAATAATCTTGACCTTCTCATGTGTTTGAGAGGCATATCCCCAGAAACAGGTGCTTGAACCAAAACCAGAGACTTTTTGGCAAATTTATTCCAATTAAGGTTCACTCAAATTCTGTGCCACAGATCTGAAGGTTATAAAAAACAAAGCACATATTCCTTCAAAACATGGATATTATTTCAGTAAATGTCGCCAGCAAAATGGCATAGATCCCAACTGTATTTGTGCCTAAACAGCATATATTCTGTGGGTGGCAAGGAAAAAAGAGGCCCAACAAGAGGAAGACTGCAAGCAAGCAAGCAAGCCAGGGTGACCAAGATGTGGACAGAGGTCTTATAAGCAGGAGCAGTGAAGAAAGAGTACATTTTGGGAGTGATTAATACTAATAAAAGCAGAGATGATAATGGAGATTGAGAAGGAAAGAGAAAGAAATATTTGGAGGGAAGATGAAAAATTCAATTTTGGACTGATTAATTTCTGGAGATGAGATGGCGACACTGGCTAGGTGAGCTGGAGAAGAGAATGAGTCAGGGTAGCTAACAATAAGAAACTGGATGGAGTCAAGAAGTTATAGGTTGGAAACCATCAGCTACACGGAGATGCCAGTTGAAACCATCAGAGGAAGTAAGGTCACAGAACTTCAATTTGGTTTCCAGTTGTGTTCTCAGTGACCTTATACACCCATACATAAATATCTGTATATGGGCTTACTTGAGTACACATTATGCAGACACAAAGCAAGATTTTTTTTTTTTTTTTTGTCTTCTGACCTGTTACTCAGCACAGCAGAATGTCCAAATCTGTTGACATCATGATGGAGATCAGGTCGAGGAAGTACTGACCATTGATCACAAGCTAGGATTAAGGAAAGCTCACTTCAGAAAAGTTCCTCTAGCATAATTAATAACTGACATTTATGTAGCACATTTTTTCTGAAAGATCCCAACGTACTTCAGTAACTGCACAGAAACCATTTCACCTCTCCCCAAAATGCAACTACCCCCACAGCAGAGTGTGGCAGCTGTTAAAGAGCACAAAGCACCATCCATCAATGTTCCCTTTAATATTTTCCATTCGTGTGCAGAATAAATATTGTCATATGCATCAAAGCATGTGCAGATGTGCACCACCAGTAGAAACACACGCTACTGGGTCTGGACGCTCTGCTAATCAGCTGGGCAGCATCTGAATCCCTTCTGGGCGACGACCCAAGCACTCAGCTTACAGGGAACACAGGCACCCTTTACACAACGTCTTAAGACAAAATTAACTCTCTATCCATTTGAAACTATCTTAGGGCCAGGTACAACCTGACCCTTACATGGGTCTCGGCAGGGCAGGAGTGCAATGTGCCTTCCCTAAAGCGTCATGCATGTTGTGTCCTGTTCTCATGCAACAACATTCCCTGTGCTTCCAGAAGTTAAGGAACTGCTCTTCTCCTTTCTCTCCCACAGGGTCCCCAAACAGGAGGAGATGTTATGCAATGGGTCTTCCCAACTTCTGCCCCCATCCATGTGAAGGGAAAGTAAAACTGTACAACTGAAGAGCTAGCTGCTTCTGCTGGCCTTACTTTGAGAGAACTCAGCAGAATAACCTTCAAGGACTTTGGGGAAATTATGGGTAATGGTTTGGGGTTTGTTTTAATGACTGGAAATTATGACTGAACAATGGGCGTACTTTTTACCAGTTTATATGTGAACATGCTCAATTTTGCCCTGCTCTGACATAATATGGAGCATGGACCGAGATATAATAATTATTTTTGTACTTATGTGACTTGAGAGTGGCCTTGCATAGTTGTTTTGATTCACATTTTTTAACTAGCATTCGATAATTCCATCATTTTCTGTTAATGCAACATTTAGGAGAGCTGTTTCTCATGTAATTTCTTTCTTTAAGTACTATGCAGAAATCACATCAAACTCAGACTCCACTAATCAATCAAAAGAACAGCAGCAGAAAAAGTCTGCTAAATTGAAATGTGGTATGTTAGGCCAAGCCAAAGGGAATGCCCCAGAGGCTTATGTCCACATGATGGCACACTTTTTACTCTGCTGGTGTAGGGAGAGTCTCTTTCATGGTCCCTCTTCCTCAGCATCAGAAGAGAAAGACACGGACGTTTGTTAACTGATCTACAAGTAGTTAACATCTTTCATAAGACTGAGAAACTGAAAATCTCTATCCCATTAATAGAGTGAAGTCAGTATATCATTAAGGAAGAAAATCGAAACAGCTCCAGAAAGTTGCCTGCTTTCCTGGCTCAGTCCCTGCTCGCACAGGGTCAGGGACCAAACCCCACCGCAGCTCTGCAATTTAAAAGGCAGTAGGAGCAGGGGCAGGGGAGGAAGAGGGGCTGCCTTTTAAATTGCAGAGCCACAGCGGGGTTTGGTCCTGGTGCAAGCCAGGACTGAGCGGGGCTGCCTGCCCAGCCAGCAGCAGCCTCTGACCATCAGAGGTCCCAGCTCCTCGCTGGGACCCCCACAGACAGGAGCTGCTGTCCACAAAGCAGCCCTTGTCTGTGGGGCAACCCAACTTCCTGCTGGGACCTCTGCAACCAGGAGCTGCTGCCATAGCAGCCTCCCCTGCCCCCTTCCCTTGCTGCCTCTGACAGGGGCAGCAGGGCAAGACAGAGACTGTACTGGGGGGAACCGGCTTTTAAGACAGCTTCTGCCAGTACCAGCTGCTGTTCCCCCCTACCCCTACTGCCTCTGATATAGAGGCAGCAATGGGGGTGGGAGGGGAAGAGGAATGTGTGTAGTTCACTGGACTACTCTCTTACATCCCTAGTCTCTAATGGCTGCATTTAATTATCTAGCAAATGGTTATTTTAAAATGGATTTTTTTAAGTTATCTACTCAATTGTTATACTATGTAACCTTTCCTGATGTCATTCATAAGACTAGCACACACAGTTCAAGTTTGTAATGGAAGACTTTAGCAGAATTGGAGCATAATTTGCAATTTCATATCCAACCATCTGTGAGTTATAAGGGGCCAAAAATATATTTTTCTAGATTATTAGTGGGCTTGGAATGTTTTGCTTTCTGTGCTCTTCTCCCTACCTTTATCAAAACATCAAATATCGGAAGAAACTAATGGTTTAGAAATTACCAAGAATTATCTCGTACCAACCTTAGATTTACAGTCTATTGATTATCCAAAGAGAACATATGTGCTGTCAAAATATACAATTACTGAGTAAAATTGTATAACTTGAATTTGACTGGGCAAACAGAGATTTTTCTTCTCTTTTTGGAGATGGAGTAAGTGTACCCATGGTCTTACTGCTCATTATTTTTATGCTGACCTTTTAAAGTAAGAAAACTTTAAACACTTGCTTCAGCCAAAAAGTTAAAATTGAGAATATTAACCCTGTTGCAGGGAATCAGGATGGATTTCAGGAGGAGAGATCTATCTTCTACTGTATTTAATATCTAAGGGTTTATCTACACTGCGGTTAAAAACCCACAGCTGGCCTGAGCCAGCTGACTCAGGTTCATAGGACTGGGGCTAAGGGGTTGTTGAGCTGCAATGCAGACATTTGGGCTGTAGCTCTGCAGTCTTCCCACTTTGCAGGGTCCTAGAGCCCAGGTTACAGCCTGCCTTCTCCCCCCTCCTCCTTAGCCCAAGCCAATTGACACAGGCCAGGTATAGATTTTTAATTGCAGTGTAGACATATCCTACCATACTGCAATTTGCGTTGTGTATAGCACTTTCTCTTCAAATTTCAGTTATCTGAATATACATGTACTCTCTCTTGCTAAATCATTTCACCTATTTCTATTTAACAGTTTCTGGACTATGCATCTGCAAATAAATGCTGCCCTCTAGTGGCTACACAAAACCACCAATGTCTCCTTCAAAATAAAACCCATTCATTTGGCTTGGTTACTCCATCGGACTTCGAGACATTTGGAGTAATATCAGCAGTAACAGTTCTCATACACCAAACTCTGACTCCACTAATCAATCAAAAGAACATTCATCAACTAACAGATCTTGATATGATGCTTTATTTTCAGGAAACCCTGCTCCCAGACCTAAATTCAAATAATTAGAGACTAGTCTCAGACGTAGCAGTGTTAGTCTGTATCTGCATAAACAATGAGGAGTCCAGTGGCATCTTAAAGATGAACAGATTTATTTGGACATAAGCTTTCGAGGGTAAAGGGCACTTCATCAGATGCATCGGATCAAGTGGATTTTATCCATGAAAGCTGATGCCCAAATAAATCTGTTCATCTTTAAGGTGCCACAAGACTCCTCGCTGTTTTAACTATAGAATGCCGAAACACTTTACAAAATAAGATAACTTATTCTGAACCACATATCTCCTATCTTTAAATGTTCAAAGTAGTATGAGCGTTGTGTATGAGCGTTGTTACTGATGATATAACTGCTGTTGCACCTGCCCTACCAGAATCCAGTTCATTTTTTTTTAAATGTGTAGTACGCGAAGTTAAGTCTGTCTTTCCTGCTTCTGCAATCTCAAAAGAACACAAGAACATCCATAATGGATCAGACCAAAGGTCCATCTAGCCCAGTGTCCTGTCTTCTGACAATGGCCAATGCCAGATGCCCCAGAGGGAATCAACAGAACAGGGAATCATCAAGTGATCCCTCCCGTCGCCCATTCCCAGCCTCCAACAGAGGCCAGGGACACCATTCCAACCCATCCTTGCTAATAGCCATTGAGGGACCTAACTTCTATTAATTTATCTAGTTCTTTCTTGAGCCCTGTTAGAATCCTGATCTTCACAACCTCCCCTAGCAACATATTCCACAGGCCAATCATGCACTGTGAGAAGAAAAACTTCATTTTGTTTGTTTTAAACCTGCTGCTTATTAATTTCATTCAGTGACTGCTACTTTTTATGTTATGGGAAAAAGTAAATAACTTTTCCTTATTCACTCTTTCCGCACCAGTCATGATTTTAAACCCCTTCCCTTAGTTTCCTCTCTTCTAAGCTGAAAAGTTCAAGTCTTTTTAATCTCTTTCCGTTCCACCCCCTAATCATTTTTGTTGCCCTTTTCTGAACTTTTTCCAATGCCAATATATCTTTTTTGAGATGAGGCGACCACCTCTGTACGCAATATTCAAAAAGTTGGCATATCACGGATTTTACATAGAGGCAATAAGATATTCTCGGTCTTATTCTCTATGGGTACGTCTAAACTACATGCCTCCGTCAACGGAGGCATGTAGATTAGACAGATCGGCAGAGGGAAATGAAGCCGCGATTAAAATAATCGCGGCTTCATTTAAATTTAAATGGCTGCCCTGCTCTGCCGATCAGCTGTTTGTCGGCAGATCGGGGCAGTCTGGACGCGCCGCGTCGACAAAGAAGCCTTTCTTTATCGGCGCAGGTAAACCTGGTTTCACGAGGCATACCTGTGCCGATCAAGAAAGGCTTCTTTGTCGACGCAGCGCGTCCAGACTGCCCCGATCTGCCGACAAACAGCTGATCGGCAGAGCGGGGCAGCCATTTAAATTTAAATGAAGCCGCGATTATTTTAATCGCGGCTTCATTTCCCTCTGTCGATCTGTCTAATCTACATGCCTCCGTCGACGGAGACATGTAGTCTAGACACACCCTATCTCTTTTTTAATAATTCCCAACATTCTGTTTACTTTTTTGACTGCCATTGCACATTGAGGGGATGTTTTCAGAGAACTATCCACAATAACGCCAAGATTTCTCTCTGGAGTAGTTATAGCTGAATTAGTCCTCATCATATTGTACGATTAGTTGTGATTACTTTTTCCATTGTGCATTACTTTACATTTGTCAACATTAAATTTCATTTGCTATTTTGTTGGCCAATCACTGTTCTTACAGCAGTGTTTATCACATACAAAGCATGTAAATTAATCCTTTAAGAGGCATTTTTGTCTTTGCATCTCCAGGAAAAAGTTTGGATGTGGGAACTTACCAATATCATATGCCATAAAGTCTGAAGAGAAGCACTTAGCGCCATGGCTCATTGAGGTGTCATTGTGTGTATTTCCTCCGAATACCAGCATGGTTCCGCTCATTATCACAGCGGTGTGCAAGTAGCGGAAAAATCTGCTGTCTTTAAGAATTGTCCTTCAGAAATGAAAACAGATGAAGATTTTTTTTTAAACTAACAACCACCCGACAAAGTGATTTCCAAACTTACTTTGGGAAGAGATTTGTAGTGGAAATCCATTTAATTATTTTTGTTGCATAATATGCAATGGCCTTTTTTTTCCCCTCCAGTTTGCTCCTTCCTACCTATAATTTGATTTCCTCTTCTCAACTGCCTCCCTGATTCTTGGGCCACATTCATTCAGTGGCATTCCATTGAAATATCTTGTCCTGAACAAGGATGTAATATTACATCCATCTGCCACCTCCAGTCCTCACCAAAAAATGAGGTTTAGTGTATGCCCAGCAACAGCTGTAGACCCAAGAAACTACCTGGGACAATTCACGGATATCCTAGGTCAAATGACTCCAACTTCTGAACTAGTAATATAGATCTGCAGATTAATCCATGCAAAACTGGATGACGCATGCATGAGTAAATCACTCACAGCCTTAATTATATTAGCCACTGACCTTGCATCATATAAGCATGATTAAGAGTACAGGCAGTCCCCGAGTTACGCGGATCTGACTGATGTCGGATCCGTACTTACGAATGGGGCTTTTCTCGCCCCAGAGGATGCAGGCGGCGGGACCGCCCAAACGCGCCGTGGTCCCACCGCCCGCATCCTCCAGGGCGAGAAAAGCTGCTCCGCATCTCCCTGGTCTGCTGCACCTCTCGGTCCTGCTGCCCGGGTCTCCATGGGCTGCTGGGGGTGGGCGCAGCTAGTTCCCCCCGTCCCTCCCCCACCCCCCAGCAGACCAGGCTTTTCTCGTGGACGAATGTGGTAGAGCAGCTGGGGCGCTGCCACTTGGTCCCGCAACGCCGCTCCTCGGCGCTACTGGACCAACCCGGCAGCACCCCAGCTGCTCTGCCCCAGGCGTCCCTGATTCAGCCACTGCTGAAACTGACCAGCAGCTGACTACAGGAAGCCTGGGGCAGAGCAACTCTGTCTAGGGCTTCCTGTAGTCAGCCGCTGGTCAGTTTCAGCAGCGGTTGAATCTGGACGCCAGTTCCGACTTAAGTACAAATTCAACTTAAGTACAAACCTACAGTCCCTATCTTGTACGTAACCTGGGGACTGCCTGTACTGAGAACTAAACAGAGCACCTTTTACATAATTTCCCCCTTGTTTTGAGAGAGTAAGGACTTGAAAGGTTTGGGACAGAATGCACAGCTGACTGAGTATCAGTTTCCTGGCTGTGCGGATTCATGCCACCAGAACCAAAAAGCTATAGCTGGGATGCTGATGGACATCAACAACTGTTCCAGGAGGGAGGTTGGAATACATAAGCCTGTTGTGCAAAGAGCCAAAGGCATTGGTGGGCGGGGATGGGGGTGGGGGGGCGTGCAGAGGATGCGGCTTTAAGTACCATTCACCTTGAAGGGAAATGCTAAGAATAAATGGGCTGTCACAAAGCAGTCTGTCACAGCCGCACCACCTCTCCTGAGAAGGGAGGGAAGAGAAAGCCTAAAAACTTCTAATGTTAGTGGGGCAGAAAGGAGTGGGCTCACCCCTTAACTTCCCCCTCCCCAGCATCACAGAAAACAGTAGTATTTCACCTTAAGTTTAAGTAACCAGGAAACACTTAATCATTCTGCCAACAGCCAGTAGTCTAATACAGTACCTTCGGATGAGGTCACAAGGTGAAAAGATACTCACCACATCTGTGTCTCAACTTCATATTTGTACAAGTCATCTGCTAGTCTGTATTTGTTGGCACTGAATGCTTTGTAACCTCCATGGATATAGATTGATTTGCTGTTCGGATCGTAAACACTGCTGTGACCATACCCTCCCTGCACCAATGCTCCCCTTGTTCGTACACTATTCCATGTATTTGTTGCTAAGAAGAGAAAGAAATTTGTATGTGACAGAAGACATGTCATGTATCATCAGTGACAACAAGTCAATAGATTGAATGAGGAAACAGGCTCTCTCAAATCAAAACCATAAGTACCGCATATTCCATACCTACAGCGCCTCTTTCTTATTCTTTAGGAGGCAGCCTGAATTACTACTCAAAGAAAAAAAAAGGGCGCACTCAGTGGGTAATCAGGCTGCCAAGAGGTATTTTGTTGTGAGATTATTTTCATTAGACCAGAAACATCTTCTCCAACAATCCTTAATTAAACTTCAAAGACAAACCAAGAGACTGAGAAATTAAAAGCATTAAAATTATATTCCACATTTCACAGCGACATCATGTCACCCGTAAAATGACTTCACTTCATAGAATACTGACTCATGAGGTCATCAAGTCCAGTCCCTCGATTTGTTATGGTATCCAGAAGTGCTCTTATTGAATATTCTACAAATAGGGCCCTACCAAATTCACAGCCATGAAAAACATATCAGGGATCATGAAATGCAGCCTTCCCACTTGAAAACTGGTCTTGTGTGCTTTTACCCTATAGCCGTGGTTCCTAATTTGTGGTCCACAGACCCCCATCACAGGGGGTCCGCGGAAAGTTTTTAAAAATAAGGATCAGGCCCACCACTGCTGCCCCCCCTGCACTCCGAGTCGCAGCTTGCTTTTGATCTTGCTAAAGGGAGCGAGGAGAAAGGTGGAACCTGATTTGTGCATGAGAGGCATGCACAGCATGCAAGCACTTTCCCCACCTCCCTTAGATTCTGGAAAATGGGATCAAAAGCAAGCCATGGCGTGGCATACCCAGCTGCTGCCCCCTACCCTCCAGAAGTTCTGCCCTTGATCCCTACCCTCCTGAAATTCCACCCTTGAGAAGCTGGCAGCTTCAGAGTTCCTTTTGGCCATGAGAGCCCCCTTGTTCCATCAATGGGCAGGGGACAAAGGGGAGAGGCGCTGAGGAAGCAGCGCGGGCAAACAGCAGCCAATGGGACCTGAGAAGATCCATGTAGCTCTTGGTGAATGTATGTGCATGTATGAAATACAATAAACAGAATATGAATCCAGTTACCCCCAATGAGGAAGATACTGGGTACTGAAAGTAGCAACACAGACCCAAGAAAAAAGGCACCTCACTGGCAAGAAAAGAATAGAATCGTTTTTAATTAATTTTAGAATGAGTATGACTCAATTAGTCACATGCCATATATAATGAAAATGCCACAAAACAGATTTTGTAGCTTTCTAAACTTCAAGAAAAAACCATGGAGAGTTTGTCATCTCTTTCTGCAAACATGGTGGGGAGACAGGCCAGTTAATCAGCTATAATCGGACATAAACATGCCATTTTCATAGTGACACATTCCTCTCCAACTCTTCCCACAGCCCAGAAAGGGACTTTCCATAAGCCCTGCAAGAGTGTGGCATTCCTGGTATTTTAGTTACATTTCTACTTTTTTGAATGCTTTCCATCCCAACTTGAAATTGTTTCATAATCTGTTAGATTTACTTCATAATTCATTGCAATTCTGTCACATGTATTGGATTGCCTTCAGGGGTACATGCCTTTCTAGTCACTATACAGATGTGCCAGCAGTTTGTACACTAAATTGGAGTCAAGTTCTAAAAAAATACAATATAGAAAAAAGGAGGAACCTGACCATGAATCAATTCAATACACTGATTCTGCATGGAGCTGGTGAGTGGATGCAAACTGAATGCTGAAATACAAGTGGAAAGACTGTACCTACCAAGGTTGTATTCCTGCATGTTGCTGACGTACCCATAGAGGGGGCAGTGCCCAAAGATGACAAGCATAACAATACTGCCATCTTCCAGAGTGACAATGTGTGCTGAGTGGCCAACAACTGCATATTGCTCCTTGGCTTTGGGGGTCACTTGCACCCAGGACTCGTTGTGTATATGGAATACCCACAGCTGATTGGTCACATTCCCTGTTGAATCTATTTTTCCTCCATACATATAGATTTTGTTCTGTAAAACAGTTGGTTTTAATTAAAAAAATGGTCATTCACACACCACACATACAAAAGAAACCAAATGCTATGGTTTATTCTTCCCCTATAAATGTCCATCACACATTGTGCAATGTGTAGAAGGTTTATACTAATAATTCGCTGATATGAATGGAAAGTTAATGAAAATGTCTCTCATGCATTTACAGAAGATCCAACCATTTCACTGACATTAAATCAAAATTAAGAAAAATTATTTTTCCTTCTTAATAAAAGAATTTGAATCCTTCTCAACCTCACTCCGGAAAAGCACTAAGGTAAATGTACTTCTTTTTGTTAACTGTTAAGGTGTTATGGCAGAATTATCAATGCCAATGCAAATCTAAGGCAACACCTGGCCATCTACTCCTCTCTTATTGTAATCATGTTGTCTGATGCATAATGTATTTAGAGAGGGTGGAAAAAAGGAAAATTACCTATGCTATCCTCCCAACGCCAAGAAAATAATAACAGAAAGTATGTTATTGAACAAGTCTCTGACTGCTAAGCAAGTGAAGAGCCTCAAATTATTTAAGCAGAGAGGATCTAAGCAAGGATGGAGAAAATATGAAATTATGCTAATATACGAATGACACATCCAGTCGTTTGTACTCTGCATGTGTTTGTATTTAAAAAATTTCAACACCTGGTATTATGCCACTAAATTTAACCGTCTGGTAGGACTACCTTAAGGTGAACTTTTTGGTTTTTTTCTGTTTTATCCCTTGGGTTGCCCTTGTCACTCAGCTAGGTAAGCAACATTCCTCTGAACAGATTATATACACAGAACTAAAACAACAGAAAGCAAGATTTCATGAGCAAGAATAAATATCTACCTCATGTAACGCCAATGAATGACCATATCTGATCTGCACCAAATTCACAGTGTTGTTCAGTGGAAGCCACTCCTCAGAAACAAGGTCATACCTGTACAACGAGAATGTGTGTAACTTGTATACAAAATTACCTGTCCTCAGGTTTGGACAGCAAAAATATAGTAATACAGTTACAAATATTATATGAAACCTTTTATGGATACAAGTCCAAGCATAAGCAGCATACTTCAAACAAACTTTTGTTTATTCGCAATAGCCGCAGCATTGCTCTTCCCTTTGCAAAACCAACAGTGACAACATTCACAACGGAGCTATGCCGATTCATACCAACGGAGGATCTGCTCAAAGGTGTATTAAAAAAAGATTCTACCAAAACGCTGGATAAATTCCAACATTCCTATGGGAACACGTAAGTATTCATAGCATAGTAATTTTTTTAAATTACATTTTCATCATTCAATCATAAAAACTCTCACTAAGCTTAAGCTGGCACAGGAAATCAACAAGAGAAAGATCCCACCACAAAAGAAAATGCAGTGGCTTTTCAGCTAGGGAAGTAGCTACAATTGCCATGCTTATATTTATGTCAAGAAAAATTAGCTTTAAGGTGAATCTTTAATCAAGGCTCTATCAGCACGTGTTTAGTGGGGTGAAAACAATAAGAAAAACTTAGAAAAAGTAGCTAGCGAAAAAGAAGACAGTATGGTGCAATGATACATGAATTTTCAAATGACCTTCAAGTATGGCTTAGAGAAACTGCTATTTATGAACCAAACACTAATCCAAATTCTCAATTTATGACTTGCACTGCAGCTGACGGAAACTACAGCTGCTCTCCGAGTTACGAACAAGTTACGGACCAACACTTGGTCCGTAACTCGAACTGTTCGTAACTCGGATTCCATTGAGTTACACGCGACCGCGCTGTTCGTAAGCGCAGGTCGCGTTCGTAACTCGAGGACCACCTTTACGACCGCTCCAGGGGAGCTTTGGTCGTAAGTGCGAACGGTCAGGGAGCGGCTGTATATGTATGTGTTTTAGGGCAGAATTTGACCCTGTGCCCATACCTGAGAGTCTGGGTCAAAAGTGGTTTTTAAAACTTTCCACGGTGAATATTAGTGTGCACTTAATGGTCAGTGTATAAATGAATTAACAACACGGTTCAGAACAGTGGGTGTACTCATTGTACAGATGAGAACATGGAGTTTAAGGGACTTATTTCAACTCATACAGTGAGTCAGTTTTGAATTGGTCTGATGCCAAGAACAGATCCAGCAGAGAGAAATCCCAGTCTGATGCCCTATCCATTGAGAGATGCTTCCTAAGCTCAACTCTGCATTTCAGTGGCCAAAGCTTCATTAAGCACTCACAACCTGAAGTCATGTAGGTTAAATAGCAGAAATAGTTTTATTAGAATGAGTTAATTCACATGCGACGAGGAGTCCTGTGGCACCTTATAGACTAACTGAAGTGTAGGAGCATAAGCTTTCGTGGGCAAAGACCCACTTCGTCAGATGCATGCATCTGACGAAGTGGGTCTTTGCCCACGAAAGCTTATGCTCCTACACTTCAGTTAGTCTATAAGGTGCCACAGGACTCCTCGTCGCTTTTGCAGATTCAGACTAACACGGCTACCCCTCTGATACTTAATTCACATGGCCTCTCAGAGGATGTCGACTCAGCCTCACTGAAGATGAGTCAAGACAGAACTTGTAGGGCTTATGGACGAATATACAGAGAACAACAGACAGGGATGCAGGAAGGCTGGGGGGGGAGGGGGTCAACACTTACTGAATCTCACGACTCTACAAGGTTTTTTCAAAACTAGCATAGAGCTCTGTCATCAAACATTAGTAAACTCAAGGGCAAGGTGCAGGTCTGGGATGCAGGGTAACATTTTCTAAAATTTATTCTTGACAAGTAGTTGGAAAAACCAAAGTGATAGCAAGGTATTGGGGTTTACTCACGCTAAAACCATATGGGAATCAGAATGATTGAACCTGTAGCCTCCAACAACCCACATGACATGGCCATTGACAACAGCTTTGTGAGACGCTCTGGGAAGCTTCGGACTAGAGTATTCCTCACGAGTCCAAAATGACTGATTAGCTGGTACGGGGATTGCACAGCCAGGACCTTTTAATGAGAAATAAGTTTATATGTGGAGAAACAGGGTTACAAACATACATGTAAGTGATCATTTATGGGTAAAATAAAGCTTTGGGGTAGGAAAGGAAGGGCACAGCTTGTAGCTGTGCTATACCGAGTTGCACTTTTATTGCAGATTTCACAACCTAAGCCCAAAACTTGGGTGGGAGCCCTCAAAAACACTAAGATTCCTAAAGCTAGGGATATAGTAAAGAGAAATCTTCCCTCTCCATCAATATTCAACCAAATATACATTTCACAATTCCTTCTCTTAACTAATTTGCAGTGTTGCTATGTGCTGTCAAACAGTTGAGGTGCTTAACCCTAGACAGGGCTAAATTTCACTATTATACACATTTACTTTTTAAAGTATTTTGGGATTTTTTTATGTGACTAATTTTAACATTTACAATATACAAAAATCAATCTAATATGAGAAACTGAATGTTTCAAGGGATGAACTAATACTTTTTTTTTAAATTAAAATGGAGCATAGCACCACATTAGTGCGGCAGTACCTGAACAGAACTTGAAACAAACATTTCTGATCTATTTTTGAGACAAGTTAAATCCTACCTGAAGGCTCAATTTTGCTTTCACATACAGTTGTACTTCCTTGCATGTCTCCTAAGATCCACATGCACAAGCACAGTGGTAGATTATTTTTAAGAGATCCTTGCTAATGTATCAGAAAGCAGGCTGAAAGCTCTGGTGCATGCAGGTGTAAAAGGTACAAGTGGAAGGAGAGTGGGATTCAAAGGGCTGATGAGTGAAAACATCTGTCATGCATTATAATCTCTGCAGTTAACAATCCTGATTTAACAGCCAATGTCACACAGGGGAAAAGCATCCCTCTCGACAAAAAAACTCTCCTGTTTATAAAGGCACTTACCTTGCCAATTTGAATAGCACGAGCATCCTTTGGTCCCATTCGAGGTGCACTGACCTCTCTCAGGATATCCACAATCGTCTGTGCAATACGGAATATCACACGCCTCTCCTTTCCAGTGCTCAGAACATTCACATTGAACAGTGTTACTGCCATTACCGAGTTTGCATTCGCCTCGGCCAGAGCAATTATTGGGACACATGTCAAAACTGTAAACACAGGGAAAGCAATGTTTGTTAGCGGTTCAATCGACTACCAAGTTATGCTTCCTACTGAACGAAGAGCTGCTGAGCAACGTTAACCCAAGGGATAACTGTTAGTTCCATATTTCTATGCTGATGTAGGATTTGAAGTTATGGTTCTACACATGGGTTTGGCTTAGCTAATATTCAAATTAGAGATGTAAAAGATTAACTGGTTACCTAGTACACATCAGCCTTCCCAGCATGCTTACCCTGTAACCAGAGGCCAGGCCCAGTTGGAGCAGCACCCTGCACACAGCACACCCCATGGCCATGCTAGAGCAGCCCACTTAGGCTGGAGAAACCCCCTTCATCTGCCTGGAGCAACCCACAGCAAGACCCCAGCTGCTCTGCTCCTGCTCTCTACAGTTAACCAGTTACATGATTAGACTTATATTGTCTAACCAGTTAACTTTCTTAAAGTGTATTTGCATCCCTAGTTCAAGTAATAACCGTAAAGAGCGATTTCTATAACTGAGTTACAAACTAGCTGAACCTTGGAGCTCCCACAGAGTCGGCACTTATGGCCCTGTACCACATTAAACTAACTTCCCCAAGACTAAATGCAAAAGGGTTTAACTCTCCATTAAAGACCAGACTGAATTTCAAAACTTGACTTTGAATTCCAACTTTAGCAACAATACTCCGAGCTGGTTAGAATAAACCCAGATTTAAATACAGAAAATCCTTGCATCCTTTCTGGTAATGACACATTAGAAGGCAGTCATCGTCCAAAGCACACAGAAAAAACAAAAATCAAAAGATTTTTTAAAAGAAAAACGTCTGAAAAGACAAAGCAGGTAGAATTGAGGGAAATTTTAAAATGCCATTTTATATAGCAACTTCAAGGTCAATTAGTCACAAGAAAACGTATTAATTGCATTGTTATGATTGAGTCTCTTCTCGCAGTCGAGGTATGAGAGTTAGATGGATTCACATCTCAGGCAGATATGGCCTCATGTTTTTATCATGGCCTCCTTTTTTCACTCATGCTTTTCCTGTTATTGTCTCAATGTAGTACTGGCAGCTGCCAGCAGATGGTAGAATGGTTTTTGGTATCAAAGTGACCAAGATATTCAAAATTAGTTGTCTAAATAAGGCTGCTGAATAAGTTTTGACATGATTTTTGAAAGTGCTGAATACCCTTGCTTCCTCCTGCAATCCACAAGAATTTTTAAAAAAACAGACCACTTACTTAAGTGCTAAACTATGGATTAAATATGGATTAGGAACCCAGCTTTAAAAATCTTGTCCGGCAGGTTTAAGCCACAGGCTCTCTAGCCAAGTCAAAGAAAAGCTTAGGAAGACCCCAGATAGCTTGGCTGTAGCTACACCAGGTCTCCTAGTATACAGTACTCCATCCACTCCTTTCTGATGTTTTTCCTATTCAAACCACCCAACAGAGATAGTCAATTCATACAACAAAGGCATTTCACGGGTTGATCTGCTTTTTAACATCAAGGGGTGCTTAAACTATTTCTGAGAGCTCAGTGGCCAATAATTTGTAACTGAAATTTCTTTAACCAACATTAAAAGTTACCAAGAGCTAAAACACCTGCACAGGAACATCGATTCACACCCACAGCACAACAAATCCCCATACACAACTACAGCAGACTTCCGATAATCTGGCACCTTTGGGACCCAGAGGGCACTGGATTATCGGCTATGCCGGAGTACCAGGAGGTACTCCGGCAGGGGGGCTGTGACGGGTTGGGGGAAGGAGGAGGGGTCAGGCAGGAAACGGCACAGCATGGGGCGAACCTGGTGCTGGTGAAGGGCGGTGCTGCAGGACCAACCGGGCAGCACCCCAGCAGCTCTGTCTTCCCTTCCCTAAATCCGCTGCTGGTCAGTTTCAGCAATGGACTTGGGGAAGCAGCGAGGAGCAGCTCCAATTGTCCGGCTGGCTGGAGCACTTCCGGGTTCCAGTTGGTGCTGGATTATCGGGAGTGCCAGACCACTGCATGCCAGACAATTGGAGTTTTATTGTACAATGAAATACAATTCAGAGACCGTTACTCCTGCGAGAAATTCAGTTACATTTCCTTTTCCTTCCAATTTCCAGACCAAAATTTATTCCTGACCAGTTTAGCCCCATTTATTCTTATGCCAACACGGTCTTTCAGTTTAAATAGTTTTTTTTGCCCTGGTGATACACCTCACCCCTCCACTTAATTTATAGGCCAGGTCTATACTATACGCAGAAGGTTGGCTTAAGGTACCCAGCTCCAGCTATGTAAATAACATAGCTGGAGTCAATGTTCCTTAAGCGGAGCATGGCACCATCTCCACATGGTCGACAGGAGAAATACTCTTTTCTAGACCTGCTCAATTGTATCCCAGAACTTAAGTGGAGACATGGCCGGGAGAAAAATCATAGTCCCTCCCTGCCTTTGCTTTGCTAATCAAGTTAAGCTATTTTAGTCTTCTCTCATAAGACTGGTTCTCCATATCCCTGTTCATCCTACCTAATAGCCCTTCTCTGCACCTTTGAGCGTGGTGACTGGAATTCTACACAGCTGTTCAGGTGAGATCTTGCCAGAGCCTTGTATAATGGAAATATGTCCTTGTCCCTACTGGAAATATCTCTCCTGATCCACCCTAGAAGCATATTTGTCTTTACACTGCTCTTTCAACATGAAACATTTAAATTTCCTCAGAACATTTGGAAGAAGTACTACTTACTGGTAGGTGATGTTAAACCCTGTCAAATTATAGGCAGCATCGCTGAAGAAATGAAGCAGGACATAGCCAGAAGTGGTTACAACTTCTGGAACGGTTTCATTTCCATCTCTCTCAGGAACAATAAGACCACTGAAAAAGAAAGACAGTGTATGATGTTAAATATACAGTTATGAGAGCACAACTGTAGTGACTCCACTATAAATGTGTCTCAAATACATTTGAAAAAAAAAATCAATTCACGACACAAGCCGGATGCTTTCTTCATTGGTCACTTGAAATTATTACATATTTATAACAGTAACGAAAGACTTCCATATAGCAATATTACCAGAGTCCGTGTTTTGCTGAAGAAACTCCTTAAAAACATCTTGCAATGGGGGAAACAATAAAGCCTGTAACTTCTTAAACATTCCCCGAATTTCTCCGAAGCAATTAACTTAAGTCTCATATGACATTCTGATTTTTAAAATTTGCATTATACAGAGTTAACAGGACACACAATTAAATGGATTAACAACTAGTCTTTGACAATTCTCAATATGTGATTATTAATGGAATATATCAATGAATGAGCCACTTCTAGCAGCTTCAGCAAGGATCAATTCTGGGTCCAAAGCTATTTAACATGCTTATGGACTATCTAAATTATGGTGAAATCTTTGCTGGTAAAGCTTGCAGATGACAAAGCATGGTAGAAAGGTAAAGAAAGACGACAGGTTACTATTACACAGGAATCTGAACCTCCTCTTTAAATTGTCAAAATCCAACACAATGTATTTTAATGTAGACTTATGCTGGGAACAAAGAATTCAGGATGGAAGTTAGTAACTCAGACTACGGGATTATTGCAAATTATCACCTCAACATGCGCTCTCAGTGCAATAGCTTCGGGGGGGTGGGGGGGAAAGAGGTCAATAATGTGATCTTTAGATGTATTAAAAGGGGGAAATCAAGCAAAAGTAGGGACACAATTTTGCCTTTGTAGTCATAGCACTGACAACATGACTACTGGAATGCTGTGACCAGCTCTGGTGTGTAAACACCAAAAAGAATGATCAACTCTTCAGTTAAAAGCATCAGAACGGCCATACTGGGTCAGACCAAAGGTCCATCCAGCCCAGCATCCTGTCTGCTGACAGTGGCCAATTCCAGGTGTCCCAGAGGGAGGAAACAACAAGTAAGCCTCACATGATCCCTCTCCTATGACCCATTTACAGAGGCTAGGGAGACCATTCCTACTCACCCCATTGATGGACCTAATCTCCACAGTTCTGTCTAGCTCTTTTTTGAACCCTGTTCAAGTCCTAGTCTTCACCACATCCTCTGGATGTGTTTACGAACAGGGCCACAAAAACGATCCAGAAGGTGGAAAATAAGCCTTCTTATGAAACGTGTTAAGGAGCTTGACTTATTTTGCTTATCGAACAGAAGAGTGACAGAAGATAACATCACTGTACACATGGAAAAATATCTGATACCAGGGACTTTCATCCTTGCTGAGAAGGCATAAGATTCAATGGCTGGAAGCTGAAGTTCAACTTGAAAATAAGATTGTTTCCTAGCGGGGAGGGTAATTAAACATTCCAACAGTTTGTGTGGGAAAATCCTGGTCACCTGCCAGAAGAGGTGTTCTTGTCTGGTATTCATGTTCTTCCACAGTAGAACAGAAGTTTTGTGTTCTAAAATGGTTTGTCTATCAGAGTATTCCACTCCAGGCATGCGTGTGCTCATGGCACCTGAGACCAGAAATTTTTTCATTGCAAGTGTTCACTGATCCATTCATAAGAACATAAGAACATAAGAACGGCCATACTGGGTCAGACCAAAGGTCCATCTAGCCCAGTATCCTGTCTACCGACAGTGGCCAGCACCAGGTGCCCCAGAGAGGGTGGACCGAAGACAATGATCAAGCGATTTGTCTCCTGCCATCCCTCTCCAGTCTCTGACAGACAGAGGCCAAGGACACCGTTTTATCCCCTGGCTAATAGCCTTTTATGGACCTAACCTCCATGAATTTATCCAGCTTCTCTTTAAACTCTATTATAGTCCTAGCCTTCACAGCCTCCTCTGGCAAGGAGTTCCATAGGTTGACTACACGCTGTGTGAAGAAGAACTTTCTTTTATTAGTTTTAAACCTGCTACCCATTAATTTCATTTGGTGTCCTCTAGTTCTTCTTTTTAGGGAACTAATAAATAACTTTTCTTTATCAGCCCTCTCCACACCACTCATGATTTTATAGACCTCTATCATATCCCCCCTCAGTTTCCTCTTTTCTAAACTGAAAAGTCCCAGTCGCTTTAACCTCTCCTCCTATGGGACCCATTCCAAACCCCTAATCATTTTAGTTGCCCTTTTCTGAACCCTTTCCAAGGCCAAAATATCTTTTTTGAGGTGAGGAGACCCCATCTGTACACAGTATTCCTAGGCACATCACCTCCTTGTGCTCAATGATGGAGTGGGCTCTAACGAAAGCCTATGCCCAAATATATTTGTTAGTCTTCAAGGTGCCACAGGACTCCTCATTGTTCCATAACGGATGTTCTTCAAGATGTCTCGCTCATGTCCACTCCACGTTAGGTGTGTGCGCTCGCCACATGCACTGATGCCAGTATTTTTTCCCTCCACAATATCTGCAGGGGAGCTAATGAGGAGTAGGAGTTCATGGCCTACTGACTACAAACATAGCCGAGCATCGTGTCAGACCCGCTCAGTGAGGTCAAAGCTCTGGGCTCAGAGACTCATTTCACTGACATCACAGCCACCAGGAATGCAGCCTTCCAAGGCAACTGGGAAAGGGAGCAGAAACCCAGTGACTCAAAAAGCACGCCAGCGAGCCTGAAGAGGACCAGGTTGAATTCCCACCACTGGAGAGGGTCTCATACCTGTGGGTAGGACAGTTTGAGACTTGTCAGGAATCTGACCACCATATCATGAGAGGACACCATCTGCCCCTGAATCAGCTGGTGGAACAGAGAGATGGCTGCAAGGGGCACTCCGATGGAAAAATGCACCAGACGGTTGTTCCTGAGCTGCAACAAGTAGTCAAGGATGGGCTGAACCGGAGAGCGCACAGGATAGATACCACGCTCTGACAGTGTGAAAACCTCAGCCACTCAGCCAGATACATGAGCCTTGTGGATAGCTTCCTGCTTCCAGGAGAACCTGCTAGACATCCTCTGAACAGGTATACTCCTCCAGGCTCAATCAATGCTGAAAATGAAACATTTTCCTATGTTAAAAATGTACATTTTTACATTCCTTTCAGAATATACTGTAAAATAAAACAAAATCATTGAAAGACCGGTTCACAAGGCTAGAGAAATCGGGTGCTCCCAGACTGAGTTTTTCAGCCAACAAAAGCAATATGGAGTGAAACTTTTACTAACCACTCTAGCTACAGTCACGTGTCCTAACTGCCTATAAAAACTCAGGCTCACGTAAAATACTTCCATATTAATTGCGCTATTACAGGATCACCTTCTCCAACAAGAAGTTGCAGTAGCTTATACCAGCCATGTTACAAGGACAACTTTGGCCATGGTAGTACAGCTCGGCTGTCCAAAGACACTATTTTGTTAGAGGCTGGCATGTAGCCTGTACTTTACAAAGACAGAAGAGTATGTGCTAACATGCTTCATTTCAGTCATATGCTACATAAATCTGCAACATCGTCTGATGTTTTGGCTAGACAATTTCCTTTCCAGTATGTTCACACACATGATTTTGAAAGAAAGCCGGACGATTTTTTTTTATTCCAAATCCTGAACATTTTAAATGAATACTATCCAATTATTTCCATTACTTAGTTCATTCATGCATAAGAGACACTTGTTCATTGTGAAATTTTAGAATGATGACGTAAAGATGAGCTCCCTTGAGATACTATCTTCTAATATGTCAGGGATGAAAAGTCTAATAAAAGTTGCTCTTTGTTGCTTGGCGAGTACCATTTTCCATTACTTAAAATGAAGACGGGGACAGCACGTCCTGCCATATGAAAAATCGCTGTCTCGATTTAAGTCAGCCAATGCAAAAGAACTCATGGACCAGAGAGAGGGCATCCCTTTTTCTCTGCCTCTCTGATCCACCATGCATCATTAATGTTAAAGCATGCAGCTTGTTGTACGGATTAGAGACATGGGTGATAATGAAAGATGTGAAGAGAAGGATACTGGTGTTCAAGAGGAGTTGTTATAGAAAGATCCTGAGAATAGGATGGATGCAGAAGAATAAAACAGACATAATGTTAAGAAAACAACTTTAATAGTGGCAGAAAGGGGATAGATATTTGTCTTGTTCTAGAGACTACAGAGCTACATAGACTGTCTGATACAGAACTACATATCTGTCTTCTTCTAGAGGAAACTGTGTTCTGGATTTGTGGGGAAAGAGTTAGGATATACTGACCTAATCCTGCATTAAGTGCATTTAAGGTGGACACTGGTAGGCATGCAAAATCTCCCAGAAGTCAATGAGGCTACATGAAGGCATAGGAACCTGTTCAAATGGTTCCCTCTGCTCAATCATCACTTGAATATCTAGGTTATCGTGTCCTTCTATGTTAAGAACACAGTATCAATCTTAGTTAAGCAAATGTGTCGTAATGAATTCATGACACTTCAGATACATTGCTGTAAAGCCCATAATTCGTTATAGTATGTCAAGTGAAACCAATTGTTGCAAGGGACAAGTGTAAGAACAACAAACGCCTTGTTTTACAACCATAGTGGTGACTTACTAAAATATTTCCAGTGTGTTAAAGTAGTTACTTATGGACAGATGCTCAACATTAATCATCAGAGGAGTAGCCATGTTAGTCTGAATCTGCAAAAGCAGCGAGGAGTCCTTTGGCACCTTATAGACTAACTGAAGTTTTGGAGCATAAGCTTTCGTGGGCAAAGACCCACTTCATCAGGAGTTAATCATGTTAACTCCTACGGCACCAAAACTTAATTTTCAGCATGTATCCTATTGCTATCAATTAAATAATCATATTCTTCAGTCTCTCAGTTCAGAGTCCTCAGTTTTAAAACAAAACAAAACAGGGACATCACCTGCTCTCTAAACCTCTTCAGCTGTAAGAAGAGATTCACTGCATGCCAACTTTGAGAGCTTATCTTTATAAAATAAATGCTGTTAAAATATACCTTGTCTAACTCGAACAGCTTTTTTGTTAAAATTACAACTTTGGTTAATGGAGGTCATAGTTTTCATAAAATACACTTAAACTTCTGAAAGACATTTGACTAGATACTCCATGACATTTTCAATAATAATAATTAATATCATTATCATAATTAAGAAATGAACATGACAAAATCAACTTCACATGTTCTATGGATTAAAAACTCGCTAACTTAGCTCTAAAAATATAACTGTAAACAGGGAGTGAGCACCAAGTGCATGTGTTTCTAGCAAGGTTTCACATGGACTGGTTCTTTGCTCTATGCCAGTTATGGTTTTTATCAATCCTCTTCAAGAAACACAATCACCACTGATAAAGTTTAACGATGACCCACCTTGGAGGAGAAGGTAAATAATGAAGAGAGAGGGACACTACTCAGCTATATAGACTGATAAAGCAGAGCATAAGAAAATGAAGAAGGCTAATGGCATATTAGGGAGCATTGCCAGCAGATCTAGAGAAATGATTATTCCCCTTTATTCGGCACTAGTGCGGCCACATTTGGAGTACTGCGGACAATTCTGGGCTCCCCACTACAGAAAGGATGTGGATGCATTGGAGAGGGTCCAGTGGAGGGCAACAAAAATGACTAGGGGCTGGAGCACATGAGGAGAGTCTGAAGGATTTGGGCTTATGTAGTCTGCAGAAGGGAAGAGTGAGGGGAGATTTGATAGCAGCCTTCAACTCCTTGAAGGGAGGTTCCAAAGAGGCTGGAGAGAGGCTGTTCTCAGTGGTGGCAGATGGCAGAACAAGGAACAATGGTCTCAAGTTGCAGTGGGGGAGGTCTAGGTTGGATATTAGGAAAAACTATTTCACCAGGAGGGTGGTGAAGTACCGGAATGGGTTACCTATGGAGGTGGTGAAATCTCTATCCCTAGAGGTTTTGAAGTCCTGGCTTGACAAAGCCCTGGCTGGGATGATTGAGTTGGGGTTGGTTCTGCTTTGGGCAGGGGGCTGGACTCAGTGGCTCCTGAGGTCTCTTCCTGCCCTAGGATTATATGAAAACCAAGTGTGCTGCAACATGGCCACATATCAGGCCATAGAAACCTAGGAACAAAGAATGTCAACCATATTGATTTAGCTCTAATTTACCCCAAATGTCTTAAGAGCCCTCTAAGCAGTGGAAGTGCTGGTAATGCTGCTAGACAATCTGACCTCCCTTGGTCTGGCAAATTCTCTGATTCGGCACCGGTCAGGTTCCAAGACTTCCAGACTAGAGAGGTTGAACCTTATTGCAATACTGTGCCCAGCTCCAGCACACACAAGTCAAGAAGATATTAATCAACTGGAAAGGGTTCAAAAGAAAAGAAAAGTTCTGGGCGCCACATTTCAAGAAAGATGTGGAGAAATTGGAAAGGATGCAGAGAAGAGTGACAAGAATGATTAAAGGTTTAGAGAACATGACCTATGAAGCCAGGCTTCATGAACTGGGCTTGTTTAGTTTGGAAAAAAGAAGATTAAGGGGGGACATGATAGCGGTTTTCAAATATCTAAAAGGGTGTCACAGGAGGAAGGAGAAAATTTGTTCCTCTTGGTTTCTGAGGACAGGACAAGGAGTAATGGGCTTAAAGTGCAGCAGGGGAGGTTTAGATTGGACATTAGGAAAAAAATTCCTAACTGTCAGGGTGGTCAAATATTGGAATAAATTGCCAAGGGAGGTGGTGGAATCTCCCTCTCTGGAGATATTTAAGAACAGGTTGGATAGACATCTGTCAGGGATGGTGTAGACAGAGCTTGGTCCTGCCTTGAGGGCGGGGGGCTGGACTCGATGACCTCTTGAGGTCCCTTCCAGTCCTATTATTCTATGATTCTATGAACCACCACAAGAATGATTACAGGAATCGAAAACATGCCTGAGAGTGGAAGGCTCTCAGACCTCAATCTATTCATCTTATCAAAGTGAAGGTTAAGGCGGGACTTGACAGTAGTTTGTAAGTTCTTGCACAAGGAACAAATACTTGATAATAGAAGGGGTCCTCAGCCTAGTGGACAAAGATGTAACAAGATCCCTTAGCTAGAAACTGAAGACAAACATATTCAAGCTACCTGTATTCAGCCTGGAAATGAGGTTGTCTCCATGTTAATTACTATCGAGGCTAAATTACTATCAAGGCAGATTCTCCATCACTAGAAATATATCAAGAACATTTTTTCTTCAAGGATATACTCTAGTTCAATCGCTGCTATTGTATTTGAAGAAGGAAATTAAGGGAAGTCCTGTGGCATGTCTTATGCTGGAGATCAGAATAGATGGTCCCGTAGTTTTTTCTGGCCATAAAATTATGAGCCTATACCTTTCAAACAGAGGAATCCATTGAACTGATTTCCAATCCAGGTTTACATAAAAACATCCTGAGAACATAGGTATGAAAAGCAGGTCTTTCCTCTTTCTTTGAGAACTTCCAGGACCCTGAATACTAGAAATGAAGACATTTTAAGCAACCTAGCTCACTCACTTGCAAATTATGGGTTTTCCCTGCAATTCAGCCTCTAGAACTTTGAGTGAAACAAATGTAAAAAACAAAAAACCATTGTTCAGACATCTTTTCTGCAGGAAATATGTAACATCCCTTCCTAGATCAACACAATTCAATGGATGTATGCACTAATGCTTTGTCATAAGAAATAGAGCCGTTTAAATGCTCAACTTAACTGTTCTTCAGGTTACACCCAAAATACCAGTGTTGGACTGATATTCTTCTGTTATTCTGAAATAGTTTATTTCGAAATAGCATGCCTACACTGCAGGGAAGCCTCAAAATTAGTCCGAAGCAGGCTTCCTAATGTAGACATGCTATCTCGATTTAGAGCCCCAGGAGGCACTGGGGAGAAATAACTTAGAATGGCCCTGGTGAGGGGCTATTTCAAAATAGCAGCAGTGGAGCATCTACACACGCCTTATTTCAAAATAGTTATTTCGAAATACAGTAGGCATTATTAATTGTAGAATGAGGTTAACAACTATCGGAATAAGTCGGCCGTTATTTCAAAATTATTTCAAAATAACAGAATGGTTGTGTAGATGCTCACATTGTTATTTCAGTTTAGATGCACCCTGAGTGTTTTATTTCACTGCCCATCTCTGTATTATCTAAACAGTAGTGAATAAACATATTTCTGGCATATTTCATTTGTTAAGTGTCACTGGGCATATACATTTCTTGGTCCTTCAGTTATTCCATTTGTAAAATGAAAGCAATGATATCTGTCTTCTTTAGGCACAAATAACAAACCCTAAGCTCATTCTCATAGAGTACGTCTAGACTGCATCCCTCTGTCGGCAGAGGGATGCAGATTAGGCAAGTCGACATTGCAAATGAAGCAAGGATTTAATTATCCCACGCTTAATTTGCATAAAAATGGCCACCGTTTTTGCCAACTCAGCACTTTGTCAGCAAAAAGAGGCAGTCTAGAGGGGGATCGGTCGAGAAAAAGCCTTTTTCGACAGATCCCTTGTGCCTCCTGCAAGGAAGTTTAATGGCAGTTCGAATTAGGAGCTTTAATTCAAACTACAGAGTCCGTGCCGCGTGTAGCACCGGGCAGGTAGTTCGAACTACGGGGCTACACGTAAAATGGTGGCGCCCGGGAACAGGCAAATGAAGCCCAAGATATTTAAATCCCGGGCTTCATTTGCAAGTTCGAATGCCTACATTAGCCACCCTAGTTTGAACTACAGTGGCAGTGTAGACATAGCCTCACAGAGTACTACAGGTTGCACCTATCAAAACCGGCACGACCAGGGATGTTCATGGATCAGAGAGCCTGGTAGTCTACTGGCAGGTGGGCTATCCAAAAGCGGGCCTGGGATGAAGTAGCAGCACAGGCCTGCGGTGGGGGCTGGTGGCAGCCCTGAGCAGCCCACAGCAGTGGTACTGGAGCCAGCAGCACCCCCCCCCAGCAGCCTGCAGCACTGAGGCTGGGTCCGGTGCAGCATGTGACAGCCCGTGATAGTGCAGGGCCAGAGCCAGAGCCCCAGGTAACCCGTGGGAGTTGGGCCAGAGCCCACAGGCTGCCACAAGACAAGAGTTTGAGCCCTCGGCAGCAGGACTGGAGATGGCAGCAGCCCCATCAGTGTATGGTAGCGCGAGGCTGAGGCCATAGCCTGTGGGCTGCTGAGGAGACGGAGCCCATGGCAGCAGCCCCTGGCAGTGGGGCCAAGGTCGGACAGTGAGGGCTGCTGGAAACCGCAGGCAGCTTCTATCCAGGGCAGCAGCAGCACAGCTGGCTGGGGCTAGTAGTAGTGAGCTGGAGCTGGCAGCACTGAGGGTCAAGGGCCGAGGGACTGTGGCAGGGAAATTTCCTTAATCTGGCAAATTCCCTGCTTTGGGACTGGTCAGGTCCTGAGGACGCTGATCCAGGGCGGTCCAACTTGTACTAATTCTATGGCATATGTTATAATAGAATCCTGAGGTTCCAGTAACATCAGGGCCACACTGAGCTAAGCATTATATAAAACCCATCATGAGACACGTTACCTGTCACAAAATTCATGAGCTCGTTAAAGATCAGATACGTACCAAAGAAGGCGGATTAGGAAACAGGAGGAAAATATGCCTACACAGACTAGCAGGTATACAAATGTTCATGTTTCAAATAAAACCAACTGAGTGACTTGAAACCTGCATTAGACATTTTCTTAATCCTAGTTCCTCCTACATTTGTTACACCCACTTCTTGCATTTTGTATAAGTTCTTTGAGGATACAGTCTGTCCCTTTCTCTAGGTCTGTGTAGCCTATAGGGCTTACCTGTAGAAATAAATAAGAAATATATCTATTTCCTCATGATTTTTATTACGTGGTTATTACAAAACATTTCAATAGGTTTATATTAGTTTGACTATAATGCAAGGAGCCTACACGCCATATCCTGTATGTTGAGCAACGGCAAAGTTAACATATCTCACCCAAATAACAAGGTTGGGTTACATATGCATGGGACCTTTCATGTAGACAGCAAAGTCAATGTGCATATATTCAGGACTTTCTACCTAGATAGACAGAAATAAGATAAAACAACCTTTAATAGAATAGGGGCTTCCAAGTACACCCTCAAACATAAGAGGCACACCATAACTTGGAAAACCCTAAAAAAAAAATACTGTTAAGACCAGACTGAATAATTGGTCAGGACAGAAATAAGATAAGAACATAAGAATGGCCGTACTGGGTCAGACCAAAGGTCCATCTAGCCCAGTATCCTGTCTACCGACAGTGGCCAGCACCAGGTGCCCCAGAGAGGGTGGACCGAAGACAATGATCAAGCGATTTGTCTCCTGCCATCCCTCTCCAGCCTCTGACAAACAGAGGCCAAGGACACCATTTTATCCCCTGGCTAATAGCCTTTTATGGACCTAACCTCTATGAAATTATCTAGCTTCTCTTTAAACTCTATTATAGTCCTAGCCTTCACAGCCTCCTCTAGCAAGGAGTTCCACAGGTTGACTACACGCTATGTGAAGAAGAACTTCCTTTTATTAGTTTTAAACCTGCTACCCATTAATTTCATTTGGTGTCCTCTAGTTCTTCTATTTAGGGAACTAATAAATTTTCTTCATCAGCCCTCTCCACACCACTCATGATTTCATAGACCTCTATCATACCCCCCCTCAGTCGCCTCTTTTCTAAACTGAAAAGTCCCAGTCGCTTTAACCTCTGCTCGTATGGGACCCGTTCCAAAGCCCTAATCATTTTAGTTGCCCTTTTCTGAACCCTTTCCAAGGCCAAAATATCTTTTTTGAGGTGAGGAGACCACATCTGTACACAGTATTCAAGATGTGGGCGTACCATAGTTTTATACAGGGGCAGTAAGATATTCTGGGTCTTATTTTCTATCCCTTTCTTAATAATTCCTAGCATCCTATTTGCCTTTTTGACCGCCGCTGCACACTGCGTGGAAGTTTTCAGAGAATTGTCCACGATAACTCCAAGATCTCTTTCCTGATTTGTCGTAGCAAAATTAGCCCCCATCATACTGTACGTATAGTTGGGGTTATTTTTCCCGATGTGCATTACTTTACACTTATCCATATTAAATTTCATTTGCCATTTTGTTGCCCAATCACTCAGTTTGGGCTTCTTTGAGTCCCTCACAGTCTGCTTCTGTCTTGACTATCCTAAACAGTTTGGTATTATCTGCAAACTTTACTACCTCACTGCTTACCCCTTTCTCCAGATCATTTATGAATAAGTTGAAAAGGATTGGTCCCAGGACTGACCCTTGGGGTACACCACTAGTTACCCCTCTCCAATCTGAAAATTTACCATTTATTCCTACCCTTTGTTTCCTGTCTTTTAACCAGGTTGCAATCCAAGAAAGGATCTTCCCTCTTATCCCACGGCCATGTAATTTACACAAGAGCCTTTGGTGAGGGACCTTGTCAAAGGCTTTCTGAAAATCTACTGGATCCCCCTTGTCCGCATGTTTGTTAACCCCTTCAAAGAACTCTAATAGATTAGTAAGACAGGATTTCCCTTTACAGAAACCATGTTGACTTTTGTCCAATAAATTATGTTCTTCTACACGCTTCACAATTTTATTCTTTACTATTGTTTCGATTAATTTGCCCGGTACTGAAGTTAGACTTACCGATCTGTAATTGTCAGGATCGCCTCTAGAGCCCTTTTTAAATATTGGTGTCACATTGGCTACCTTCCAGTCATTAAGTATGGAAGCCGATTTAAAGGATAGGTTACAAACCACAGATAATAGCTCAGCAATTTCCCATTTTAGTTCTTTTAGAACCCTTGGATGAATGCCATCCGGTCCCAGAGATTTGTTAACATTAAGTTTTTCTATTTGTTCCAAAACCTCCTCTAATGACACTTCAACCCGGGACAGTTCCTCAGATTCATCACCCACAAAGGACTGTGCAGATTCAGGAATCTCCCCAACGTCCTCAGCCGTGAAGACTGAAGCAAAGAAATCATTTAGTTTCTCTGCAATGGCTTTATCGTCCTTGATTGCTCCTTTTATAGCTCGATCATCTAGGGGACCCACAGGTTTTTTAGCAGGCTTCCTGCTTCTAATGTACTTAAAAAAACATTTTGTTATTTCTTTTTGAGTTTTTGGCTAGCTGTTCCTCAAAATCTTTTTTTGCTTTTCTTATTACATTTTTACACTTGATTTGACAGTGTTTATGTTCCTTTCTATTTATCTCACTAGGATTGGACTTCCACTTCTTAAAAGATACCTTTTTGTCCCTCACTGCTTCTTTTACATGGTGGTTAAGCCACGGTGACTCTTTTTTAGGTCTCTTGCTATGGGATACTTAACCACAAAAGGGTCATGGCAACGAATTAAGGTGTAAGATAATAAGTGGAGATCAATGATTCGCTGATCTATAGAAAAAAAGACTTCCCCATCAGTAAGGTGAGGAAACACGGAGAAGAAGAAAGGGAAGCACCACTATTGAATATGCCTCAAACATAACATCAGTGTAACATCTTCTCAATGTGGTATCCCAGCCGGGGCGGTAAGAGGAGGAGATGAAATCCTTGGGAGAGGAGGTGCCAGAACAATGGCTACTAGTGGTGATGAGGAGGAAGGTGATAACACTTCAAGTTATTCTCGAAGGAACAGTGTGAGTATATGGAAGTATAGATGAACATTCACTATCTAATTAAGCTGGGGTGAGTCTGACTGTGCTAAATGTATTAATAAACTATATTTTTAAATATACAAGAGCTCCTATAGTGCAAGCATTGTAACTATGCACATCAGCATTCTCAACTACAGAATAATTTAAATACAGGGCCTGATCCTGGGACAAGAACCTGTGACTACACAAAGCAGTAACTGGAAATGAGGAAGAGGGGGAGGGATAGCTCAGTGGTTTGAGCATTGGCCTACTAAACCCAGGGTTGTGAGTTCAATCCTTAAGGAGGCCATTTAGGAATCTGGGGCAAAAATCTGTCAGGGATGATACTTGGTCGTGCTGTGAAGGCAGGGGATAGGACTCCATGACCTTTCAAGGTCCCATCCAGTTCTAGGAGATAGGCATCTCTATTCATAAGTAATCTATATAATCATTTTACTCAATATTTTAGAAAAGTGCCTGTCTGTCCTTCTCTGAGTCCGTTTCCTACATGGTAAGAGCTACAACCACCCAATTCAGTATGCAGCTTCCTCTTATAATCTAAAACATGGTCAGGGTTCGGTTGTGCCAAGCCAATGGGGTGTGCATGGAATGGGATTGCTTCTCACCAAACTGAGAGGGCTGTGATAGCAGGGGCAATTATACTCCAGAATGACGATCATGAAGCAGCAAGCAAGCACACTCCAGCCATCCTGACAACCCCAGAGGGCTGATCCATCCGACAGCAAAATACTAACATTTTGACGCTGGTTGGCTAAGATTTGAGTAACAATACACTTAACACACAGCTATACGTTTAGGTTTTGCAGACCATATTTTCTTCCTTGGAAAGTCAAATTGTCATTTAGGAGTTAAGTAAAATAATAGCATGATACACAATTAGCTTCATACTGTGTGGCAGAACTTACCTAAAAGCTGCCACTAATGGAGCATAAACTGAGTCTCCGTCATACACATACAAATGGTCCCAGCTGCATTCTGTAGCGAAGTGACTGAATCGAAGCCTCAGGACTGCATTTGGCCTAAACAAAAGCAAACAATCATATTAAAAAAAACAACCTTACAACAGTCCGTGTGTCCAAACAATTGCCTTGATGTGCAGTTTCACACACAAACTAAAAAAAATCAGTTATTCACCTTACTTTAACCGTTTCAGAGAGGTAACCATGTTAGCGCTTTTGTTAACCCACTTCCTCAGATAAGCAGAGTGGAGAAAAAAGGAGGGCCCTCACAATTAGTAACAGAAAAAGAAGGGGACGTAAAAAAAAATGTACCTGTCAATTGCAGTGCTGGTGCTAACGAGGCTAATTGAGTGGGCTGGCAGTGTCGCATAATGAGCTTTTAATGTCAGTTGGGCAGGGATGATACAATTTTGTGCGATTGGGAACTTGGCAACTCTGTTACAACCTCAACAGAAGGGTGTTGGTGTGGGAAGATTCCCAACCACCTTTTCAGACTTTAAGAGACCTTTGCAAGTAGGTCAGCCATTCCTCTGAAGTCATTGGGAACTTATGCGTCAACACAAACTGGGAAAGCAAGAGAAGCTCAGAATTTGACAATAGATTTTTTCCCCCCCATGCACCGGGGTACTTTGTAAAGTTAGAGATCTTTGCTTCTAGAATTTTGAGAAAAAAATTACAAATGCAGTTTAGCCCAGCGTCTGTAATCAGGAAATCTGGGGAGTTTGCACTCATAATATTTGAGTCACTTTAATACAAAAAGCAAAATTCTGTTCTGATCTTCTGAACTATCCAATTTTACCAAGGAGTCAAGCCATTGAAATGTAACAGCTAGAAAGTACAATGTTGACTGTTGTGTTCATGTTCTTTCCCATAATAATTCATAAAAGTGGGTGAAACCAAAGTCTAAATGTGTTCACTAATTCAACTGCACTTAAAATTACTGTAAATAATACCCACTAAAAATTAAGATGTTTATACTTACTTTCCTTCAATGAGCCAGGTGCATTTTGTTTTGTATTTATAATTTCCAGGTCCATCTGTTACAAATCCAGAAGATCCAGTTAGCCTGTAAATAACAATTAGGAAAAATGTAGGTTTCCAATGTGATTAAATACTTTGGAAAAAGTAAACATATTAGTTCCAAAAAATACCGGGATTAAAGCACGCAGCTTTAGGTTTTCATTTATTGAATGGCCATTATAAAGAAAACCCATGCAAATGCATCAGATCGTTCAGAATCTGCTACTGTACTCTTTTGCATGGGCAGTGAGAACAATGGGCCAGGGGTACCCCAAAAACCAGTAATATTCTTGGCCTGGGACCTGGCTCCAGCAAAGTTCAGGGCTGGGTCTCTTCTCCCCAGTCCTGCCTGCCAGCTCTATACAATTTAAAACAGCCTGGGGGGCCTTGCCCCTCTCCCCTGGTCACCTCCACCTATGAGCTGCTGTCGGGGGGAGGGGGATGCCCCAAGGAAGTGCCACACACCCCTCCCATACCCTTGCTTCCCCTATACCTCTTCCAGGCCCCAAACTCTCCCAGAGCCTGCACCAAAGACCCACCCCCCACCTACTTTCCCCCCCAAAGCCTGACCTCACACCCTCCTGCGCCTGAACCCCCTGGCAGAGCCTGCACCCCCTTTCCCTGCCCCAGCCCAGAGCCTGCACCTAGTAGACATACTCCCCCACAGAGCCTTAGGGAGAGAGGGACGCTCGCATGGGGGACAAGTACATGCTCAGGGCACCACCAAAATTTCTGCAAACCTAGCGCCCCTGTAATTTTGGTCAGTACCCCTTCTCGTGACTAGCCAGAGTACCCACAAGTGGCGACAGGAAATGCAAGGTGGTGTTCTCATCTGGCTTCCTACTCAGACCACCAACTTAGATAAAGGGTATTTCTTTCATAACTCTAGACCAGTACAGAAAGAGTAATGGAGGGAGGATGGCTTAACAGAGCAGCCAACAGTGATGGAACAAGGTGCTTGTTTAGAAGCACTGTAGCGAAAACAAATACAAAATGAAAGATTTGTTGAAACAGGCTGAAAAGTTACTTTCAAAAGCAGAGTCTGAACAACTGACTGATGCTGAGCAACATCCTTCTCCAAGGGAGGAGCAGAAGTGCACCCGTGCAACCCCTCCTGGAAGTCTGAGAGAATCCACTGAAATTGAGGGAAAAGAACAAGATCAATCCCAAAACTATGTGGCCCAGTTCGACTGAGACACATAAAATGAGATCAAGCAGATTCATTCTTTTAATAAAAAAAAAAAAAGTTGAAAATTGTGCAAGAAGATTTTGGCATTAAAAACATTGTAAGTAGCAATCAATATGTTCTAGCAACATTTTCTGGCAACTGAGCAGTCACAAGATGCTGCCCTGGAGAACGTGCTTGTACAGTATTTTAAAGCTCTCAGAGCAGTATATTTTGAGAGAGCTGGTTGGGAAAAAGTTACACAGAACCATTTCTGGAGAATGAAGCGCCATCCACATGAAATCACTTTATAAAATTATATTGGTTTCACAGAAACTAGAAAAGTAGTTCTAACTACATTAAAATGTCACATTCTAAAGTTTAAGCAAAAATACTTTCTTCTTTTTAAATTACTTGTTTTGAATTTTAAAATGTCCTATGTTATATATCAAGTAACAGTCAAATGGAAAGGAGATGTTTCAATTTTATTGAAGCTAACTATTTTCGCTGACCCAAAATGAAATTTGTGAAATTTCGTTTCATTGAGAAGTTTCCAATGTGGGGAGTTTGCTCCGAACTAGAACTAAAACAAATGTTGATGTCTCGATTGAATTTCCATTTTCTGCACAGCTCCACATTGTATACTTTCCAGGCTACTATATCTGGGCCCAAAACTTTTAAGCCTGAATTTCAGAACGGAGTTTACTTTTGGGTGATTAAAGCAGTAGCCCAGTTTTCAGAGGTTTGCTAAGCTCCTGCAATGTCTGTGAATTTGAGAGAGAGAGTTTTGATTTTTGATTTTGTTTTTTATTAATTATTCAGTGTTTCTGGAAAGTCAGATGATCCATTTATATTTTCTAAACATGGACTCTGGGATACCTAATTTTAGGCACTAATATTAGAAAAAATTCTCCCTTTTTTCTATACCTTAATTTTTTCAAAACAGTGTCAATGGAGAGTCTGAAAATCTTCATGTTTTAAGTATGCTGCTGTTTCAGCTCTGAAGGCACTTTTCCTGCAACTGATAGTAAGCAGACTTAGGAAATAGAGTAAATCTCATGAGCAAAAAAAAAAAATTGCCATGCTCTCCAACAACTATCAGCCTTTACCTGATCATTATGAGCGACCTGCTATGGAAAACTATTACTCTGGCATTCACTACACTCAAATTATCAAGATAAGATAATGCCTCAAAACATTCCAGGAAACCTTTGTGATCCAGTGTTGACAGAACTTAGACTCATTTGAATAATACAAAAACAAAATGAAATGTGAAGTTTTAAAAAAAAGGCTTAAACAGGTTTTTGTGGTAAAAACAGGATCTGAATACAAATCTGTGAATGATTTACACCTATCCCTAACCTTTGGAACACATTTCATTAAACACAAATAAACCCAAGTATACCAACACAGAGTTCAACACTTTCCAAAGCAAATGAAATGGAAGCTAAAGGGTCCTAACTGCACTCTCCTATACACATGGTATTGTATGAACAACCCACATGATGGAGATAAGGAGAAATACTTGGCACCAAAGCAAGCTAAAGATGGAGTCTTGTCCTTATATTCAAGTAAAACCAGCTGATAAAAGGTTAAATTGGGTTCCAAATACTAATGAAAAACAAAAACTTAGAATTTGTTTAGTAATGGTCCTCTGTCCACACTACACAATAATCTACCATATTTAACCCTTGTACTTGTGCCTAGTAGTGGTCCAACATGCCACCATGTCCTTAAACACGGCTTCATTTTCCCTATGTGAACAAGATCAAGCATATGATTTAGGCTAGGAGCAAGACACCTGAGTTCTGGGAAACTGTGTTGTGTAGTTGGCCAAATATAATACGACAGTTACAACCATAAGATGTTTTTACTGACATATTATTGGGAATAAACGTCATTTGAGTCCTTTCCGGACACTGATTCTCACAGAGTTAGACTAATTTAAATAAGTATTTTGTATTCTCCTAATTTTATCACCTAGATACAATGGTGATGGACACCCTACAAATGAACTAAAAAGTTGTATCCATATACCAATCCATAACTTCGAATGCTGAGTATAGTGGCTGTTCTATCCTAAATTAACAGTGCATTACATCATTCTGTTTAAAAAAAACAACCTTAAAAACAATAGTCTGGTAGCACCTTAAAGACTAACAAAACATGTACAGTAAAACTCCATTAGTCCGGCATCCAATGCTCCGGGACTCCTGATGGTCCGGCACCATCAGGAACCCGGAAGTGCTGGGGTAGCCGGACAGGCTTCCCCCATTCAGCTGCTGCTGAAACTGACCAGCAGCTGAATCAGGGAAACCGGGAGCAGAGCAGCTGGGGTGCTACCGGGTTGGTCTCGTAGCGCTGCCCTTCAGGGCTGCGGGACCAACCCGGCAGCACCCCAGCTGCTCTTGGGGACGCCTGGGGCAGAGCAGCTGGAGTGCTGCCGGGTTGGTCCCGCAGCGCCAAAGGACGGCGCTGCGGGACCAACCCGGCAGGACCCCAGCTGCTCTGTCCCGGGCGTCCCCAAGAGCAGCTGGACTGCTGTTGGGCTGGTGCCGTAGCGCCGCCCCTTGGCGCTGCGGGACCAACCGGGCAGCACCCCAGCTGCTCTATTGCAGGCATCCCCGATTCAGCTGCTGCTGAAACTGATCAGCAGCAGCTTAATCAGGGACGCCTGGGGCAGAGCCGGACTATCGTAAGGGGGGGCTATGAGGGGTCTGGGGTGGCATCCCCTCCCACCCCACTCCAGACCCCTCATAGCCCCCCCCCCCTTCTGATAGTCTGGCATATCTGATAATCCGGCACCCCCTGGGTCCTAAAGGTGCCGGATTATCGGAAGTTTACTGTAGATGGTATCATGAGCTTTCGGGTGCATAACCCACTTCTTCAGATGACTGGAATATTAAAAGTCCAGAGCCAAGAATAAATAATGGAAGGGAGGAGAGGAAGGAGAAGAAAAAAAAAAGACAGTGAATAGATTCTTTTTTCTTCCTCTTCCCTCCCACTCCCCTACCCCCATTCCCTTATTTATTCTTGGATTTAGCAATTCCAGCTCTCACAATCTCAGATTATGAGACTATGAGAAAGACCTTTTTTAACATACTCAACTGCATATTCACAGCATTGCTCTAAAAACAGACTGCGGTCAGGCTAATACATCAACTCAGCAATTACTTGAAATGTCAAGTAGCCATTTTGCTAACAATAAAGTGCATAAAGTAAAAAAAAAAATCCCAAAAGCCTAAACCAACTGCACTACAGTAGATCTACCACTTAGTCACATACAGGCAGTCCCCGGGTTACGTACAAGATAGGGACTGTAGGTTTGTTCTTAAGTTGAATTTGTATGTAAGTCGGAACTGGTGTCCAGATTCAACCGCTGCTGAAACTGACCAGCGGCTGACTACAGGAAGCCCGAGGCAGAGTTGCTCTGCCCTGGGCTTCCTGGAATCAGCCGCTGACCAGTTTCAACAGCGGCTGAATTTGGATGCCTGGGACAGCAGCTGGGGTGCTGCCGGGTAGGTCCCCACAGCGCCAAAGCTCAGCACTGCGGAGACCAACCCGGCAGCACCCCAGCTGCTCTACCCCAGGCGTCCCCAAGTCAGCCGCTGTTGAAACTGATCAGCGGCTGATTCCAGGAAGCCAGGGACAGAGCAACTCTGCCTCAGGGTTCCTGAAGTCAGCCGCTGGTCAGTTTCAGCAGCGGCTGACTTGGGGACGCCTGGGGCAGAGCAGCTGGGGTCCTGCCGGGTTGGTCCAGTAGCGCCGAGGAGCGGCGCTGCGGGACCAACCTGGCAGCACCCCAGCTGCTCTACCCCAAGAGTTGTCAGCGAGAAAAGCCTGGTCTGCTGGGGGGGGGGGGGGGGAGGCGCACTAGCTGCCCCTCCCCCCCCAGCAGACCAGGGAGACGCGGGTGGCGGGTGGGTGGGTCCCGCCGCTCCCGTCCTCCAGGGCGAGAAAAGCCCCGTTCGTAACTGCGGATCTCGGGGATTGCATAACTCGGGGACTGCCTGTAATGAGGTGTTCATTAGCAGAGCAGAGTAATATTTTAAGTATATTTGATCCTGGTGACAAACAAAAAAAGTACAGGAAGCTCCTGACTTGTAACCCCCCGACCTCCGACCCACCGCACTTAAGGATATGAACAACTAGTCAACTATCCAATAAGCAAATGCTTATCGGATAGTCAACTAGTCGCTTCCCCTACCCCCTTACTGCCTCTAAAAAGGCAGCAAGAGGAGGAAGGGGGTACTTCAAAGCAGTAGTACCACATGGAACCTGGGACCAGACTCCAGGCTCCACACAGTGCTGCCGCTTTGAAACGCCACATGCAGCCCAGGGCCAGCTGGGGTGTCCCCAGGCTGAAGACAGCATTTCAAAGCAGCAGCACCGCGTGGAGCCCAGAATCAGCAGGGGACTCCTCCGCTGACCCCGTGAGGCGCTGCTACTTTGAAACGCCACGTGCAGCCTGATGCTGGGTACCCTGCGATGTTTCAAAGACACTGTGTCGCACGGAGCCTGGGGTCAGCGGGGGGCTCATTTGCCTTTGAAGCGTAGCAACAGCCCTAGGGTGCCCTGTTGACTAATCGAATAGTTGATGCAAAATGCATCAGTCAATTACTCGATATTCAACATCCCTATGACAGACCAGAGGTCATATCAGGCTCCCCTGCTACCAGCTATCCCCCAGCCCCAGACCATCCAGCAGCCTCCTGACCGACTCCCCCTGTCCCTGCTCCCCACCACCACCAGCTCCTTCGCCCTGCCAGTTCCCCCCCCCCACACACACACCTCCTCCCCGCTAAGCCAAGCAGCCCAGCTCCCTGTGCCCCAGGCTCCTACCCATGTCAGGCAACCCCTCTGCAGCACGCCGGGCTCCTGGCCATGCCGGGCAGCCCCGCTGCAGTGTTCCGAGTTCCTGGCTCTGCCAGGCAGCCCCACTGTGTTGTACCTTTCACTGCAACTATGGGGAGCCGGGCAGACCAGCTGCAGGGAGCCCAGCTGCCAGCCTTCAGTTGGGATACTCTGGTCCTCAAACATCCATGGTCCTACTTAGACCATGGATGTTGCCAAACCAGGAAGTCCCCATTAACAGAAGTTCAACCTGTATAAATCTCCTCCTATTCATCCTATATTTGTCTTTCACTGTCATGAGTTAACCAAAGCCTGGAAGAGCAACCCTAGGGGTAAGCACACTACTCTATCCCTATGCCTTGACCTCGTTAAAATACTGCCACAAGAGTGCTCATTAATGCTGGCTGTGATGTAGATTCCTCTTCACTAAGGCCTAGAATGAATCCATACATTAATCCCATATAAACCACTTATAGCCACTGATACAGATTAATAGAAACTGGTGATCTATAATAAAAGGTTTCATATTTTACTTACTAGTCCCATACCATCCCAAATTAATTAATGTAGTTCTTATTTCATAATTGCGTATTTTCTCAAAGAGCGCATGCATTGCTTGAAGTGGAATGGTAAGCATGTACAGTTCAACCTAAGTAAATTATTTACACTGTAGGCCAAGAACAGCTGCCAAAAATTCACAAGAGGGAAAAAGAAACTAAACCTGCGCATCTCTACCTTATGACTTTCTAACTCCTATAAGACCTCTCTCTCTTTTCCTTGCCAACTGCAAAGGTCACTGGTACACCTGAGAGCCAAGCCAAGCCTTAGCTAGGCAGACCAGCCAGCAGCAGAGTACCTTCAAACACATACCTCTTCAAACAGCATTTGTATTTGTGAAAACTGTGATTACGTACAAGAAAATGTTAAGCTTCCAATGCTGCAGAGAAGTGTGAACATTTCATTGGCATGTTAAAGAAACTACCGAAAGTGGCATTACATGGATTCTTTAGTGCAATATTTAAATGAAAAATAAGCACCGATACAGGTTTATCTAGTTATCAGAAAGGAGGAGGAAATCTGGAAAAAAGGAAATCGGTAGTGTACCATTTGTGTCACATGTGCAGTAACAACTTCTTTAAGATGACTGTCCCCGTACCAGTGCTCCATTGTAGATGTTTCAAGGCCTTGCACTTATAATCAGAGATTTATAACAGTAGTACCCCAGGTGACAACACATGCACAGTGCCAACTCGCAACCCGGTGAGTTGTAACCAATGCATGTCATCAACTCCATTCTATCTCTACTGAGGAGAACTACTTCAGACACCAAAGCAGAGGGGAGGAGAGAGGGCTGTAGAACCCACACAGGGACAATCGTCTCAAAAGCCCCATGCTCCCTGCAGCATTTCAAAGCGGCAGCACCGCATGGAGCCCAGGATCAGTCCAGGAGTCCCCAGCTGATCCCAGGCTCCACATGGCACTGCCGCTTTGAAGTGCCCCCTCCTCTTTCCCCCTGCCATTGCTTCCTCTTTGTGATAGAGGCAAGTTGGGGGGGAGCAGCTAGTCAACTAGTGTGTCGACTATCCGATAAGCGTTCATATCCCTAACAAGTACCAGTACCCGCAGCAGCATCCATATCACAGCCTCGGCTCCCGCCCTCCCCATACACTGTGCTGCAGTCTAGAAAGAGCCTCAGGGCCTAAGAACAGCTGAGCAGGGCAAACGTGCCCCATGCAGTCTTCCCCCTTGACAAGTGCACCAGTAAGTTGCACGCTCTTCAGGAGAAACTCAAATGTTACCCAGCTGATTAGCAGAGCGTCCACATGTTTACATTGGTGGTGCACATTTACACATGCCTGGGTACACATAAAAATTATTCCACACAAGGATGGAAAAAGTCCACAAACAGATAGGAAAGATTAGAGGGAACATTGCCACCCTCCACCCTCATGCCTCTGGCACCAAGCGTGTGCCGAGGAAGGGAAAGGAACACAGAAGAACACACACACTTGGGGAGGGATAGTTCAGTGGTTTGAGCATTGGCCTGCTACATCCAGGGTTGTGAATTCAATCCTTGTGGAGGCCATTTAGGGATTTGGGGCAAAAATTCATCAGGGATGGTACTTGGTCCTGCTGTGAAGGCAGGGGACAGGACTCGATGACCTTTCAAGGTCCCTTACAGTTCTAGGAGATAAGGCTTGGTTAAACTAAATTTAAATTAATGGAGATTGCCTGAGTGCATGTTTGCTTTTGAAAGTTCTTCGGTTGCTGGTTGTGATGCCCCCACGCCGCCCCGCGGCGTTTGCCCAGAGGGCTCGCTATGGTCCTTGAGTCTCGAGCTCCCTCGGCTAGTCTTTTCCGTGCTTTCGTCTTCGGTTTCCCCCCCGCAACAACGCAGGAGGGGAAGGGGGGCCCGGGCCCGCCCACTCTCACGGGCCCCAGCCCAGGGCCCTAAGGGTTCTGGTCCAAGTGACCCGAACCCGGCTGACGGGGTTCGACCCCTTAACTCGCCAGCCCACCAGTCATCCCTGACTCTGCCCTGGGCTGCTTCCTTCCCCTCGTGCTCCCGAGCTCACCAGTTCGCCGCCGTCAGGGGTACCCGCGAGCCTGGGGGTAGTCCGCTGTCTCGGCGTTGCTCCCCTGTCCGGTGTGGGGCTGTGCGGCGGGGTGCGGAGCCGCGCTGCGCTGCTCTGCGCCGCTCTCCACGGCGCTGTCCTCCGCCCGCGGTCGGCGGCCCCCTCTCCCCTTGGGGCCGCGGTCCCATTTTAAAGTTGGCGCCGGGGGCGCGGCCCCGGCGTCCTGCGCCGCCCCCGCCCTCCGCGCCGGGGCGTCTGTCCGTTGCCAGGGCAACGGGGCCTAGGCTCCGGCGCACCCGGATGACGTCCTCCGGGGCGTCGGAGGCCAACGCGTTCCTCGCCGCCGCCGAACACCGCGGGCAGCGGCGGGGGGCGCTCCGCCTCCCGCTGTACAGGGCGGCCGGTGCGGGGCTCTCCGCCGAGGGCGGGGCTGCCCCGTCACACACCTCCCCCTTTAACTGCCCTCCCTCTTCTTCCGAGTCTGCCTCGTACCTTCTCGAAAAGAAGTCCGCATTTTGATGCTGCGCGCCAGGTCGGTGGGCCACGTCAAAGGCGTATGGCTGGAGGGCCAGGTACCACCGCATCAGGCGCGGGTTCGCGTCCTTCATAGTTTGTATCCACCGGAGTGGGGCGTGGTCCGTGACCACCTTGAACCGTCCCCCTAAAAGATAGTATCTTAACATGTCTAAGGCCCACTTTACCGCAAGGGCCTCCTTCTCAATGGTCGAGTAGCGACGCTCCCGTGGGAAGAGCTTGCGACTGATGTACACCACCGGGTGTTCTTCCTCTCCTTCACCCTGCGAGAGGACCGCCCCAATCCCCGTCTCGGAGGCGTCTGTTAGGACCGTAAAGGGGAGGTTAAAGTCAGGTTGGGCCAATACGGGGTCGCGACTTAAACTTTCCTTTAACCTCTGAAAGGCTACCTCGCACTCGGTCGACCAGCCCACCTTCTGGGGCATCGCGGCCCGAGTTAAGTCCGTTAGCGGCGCTGCTATCGTCGCGAAGTTTGGGATAAAACGCCGATAGTATCCGGCTAACCCGAGAAACTGGCGCACCTGTTTCTTTGTTTTGGGTGGGGGGTAGCTCTTCAAGGCTTCAACTTTTTCTACCACGGGACGTATTTGACCCCTTCCCACTACATACCCCAGATAGACTACCTCCTTTTCCCCGAAGCGGCACTTTCGTGGGTTCGCCGTCAGCCCGGCTTCCCGCAGAGCCTGTAGCACGGCCCCTACGTGTTGGAGGTGTTCGCCCCATGTCTGGCTGTACACGACGATGTCGTCGATGTAGGCGGCCGCCCATCTTCCCTGTTCTCTCAGTACCCGGTCCATAAGGCGCTGAAACGTCGCGGCGGCGCCATGTAGCCCGAAGGGCATTCGTGTAAAATGGTAAAGCCCAAATGGGGTCGAGAAGGCCGTCTTCTCTCGGGAGGTCGGCGTCAGGGGAATCTGCCAGTATCCTCGGGTCAAATCCAAAGTGGACAGGTACCGGGCGCCTCCGAGCCGGTCTAGCAGTTCATCGACCCGTGGCATGGGGTAGGCATCGAAGCGCGACTGCGCATTGACTTTACGGAAGTCGATGCAGAATCGTAGTGATCCGTCGGGCTTCGGGACGAGCACTATAGGGCTGCGCCATTCGCTGAAGGATTCCTCCACGACTCCCCACTGGAGCATCTTCTGCACCTCCCCTCGCACCGTCTCCCACATCCGCCGGGGCACGGGCCGTACTCGTTCACACACCGTCTTCCGGGGTTCCGTCTCTATGTGGTGGTGGATGAGGGTGGTTTGCCCCGGCTCGGCCGTCAGGACATCCCCGAAGGTCCGTAGCAGCTCCTCCAGGTCATTCCTCTGGGCCTCGGTTAGGTCGGTTCCTGTGGGGAAGGCCTGGGGCGGGGTTGCCCCGTCGAGGTCCCCGGGTCCTAACTCCGGGTCGGGGGGCACTGGGTTGATCCAGAAGGCCTCCCGTTGCTTCCAGGCTTTCAAGAGATTAATATGGTAAATGCGTGTGTCATTCTTCCTCCCTGACACTTTAACCTCATAATCGACGTCCCCTACACGCCTCAGGATCTCGAAGGGCCCTTGCCACTTGGCCAACAACTTCGAGCCGGGGGTCGGCAACAGCACCAGGACCCGTTGGCCCGGGTCGAACACCCGCAACTGAGCTCCCTGGTTATAGTACCGGGCTTGCTTGGCTTGGGCTTGCTCCAGGTTCTCTTTCGCGAACTCCCCTAGCCTGTGCAGCTTTTCCCGGAGGTTCAGGACATACTGTACCGACCCCTGCACTCGGGTCCCCTGTTCCTCCCAATTCTCACGAATAATGTCTAGTATCCCCCGCGGGTGTCGGCCGAACAATAGTTCAAACGGGGAAAATCCTGTAGAGGATTGGGGCACCTCCCGTATCGCGAACAGAAGCGCTGGCAACAACGCGTCCCAATCCCGGGGCTCCTGCCCTACAAACTTCCTTAGCATCTCCTTTAGCGTTCTATTAAAACGTTCTACTAACCCGTCTGTTTGGGGGTGGTAGATGGCCGTTTTCAGCCGCTCGATCCGCAACAACTTACACAACTCGTTCATCAGTCTCGAGGTGAAGTTAGTCCCTTGGTCGGTTAGAATCTGCTCCGGCAGCCCCACTCGGGCAAAAATCTTCACGAGTTCCGCAGCAAGGGTGCTGGCGTGCACGTTTCTAAGCGGGATGGCCTCCGGATATCGTGTTGCATAGTCTAATAGCACCAAAATATACTGGTGCCCGGTTTTGGATTTATCCAACGGGCCGACTATATCCATGGCGACCCTCGCGAAGGGCACTCCCACCACGGGCAACGGCACCAGGGGGGCTTTGGGTACCCCCTTCGGCCTAACCTTTTGGCACTCGGGGCAGGAGCCACAAAAGTCCTGTACTTCGCGGAAGATGCCCGGCCAATAGAACCGCCGAATGATACGCTGCACAGTCTTTTCTGCCCCCAGGTGCCCGGCCCAGGGGTTAGCGTGGGCTAGCTCCATGAGGCGTTGTCGGTACCTTTTTGGCACCAGCAACTGCTCGACCCCTGAATCGCCCCCCTGCCCTCCGTCCACCCGGTACAACCGATCGTGTCGTACCTCAAAGTAGGGGCTGGTCGGCCTGTCGGCCTGGGGAGCGTCCTCGTCCTGCGGATCCCGGGCGGCACTCCATGCATGTCGGAGTGACGGATCTTCCCGCTGTTCCTGTATAAAGTCACCATCCACTAGCTCCAGTATTCGCGGTCCTTCTGCCTCGCCCTCTCGTGGGCCGGGGCGGGGGTCCCCAATCATACCCTCCTCTCTCTGGGGAGGCCCTCGTTCCCGCCATGCGTTCAGGGCCCGGCGGAAGCCCCGCCAATCCCGTCCTAGGAGCGCGGGGTACACTAGCCTAGGGGCGACCACCACGTAGCACCACTCTTGGCGGTCCCCATCCGATATCTGGGCCCACGCAGTAGCGTATTGGTGGGAATCGCCGTGTACGCACTGCACCCAGACCGGCGGGCCCCGTGGTCCTCCCTCCGGGAGTAGATCGGCTCTTATAATCGTCTGGCTGCAGCCAGAGTCCACAAGGGCTACCACCGTCTTACCCCCTATCCCTACGGTCCTTAATATCCTACCTTGCCCGTCGCTGGCCTCAGGTTCGGCCCCCGCCAAGGCCTGGGCGTAGGAGCAGTCCATATAGGGGCAGTCCCGGATGAAGTGCCCCTCTTGGCCACAGCGGAAGCAGGTCCCGCGGGCCGGAGGTGGGGTGCCCGGCCTCTGACGCCGGGGGGGTTCAGGCCGGGGTTGCGGTGCCTCCCGTGGCCCCTCCTCGCCCCGCGCTGGCCTCACTGCGGCGGCCCATCTCCGCGGCCCGTCCCTCTCTGGGCTCCTTCTCCTTTGGACTCCTCGTCCGATGTCGAGACGCGGTGAGGGGGTGGCTTTCCGCCCGCGGTCGCGCCCGTCGGCCCGTTCGGCGGCCTCATAGTCTGTCATCAACTCCACGGCTTCCTGGAGGATGGAGGGATGGTGTCTGCGGACCCATCGCTGTCCGCCGGCGGGGAGGATGTTGACGAATTGTTCCAGGACGACTTGTTCTGCCACCTGGGGCCCCGTGTGTTGCTCGGGCTCCAGCCAGCGCCATGCGGCCTCTCTTAGCTTCTGGGCCATGGCCCGGGGCCGCGCCCCCGGCGCTGTAGGGTTCACCCCGGAACTTCTGTCGGTGCGTCTCAGGCGTGATCCCCATTTGGTCGAGTATGGCCTCCTTCAATCGGTAGTAATGTAGGGCCTCGCGGTCACTTAAACCCCTATATGCTAACTGAGCCGGGCCCGTTAGGTATGGGGCCAGTATTGTAGCCCAGTGGGATTCTGGCCACCGGGCTACCGTCGCCACCCTCTCAAAGGTGGCGAGGTATGCCTCAGGATCGTCAGCCGGCCCCATCTTAGTTAGCCGTATGGGCAGGCGTACCACCTCCCCCTCTCCGGCTGGCCCCTCCTCTTCGGGGCACGTTGGACTCAGGGGGGTCACCATTGCCGGTGGATATCGTCTCATCCACTCTTCCTGTTGCGCCTTCATTTGCTCGGCTACCTCCCGGATCAGTTGTTTTTGCTGCTCTTGTTGCTGGGTGGTGAGCTGCTGGATTAAGGCTGACTGCTGCTGTTGGCTTTGCCTTTGGGTCTCCTTGACCCACTCCATGAATTGCGCCGGATCCATGGCGTGTCCCGGTGCAGTTCTCACTCCCCTTTTTCCGAAAAACACCACAAAACACCCCCCTGTTAGTGCTCCCTAAACCTTCTCACACCCCCTTTCCCTTCCTAGGGGGGGGGGCTGGGTTCGTGAGTAGGTGTGTGGTTTTTTTTTTTTTTTTTTTTTTTTTTTTTATAATCGCCCCTTACATCCGGGGTAGGATCCCCACTGTACCCACGTTCTCCACCATCTGTGACGCCCCCACGCCGCCCCGCGGCGTTTGCCCAGAGGGCTCGCTATGGTCCTTGAGTCTCGAGCTCCCTCGGCTAGTCTTTTCCGTGCTTTCGTCTTCGGTTTCCCCCCCGCAACAACGCAGGAGGGGAAGGGGGGCCCGGGCCCGCCCACTCTCACGGGCCCCAGCCCAGGGCCCTAAGGGTTCTGGTCCAAGTGACCCGAACCCGGCTGACGGGGTTCGACCCCTTAACTCGCCAGCCCACCAGTCATCCCTGACTCTGCCCTGGGCTGCTTCCTTCCCCTCGTGCTCCCGAGCTCACCAGTTCGCCGCCGTCAGGGGTACCCGCGAGCCTGGGGGTAGTCCGCTGTCTCGGCGTTGCTCCCCTGTCCGGTGTGGGGCTGTGCGGCGGGGTGCGGAGCCGCGCTGCGCTGCTCTGCGCCGCTCTCCACGGCGCTGTCCTCCGCCCGCGGTCGGCGGCCCCCTCTCCCCTTGGGGCCGCGGTCCCATTTTAAAGTTGGCGCCGGGGGCGCGGCCCCGGCGTCCTGCGCCGCCCCCGCCCTCCGCGCCGGGGCGTCTGTCCGTTGCCAGGGCAACGGGGCCTAGGCTCCGGCGCACCCGGATGACGTCCTCCGGGGCGTCGGAGGCCAACGCGTTCCTCGCCGCCGCCGAACACCGCGGGCAGCGGCGGGGGGCGCTCCGCCTCCCGCTGTACAGGGCGGCCGGTGCGGGGCTCTCCGCCGAGGGCGGGGCTGCCCCGTCACACAGGTATTTGGATGGGGGTAATAGCAGCCTGGCAACATCAATGGCCTCGTGTTGTACTTTAACATACAATTACAAATACCGTTTTTTAATTTTTATCAAGCAAGTTGATTGCTCTCACCGCCTCACGTCATACGGTACATACTTCAAAGAAAGTAAACACATGGTTGGGGCAACTGGGAATCGTGTGCTGACACTACTGACCAACAGCTATATCAATCGTGTTTTTAAACTAATTCTTATTGTGAATTAACCTGTCTCTCCCGTACATGACGAGTCATGTCACTCATTAACATGTTGCATGGCAATGAACCCCCTATACCACTCTAAGTACTGAAAGCACAAGCACACACTTCATCAGACCCATTTCCACTCCCCCATGTGTTGTACCAATAAAAGCAAGCAGGATCTTATGAGGGGGATAAGGCAAAAAGCCACATTTATTGTAAAGATAATAATAAAAAATAAAGAAAAGATAGAAGCAAACAACGTTGTTTAACTACTTATTCCTAACACTACTTAACCCTTATACACTTATATATATAAAACCATTCATTCATACATCCATTCATTCAAGTTCTGTGTATATTACCAGCCTGGAAGTTGCTTGTGACAGAATACTGGCCAGGTACTCTGTACACAAGTGATGGTAGTGGGGAGTGAAGTCCTGATCAGATGCGCATCTGAAGCTCCTGGTAGGCTGGCAGCAGAACCTTGGACTCTGACTCCATAGTTTTTTAGTCCAGTTCTTATAGGAATTTCTTCCTATGCCAGTCTATGGAAATTGCTGCATCATGCTGATGTCTCCAGGGTGGCTGCCAGGTGCTCGTCAGTGATCTCATCGGGTGGACCTCCAGTACTTGGTTTTCTCCATTTGACACCTTTTGGTTGCACTGGCACCTGACGCCTTCTTCAGCCCTTTGTTGCTGTATTCTCAGGCTGGCACCTCTCAGAACCATTCACTCATCATCCAAGCACTCTCTCATACATTCATACAGTATTTTGTATAATAATAAAAGTTGTAGTTACAGAAAGTTTCTGGGTGGTATTGCTTAAAACATTCTCTGAGTGCTGAATAAAGTTACAATGTTTTAAAGAGAACAGGCCTCAATTAAGTAACAATGCCCTTAGTCAATTACAGGGCTTGGCTCCCATAGCAGAGTTAGTGGCTTGACAATGCATTGTTACAATGTATCTCTGCAATGTCAATTTCAAGCAGCCCCTTGCACAAGCTTGAGCATGCCCTGGAGCACAGAGGGGGGGAGGGGGGGCTGTTTCTGGCTACATAGGATTATATTCTTAACAGTTCTAAATTACATGACCTAATACATTATATTCTAAAGGGGCAATAATAATAATAAATCTAAACATTTAACAATCTTAACAAATAATAATAATAATAATAAGAAGAATTAATAATAAATCTAAACACTTTAAGTTGTGGGGAAGAAATTATGGGGAGTCACTTCCATTTGGGGGAATCATTTTCAATACATTAATATGTTATCCCTACATACTAATATATTGATAACGGTGGTTTTCTCCGCACTTTCATTTGCCCGCACGAATCCATAACGTGTGAGCACAAAGCACCCTGACTTCTATTGTCCGGGTAAATCCAACTCCAGCAGTCGTAGGTGAACTTCACTGGGCTCACCAGTTAACCTTTCACTGGGCTCACCAGTTAACCTGGTTACATGCAGGGTCCCCTACCCCCTGCTGCCTCAGTATCACAGGTAGCAGCACAGGGGGAGGGGGAGCAGACTGATACAGACACAGCAGCGAGTCAGTACACATGGGAAGTCTGCTTTGAAGCGGTTTTCCATGCTCACCGTGGATCCACCTCCCCCTCGCCATGCGTCAACATGCCACCGCTAAAACTTTCAGTGGTTACATGTTTACTAAAACAAACACATTTTAATAGTCCCCCAGCTAGGGATGTAAAATTTCAATTAATTGGCTGATCGAACAATCAATGCAATTTGCATCGACTATTCGATTAGTCGATACGAGCGTCTCCTCTTTTGAAGTGTCTTATCAGATAGACAACTAGTCATTAACATCCTTAATCCCAGCCGGTCTATAAATGCAGATTACCAGCCAGCACAATAACAACAACCTGGCATCATCAACTTGACCAGTGCATCCCACACGGACATTCATAAAATCAACTTCTGTGCCCCAAAGGGCCAGGATAACAATGGGGTAGCATCCTTTTATGTTTACATACTGATGAGCTATTGAGAAGGACAGACAAGGAGTCTCATTGATGGCCCAGGAGCACGTTGGAAATCCCATTCTCTCAAAGCCAGTAATTACCTCACAAATACCTTTTGTGCCTGCCACCTGGGGATAAAACCACACACCCAACTGCCTCAGAAACCTCTTTACCCACAGTCAATTTTTTCACACCAGACTAGTTAACTACTAAAGCAGTCTGGGATAGCCAGCTTCCAGACAGTTACAGCAACCCATTCCTCGACCATTTTGATCATTCACATGGGTGTATCATTGAACACCAGAAATGTAGCTCTCTTCACATGTTTCTTCTTGATCCCTCCACTTTGTTGTCCCAGGTCTGCAGAAGTGTGTGGTCCCACCAGTCCTCACTTGTGTCCCTCCTCCATAAGTAGGGGGCATCAGCAGCCGTAATCTGACATGAGCAGCAGCAATCAATTCTAGTCTCCCTGTCTGTGTCCTCCTCCATCGGTTTCCTGGATAGGTCAGAAAATATTGCCAAAACATTCCCCAGTGTCTCATAGAAGCTCTGACCTTTTCCTGACACAAAAATGAGAGCTTAAGCCACAGAAATCCTTCAAAAAGCTCCTCCTCCATACACCTGGCTCCAGTTGCTGGGAGCACAGTGACCGAAATGACTGCTTGGCAAGCTCTGTTGCCAGGCTGTCCCAATTTCCTGCAACATGCAGGATGGACAGTCAACTTTTCCCATCCTGCACCATAGTCAAAAGGCTAGAAAGGCCACATTTCAGGAGGATGCAAAGGAGTCTGGGATATGATGGGTTTGGCGCCGGTCTGCAAAATGCAGGGGGGGACAACCATGCCCAAGTTCATGCCTGGCTCTGACAATTCGCAACTGAGGGTTGACAATCAATCAATCCCAACTGCTGGTCCACAGACCAGTGCCAGGCTGCAAATGGCTGGCTGCCAGACCACAGCACACTGCCAGGCCACGCCCATGGCGGCTGCTCCAGGACCGAGACTGGAGGGTAGCCTGGGCACATGGCCAGTGGCTGCTGGAGCTGAAGCCAGTTTTTCGCAGCAGCTTGGGGGCCGGGGTAAGGGTACACCCCAGTCCCCTGAGCCGCAACACAGCAGCCAGCTTCAGGTCCGGCAGCCACTTGGGATGCTGAATGCTTGCGTTCTCTGCGAGAAGGGAAGGGGTACGTGGAATAATGGTTAGAGCAGGGAGGGACACCTGGGTTGTACCCCAGTCTGACAGGACCCCCACTGCCTGCCAGCCCTCAGCATGTGGGGCGGCCCCAGGAAGGCAAAGCCTAGCTCTGAGTGACTTGGCGGTGGGGGGTGCGCATACAATTACCGTGGCCTGTTGTGGGTGTGAGAGAGAGAGAGACAAACAGACAGACAGATAGATCACCCTGACCTGCAGTGTGTGTGGATGAAGTTCAAGTTGACCAGTTATGATGTAAATTTCAAAGAAATGTGCGAAAAGATGCAGCAGCAGAAGTGCCATTAAATAACGTCTGTGAGTACGATGTTCCATTTATGTTATTGTTAATACTGATAATAGACAAGATGAGTAAGTTGTATATTTTCAGTCATGCAAGGTAAGAAAGAAAGGAGTCTTTTAAACACAATTTTTTTTAAGTGTTGTGGGTATCAGCACACTGATCTTAATGATTTTATGCCAATAAATTTGCATAATGGATATGCAAATATACAAATACAATGTTGCCAGTCTGCCAAAAGTTTGGCAATGGGTTTGCCAGTCTGTGGTATAAAAAAAAGGTTGGGAACCACTTGTCTAGATGCTCAAGCCCTGGGTTCTCGAACCCGGGGTCAGCTGGCATACGTAATAGTCGCCATGGGCTTACAAGGGAGTGTAGACCTACCCTGAAAAACTTACTGTAATTAGGAGCATCTCTATAAAGAATGACACAGCAATATTTACTTGTCTTCAGCTGCCATGACAAGTGGCTAAAAACAACAGTGACTATCCACAAAGTTAACAGGTGCCTCTTTCATAAGTATCAGAGCTGTTGTCAGGCACACTGATTCCTGTAATGCATTAGACACATGGCTATTGTGCTGTGTGGGCAGGTAACCCTGAGCATGATGCTGTGTAAGTGGCAAAAAAATTCCTCTCCCCTCCATTAATTCCGTACACTTATTCACAGACATTAAGATCAGAAGGGATCACTTATGATCACGCAGGCTGCAGCTGCGCCTTTATAAACTCTAGTGAAGCTGCTGAAAGCCAACAGGAGAGAGTTCCCCCATCAACTTAATTAATCCTCCCCAATGAGTGGCGGTAGCTATGTTGGTGGGGAGCTTCTCCTGCGGACATTGCACTGTTCACATGGGTGCTTAGGTTGGTGTAACTTAGATCACACCCATCCGAGCGATAGAAGTGGTTGTGTAACCACAGCCTAAACGTCAGCCCTCTGGTTACAATGAGTTTGTAAGTTTTATAAGCTCAGTTAGCCTTGATAAATGATTTCACAAACAGTCATTTAAATAATTTCAGAATACAATTTGCACCCATGAATCTACTCAACTGAATCAGTGCTTCTAGCAATCGCTCTCCTTTCACTGTTTTCCTCCGCCTCTGTTCTGTTCCAAAGCTCGTTGTGATTCATACTCAGTTGCCAACAGCAAACAAGGTTTGCCTACTGATAGTTCAGCAGTTTCCCCAAATTAGAAACATACAATTAGCCAAAAATGTATCTTAAATACATGTGCAAGAGCTTAAATTACAGTATTCTGCACCTGTGTACCTAGTAAATATGGCACATCCTAATTATAATTTTTAAAACCACACAAATGTTTCAAGATTTATAGTCACATCAATATTCCTCCCCAGTTTGAAAGAACTTTTACTCTGGTAAGAAAAATAACTTGAAGACTTACATTTAAATGCAAACAACAGTACTGGGCCTATGACCTAATTGTGTATCTGATCTGTTAGGTGACTGAAGAGAGTTTGATTCCAGACACATACTGCTTCCTCCAGGACAGAAGGAGGAGTCGACAGTATTTTAGTGGCAGAGGGCCGGCACATGGCAGCAAAGTGCGCCATTTCGTTTGTAACCATTCAGACACATTTAAGAGCCCTCCTCAGGGCAATAAATTACATCATGTAATTAAGAGACTATCAAAATCTTCAACTTCCAAACAGGCACGCTGACCTCATTCTCTGCTGATCTCTCTTTCTTGCAAGACTACACACATGAACCTCAGCTCCTTAAATTCTTCATAATGTATACACCTGGAAAGTGGCCAAATTTGAACCCACAGCAGCAAATTGCTTCTTTCCTCACATGCCGTTTCTTTCTTAAGCTGAATTCCAACTGTATTTCTCCCCAATGATGAATCCTAGTCCAAATGTGAATGACAAAAATTGGTAGCAAGGAAGTTCAGGCCAAAGATCTAACAAGTTTTTGAGGCCAAAGTGGGTCTTCTGGAACCCCAACTTATACAAGCAAGCATTACAATCTGCCCTGCATTCCCCCTCCCTTCCTGCCCCTCCCGCCGTAACTACTTGCACCTAGTCCCTGCTAGGAATGTTAACAACTAGTTGACTATCCAATAAGCAAATGCACTAGTCAACTAATCGCTTCCACTTCCCTTGCTGCTTCTATCAGAAAGATGCAACAAGGGAGTGTGAAGGACGGGATGCTTCGAAGTGGCAGCGCCGCATGGACCCTGGGCTCCATGCAGCACTGCTGCTTTGACATGCAATCTGCAGCCTGGGGCCACCTTGGGGCCACCTTGTGTCCCCCTCCCGCCCACTGACCCTGGGCTACATCCAGTGCTGTGGCTTTGAAACACCGCAGGGCCCAGTGGGGGAATGCTTGAGGTGCCCTTATCGACTAATCGAATACTCAATGCAAATTAAATCAACTATTTGATTAGCAGATTAATCTAAATTTAACATCCCCAGACCCTGCCTAACGTTCAAAACTCTCAGCCAGTCTCCCAATGCTATCCAGCTGGGAAACACTTTCCTGAAGGTTAAGGAAAACAATGGCTTAAGTTTAACATTTTGTTTAGCTGGAAGACTGAAGGACTTGTACCTTGAATGTAGAACACTGAATAAACAAGTTCCAGCTGGGATGTGATCAAACTTCCAGGGGAAGAGGAGTGTATAAGCACCAAGCAAGTTCTTAAATGTTTTCACCTATATTGACAAATAGTAGTTCATCTATCAATTAACATGTCAACATTTACAGATCAATTCCAAACTGCAAAGCACATTTTGGCAACTTGTCAAAATTGATTTGTTAATATCAATGAAATGCTGCACAAGAGCAAAGACTGCTCATAAAAAAAATTCAAATAAAAAAAGTAGTGTGACAATACCCAAATACTTCCTTCCCATTCTGACAAAAGTTTGGCAAGCACCAGAAAACAAACTCAAAAGATTTAAAATTACATTTAAATAATGAAATAGGTCTTCATGCAAAAATAATTAGTTATTTTGTGGAGAGACGTTCAAGCTAATTAAAAGCTGACCCATTCATTTAAATCCATGCAGTTAAAATTGGTCATTTAACCATGATTTTAATAAATCAATTTGTACTTGTTATTTTCCTAAAGAACGGCTGGTTTTGTGTCAATGAGTGGCACATACTACATCTAAGCACATCAAGTACATACTTAAGTTTATTCAGACTTAACTGTTACATTTTCATTTATATTATTTAAAGTAGTGAATGATATTTCTTACATACTACATAAAGATTAATTATTTACTCACACTTTGTTGCAAGCTGTGTCTGGATGAAAACTGAACCTGAACTTGAATTAAAAATGCACAAAAAGAATACTTACAAATAATTGTTTTTATTATATAAAGCTACTTTAAATGTGCTGGATACAGAAGAAAAACGTTTATAAAAACGTGTTATGCATTTGTAAGGGACTGATACATTAAATAAAGAAAGGGGTATCTACAGTTAGCCAATTAACCAAATTATTTTAGATCAGCAGGTTCTTCAAGATTTTAGAAGTCGATCTCAGCCTCTTACATCTTGTTTCTTATTCATAGTTTTGAAAAACAGTAACAAGCTTTCCTTGTTCAGCTCCCTATCAGCTTCTCAATTTTGACTGCACTAGCTGAATAAGCTGAAATTTAAAAATATATATATTCTTTGTGCCTGCAGAGGAGCATACTGCTGTCCAAAACTGGTTTAACACTTCAACAAACTCGGGGACCAAGTGCATAGCCAGTCACTGACCAGTGCACTGGTCTGACTTGCTTGAAAAATGTGTCAGTAAATATGGACTGTTACGGATGTAGTTTAAATGTTGTAATAGTTTGACAAGTTTAAGCCTTGACATAGGCGGTCATGATTTCAAATTTAAATTTTAAATATCTATTGAAAAGAAAACTGAACTTGAATAAGAATCCTGAGGTTTTAAATTGTAATTAGTTGCGTTTTCTATTATATAAACATTTTACCCAGTGGTTAGGTTCCACTAACCCTGGGCTACTCAACTTTGGAAGCCCCGGGGGCCACAATAATACTCCTAGCACATGCCGAGGGCTGCAACTTAAGTGTGGTTGCATATACATGTAAATATATATATATGCAAATAGGTTCTTTCACACTGACAGGCATGAATACAAAGATTAAGCAACAGTGCCAGACCCAAACATGGTGAGCGTGAGCCAGTCAGCAACTCTGTCTCTGCCCACCATGCTAAGAAGCCACTACTGCCCACAATGCCCCAGTGCTCCCGGGGGCACCTCCTCTCTGGGGGCTAGAAATGCCAATACCCTGTACCCATCTGTTTAAGCCAGCCTGTCCGCTCACGTTTTTGAATGTACACTCCACCTGGGAAACACCTCGCCGTTGCAGAGGCCATGTCGAAATGATCCCACCTGTTTACCATGTGTTGAGCCCTGCGAAATCTCAAACTGCTCCGCGGGCCGCAAACAAATGGGCCACGTGTTGAGTAGCCCTGCAGTAAACTAAATCCTTCTCTCCTGTTGGTGATCCTAGAACCAACTGCACCTTCAAGTGATAGCCAGGAGTCAACCACTTTTTGCTGTAGTGGAGCAGAAGACCTATCAGAAGTAGTAAATCTTGTTTCCATCTCTTTTTCCAGACATCCAGGCTCTTAAAAGACTTATGGAAGCATCCTTATTGATGGGTTGTGCCAAATGTATACATTTAACTCCCCTGAGGAAGCAAGTGTCTTCCTTGTAGAACAGAAAACCTATAATTAAATAGACAATCTACATAACTGGAATTTAGAAAGACTATACTCACATAGTGATAGAAATGTAGCCGTGTTAGTCTGGGGTAGCTAAAGCAAAATACAGGACAATGTAGCACTTTAAAGACTAACAAGATGGTTTATTAGATGATGAGCTTTCGTGGGCCAGACCCACTTCCTCAGATCAAATAGTGGAAGAAAATAGTCACAACCATATATACCAAAGGATACAATTAAAAAAAATGAACACATATGAAAAGGACAAATCACATTTCAGAACAGGAGGGGGATGCGGGGGGGGGGGGAGGAAGGAAGGTAAGTGTCTGTGAATTGATGATATTAGAGGTGGGGAGAGTGGGATGTTTGTGAGTTAATGGTATTAGAGGTGATAATTGGGGAAGCTATCTTGGTAATGGGTAAGATAGCTTGAGTGTTTGTTCATTCCTTTTTGGAGAGTTTCGAATTTTAACATGAATGACAGTTCAGAGGATTCCCTTTCAAGTGCAGATGTAAATGTGATTTGTCCTTTTCATATGTGTTCATTTTTTTTAATTGTATCCTTTGGTATATATGGTTGTGACTATTTTCTTCCACTATTTGATCTGAGGAAGTGGGTCTGGCCCACGAAAGCTCATCATCTATAAACCATCTTGTTAGTCTTTAAAGTGCTACATTGTCCTGCATTATACTCACAGTGTTCAGAATTCTCATTTTTATTCTTATGCATAAGAATTCTCATTTTCTAACTTTTTTTGTTGCCACAAATATGCTTGTTCTTATCTAAATGTAAAGCAAGTGCTTCTAGGGTTAAAGAGACAAGGGGATTGAAATAATATCTTGTATTGGACCAACGGCTTTTTCAGAATTCTGGGTTAGCTTGAAAGCCTGTCTCTGTCACCAACACAAGTTGGTCAAAGAAAACATATTACCACACCCATCTGTGTGTGTCTAACGTTTATCTATTCAGTGTTATGACCATCTCTTGCTGGGCACTTATTTTATGGTCTGGGCATTTACTCTTAATTAAAATATACAATACCAAATAATATGCAAGACTAATCATCCTAGATAGTCAAAAAATCAGTATCTCTGAATATAAAATAAACCCCAATTCTCAATTAAGCAGCACACTTCTTTCAAGAAAGCCTGGGAAAACAGAAAGATATGCTCTCTCTCAATCCACCAGCACTAAGATTGGAGCAAATTTCAAAGTCAGGGATCCTCATTGAGCGTATTTCCCAAAAGCTACCTACTATTTACAAGCCGGGGTAAGGATGTTAAATTTAGATCCCTCAACTAATCGAATAGTCGATGTAATTTGATGTAATAGTCAATTAGTCAATAAGGGCACTGTCGCTGGCTCTTGCTACATTTCAAAGGCGGAAGCGGCAGGGAGCACAGCCACAGCACTGTGCTCCCAGCACTTTCTTTTGAAATGTAAGAGAGCCCTCCTCAGGCTCTTGCACATTTCAAAAGTAGGGAGGGAGGAGCCAGCAGGGGAGAGACTGAGTCCCCAGCTCACTCCAGGCTCCCTGCAGTGCTTGTCCTTTTGAAATGTACCAAGAGCCTTGCTCTTGCTACATTTCCAAGGCAGAAGCACTGCCAGTTCCTCACTGCACCCCTGCTCCTTCTCCCCATGGTGACAGTGTGGGAGGGAACTGGCTTTTAAGCTGGTTCCCCCCAGCACCAGATCCTGCTCCCCCGCCTTGCTGCCTCTCTGACAGAAGCAGCAAATGGTTGGGGTGGGGGGGGTGTGGGGGGAGAGAAAGACATAAGCATTTACTTATCAGATAGTCAACTAATCACATTCATAAGCGGGATGGACAAGATCCCTCTCACTGGCTGCAACCAGCCCGCCAAGCTGCCAGATCTGGCGCGCGGACACCTTGCCAGGACTCTCAGACACACAGAAGCCGCTGATTTAAGCGGAACACTGCTCCATGTGACTCTCTACTCTGGAGGGACGGAAAGGCTTCGTGTGATCTCCCCACCTCCAGCCCAATCCTCAGCTCTAGCTACTATTGGCCAGAAACAAGCAGCCAACAGGAGCTGAGAGACTGGCCTGGGGGATGGCATAGTGCAACCCTCTTCCCCCTCCTGGAGCTAAGAGCCACAGGGAGGGAGCAGCCTGCAGTTCTAAGGTGTCTGGGGCTGCAGTAGGCAGGGAGCCCAGACTGCCTTAGAGGTGCTGCAGGACTGCTGGCCAGGAGACACTTAGGTATGCACCTCTCAGCCAGAGTCTGCCTCTGGCACCGCCGCCCCTCCTGCAGCCAAGCACCCTCCCCCAAGTCACCATCCAAACAAGGCCCTCCCGTACCCTGTCCCTCCTCCCCCAGGCCAGAATTCTCTCCTGCACCTATACCCCCTCCCCGGACCCTGCACCCAAATCCCCTACCCCAGGTCAAAACCCCCTCCTTCATCCAACCTCCCTCTTAGACCTCACACCATGTCCTGCACCCCAGTCCCTTACTTGTGCATCCTTCTGCATCATCCTAGACCCCGCACTCCCCTCTCCCCGCCCCCAACAGAATCTTGGAGTGCCCCACCAGGACCAAAAATTATTGCCGTCCGCTGATTTACAGAAAGGGATTTTCATCTGGAATGCCCCCGCTATTGAATGCAATTATGAAGCAGCAGTATTGAGCAGGGGAAGAGGCACTCTCTTAGATAAAATATAATAGTTTGGACACTGGTTAATAAATTTTTTGCAATACACTTCAATAATTCCTGTCATATTTTGGAATAATACAAGCGCATTTAATTTCAGCTATCAAAATCTATGGATTTGTTTCCTACATGGTTTTGTAAAAGAGAGAAAATCGCTTAAAAAACCTCCAAAAAAGATTATTTGTAAAGGCTTCTATCTCACACTAAGCTAAAACCATGCTACGCCCACATCTTAAATACTACATACACATGTGGTTGCTTCATCTCAAAAAGGACATATTGGCATTGGAAAAGGTTCAGAAAAAGGCAACAAAAATGATGAGGGGTTTGGAATGGGTCCCATATGCAGAGAGATTAAAAAGACTTGGAAAGAGGAGACTAAAGGGGGATATGATAGAGGTCTACAAAATCACTACCGGTGTGAAAAAAGTCAATAAGGAAAAGTTATTTACTTATTCCCACAATATAACAACTAGGGGGGTCACCAAATGAAATTAACAGGCAGCAGGTTTAAAACAAACAAAAGAAAGATTTTCTTTACTCAGTGCAGTCAACCTATGGAACTCCTTGCCAAAGGATGTGGTGAAGACCAGGACTTGAACAGGGTCCAAAAAAGAGCTAGATGGATTCATGGAGGTTAGGTCCATCAATGGCTATTAGCCAGGATGGGTAGGAATGGTGTCCCTAGCTTCTGTTTGTCTGGAAGTGGGTGACAAGAGAGCGATCATGTGAGGATTACCTGTTGTGTTCCCTCCCTCTGGGGCATCTGCTATTGGCCAATGTCAGCAGACAGGATACAGGGCTAGATGGACCTTTGGTCTAACTCAATATGGCCATTCTTCTTCTCTAAGCTGAAGGGCTACATCTACACTGGCATGATTTTCCGGAAATGCTTTTAACGGAAAAGTTTTCTGTTAAAAGCATTTTCGGAAAAGTGCGTCTAGATTGGCAGGATGCTTTTCCGCAAAAGCACTTTTTGCGGAAAAGCGTCCATGGCCAATCTAGACGCGCTTTTCTGCAAAAAAGCCCCGATGGCCATTTTCGTGATCGGGGCTTTTTTGCAGAAAACAAATCTCTGTTGTCTACGCTGGCCCTTTTGCGCAAAAGTTTTTCGGAAAAAGTCTTTTGCCCAAACAGAAGCAGCATAGTATTTCCGCAAAACCACTGACAATCTTACATGAGATCGTCAGTGCTTTTGCGGAAATTCAAGTGGCCAGTGTAGACAGCTGGCAAGTTTTTCCGCAAAAGCAGATGATTTTGCGGAAAAACTTGCCAGTCTAGACACAGCCAAGGTGTTGTTTTTTGGACATTCCTTTCGCACTCACAAGAGTAAGTGGAGTAAATCTGGGGAGGATTCACTATTCATATATCAAGCAGACATTTAAGTTCCCACAAGTGATACCTTAACTATGGATCCACTACAGAATCTTCACAAGATTCTTTATAAGCAGCTGTGTTTGTGAAGGTCATGTGCACAGTGCAGCAGAGGTCATGGCCAATAGCCTGACTTCAAAGGGCATGTCTATAACACAAAGAACCCCCCATGGTGGCAAGTCTCTGAACCACAGAAAATTGACTCACACTATGAGGCTAAAAAATATGGGGAAAACACATCCCGAATGTCACAGCCTGGGCTCCAGACCCAATCCAAATGTCTGTTTTTAACCCCACAGCTCAATACACAACTCAATGCCAAAGGTTTTTCTTTGCAGCGTACATATACCCCAAGTGGAGGTATCAGGGATTTAAATTTCCTTCCTTGTAGTAATCCAGTCTTCCATGTGTAGTTATTTTCTTCCTTGCTGAAAAGACCCTTATGAATTGTCATGGGACATTCTTACATGATATAAGAAAATCAAAAAACAGTGTCCATATAAAAAGTGGATGAATATAAGGAAGTAATGCTTGCTTATAAGCAAGGGCAAGGTTAGAAAGGTGAAGGCACAGAATAAGCTCAATCTAGCTAGGGACGTAAAGGGTACAAAGAATACATTCTACAAATATATTAGAAGCAAGAGGACGACCAAGGACAGGGTAGACCCATTGCTCAGTGAAGAGGGAAAAACAATAACAGGAAATTTGGACATGGAAGAGGTGCTTAATGACTTCTTTGTTTCAGTTTTCACCAAGATCGATGGTGACAGGGTGCCTAACACAGTGAATGCTAGTGAAAATGGGGTAGGTTTAGAACTTAAAATAAAAAAAGAACCAATTACAAATTGCTTGTCAAGTAGGAAGTCGACTAGTCACTCCCCCCACCCCCGCCTTGCTGCCTCTATCAGAGTGGGGGAGCCAGATTAAAAGCTGGTCGTCCCCCACCGCAGCACAGTCTCCATGTGAGGCAGGGGGCAGTGGGAAAATGGTGTGAGTGGGGATTGAAACAATCCCGCTTGCACGGTCCCACTGCTGCGCCTCTCCCTTTGGAATGCACAAGAGCCACCTGAGACTCTTGTACTTTTCAAAGGAAGAGCCACAGAGAGAACCAGTGCCAGCAGGGACTGCTCTGCTCCCCCGGCACAGGTTCCCGCTGCCTCTCTCCCTTTGAAATGTACAGGCTCTTGCACATTTCAAAGGGCGAGGCGCAGTGGGAGAGCGAGTGCCCTCCTTATCAACTAGTCAGTGGCATTTCCATCGACTACCCAATTAGCTAATTAATCGAAATTTAACATCCCTGCTCTACTCTGCACTGATTAGGCCTCAGTTGGAGTATTGTGTCCAGTTCTGGGCACCGCATTTCAAGAAAGATGTGGAGAAACTGGAGAAGGTCCAGAGAAGAGCAACAAAAATTACTAAAGGTCTAGAGAACATGAGCTATGAGGGAAGACAAAGAACTGGGCTTGTTTAGTTAAGAAAAGAGAAGACTGAGAAGGGATATGATAGCAGTTTTCAAGTATCTTAAAGGGTGTTATAAGGAGGAGAGAGGAAAAATTGTTCTCCTTGGCCTCTGAGGACAGGACCAGAAGCAATGGGCTTAAATTACAGCAAGGGAGGTTTAGGTTGGACATTAGGAAAAAGTTCCTGACTGTCAGGATGGTTAAATGCTGGAATAAATTGCCCAGGGAGGTTGTGGAATCTCCAGCTGTGGAGATATTTAAGAGCAGGTTAGACAGGCATCTTTCAGGGATGTTCTAGACGGTGCTTGATCCTGCTGTGAGGGCAGGGGACTGGACTGGATGATCTCTTGAGATCCCTTCCAGTTCTAGTGTTCTATGATTACCCCCAACACAGGCTCCTATACTCCTCCCCCCACTTTGGCTCGCTGCCTCTCAGAAGCAGCAAGGGTGTGGGAAGGAAGCGAGCAATTAATATTCCAGTCAGCTACTCGCTAACATCCCTAGTAGGGCCCCAAGCTGGCAAAGAAAACAGGCTCAGTGGGGTCTCAGCACATCAGGTGACAGCACCAAATGAGAGCCTGACCATCACATAAAATATTAATGAGAACAGAGAAACCCTTATAAATAAAATTTGAAAGGGATTTTAAGAGATGGACCATTATCAAGCATGCTCTAATCCAGTGGTCCCCAACACGGTACCCACGGGCACCATGGCGCCCACTGAGGCATTTATGTGCACCCGCCTAGTGACCTGAGCCATTCTTGCACCCCAGGCTCTGGGCTCCCGGCGCATGCATGGCTACCACCCCGGGCGCGCAGAGCATGCACGATGCCACCCTCCCAGGCACGCGGAGCATGCGTGGCCCCGGCACCCAGCAGCCCCAAAAGGTTGGGGACCACTGCTCTAATCCATTTTAAATGCCATGTTGAGTTGACCTTATCCCTTCAAGTGCAGCACTCGGTTCAGGCCAAGTAAACTGAAGGCGCTGCAGATGAGTAAAAGAATAGTTGTCTGAGAGAAGACTTAGTTATACTTCTAGTTCCCTGTCTGCTGCATGTACCTTTCCTATCGCCTCAAAGATAATTTAATAGGAGTTATTCTTGGATATAATTGTGAGATAAACCAAATCCCATCTGTTCCCACCAAATTAACAAAAAACACTTGCTCAACACCACTCACACATTATCGGAAAGTTTCAAAGTAAACAACCTTGCCAGTAAAGGAAATTCTGCAGGACGTACTGCTCTTCCCAGTTGTTCTCAATATAACCTTTCTAGGGTGGAAAGGAGGGGGGAGAGAACCAACAAGTTAAAAAAAAAAAAAAAAGCCATATTTGGCCCCTAAAAAAAAAAAAAAATTACAGGCAGTCCCCGGGTTACGTACAAGATAGGGACTGTAGGTTTGTTCTTAAGTTGAATCTGTATGTAAGTCGGAACTGGCGTCCAGATTCAGCCGCTGCTGAAACTGACCAGCAGTGGCTGAATCAGGACACCTGGGGCAGAGCAGCTGGGGTGCTGCCAGGTTGGTCCAGTAGCGCCCAGAGCGGCGCTACGGGACCAACCGGCAGCGCCCCAGCTGCTGTACCACAGGCGTCCGGAGCAAAGCCGCGGAGCACAGGGGCAGCGGGACAGCCCAGACGCGCCATGGCTGTCCTGCTGCCCTCGGGCTCCGCGGCTTTGCTCTGCTTTGCTCCCCATCTCCCTGGTCTGCAGACCAGGAGAACGGGGAGCAAAGTGGCGGAACACGTGGGCAGCAGACAGCCCAGACGCGTCTGGGCTGTCTGCTGCCCGTGTGCTCCGCCGCTTTGCTTCCTCTTCCTGGTCTGCTGGAGACCAGGGAGATGGGCCCCGTTCGTAACTGCGGATCCGACATAAGTCGGATCCGCGTAACTCGGGGACTGCCTGTACTACTTGTAAGCTGAATGGGCCATACATTATCAAAAGCAGAGAAAAAGAGTTTACAGAATGGTCTCTCATTACAGCTTGGATCTCCCTGGTCTGGCACCCTCAGGACTTGACCAGTCCCAAAGGAGGAAGTTTACCAGCCGCCAGGGCTCTCTGGTCCAGCAACATCCATGGTCCAGTTGGCCCATGGATGTTGCTGGACCGGCGAGATTCAACCTGTAGGTGTACAGCTCAGGCTAGATAAGCAAAAATACACTGGAGCTTCTAGTCTATCTTAGGCATGTTAGATTGCAATTAATCAGCTACTCAAGTAGTCGATAAGGAGGAGGTGCTTACTACCGCAGCTGCACCTCTGCAGTTTAAACATAGTAGGAGCCGGACGCACAGCAGCCCACCTCCTACTACGTTTTAATTGTAGCGCTGCAGCTGGGTGAGCTCCCGGGGACGGCATGAGCTGGGACGAAGCACTCCCAGCTCACGCTGGCCACAGGCGCTAACCCCATTGCACCTTTGCCTTTTAAAAGACATTTTAGAAAAAAGACAGGGGCACAGCACAGGACCCAGCACGAGCAGGGACTAAAGTTGCTGGGTCTCTGCCTTTTAAATCAAGTAAGAGCTGCCCAACGGAGAGGGTGCTAGGGAAACCTTCTTTTAAGCCTGCTCCCTCCAGCACTGGCTGCTGCTCCTGCCTCCCTTGCTGCCTCTGATATACAGCTTTGGGAGGGGGGGTACGAGTAGTCAACTTGACTACCCAATAAGCCTATTTGACTACTCTTTTACATTCCTAGTTTATCATTTCCATTACCTGACAGAGGTGCCTCAAACATCACATACAACCTCTTGCTAATTGTTAATTTAGGGCTCCTCTATACTTACCAAAGGATCAACGCTCTGACGATCAATCTTCTGGGGTTCAATTTAGTAGGTCTAGTAAAGACCCGCTAAATCGAACGCTGAGGGTGCCCCATCAACCATGGCACTCCTTGCCTTATTCTTCGCAACTGTAAGTTGATGGGAGAGTTTCTCCCACCGACCTCCCGCTGTGGGGCCACCCCAGAAAAATCAGTGTAAGATGCGTCAAGCTCCAGCTATGCAATAAGTGTAGCTGGAATAGTATATCTTCTATCGATTTTCTCCGCCAGCATAGACCTGGCCTTAGAAATCTAAATAAATACACAAATAAATAAATTCCACCTTTACTTCAAAAAAATCACATGTAGTATGACGACGTACTGGCCCATCAGACATAAAATTGTCAGCACTTGTATGTTTCTTCAGTAGTTATTTCCCCATGTTGCAGACCGTAAGCAAACATTAACTTGCCTTAGTGCCTTTTCTACCTTACAAGTAATCAGATCCACACCCAACATTATTTAGAGAACATTGCACTATGAAACCTAACAGCTGAGTTTCTATTGCCTTGCATGAACAAGGTTTTGTAAAGCCTTGTATCCAAGGATCTCAAAGCACTTTATGAAAGTAGAGTGTTTTTCCCATTTTACCAATGGAAAATGAAGAGATGGCCCCATGATGTTTCCCTCTGTGACCTCAAAAATCCACATGTTCTTACTTTAAAAGGATCGCTGTTACACCACAGAAGAACACGGTACATGCATATACATCCCAGTTCCTGAGTCCTTTAAAACAGGCAACTGTAGTTGCCAACAACAAAACTAGGAGCATGTAGATGACCTATACAGGAAACCAAATATAAGGTTTCCTGACTCTCACAAGAGGCAACAGACAGGAAAAACCCAGGATCAGGGAAGGATCTGCAATAGCACCCAACCGAGACACCAGGAACAGCAAACTAAAATATATTATCCCTCCCATTTCTCCTCCAGGTAACAGAAATCAGGAAAGCCTGTTTTTATTTCTTTGAGCTTCTTGCATGTTCATTTAATAAACCTACCTCGAAGAAAGAGACATTAAATTTAGGATTATTTGCACTGCCCTAGGCAAGTCAATCTGCCAACTGGCATATATTCAAGATATCCTACTAATTAGGATCCTAAATTAGGGAATGACTCTGGAGGCAAGGTTCTTCTACTGCCTAGAAAGGATTTTAAACTTATGCCATCAAGCATTCAGAATTTGTATACCTTAGACTATGGTGAAATAAGTTCAAGTTGCCAGGTTAGGCACTCAGGAGTTAGCAAGTTGCAAAACTTAACAACCAAAGGGAGGGGAGGCTGCTTAGTATCTTTGAAAATATGTAAACAAGAACTGAAAAGCTTAACTTTCACTACCTACTTCTGAAAACCAAGGCCAGAATTCTTCTGAGAGAGAACCCAGAAATGCTTCGTCACCTACACAAACACAAAACTACTTGAACAGAGCCACATCTTCAGTGAAAGGCAGCACCAGAGACACACTGCACAATAAGAAGAAGAAAAGCTTCAGTCAAGTGTCTCTGGACAAACCCTTAATCTTAACATCTAGACCGGTGTCTCCCAATTTTATTTGGCCACAGGACCCTTTTAAACTCAAAAGAATTTTGCGGAACCCCTAATAACAGTCTCATATATGGTATATAACAGGCGATCGCACAACTGACTGCACACTGGCATTACACAGGGACACTTATCATGGCAAACACAAATGAAAATGGTTTTCAATAAAATGAATAAATACTTAAATATTAATTATTATTTTTTTAAATCATAAAATGTTATTGTAATGGAATTTTCTTGCGGAACCCTTATTTTCACTTCACGGAACCCCATTTGGGAAACCCTGATCTAGACAGTGTATAGCAGGCATCTGTTTTTAAAAGTTTTGCTTGAAATACAAACTGAGGGTGATGAATCTTACTGCAGCTTCTGACCCTGTACTCCAAGAGTCTAGTAGGGGGTCGGCAACCTATGGCACTAACAGATTTTCATTGGCACACGAGGCAGGCGCTCAGCCCCGCCCCTCCGCCACCATGCAGCTGGAGCCTATGGGGCCATGCACAAAAAAATCTCATCTAAGCCCACCCACCTCTGCAGCAGCACTCACTTTCCTCCTGCTGCTGGAAGGTGAGTGTCATGGCTGCTCCTGCTGGCAGAGATGGAGACAGAAATGGCCCAGGGCTGCGTTGGGAGGTGGGGAGGGTTGTTCAGGCGGCCGCTTTGGAGGCCAGGGCGACGTTGGGGGTTAGCTGTCGCTGAGGCTGCATTGTGGGGTGGCTGCCGCCAGTGTTTTGGGTCTAGAATACATGGTGGGTGGGAGGGTTGCTGCCACAGCATGTGTCAGCCGCATCTAGGTGGGTTGCTGCCAGGGAGGAGGGATTGAACCCGCAGCCAGGAGGGTTGCTGCCACTGGGGACTGGAGCCGCAGGCAGGCGGGATGGAGATAGGGACAGGCCCACAGCCTCATTGACGGGTGGCTGCTTGGGAGGCTGCAGTTTACCAAACCCTGACTCAGAGGCTTGTGTGCTGCTTAAAGAATCAAGCTACAAGGCCAAGATCAGAGAATTCAACAAGGCAAAGCAAGACCAAGGATCACACTAACGGGTAAGATCTGCATCTTAATTTATTAATGAAGCTGCCATAAGTAGGACTGTTAGTGACTTTAAAAAGTATCGCCAGCACACTGACCTGTAAAAAGAAGTGAATAAGTTAAATTTCAGCACACCTCTTCTGAAAGACTGCTGATCCCTGGTCTAGTAGTTACTATCTGGATTGCAAATTGAATGCCTGGACAATTGACAATTTGCAGAAGTTCAATACATCATCAAGTGGTGTTGGATGCAAACGTAGTGTACTGTCTGGCAATATAAACAACAGACAAATTACCGCATGAACATTTTTCTATTTGTTTTGTTTAGGTAAAAATTGTAGCCATACAGTACTCTTAATCCAACTCTAGATTGTACCACAAACATTTTCCTAAGAGCATGCTCAGCACTCTGAAGACAAAATAAATTACATGGGAACAATACTGTAGCATATCAGCAGCCTTTGTATTTAACATAAACAAGCATTCATCACATTTTCAATACAGCCCTTAACCCTCTAACCTAGACTGCCATTCATTGACTTGCTGAATGATGTTGGCAACTTTCTTCAGTCTATTTCAGTTCTCCCAGCTGAGAAACTTCTTGCCAATTACAATGCACAGCCAAGACTAATTAGATAATGATTCACGAACACATTTTCGACATGTGAGGAACATCATAAATGTTAAACTTAAAAAACAACAAATAGTCTGGTAGCACTTTAAAGACTAACAAAACATGTAGATGGTATCATAAGCTTTCGCAGGCACCGTCCACTTCTTCAGATGTTGTGGGTTATTGTGTAGAGGTTTTTCACCGTGGAATAACGTCCATTGGGAGCTACATTAAAACTTATCCGATTCATAGGAGCTACAGTAAAACTCCAATGGTCCGGCATCTGACGGTCCGGCACCATCAGGAACCCGGAAGTGCTCCGGGCAGCCGGACCATTGGAGCTGCTCTGCCCCCGGCTTCCCCAATTGAGCCACTGCTAAAACTGACCAGCGGCTAAATCGGGGAAGCCGGGGGCAGAGCCAGACTATCGAAAGGGGGGGCTATCAGGGGTCTGGGGTGGCATCCCCCCACCCCACCCCAGACCCCTCATAGCCCCCCCCCTTCCGATAGTCCAGCATATCTGATAATCTGGCACTCTCTGGGTCCTAAATGTGCCGGATTATCGGACGTTTACTGTAATAAGGCAGAAGGGACATACAGTTTTAACAAATCATTTGATCTAACTCCCTTTTTTTTTTTAAAGTTCAAAAATCAAGCTGAGTATTTCTAAAACTAATTTTTAAATGTATGCTATTGCAATTTTAGATTAAAATTAATAATGATCAAAATGATGGAACCTTTTTTAATGCCACTACTGGTAGGTATCTTGTAGGCAATACAACAAAAGAAAAATATTGAAAACTATAGGCTTCGACCCTGCAATCACTTGAGTAGATACATTAGACTTGATTCACATGAGTACTAACTACTCACATGGTTAAATTAACTGTGTACATGCATGCCCGCAACATCAGATACGAATATAGTGGAAAATGAGGGATTCCCATTGAAGTTTATCTTTCTGGCATAAAATGTTTATCTTTTCACAATGGAACTACTTCAATGCTAGCAAAGAAATAGTTTAGACTTTCTGTAAATTCAAGTTGCACACAAAACTTGCAAAAACAGAAACCTATAGTTAGGTTCCTAAGCCCATTTTTTAGTACCCAAAGCATGAGATTTTCAAAAGCGAGGAAGTGACTTAAGCATCCCCAGTTCTACGGAGTACAAACAGGAATACAAGATGGTTTCAACTTTCCCAACTTGCAGAAGTCCGATACATCATCAAGTGGTGCTGGATGCAAATACAGTACAAGCAATTTGCTTATCAATTTTGAGTCAGAGTTTGTGCTGTACTCACATCAAGGATGCCCAAGAGACATTGAGTTTGTCTTTCAGCACAGAGGACCATTTTTTAGAAAAAGCCCTATATTAAATCTGAAATTCAACTAGTAATTGCAAACATCCACTTTACTATTTTAAGACTATAATATGGTAAAAAGTAAACAATCATCAAAATATTAAAAAATATTTTAAAAAATCATTACAAGTCCAACGGAATTTAAATTATTTTTAGCCATCCTGCAATGAACATCTGAATAGGCAGCTCAAGTGATGAAAGCCCAGTACGCTAGCCAATTTCACTATATCTTCCACACTAGTAAGATCCTGACCTCTATAAATTTTGCACACAAGCTAAATTAGGCACAAGATGGTCAAGTGACTTCCTTGAGGCGCATAGAGTCATTAACTGACTCAAATTAGACTAGTACTACTTTGAAGTCAAAATAAGCAGCTTTTCCAATTTTTCAATCACAAGACTATATTTGCATGCTAGTCAAAATACATTCTTGATAGTCTTAAAATTAGTTAATGTCTATTACTCTCCTGTTCCAACATTACCTAATCCTCAGAAATAAAAAGAAATCAGTACTAGTCACACAGTGCCCAGTACCTGATAATGATGTATGCAGTCATTACCCCTGCTATATTTTAACAGCAGTTCTTCAGTAGGTGTCTCCAAGAGACTCCAATGCTTAATTATTCAGCAACTGAATGGAGATCTTCATTAATGAGAAACGTCACAGACGTATAAGAACTGCTCCCGTGAAAAAATAAATTTGCAATTATTATTTGGCTAAATGTCAAGCTTACTTCATACATGTTGAAGTACATTTTATACGTCAGATGAATAATGCTCAGTTTAAATCCTCAAGAAAGAAAAAGGGGGAAGCAGACTTAAAATTTGACTTAATCGAGGAAAAAACATCCTAAAATCATAACCCTGGTGCTAATTCATTATAAGAACCACCTCTTTAACAGGTGCACAGGAAAGCCACACAGATGGTTTTGCTTAAGTGGACTCATATTTAAAAGTTTAACGCGCGAATGAAAAAAGCAGATTCTATAGGACAGAATAAAGCCTTATTTCAAAACATGTCACCAGCAGGAAAAAGCTTATCACAGCAATCAAGTTTCTGCTGATGGTTGTTGCTTCATAACTCAAGAATATGGATTTTCTGGCTCAGAAATACATTCATAATTGCAGAGTCAGCTGGAGCTTGCATGTTTGCAATAGGTCAGGTTCATTGCTGGTGGGGTTCACACACTGACTGAGTGTTTGTGTTACAATGGACTGTATTTTGTTTATCATAATGGCTATTTTTCAAAAGCTTCCCTCTCCTGTGTATTATTCGTTAACAATCTGTTATCATCATGGAGTAGTTGGAGAACAGCATCCCCATGAGGGTTATCAGCAATGGATGCTTAACAGCCCCCTTTCTAGTCAAGCAAAGTAGTGTCATCACGCCAACCCCTCATCTCCCTTGCTGTCAGTAACGAGACGGATGACAAGCTCCCCTCTGGATTTGACATTCAATATAGAACAGACAGCAAGCTCTTCAATCTCAATTGCGTGCAGAACAAAGGCATCTTTAACTCAGGCATAGAACTCCAACGTGCAGACGACTGTGACTTGCGCACTGTATCCACTTGGAGAAATATAAAAACAGACAAATTCTAGTGACACCAACAACCAATTAGGCCTCACACATGGCACCAAGAAAACCAAAGTGCTACATCAGCTGACTTCAAGCCACCAGTTGCCTGCTTCCGCAATCAAAGTCCACAGAGAGGCCTTGAGCACTTCCCTTATCCTGACAGCTATCTGTCACAGAAAGCCATCACTGACAAAGAGATTCAACACCATCTCCACAGCACAGTGCAGCTTTCGGCTGTTTGAGAAAACATTTCTTCCAAGAGCATGACATTAAAGAACCAAACCAAACTTCTCATGTACCAGCCCATCATTTTCCCTGCTCTCCTATATGGTGCAAAAACGTACAGCAGACACATCACAAGGCTCTTGAATAATGCCATTAACAGTGACCGCATGAGATCTTCCAAAATAAGTGTGATGACTGACACCTACGTCAGCACTCTGTACCCAGCTAAAATCTCCACTATTGAAGCTGTGACGGCGCGTTGGGGGTTCCCCGTCTCCTGCACCCCGAAATGGCACAAACAGACTGCACCAGCCGGTGGACTAGAGGAAGTTTATTGCCTCTCCAGGATACAGTACAGCACAGATGTAATCTGGTCACAGAGCTGGGCTAGGATACCTCAGGCCCCCTTGAGATGGGGGAGACTGGGCCCCTAAACTCCAGCCCCTTCCCCTAGGCTGTCTCCTCCATGCTCTCAGACAGCCAGCAACCAACTCCCCAACTTCCAGCCCTGCCCCCCAGCCAGGGCAGCATTCCACCTTCCTTTGTTCCTCTCCATGGGGGGTGTCTGGCCATACTCGTTTGCATAGTGACTCATCCTGTTTTGCTGGGTCGTGGTACCCACGGCAGCCAGTGGGGGTTCCCCCAGAGCCAGCAGCATAGAAACCAGCCAGGTACCCCCACTACGTCACAGAAGCTATGATCATCCACCACTGGGCTCACCACATTCTTTCAATGTCAGGCAATCTACTTCCAAAGCAGGTCACATTATCCCAACTGAGCCATGGTTAGTGGATAGGGAAGCAAAAACAAGCACTTCAAAGAGTCTCTCAAAACCAACATGCAGAAGTACAACACTGACAAACTCAAGGGAAACACAAACCCTCAAGCAACCAAAATGGAGAAGGACCTTATGGCATGTATCTTGGCATTCCAAGACCCAATCCATACAACAGCTAATGGAAAAACAGGAGAGGATGACATTATAAACCACAGCCCATATCAAATGTAAATTAAATTACTGGAAGGGATCTTGAAAGGTCATTGAGTCCAGTTCCCTGCCTTCACAATAGGACCAAGTACCATCCCTGACAAATTTTTGCCCCAAATCCCTAAATGGCCTCTGCAAGGATTGAACTCACAACCCTGGGTTTAGCAGGCCAATGCTCACACCACTGAGCTATCCCTCCCCCCATCTGCTTCTTCCACCAGGAAACATCTACTGCAAGTCTAATAATATCTGTGGATCCCAGACTGGTCTCATTAGCCACCTACTCATCCACAGCAATCTCTGGCTATCATTTCATGGAAGAATATCATGCTCCAACTCTGAGGAAGCGCCAACTACTAGGGATGTTAACGTGAACTCGTGTACAAAGTAGGGACATAAACAACTAGTCGAGTATATGATTAACTAGTAAGCCTGAGCTTATCAGTTAATCTTCTCAACTATTCACACTCCTCCAGCCCCCTCTGTATCAGAGGCAGCAAAGTAGGGGGAGCAGGAGCCGCTAAATCGGCTTTCAAGCCATCTCCCTCAAGCACCGTCTCCACATTGCTGTCTCCGCCTCTATCAGAGGCAGAAGTGCAGGGGCGATGGGGGGGGGGGCGGGGGAAGAGAAAGCCTCAGCCTATGCAGGGTCCAAGCTCCCCATGGACAGAAGCTGCTCTGTAACCTCTGTGCCTGCCACAGGCAGAGGCTACTTTGTGGAAGCCTCTCCCCCTGTCCCTGCAGCAGTGTCTATCCATGGGAAGCCCAGGCCCCTCCCCGCAGACAGTGACTGCTGCCACCCCACACTGCTGCCTCTGCATCAGAAGCAGCAGTGCAGTGCAACAGGCAGCCAGTCTACGTGGGGAGCTGGTTTTTAGACTGTCTCTTGCCTGGCACCCCGCGTTGCTGCCTCTGATAGAAAGGCAGCAGCGTGGGTTGGCAGGGAGCGCCCCAGGAGTGAAGCCAGATTGTACTAGCTGCCGGTCCCACCCCCGGGGACTATAAAATAGTCAAGTAACCACTCAGAATTCATGAGGATACTCAACTATTCAGTTACCCGCTACCTAACATGCCTAGTACACGGTGAATCGATAAGCCTGGGCTCATCAGTTAACCTGCACAGTAACATGCAACCCCCTCTTGCTGCCTCTGTATCAGAGGAAGTGGGGGGGAAGAGAGGAGCGGGGAGCTGGTGCATCTGGGGAGCTAACTTGTACGTCTGCCCCCGCCCCGTGCACTGCTGCCTATGATACTACCATCTTCCAAAGCTTTGTCCTGTTACACAGTTTTAATATCAATACATCCTATTCCGTCGTCAAAAAAGTTTCCCATCACAAAAACTAACTATAGATTACTTCAATATTTACTTCTCCTTTATTTGCATAATGTGATCCCAGCCCATCTAAATTACATCTTTACAAGCATTATCTGCATGCCAGTAAGACACAAATTTTTCTACTACTGTGATGAGAATAAAGACAGTGATAAGAGGAAGAAAGCAAACAGAAATGTGGAAAACAGACTAAGATTAATAATTCTGAGCCTTCCAAAATATAATAAATCAAGCATGTTCTTAATGCTCATATTGCCATTGGATAATGAGCTCAGGAGTTTACAGTGAGATGAAAACACATACACAGGAGAGCCAAGAGAAAAAGGGGTAGAATCATCGATAGAACACTTTTTTTTTTTAATATCAGCATGGATACTTATGTCTCAGAGAAAGAACTGTATCTGTCAATCCAAAGACGAGAGAGACTGAAAACTACCTAAACTTTCTGTATCAGAAACATCGGGAGGAAAGAGGGGAGAGAAAAGGAGGTGGTTCCACAGGAGCTGGTACATTCCTCCTCACCACCTCCCCTCCCGCTACACCTGATACAGAGGCAGCTTGGGGTGGATCTGGATGTAACTGCCCAGGCTCATCGATTAATCATGTACATGGGTACACATTCATATCCCTAATACAGAACCATACTCTCGCTTACGACCTTCATTTTAAGCCTCAGCACTCTAACCCAGTTTAGGAAAGACATCTCTACTCCCAGAAACAGAGCTTTAGAAAGGAGTTCACTACTACCAACTTTAAACTTAGAAGGAAGATAGACTGATCCATAGAGCCCTGCATGGATACAAAATTTGTATCCGCATCCACATCAGTAGCTGCAAAAATAAGCCACAGATATCTGCACTGACATTGTGATCAGATATCCATGGACATACAGCAGATTTTCAGAACTCTACTGATTCACTTCAGATATTTGACAAGACTCCACAAATCAATCTGTAAGGTTTGCAAATACCCATTCTCTGTATGGATCAACCATTAATCCAATTTGCTAGCTCAGAAATGAGATAATGAAAACCCATCTTAATCCTGTCTGAGTCTAAATCACTTTGAAAGAGAAATGTACTGCAAGCCTCCTCATTGCTTACTTGGTTCTATTTATAAAGTTTCAGACATGGTCAAACAATATTAACTTAGGGATTATATGTATAGAAATAGCACTCATGTTCCCTGTTCATTTCTCCTTGGCACCTTCTGTTACCTGCTTAAATCTGCTTCGCAAAGTTAGTTACATTTTTACTAGTTCAAACTGCTGAAGAACAAGTTTTATTCTTTTTGGCATCATCTACAACTGCTCAACTCCATCAACAGAAAATACAGGTTGGAGCTCCCTGGTCCGGCACCCTCAGGACCTGACCTGTCCTGGATGAGGGCTTTTGCCAGACATGAGGTCATACCTGCCCCTTCTTTTACCAGCTTCCCCTACCCCTGGACCAGCCACCAGCCTCTCAGCCAGCTCCCCTGATAGCACTGGCCTCACTGCTCTGCCAGTCCCTGCCCCTTTCTGGCCCCTCGTGGCAACCCCTGGCAGCTCACTGATAGCAGCCCACTGCCCTGCCAACACTCCACCACCACTCTAGGCACCCTGGAACAGATGGTGCCGGACCAGAGAAACCCCATTTACAGAGGTTCTACCTGTAGTTCAATACAAAATTGAGTTTGCAGAACTGACTACAACCAATCTTGTTTTGACTTTACCAGCTTGGCAAATACAACACAATGGAAAAACTTAATGTTCTGTACTTTTTATAGGCTCTTTTCAGACCACAGGCACAGTTTAAGATTAAAATATCAAACTACTACACAGAACATGTAACTCTGCTATTGTAGGGATAATATATTAATGTATTGAAAATGATTCCTCCAAATGGAAGTGATTCCCCATAATTTGTTCCCCACAACTTAAAGTGTTTAGATTTATTATTAATTCTTATTATTATTATTAGTTAAGATTGTTAAATGTTTAGATTTTATTATTATTATTGCCCCTTTAGAATATAATGTATTAGGTCATGTAACTTAGAACTGTTAAGAATATAATCCTATGTAGCCAGAAACAGCCCCCCCCCTGTGCTCCAGGGCATGCTCAAGTTTGTGCAAGGGGGCTGCTTGAAATTGACATTGCAGAGATACATTGTAACAATGCATTGTCAAGCCACTAACTCTGCTATGGGAGCCAAGCCCTGTAATTGACTACGGGCATTGTTACTTAATTGAGGCCTGTTCTCTTTAAAACATTGTAACTTTATTCAGCACTCAGAGAATGTTTTAAGCAATACCACCCAGAAACTTTCTGTAACTACAACTTTTATTATTATACAAAATACTGTATGAATGTATGAGAGAGTGCTTGGATGATGAATGAATGGCTCTGAGAGGTGCCAGCCTGAGAATACAGCAACAAAGGGCTGAAGAAGGCGTCAGGTGCCAGTGCAACCAAAAGGTGTCAAGTGGAAAAAACCAAGTACTGGAGGTCCACCCGATGAGATCACTGACGAGCACCTGGCAGCCACCCTGGAGACATCAGCATGATGCAGCAATTTCCATAGACTGGCATAGGAAGAAATTCCTATAAGAACTGGACTAAAAAACTATGGAATCAGAGTCCAAGGTTCTGCTGCCAGCCCACCAGGAGCTTCAGATGCACATCTGATCAGGACTTCGCTCCCCACTACCATCACTTGTGTACAGAGTACCTGGCCAGTATTTTTATTTTTATTTTTATTTTTATATATATATATATATATATATATATATATATATATATAAATATAAAAGTGTATAAGGGTTTAAGTAGTGTTAGGAATAAGTAGTTAAACAACGTTGTTTGCTTCTATCTTTTCTTTATTTTTTTATTATCATCTTTACAATAAATGTGGCTTTTTGCCTTATCCCCCTCATAAGATCCTGCTTGCTTTTATTGGTATAACACTATGCACTCACAAAAGTTTATAGTGTTATACTGTTCCTTACATGCAATGTCAGTGCCACAAGAGCCGTGTGCAAATCAAAGTCCAACAGCTATAGTCATTCTGAACTAAGGATGTTAAGTATCCAGTAATTTACTAATCAAAGTCGATGCAGATAGGGCGATAGTAGATAGGGCGCCTCCGCCCTTGAAGCGTAACAGCCCTAGGTCCCCAGCTGACCCTGGGCTCCATGCTGTGCAGCTGCTTTGAAATGCTGCGAGGAGCCTGATGCTGGGCTCCCTGTGGCATTCAAAACAGCAGCGCCACATGGAGCAGCTGACCCCAGCCTCTGTGTAGTGCTGCAGCTTTGAAATACCCCCTTCTCTTCTCCCCCATCCCTTGCTGTGTCTGATAGAGAAGGGAAGTGATTAGTCAACTATCCTGTTGACTATCCGATCAGCATTTGCTTATCGGGTAGTCAACTAGCCCTTGACATCCTTATTTTAAACCCACATGTCAAATGAGATAATACCTAATGCTTACATGAACTACCAAACAAAAACCCAAATAAAATTTTGCACTAAGTAACAGAATGAACCTGACGGTAGCTGTTCCATTATTTAGTGATGCCCTTGCTGACCCGCTAAAATTAATCCTGTGACATGAATGTAACTCACTGAATCAGTTAATGAAATGTGTACACTAAGCTAGCTCTGGTACAAGTTTAACTGGGTTCTAGGATGAAGAATGGTATAATGGCTCAAGCCAGGGACTACACAGGCATCAGGACTATAGTTTTATTCCTTGGGCTTCCTAAAGCTCTATCAATATAACTGGTGAAATTAAATTATGGGCATATTAAGTACTATGTGTAAATTATTATTATTTTAAGTAAAATTTAGCCATTTGAGCAGTTTGCCTAAGATGCAAGTTTTAAATAAATTCAGAGACACAAATATCTGCCAACAAGTAAAGAGATTCTAAACCACAGAGAATACTCAGAATATTACCACCAAAATACCTTAATGCACATTAGTTATATTGATACAAGAGTATTCAAGAAGACCAGGAACGAGAGTGTTTAAGAGATGATCAAGTCACTAGTTTGCTAAAAGTTCCAATTAGCAACACCTGACCAAGAGAAAAACCGTATTAAAATACTTGATGTAAATTCTACATTGATGTTATTCCAGTTCAAGTCCTGCTTTAAAAAAAGATTTGCATTACCAGAAGTGCAAATGGCTCACTGGATGCCTTCATTTATTTCTACCAATTTTTTGTGTTAACAAAAACCTGACCAATTTATTTAAAAAAAATTTAACTGCAGATTAGTGTTAGAGGCCTGTTATAAATAATTACTAATAAAAAAACCACCGGGATTCTCTATCTGCTATTCAGGAGCTCTTATTTTATTGGGTCTAGTACCTTATGCTGTACATAAGGGGAACAGAGAATTCTGAAATTATAACAGGTGTCTGCTTGCATCCTAATGAACAGTTTCTCTCCAACAAAGATAACAAGTGTAAGGTTGAATGCTACATAGAATCATGGACCACTAGAACTAGAAGGGACCTTGAGAGGTCATCAAGTCCAGTCCCCTGCCCTCACGGCAGGACCAAGCATCATCTAGATCAGTGGTTCTTAACCTTATTGCAGCCTGCACCCCTTTGGTTCTCAAAACAGGTTCTCGTACCTCTTATTAAAAATCGTTGAAGTAGGTCAGTTTTAAACCTAAGATAATAAAAATCTGGCATGTCTCCCACCCCCAGAAAGGGCATCTCGCACCTTCAGGGGGTGCGTGCACCCCAGATTGAGAACCACTGATCTAGATCATCCCTGCTAGATGTCTGTCTAACCTGCTCTTAAATAACTCCAATGATAGAGATTCCACGACCTCCCTGGGCAATTTATTCCAGGGTTTAACCACCCTAACTGCAAGGAAGTTTTTCCTAATGTCCAACCTAGGCCCACAGCTTCTTGTCCTACCATCAGAGGCCAAGGATAAGAATTTTACTCCCTCCTCCTGGTAATGCCCTTTTAGATACTTGAAAACTATCATGTCCCCCTCTCAGTCTTCTCTTTTCTCAACTAAACAAGCCCAATTCTTTCAGTCTTCCTTCACAGGTAATGTTTTCTAGAACAGTGGTTCCCCAGTGCTTTTTATGTTTAAAAAAAAACAAGTGCCAGTACTCTAAGACGCAGCAGACTGTCGGCCACTTTCAGTACTGGCACCTTTGTCATCTCTGTCCTTTCCAGCTAAGTTCTGACTGGAGGTGCCGGTACTGCGTACTGGGCAGTAGCATCACAAAAAAAGCACTGGTGATTTCCAACATTTTTATATCGGGAACGGCTAAACCCATTCACAAACTTAGCAGGCCAGCATGATATTTGCATATTCATTTATGCAAAATGAATATGCAAATAAAATGATACCAGTCTCTAACAAATCAGAGTTTGCAAATATCTACAATAAAAAAAATGACAGAAAAATTCCCCTTTGGCTGCTGGGTGGGACAGGCCCTCCCCCAGGGACAACTGGTGCCTAGAGGGAGGGGATGCAGAGAGGGGCACCCACAGGTGAAGGGGCATTTGAGGGCACCCTATTTAGAAACTTCAGAAATGTTGTCAGGGGTATAGAAGCTAGTACCCCTAAGTTCTACCACCAGTTACCTCTGCCCTTCTCCCCTCCTGCCACATGGAGTGGGGGAGCTGCCATTGCATCTCCCACATTTCCTTCTGCACAACCACTGCCCTGTCTCTCTCCCTTCCCCAGCCAAGCTGCTCTTGCTCCCATAGTCTCCCCAGAGCCTCCCCTCCCCGCATCTTTGTTTTCCCTCCATGAATCCCCCTTAGAGTTTCCCTCTATTGCACCCATTCCCATCCACCCCATAAGTCTCCCCTGAATCTCCCCCAACCTCCCTTTAGCACCTCCTGCATCTTCCTTCCTGCCCCCGCCTCACACATCGCTGTTCCCCCTCAAACCACTTATCTGCCCCCACCCCTCCTCAGCCCCCTCCCAACACATGTTGGGAGCTGGCAGCAGCTTCCCTGGGCCTGGGCAGGGATGGCAGCCCACTCTACTGGGAGCAGCCCAGGGCCAAACCCTCCCCCTGTAGCCGAGGGCTCTGCTCCCAGAGAGATTGGAGTGGGGGGGTCTCTTAACTGCCCCCCAAGTGCTGCCCTGGGAGAGGCTTGAAGTGTGGATAAGTATGGATCATGAGTAAATAGAGAAATTTATATTTAGTAGCAATCAGACTATTGTTGTTGGGTTAAATTTTTCTGTGCTAAATCCATGTGCACACACACCCCCATTCACTATGTCTAAGCTGCACCCAGAGATAATGTTTCTCTGTGTTTTACTTTGTTTTTACTCAGTTGCTCTGTAACACCTAGCAACTAAGTATGCATAGAAAGTAACAGTGGAGTGTACCAAAAAGAAAAAGAGAAGACCGTACTCAGCATACACACAACTTCCTGGATTTTGCCACAGAAAAACTGTCATGGCTTCTGAACACAAAAGAGAGACCCTGTCTGGGAATATTTTGAAGAACTTCATTCCCTGAGTAAAAAAGAAACGTGTCAAATGTACGCTGTGCAAGAAAATTATGCAAGGCCTAGTTGCAAGCATGAAACATTGTAAGAGCAAGATGTAGTAGTTTTAAGGACACTATACACTTAGGATACGTGTAGACAGCAGCATTATTTCGGGATATGTCTGGTATCCCAAAATAGTGTTTTCCACGTCTTAACTGCACACCCGTTATTTCAAAATGCAATCAAAACAACAGGCTTGCTATTCTGACATCCTGATAAACCTTGTTCCATGAGGATTAAAGAGCTTGTTGGAAAAGTGGTCTCTTTTGAAATAAGCTCGAAATAAGCTACACAATCTGTGTAGCTCAAATTGTGTAGCTCATTTCAAGTAGCGCCGCTGTGTAGACGCACCCTCAATGTTCCAAGTACTTACCTGTTAAGTTAATAAAGCATGATTTTTTTTTTTAAGTTTAAGGACACCCATCAACTCAGGAGATTTCTGAAATTGCAAATGTGAAACATTTAGGTAACGTTTAAGATTTAGTTTAATAAAATATAAGTGCGGCGGTGCGTCAGGGTTCCCCCCGCCTCCTGCACCCCCATAGTGGCACAAACAGACTCCACCAGCCAGTAGAATAGAGGGAGTTTATTACTTCTCCAGGATACAGCACAGCACAGATATAATCTGGTTACAGGGCAGTCCTATGATGCCTCAGCCCCCCTTGAGATGGGGGAGACTGGGACCCTAAATCCCAGCCTGTTTCTTAGGCTGCTTCCTCCATGATACCAGACAAACTAAAAAAAAACCTTCCAGCCCTACCCCCCAGCCAGGTGTTGGTCTCTGCATTCCTTCCTTTGTCTCTCTCCCTGGGAAGCTGAGCCGGGGTGACTGGTTAATACACATTTGGGAGAGTCAGTGAGAATCTCCCATCACAGCACAGGGGGACCCCGGGTCACAGAGCAGACAGCACCCCCACTACGCCACAATAAGTGCTATTGTGTTTGTGTGTATAACGTAGTTCTTATGTCTAACGTACTGCTACTGAATTTGTAAAGTGACACAAGTAATGTTATGTACTATTTCCTAAAATGATAACTGTATTTTATCTAAAAGAACTGCTCAAAGCATCCCTCTCGGATGCTGTAAAATACAGTACTGAATTCTAAATTAACATGTTTTAGTGGTTATTGTTTTAGAAAAATTTAAAGTAGTATCAGTAGGAAACTTGACTTAAATCAATGATTTTTTTCCTACTGATTTAAATCAATCCATCCTGACCCAGAACAGGAGTTTCTCAAAGTATCCTGTTCGGCAGTCAGCACAGGTGGATACCATCACCTTGTGGTTTTGCCTGAGGCACTCAAGGGTGTGGTGGGCCACTGGTATTTCCAGTTCCTTCTCTACCACATATCTGTTAGATCCACAGCAGACAGGAAGGAGGGTGGGTCTAGAATCTCAAAAAGCCTCCAGCTGGAGGCAAGTGTGTTTTCTTCTTCGAGTGATGGTTCCTACTACATTCCACTGAAGAAATCCACCTCTAGTAGGAAGAACTCATTGTGTAGGTGTCCCATCAGGGTGGACAAAGGAGAACGGCATCTCCGTAAACTTTATGACATAGCTACTCTGGGAAATATCCACAGCCCACTTCTCTAGGATTATGGCTTTCCATGCTGGCAGAAATAATTTGAGGCAGCCCCCAAAAGGGGTAGGCACGTCGGGTGGCATATGGAGTGGCCGACAGCTTAGAATAGGTTAGCTGCCCCCACTCTAGCCAGAAGGTGTTGAAGCAGGCTGGAGGGAGCCTGGGCAGAGCCCCGACTCATCAGAGAGAGGCTTATAAGAAGCTAAGGCAAAAGAGTCGCTCAGCAGAGTAGAGGGCAGTTAGGTCCTGCCCAGCAAGGGTGCAGGACTGGCTCCTAGGGATGGAGAAGCACCTTGGACAGAAATGCTGGGCAGGCTCAAGGGAGCTAGAGAGGGAGGCTCTGGCCTGATACCCGCCAGGCTGTGGCCTTGATACAAGGGCCAAGAAGCTGCAAGGGGTGACGGGGAAGTGGCTCAAAAAGCGAGGTTCCCTAGGTGAAGAGTGGGTCCCCTCCTTCCTTCTTGCATGATATCTAGCCACCACTGGAGAGTGGCCTTGACAGACGTCAGCTTGTCTGGGGGGTGAAGGGCTAGACCTTGGATGCAGTTGACCACGGCAGCAGGCACAAGACTGAGGATTGGACACCTTCCCCTTTCCCCTCTCCTTCCGCAAAAGAGGGCAAGAGATCAGATAGCAGGCACTGCCAGAGGGCATTGTCCCAAAGAGCATGTCATGGTCCTGGGAGCGACACAGGTCCAGAGCTAGAGCAAGAAGAGAGTGCAGAGGACCATATGGCAGCAAGATGTAACTGGAGATGCTTTTATTGCTTTGGGTGAAAGCACAAAACAGCTCAGGATGCATGCATTGGCGGGCCACCAAACTGTACTACTTGCAAAGAGTCTGGCTTCAGGTGCATGTACATACCCTTCAGTGGAATACAACAGGGACCATCATTCAAAGAAGATCCCCACAACTCAAAAATTCTGGTATTCTGTTATTTACAGTTAAGCTGAAATGACCAACTGGCATATGAGTGGCCTAGACAACATCCATAACCTGCTTACTATCAAACTTTGCTCTTCTCCTCAAGAAAAATTAGGCAACAACAGGCAGCATAACTGCTCACCTCTACAATGCATTACTGTAACACACTGAATGTGGGAGCACAGCAGAGACTCCAACTGGCACCGTATGCTGCCACCTGCTTCCTCAGCAAGCAAATCAACACCATCCGTTATTCCCTCCCACCCCAACTCATAACCTACTTCTAGGTGTCAGCTCCTGATCTTCAGAGACAGTGATTGATTACAAATATATTATATCTGCCAACTACATTTCTATCCACTGTATGCCAAGACAAAGCTGGGAAAAGGCATCATATATATACACACACACACCCCTCCACATAAAAAAAGATTAGCAGAACTCATGATTTACTCACCATATGCCATGTTTACTGATTTTAGTCTTGATCTCTTCTTTCTCTATCCTCCTCCTTGCTGTCGTCATGTTATAAGATTATACATTCTTGAGGACAGAAACTGTGTGTCTCTGACTATCTAAAGCACCATGCAAAGTTATAGAATTATAAAAATGTTCTACGAGGAATTCCAGACTACACATTCCATACAATCCCATTTTTCAGCACAATTCACATCTTCAACTCTTGATAATCAGGCAGATTTAACATCATCATTTGTCTTTACCTAACCTGCGTAATCTAAATCACAACAGAATTACAAAGAGGAATGCATCTGATCCAATGTCTACTTCAGTGTTTCCCAATTTTATTTGGCCCCGGAACCATTTGAAACTCAAAAGAATTTTGCAGAACCCCTAATAACGTTCTAATATATGGACATCGGCGCTGAGTAGTGACATCATCGTCCCCACTCTGGCTAAGCTGGCATTACACAGGGACACTTATGGTGGCAAACACAAATGAAAATTGTTTTCAATAAAATTCATAAGTGCTTAAATATTAATTATTTTTAAAATCATAAAATGTTATTGTAATGGAATTTTCCCGCAGAACCCTTACTTTCACTTCACGGAATCCCAGGGTTCTGCGGAACACCATTTGATAAACACTGGTCTACTTGGTCATCTCAAAATCATAGAATCATAGAATAATAGGACTGGAAGGGACCTCGAGAGATCGAGTCCAGCCCCCCGCCCTCAAGGCAGGATCAAGCTCCGTCTACACCACCCTGACAGATGTCTATCTAACCTGTTCTTAAATATCTCCAGAGAGGGAGATTCCCACCACCTCCCTTGGCAATTTATTCCAATATTTGACCACCCTGACAGTTAGGAATTTTTTCCTAATGTCCAAAAGTCTTTCTGGGTTTCAATTAATAAAAACAATGGCATATAATCCTGTGTAAAGTGGGGTTGGGGGTAGGGATGTAAGCAACAAGTAGACTATCCAATAAGCATAAGCTTATCAGACAGTCGAGTGGTTGCTCCTCCCCTGCCCTTGCTGCCTCTGATAGAGCAGGATTAAAAGCCGGTTCACCCAACCACCATCTCCACGAGGGGCAAGAAGAGTAGCAGGTACCGGGCACGAGCCGGGAATCAGCTTCTTATTATATTTAAAAAGCAGAAGTGCAGCGGGGGGACCCGGCGCAAGACGGGACAGCCGATTCCTGGCTCATGCCCGGTACCCACTGCCCCCTGCCTGGCAGGCTCGTAATACATTTAAAAGGCAAAGTCGCAGCAGAGTTGGCTCCTGGGGCTGGGCGCTAACCCTGCTGCGGCTCCCCATATGTGTTCATTTTTTTAATTGTATCCTTTGGTATATATGGTTGTGACTATTTTCTTCCACTATTTGATCTGAGAAAGTGGGTCTGGCCCACGAAAGCTCATCATCTAATAAACCATCTTGTTAGTCTTTAAAGTGCTACATTGTCCTGCATTTTGCTTCCACTTATCGACTAATTGAAATTCCACCAACTAGTCAAATAGTTGAGTAACTAAATCGGACATCCCTAGTTGAAGTGGGAAAGGTTATTTTTTTACATGCTAAACTTTTATTCAATCTTTACACCTCAACTTGTAACATGAACCCCAAAAAAATTCAATACATTTTCAATAAAATATGACAGTAATGTTAGAAAGGATTTTTCATGCCCTCTTATTTTATCATATCAACACTGTATCTGTTACCTGAATAAAAGAATGTTTAAAAGGCTAAAGAAACATAGACTACACAAGGCATGTTCAATAGCCTATTTTTAGCCCCAAAACAGAGGATACTGACTTTAAAGATTCTTTGCAATCTGAACTGACCAGGAATAGACACAGACTGTTTAAATTTAAATTACTCTCTTAAATTATATATTTTAATAGCGTGAATCTATCACTTTACAAAAATGCACTCACTATTAGGCAAGCAAAAAGCAGCTGTAAATAAATGTGGCTAAAAGTACAGAAGCATGTCTCGTTCAGCCAACTTCAGTTACACATTCTAAACCTTTGCAAGCCATTGACTGTAAAAACTGTATGTTGATCCCCTAATCAAAAAAACCTGAACATCAGGAACCATTCTTTTTTGATGTACCATTAAAATACAGCACCTTCCTTACACTAGACAGTCATGTTTCATGTCTGATCACACTTGGATGTGAGTATATACAGTATACCTGAATAAAATGACTCTGTAGCCTATAACAAGTCTTCACAAAAAACTGTTGCAAGCTGACACTTGTCATTATATTTGGTCTTACAGTGTTAACATGCACAGAGAGTGCTGAAAGGTATAAAATACTTTTATTTTATTTAAGACTTGCAGTGACTAAACAAGCGCTTCTTGGCATCATGTCCAATAATAGCACACAAAATCAAATATAAAGGTTGAAGTTTCATATACTGAGCACTGGAGTCAGGTCTGATAAAATTAGCAATAAAATTAATTTAGCATTAGTAACTTAAAACCAATAGAGCATCTGTCTACTAATTAATCACTCCACAAAGCAGCTCAGGACTTCAGTAATAAATTTGCTATCATGAAATGGCCTGAACAAAGCTGTTCCGGAAAGCTTGCTTTAGCATGACTCAAATATACATGGTCCAGCTAAGGATATTGATCCTTAAGCTCCACTAACTCTGAAAGTTGTACGAACAAATTCCTCAGTTATAGGACATATTCCAGAAGCCCACAAATGAGTCAACTGCTTTAGGTCAAAATAACGGATGGAAATATGCATGACGTAGCAGAATGAAACTGCTTGATTATTACAAGATCATGGAAGAGGGGACAGAGGAAATATGTGAATGCGCACAGAAAGAGACTGAAATAATAAGATCCATTCAACAGATCTAGCTAATTTAACTTGTAATGGGTCGCTTAAAAATCAAAATACTATAAAAACTTATTTTCATAGCATTAATAATGGACAAAAAGCTACCATATTTAATAAAACTCCCACTTCAAAAATAGGTTATAAAAGAATAACTGGAGTTAAGGAAGTGATTTGCCTTTATATTCCATTTCCTTTTGAAACCATAACGTTGTCTTAAAAAAAATAAATTCAACTCAAGTTCAGAATTCTATAAAGCTTACATATTTTGAATTTAAGTTTATAAAATAATTTTACCAAAAAAGTTCACATTTGTTAAATTTTTCTGTGTATAGTCATAAATATTATGTATCAGCCTCCAGCCAATATTCAATACTGTAACAAAATAAACTCATTATAGTAGAGTTAAGATGGGTTAGCAGTGTCCCCAGAATATGAAGATTTGCTACCAAAAACAGAAACCTCTGAAAACCAGAAAATACACTCAGATCAACAAAACACCAACATTAGAAAGCCAAGAAGCAAACAGTTAGGGTCATACCTCCCACACCACACATGTACACAACCTTACAGTGCATCTGTGAAACTGACAATAGACATTAGGAACCTTACTCATTCCAACAAAACCTGTCATTTTCTCAGTGCCTACCACCACAAATCATGACTCCTATTTGAACACTTGTGACATTCAGAAAATGCATCTGCCAGGGGGGAGGCGGGAGAGTCTGCCTGTCATGCAGCAAGATTGCTTGTTCTCGACTCCTAAACCCAGTCTCAGCATGACTTGCTTGTGACACACACTGAACAAGCATTTAAAAAAACAAGCAATGAAGAGTCAGGATGTCTCTCAGGACCCCTGAATTAAAATGATCTTATATTGTCTTCAAACTACCTCACATCCTCATTAACAAAACCCATTTTCAAGCCAATCCAACTCTGCATGTGGAATTAGAGCACCCTGACAATTAAAAATAGCACATCGGAGGGTGTCTATATTTCAGGAACCTTATCTCCAAATGACCTCAAAGGTTCACCACAAACTAAAACACACATGGGGTTACGTCAGCACATCTATGTCTATCAGGGTAAAAAATTTTCACACCTCTGATGACATACCAACCTTAAGCAAACTTTGAAATGTATGCAAATCCTAAGCTTTTTCCATATTGAACAGCACCAATATTTCAGATTCTGCAAACCAAATTATGCCAGTAACTACATTTATACAGTTCCATTGTCTTCAGACACCTGTGCAAACTCGTATCATAATTTGGCCAATGGAATCATTTTCATAAGATGCACACAAGATGGAAAGAATCTAATTTGACTTTCAAAGCCCTATCTATGTGAGGCTTTTATGTTTTTAACTGACATCTTTTTACTTGCAAATTTAACACAGTTGTTATGGAAATTGGTCAGACAATTAATATAAAACCTCATGATGCCATTTTTACAAAGTCATTTTGAGAGCAGAAATGAACTCAATATTGCTAAGCTACTTCTTCAGTGAGAATTTCTATATGGAATTTAAAATTGCACGTTTTGAAAATTGGAAATATTTCTAAGTACAAATAAATTGAAAACGGATTTGATTAAATTGAGATGAAAACATATTTCTAAGTGTAATGTACTGAATTATATTGAGTAGTACAATTGCATTTAACATTTGGCACAAACAATAAGGTTGACATGGTATACAGCACAAAGCTTCAAGTAACCTCTAGCACAAAAATCTTACAATATAACTGACAGAAGAAAGGTCATAATAAGAAATTCACACTTGGGAATTGTAAATTTTGAGAACTTTTTTTAATTGGGTGGGATGAGTTGGAGACTGTTACAAACTCAACCTGTGTGCACTGAGGCACTAAAAATGATGATGGATGCAGGAGTGATTGCAGTGGCATTCTTAAATAGATTGTAAGGTAATTTCATGCAAATAAGGCACCATGGAAAGATTCAAGAAGAAATAAGCAGAAGATGGATACAAAGCATCACTGAAATAGAGTAATTTAATCCAGAATTCCTATGTGCAGCAGCACATTTCCACAGTTACTATAGTATTCCATATTTGTTGTGCAGCTTTCAAGATAGTGCAAAGAAATAATTAATGTATAATTATATGGTAGGCTTAATAATTATTAAAATTACTCTAGTCCTTCCCCCTCAGGCTTATTTCAAAGGTTGTGATGGTTTGTTCTTCCATCTCCAGACCCCTCCTTTGTCAAGTCCCACAAGCCCCCTAACCCTTAACTTATATTTGATATACTAAAGGTTTAAGTTCAAGACATCTTGAAGAAGTCATTTTTGAGAATGGATTGACAGAAGAGAGGCAGGCAAAATGGCAGATGGGATTGAGAAAGAAGTTCTAGGTATAGAAAACACAGATATACAGGTGGTTAAAAAAGGTACATGTGAAGGATCTCTCCATAGTAGCCTGCTATTATGAGAGGGAGAGATTTCACACACACACACACACACACACACACACACACACACACACACACACTCTCTCTCTCCCTCTCCCCCTCCCCCTCCCCCTCTCTCTCCCCCTCCCCCTCTCCCTCTCCCTCCCCCTCCCCCCCTCCACTTCACTTCTTGGCCAGAGAATGTCATTACCCTCAATATACAGTGCATTTTCAGAGCCGTTTTTCACAGACAAATATATACACTATGTGAAGATCAGTTTTACCTTTATTGCTCATAATTTAAATTTGTAGAGCTTAGGGAAATAAACCTGGAAAGTGGTAACATTTAGCTTCAATTTGATGCAAGTGAACAGCATCACTGGTCTTGATCACCTTCTCAAAGCCTACATTAAAAACTGCTCTTGTGAAGGTAGCATTCACTTCAGTGTCACTGAGTGGTATCTCAGAGGAAGCCATTTAGGTTGATGGTAAATTGCCTAGAACCTTTAAGAATCCCATTTAAATACAGTCCTCACAAGAAAAGATGAGCTCATTTAGGTTGATAATAGAAGTGGCAATAGGGGACATGTGAATAATGGAAAAATACAGGATGGCAAGCAAATCCACCTAAGCTGACTGAGAAGGCTGATGCACTTGGACACAAATTAGTAGAGGAGAGCAAAACAAACAGAACTGACTTTGGTCTTCACCAGTGGAGACAAGGGGACTTTTACAAGCAGTTGAAATTCACCAGTTCATACCAAAGCTCTTAATTCTCTGGGAAGCTTAGGAAGAAGGATGCTGCTCTCCTAGGTGGTCTTCAGTTGAGTCTGAGAGTGTCTTACAACTCAGACAACTACACTACTATACTTCTGAAATCTGCCATGAAAAAAGCAAAAAGACCCAGGCTGAGTTCCTCTTGTAGTGAGACAGTGTTACATTTATGTCTTCCACATAACCTTCTCAACATAGCTTATTTGCCATTAAGTGGAAAGTTTAAACTGAGAAGGAAAACAATTTGACAAATTATGAAAAACCAGCCACATATTTGTGCTGGTAATTTTGTGCAAGGCAGATAGGTAAATGAGGAAGCTTACAGTAGCCTAGAACCAACCAGGGGGGAAAGTACCTCTATACTTTCATTTGTCAGTCTGGCCTGTTGAAATGTGACCCATGTCTGATAATTGGTGATGTCATCATGTGCTTGTTAAATGTAATAAAACACACTCAAAGCGTTCATTGCTAACACTTGTCTGACCAAGTTGGAGCATCTCTGGCGTTAGCTCATTTTTAATTGTCTTCATCATCTTCTTATTAATGTTTTATTAGTTTGCATCTAGTAAATTGTGTATTATTTAGGCATATTTAAAACAACAGTATAAATACAATTCAGCCTTCAAATTTAATAAAGGAATGAATAATTAAAATAGTTCATGGTAATACCTTGAATAAATAATAATTCCAATACTGCCCTTGTTGATTCAGAGAACAATGGTGAGGATGAAACAATATGAACTAATGGTTAAAGTAACAGCTAAGATTTCTGCCTTAACGGGACACAAGTCATTTTTTTAAAATCACGATTCTGCTGGAAGATGACACATTCTATAGTAAATAGAACAGCCTAAGATGGGGTGGAAATAATTTTTAATGGGGGGGCCACTCCAAGATTTTGGCAAGTAGTCAAAAGCTGCACTTCTGTGGAGCGGGTACAAAGTCTGGGATGGAGGTTGGGAGCAGAAGAGAGGTTAGGGTAGGGAACTGGGGTGCAGGAGAGAGTGTGGGGTCTGGGAGGGAGTTTGGGTCAAAGAAGGAATTGTGATCTGGGGCAGGGGCTTGGGGTGCAGGATCCAGGAGAAGATATGGGGGAAGGACAGGATTCTGGCCTGGGAGAGGGGCTGTAGGAGAGGATTCAGGTTCTGAGAAGGAGTTGTGACCCGGGAGAAGAGGGAAGAAAGGGGTACAGAGTTTGGGTGGTGGCCAGGGGCAGGTACTTAGAGGGGAGAGAAAGGGCTGGGGTGCCAGAAGCAGGCTCTGGCTGGGAGGCGCTTACCTAGGCAGCTCCCAGCCAGCAGCAGCCCTTCAGAAACCTCAGACATTCTCTCTGCTGAAGTCTCAGTTGGCTGGCTGCTCCACATGGTTCTGCTCTGGGCAGAGAGGAAGTGGGGAGAGAAGGAGGCTTCAAACACTGTCCCCGCCTCCAGCAAAATTTCTCAGCTCCTACTGGCCCATGGGAGCTAAGAGATTTTGCAAGGGGGCAGGGGCAGCATACAAAGCCTCCCTACTACTTCCCCAGCCATGCAGATCAGAGGGCAGCCAGCTGTTTAAAGCATGAGCTGCTCTCTGCCTAAGGGGCCTGGCAAGGTGACCACGGGCCAGATCTGATGGCTTGGCAGGCCATATCTGACTCACTGGCCACCTCTTGCCCACCCCTGCCTAAAATGACTATAACAAAGAAATTGGGGGGGAAGTGTTTAATTTTCAATAGAATGTATACCTAATGGTTGCCATATTGTCACTGTCTGCTGCTTGTGTGGGTCTTTTGCAAAACAAGCAAAATTTCCTTTTTTTCCCTTTTTCAATATGACAATACGATTACAAAACCAAACAAAATGGCGTAAGATCAAGGTAGCTGCAGTACCTGAAATGACTTTTAACACTCTTTTTTTTATTGACTAAATTTCAAGTTGCCAATATGCCTTTAACAGTTTCCTGAGGGGTTTTGTTTTCTTTTATTTAATCCTTAACTCCTGAAATTACTTTATCACTAAACACTGTGATGACTGAATATATTTTGCTTGTGTTTTTTTGAAAGTTCCATTTTATTTTTAAGAGTAAGTTTGTGATAGCACTTTGCTAGCTAATGGCTCATTCAGCTAGTGATTTACCCCTATTTTCCAATCAGAAAATTCTATTTTACTGTTGCACCATAATTATATTACACACTCTATAATAATCAATTAGCAGTTATAATTTTAATTTAATATACCTGTTAAACCTTTTTATTTCTTAAAGTGTGGTTTAGTGTGGCTAAGCACTACTGAATAGTTTTTCCCCCTCACCTCTGAAGCTGCTGTTATTTCAGTGGCAAATGAGTGTCCTCTACACGTGCAGAATACAATTTTTGCAACAGCATACAATTGCATACTCAAAGCATTTGACTTTTGTATGTTAGCACATGACTAGAATCATACAACCAATTGTTCATCTGCTTGCACAAATACCTTACTTGCATTCAATTCACATTTTGAAAGGATAAGATCAGTAATGAAGGTATTGGTGATCAAAACCAGCAACTGCCTCTGTAAGTTCAGTTTCAGTGGCTCTCTTGGGATAGACATATTAGAACTAAAGACCAATGAATTATAAAATGTGTATATCAAGGAATGTCACTACATGGCCAGAAATCCAGCAGTTGTCAAAAGCTTCAGTGGCACAACAGCATTGCCAATAATGGATATACACTTAATATCAAGGCAGATCATCTGAAGGAACTAGCGAGAGATCGATCCAGGGGATGCTTGATCTGCAGTTACATTCTTATGGATTTGCTGTGATTGTGATCAATGTTCTGAAAAAACTTAAAAAACAAATAATCTAGTAGCACTTTAAAGACTAACAAAACATGTAGATGGTATCATGAACTTTCGTGGGCACAACCCACTTCTTCAGATCGCCGTAGTGTTGAAGTCCAGATCCAAGAAACCAGTATTTTGGAAGTCCACACATTGAGAACATTTGTATGAAAAACATTAATGTCTATAAGAAGTTTAGTAGGTTCATGAAGCACAATTTTTACAAGGGTGTCATCCTAGGCTACACAAGCATAATGGATTCATGGCTAGATACACATTAATTGTGAGCATCAAGATAAGAACAAAATTACTCATCTGTGTTAATCATTAAATTCAAATACGCAGGAGACTCTGCATCCAATGGTCTCGTTAAAATGAAACAACCGAGTGATACCCTAAAACTAGTTACACAAAAAACTGGCCTAACGTCAAATGATTTCAGGATGAAACTGAACCATCAGCCAGAGGGTGCAAACAATATAAAGTTCATGCTGACCCAATGCAACTTTAAGTACCAAACTACTGATTTCAAGAGCTGGCATGGGGCAGAATTATGTTCCCCAAAAATACTTGACAACCAGCACATCAAGCATAATGAAGACCCAGCCAGGTGGGCCGTCTATAGAACACTCAACACAATTCATCTACGATACCTGGAATTCCTTCCCATACATATCCAGTTGCATTCAGTCCAACATAGCTGCCTCAAATAATTGACTTCCAAACAGACAAAAAATTAGCCTCACCTAAAGGCATGGGCACCAGATTTATATAATTTTTCATAGTACCCAGAACAGGTTCAAGCACAGCCATATCATCCATTGAACACATTGAGGCAACCCCCTGGACACTGTCATCTGGGGGGGCCCTGTGCTTCAAAGGTATGTGGAGTCCAGGATGACCTCAGGTTTAGTGGGGGGACCTGGTACTGGCTACAACAAGTGACTCAGCCCCAGCGTGCTCTGCTCCGCCCCACCAGCTCCTCTTGTCATTCCAGGAAGGGCAGAAACCAGAAAAAGGTGGGGGCTTGAGAGAAGGGGTGGAATGGTGACATAAAGAGGTAGGGTGGGTGTAGAGAAGAGGTAGGAAAAAAGCAGGGTAGGGCAGGCTCTTGAGGGATGGGTAGGAGAGGGACAGACTGGGATGGGATGGGGTCAGGTATCTTGCTGCTGCTAATTCCAGCCCCCTGCTAGTTCCTCAAGCCACCCATGACCCCACTTGCCCCTGAAGCACTGGGGTCCCCAAAGCACAGGACCCAGTCCATCATCCATCCTTTGGAAAGGGCATCTCTAAAACCATAAGCCCCTATATGGGTGAAGCTGGACCCACATTCCTGAATATTGACTCGCTTGGGATAGACATATTAGAACTGAAGACCAATGAATTATAACATGTATGCGTCAAGGAATGCCACTACTCTTGGGATAGACAAAGTTTTAGTGGCTCTCTTGGGATAGACATATCAGAACTGAAGACCCATGAATTATAAAACATGTGCATCAAGGAACGCCACTACATGGTCAGAAATCCAGCGGTTGCCAAAAGCTTCAGAATCATACCACCAATTGTTCATCTGCTTGCACAAACACCTTAGTTGCATTCAATTCACGTTTTGAAAGGATAAGATCAGTAACAAAGGTATTGGTCATCAAAAACCAGCAACTGCCTCTGTAAGTTCAGTTTCAAAGTGGCTCTCTTGGGATAGACATATTAGACCTGAAGACCCGATGAATTATAAAATGTGTAGATCAAGGAATGTCACTACAGGGCCAGAAATCCAGCAGGTTGCCAACAGCTTCAGTGGCACAACAGCATTGCCAAGAATGGATATACACTTAATATCCAGGCAGATCATCTGAAGGAACTAGCGAGCGATGGATCCAGGGGATGCTTGTTCTGCAGTGACACCCGCACGGATGCGCTAGGACTGTGAGCAAGGTTCTGGAAAAACAACTTAAGACCTCCCCCCCCCCGAAAAAAAAAAAGTCTGGGAGCCCTTTAAAGTCTGACCAAGCCGGCGGACGGCATGGCGAGCTCTCTCGGGGGGGCTGCCCCTCGCCACCTGCCCCCCCCCCCGGCACGCCATCCCGAATACGCGTGCGCACCCAGGGGCTTTGCACCCCACTTCGCCTCCCCGCCAGAGGGGCACAGGAGCCGCCCCGCCCCTCTCCTCACGCGCCCCACGGGGGCCGGGCCCCTCCCCCCCCGGCGTGAGGCGGCCTCGCGGGCGCCCCCTCACCTGAAGCGGCCCCCGCAGTGCTGGCACTGGTCGCCCACCCAGCCGGCCTGGCACTCGCACTGCCCGCTGCCCGGCTGGCAGCGCCCGCCATTGGCGCACGGCTTGTCGCACTCCTTCGCCTCGCCCGCCGCGCCGGGCCCCGCCGCCAGCAGCAGCAGCAGCGCCAGCAGCAGCGCCGGCCCGCCCCGGCCGCGGCTCCGGCTCCGCTCCATCGGCCGCCGGACTCGGCTCTGGCGTCGGGCTCCTGCTCGCGCGGCGCCTCCTCCTCCCCGGGCCGGACGGTGGCCGGCGAGGGAAACCTGCGCGCGGCCCGCGACGGTGGCCGAGAAGGAAGGGGACGTCGCCGCCGCCGCCGCTTGCGCTCCCCCAGCGGCAGGGCCGGGGCCGCGGGGAGATGACGTCACCGCCCGCGCGACGGCCTCGCGGGGACCGGTCGCGTCCCGCCCCCCCGCGCACGAGATACGGGCGGGGGGGGCGCCGTTTTCCTTCCCCTCCCCCCTCCCTCCGGTGTTCAGCACCCGGGGGGGGGGGGCGTGGCCGTGGCTCGGGCTCCACCGACCCGCCTGCTGCCTCCTGTCCCACAGAGGCAGCAGCATGGGGGCTGGAGCAGCCTCTGTCCCAGGGGAGCTCGCCCCCCCTCCCCCCCCCATAGGCTTGCCAGATGCTTTCACCAAAATTCCCAAACATGATTGAGGGAAGAAGAAAAAAAGGTGGGGACCAAAGTAGTTGAGAAAAAAAAAAAAAGGTCACTGTGCCTTTAAATGACCTCACGCCCCCTCCCCCCCCCCCCCACCAGATGCAGCAGGGGAAACTGTCCCCCCCCCCCAGGCTTCCATCCTGAGGGAAACAAGAAATCCCATCTAATTTATGCCATCGTGTGCCGAAAGGGTCCCTCCGCTATGTACGTTGGACAAACGTCTCAGACACGTCGCCAAAGGATCAATGCCCACAAAACAGATATCAGACAGGATCCCAAAGAAAAAAGAGTTTCTTGCCATTTCAGCCAGAAAGGACGTTGTCTCAACGACTTGATTACCTGCATCCTGCTTCAAAGACCTTTTAAGACGTCACTTCAAAGAGAATCCTCTGAACTGTCATTCATGCTTAAATTCGACACTTTACGCCTAAGTTTAAACAAAGACACTAATTATCTTACCCATTACAATGATAGCTTCCCCAATTATCACCTCTAATATCATTAGCTCACAGACATTTACATCCCCCCCCCCCCCGTCCCCTCCCTTCCATCCCCCTTCTGTTCTGAAATTTGATTTGTCCTTTTCATGTGTGTTTGCTTTTTTTTAATTGTATCCTTTGGTATATATGGTTGTGACAATTTTCTTCCACTATTTGATCTGAGGAAGTGGGTCTGGCCCACGAAAGCTCATCACCTATTAAACCATCTTGTTAGTCTTTAAAGTGCTACACAGTCCTGTTTTTGGTTTCAAGAAATACCAGACATTTCAGGTAATTTCTGGAGGGTTTTACTAGCCAGGGGAGCCAAATACTGAACAGTCTGGGCAAAACCCAGACACCTGGCAAACATAGCTGGTTTTTAAACTGGCTCCTCTCGTGGACCAGCTCCCACCTGCCACCCCAGGATGTTGCCTCTAATACAGCAGCAACGGGGCGCCTGGGAAGTGAGGCCAGAGTGCATTGGCTTTTGGCCCCACCCCCGGGGACAGTCGAATAGTCGTGTAACTGATAAGATCCCATGCACTTACATAACTATTTAATTACACTATATCTAACATCCCTAGTACACACTAGAGATGTAAGTGAGTAGTGTAGGCTTATTGGGTATTGGTGTCACTACTCAACTAGTTGCTTCTCCCGCCCCTTGCTAACTCTATCAGAGGCAGCAAGAGAGCAGGAGCCAGTGCTGCGGGGAGCCAGCTTTTAAAGCCGGATCCTCCCAGTACCGTATCCATGGGGCCGGGGGCAAGGAAGGCAGAGGCACAGCGGGAGACTGGGCGTGAGATGGGACTACTTCAGTCCCCGCTGGCACTGGTTCCCACTGCTGACGCGTCTGCTTTTCAAAAACAGTCTAGTGCAAGCTGGGAGAAATGGGTGTCCACAAAAGAAAGTCCTGACTCAGTGATGATACGAGATGAAGCCTGCAACAGCAGAAAAATATTATTAAATTCTGTTGCAATATTCATAGAGGCCAAGGCCTAAGCTGACCACTGTGATCATACACTCTTATCATGACCTGTATAACACAGACCATAGAACTTCCCCAAACTAATTCCTAGTGTAGATCTGCTAGGAAAAACTAACTAATTTCATTTAAAAATTACCATTGATGGAAAATTCATTATGACCCTTAGTAAATTGCTTCAGTGGTTAGTTACTTTCACTGGTAAAACTTTGGATCCCATTCTAGTTTGTTTGCTTTACCTTCTAGCCACTGGATCATGTTACACATCTTTCCTAGACGGAAATACCCATTTTAAAATATTTTTTCTGTGCAAACATATATACACTTTAATCAACCCTTAACCTTCTGTTACTTAAGCTAAATAGATTGTCATACCTATCACTTAAGGCATGCTTTCTATTCCTTTAACCAGTCCAGTGGCTGTCCTCTGACCCTTCTTCAGTTTCACAATGTACTGTCTAAAGACCTCATCGTAATAAGCACTGTACAAAATGACAGACATGCCAAGCGCCACAGAGCTCACAATCTAGGATTCAGAGAAAAAACAACAGGTGAATGAAGAGTTAACAGGTGGAAAAAGAAAGACAAGAAAACAGAAAAATGTCAGTATTTGCATTGATAGTCACAGTGCTCCCACTAAGGACTAAAGGACATAGAAGAATGTTAGTTTAAACAGAAACACTCACATTTCATACCTGATTTACTAAAGTATAGACAAAAAGTTTACAATATCACAATGATCAATAGTCACAGAGAGGTAGGCGTGTTAGTCTGCATCTGCAAAAACAATGCGGAGTTCTGTGACATCATGTCTACACTCGCTGCTTCTTGCACAAGTAATATGCAAATGAGGCTAAGGAAGGAATATCGCCAAGCCTCATTTGCATACCTAATAAGCCACCATTTTTTCCCGAAGAGGCTCTTGAGCAAGGAGGAGCGTCTACACTGCCCCTTCTTGCCCAAGAAAAACCCTCTTGCGCAATGCTGTTACACCTATTACTTTTCAAGTTACTTTTCATGTGCGCGAGAGGCACATGGTGGAGGGGAGGAGATGGGGAAGCTGCAGGTGGAGGAGCAGTGGACCGCATGCAGACCACCATTTGCCAAACACTGGTGTAGACACTGGTCCAGAAGAGCAAAATTGTGAGAAAGCAAAGTGAGCAATACTTCTCAGCATTATCATCATACCCTTGAATGACCTGAGGTATTGGAGTGAGGCAACAAATACTTTTCTGAACAGACTAATAAGAATGATGAGTAGTCCTGTGGCATCGTAGGGTATGTCTACACTAGCCACCCTAGTTCGAACTAGAGTGGCTAATATAGTCATTTGAACTTGCAAATGAAGCTTTATTTGCATGTTCGAATGACTACATTAGCCAACCTAGTTCGAACTAGGGCGGCAGTGTAGACATACCTTTACAGACTAACGAATATATATATATGGTATCATGAGCTTTTGTGGGCAAAACCCACTTCTTAGAATGAAATTTTTTTTTTCTCCACTCAAGATCATCTCATCTGAAGAAGTGGGTTTTGCCCATGCAAGTTCATATCATACATACATACATATATATATATATATATATATATAGGGCTCGCCAAGTGTCAGCGAACCCTGCTCACCAGCCGCACGGTTCTGCTCTCTGCACATGCGCACATTGCTCTGCGCCAGCTCTTCAGGGTTGTAATCTACTCATCACGAGCAAGTAGATTACACTATTTGTCGAGCCCTGTATATATATATATATATATATATATATATATATATATATATATATATATATATATATATACACACACACACACACAGGGCTCAACAATTAGGGCAATCTACGCACCCGTGGTGAGTAGATTTTAGCTCAGCATGGCCCTGCAGCGCGATCAGCACGTGCGCGGTGTGCCAAACCACGCGGATAGCGAGCAGGGCTCTCCGCTGCTTGTCAAGCCCTGTATATGTGTGTGTGTGTATACAGGCAGTCCCCGGGTTACGTACAAGATAGGGACTGTAGGGTTATTCTTAAGTTGAATCTGTATGTAAGTCGGAACTGGCGTCCAGATTCAGCCGCTGCTGAAACTGATCAGTTTCAACCGCGGCTGAATCTGGACGCCAGTTCTGACTTACATACAGATTCAACTTAAGAAACCCAGTCGTCCCCAAGTCAGCTGCTGCTGAAACTGAGCAGCGGCTGATTCCAGGAAGCCTGGGGCAGAGCAACTCTGCCTTGGGCTTCCTGTAGTCAGCCGCTGGTCAATTTCAGCACCGGCTGACTTGGGGACGCCTGGGGCAGAGCAGCTGGGGTGCTGCTGGGTTGCTCCAGTAGCGCGGCTCCTTAGCGCTACTGGAGCAACCCAGCAGCACCCCAGCTGCTCTGCCCCAGGCATCCTGATTCAGCCGCTGCTGAAACTGACCAGCAGCGGCTGAATCAGGACGCCTGGGGCAGAGCAGCTGGGGTGCTGCCGGGTTGGTCCGGAGCGGCGCTGCGGGACCAACCCGGCAGCCCCCAGCTGCTCTACCCAGGGGTAGGCAAGAAAAGCCTGGTCTGCTGGGGGGGCACTAGCTGCACCCCCCCCCCCAGCAGACCAGGGAGATGGGGGTGGCAGGACCGCCCAAGTCCTCCACGGCTTTGCTCCGTCTCCCTGGTCTGCTGACCTGGGAGACGCGGAGCAAAGCCGCAGCGCACGCGGGCAGCGGGACAGTCCAGGCGCGCCGCGGCTGTCCCACTGCTGGCGTGCTCCGAGGCTTTGCTCCCCATCTCCCTGGTCTGCTGGCCAGACCAGGGAGATGGGGAGCAAAGCCGCGGAGCACGCCCGCAGTGGGACAGCCCAAGCGCGCCCAGGCTATCCCGCTGCGGGTGTGCTCCAAGGCTTTGCTCCCCGTCTCCCTGCAGACCAGGGAGACGGAGAGCAAAGCCGCGGAGCACGCCCGCAGCGGGACAGCCCAAGTGCGCCTGGGCTGTCCCGCTCTGGGCGTGCTCCAAGGCTTTGCTCCCCGTCTCCCTGCAGACAGGCGGCGGCTTTGCTCGGGTGTCCCTGGTCTGCTGGGGGGGGGTCCAGCAGCTTTTCTGCCCCCCCCCCCCCCCCAGCAGACCAGGGAGACCGGAAGAAGCTTTTCTCGCCCTGGAGGACACGGGTGGCGACCCGCCGCCCGTGAGCTCCGGGGCGAGAAAAGCCCTGTTTGTAAGTGCAGATCCGACATAAGTCGGATCGGCGTAAGTCGGGGACTGCCTGTGTATATATATATATATATTTGTTAGTCTCTAAGTTGTCACAGGACTACTCATTTATGAAGTTACAGGCTAACATGGCTAACCCTCTGAGACTAGTAGGAATGAGGTTGTTGTTTACTATGGGAAGAGTCATAGAATCATAGAATACTAGAACTGGAATGGACTTTGAGAGGTCATCAAGTCCAGTCCCCTGCCCTCAAGGCAGGACCAAGCGCCATATAGACTATCCCTGATAGATGTCTGTCCAACCTGCTCTTCAGTACTTCCAGTGATTGAAATTCCACTACCTCCCTAGGCAATTTAGTGCTTACCCACTCTGACAGGTAGTACGTTTTTCCTAATGTCCAACTGAAAACTCCCTTGCTTGCAATTTAAGCCCATTGCTTCTTATCCTATCATCAGAGGCCAAGGATAACAATTTTTCTCCCTCCTCCTTCATAACACCTGTTTAGATACTTCAAAACTGCCATCATGTCTCCTCTCAGTCTTCTCTTTTCTAAACTAAACAGCCCAGTTCTTTCAGTCTTCCCTCATGGCTCATGTTTTCTAGACCTTTAATCATTTTTGTTGCTCTTCTCTGGACCTTCTCCAATTTCTCCACATCTTTCTTGAAATGTGGTACCCAGAACTGGACACAATACTCCAATTGAGGCCTAATCAGCACAAAGTAGAATGGAAGAATGACTTCTAGTGTCTTCGGGTGGGTCTACAATGCAGGGCTTAACTTGAAATAAGCTACACAAATTGAGCTACATGAGTTGCGTACCTTATTTCAAAATAGGGAGTGTCTACACAGCACTTTTTTGAAATAAAGTACTCTTGCTCTGGCTTCCTTTATTCCTTGTACAATGAGGGTTACAGGAGTCGGAGTAAGAAGTCCAACAGCTTGTCAGTATTTTGACACTATTTCGAAATAACTGCCTGCTGTGTACACGCAGATTAAGTTATTTCAGAACAGTGCTAGTTATTTAGAAATAGTGTTGCAGTGTAGACGTACCCTTACCTTACTTATTAACAGGAGTGTTGTGAGTAAGGATACGTCTACACTGCAGCTGATGTAGCTCAATTTGCGTAGCTTATTTCAAGTTAAGCCCTGCAGTGTAGATGCATCCTTAGATAGCAGTGAAGTTACAGTAAGGGGAAATGCAATCCCTAGTTTTAAAAGTGGAAAGAGGTGCTCAGTAAGGCTGAAGGCTATTAAGTAGGAAACCAAAAGTGAAAGTTCTGGAAGCACTGTAAAAGGGAGAGGTTGAAGTAAGGTGCAACACTGCAAAGAATTATGTTTTTGTGGGATGGGTAAAAACTTCATTGAAGCTGATGGGTGTAACTGTCACCCTTCACTTAAAATAGCTGTAAGAAAACAATGAGCTTCTTTATGGAACCAGAAATCTGAAACATTAGCGGCCTCTACCAAAAACATAAATAGGTCACCGCCCAGAACAAAGGTACTCGTGGCCAGAAGAGATTTTGCTGAGTGTGATTTTTTGGGGTATATGAGAGACAGAAAGAGAGGGCATGTCTAGACTACGGATTTTTTTCGAAAGGAGATATGTAAATTCAGTACTAATTTGCATATTTTCTTCCGATTGCATTTTTGAAAGTGGGTCTACTTTCACTGCTTTCACTTTCGAAAATCCCACTTTCGAAAATGCAATCGGAAGAAGATATGCAAATTAGCACCAAATTTGCATATCTCTTAAAAAAACGTAGTCTAGACATATACAGAGAGACTATAGAAACAGATATAGAGGAGGAGCATAAAGCAAGATACAGCCTGAACAAGAACTGTGGCTGTGAAAAAAACCTAGGCTAGGTCTACACTATAGGCTTTTTCCGATTGCTTTTCTGGAAGAGGCTTTTCCATCTAGACGGGGCCAAATGGCAGAAAAGCCTCCTCTTTTGGCGGAGCCCTTATTCCTCATAAAATGAGGATACAGGGCTCCCTGAAAGAGCATATTTGCTCTTCAGCAAAAAAAAGCAGAAGAGCAAATGCATTCCCTGGACTCAGCAGTTTTTCCGGGATACCACTGGTATCCCAGAAAACCCCCGCAGTGTAGACGTATCCTAGGATTTTGGGCTGAGTTCTCGCTGAACAATGCTCAGGGCTGGGAGCAAAGATACTATTTCCTGTTGTTTGATTCCTGCTTTGTTCAAGAAAACAGGATTTTGTACATGCTTTGTGAACAAACAAGATCATATCAAAGATTTCTGACCCTATCATCAGCTTTTCCTAATGGAAACAGTGCACAGGGCCTTGAACTTAGTTTAACTGGTCAGATCAAAAATCTAAAATAAAATAATCAACAACTATATTTAGTTCAGTTAAATAATTTATATTTAGAGCTAAAAAGAAAAAGAAAAAACGCTTGTTTGAGCTGAACCAAGTTCCAAATGGTTTCAGTGGGGTTTTGGAGTGGGTTACTGAAGAGAAGCAAAGGTATTGGTTAGAAACACCAGAAAATAAATCTAAAGGCATATGTAAATAGAAAACCTAGACTGTGAAAGATTTTCCTGGCATAATGATTATGGTTATCAAATCCTTTACCTTCCATGCCTGAGAAAATGGCAGAGCCTGTCAGCCAAATGTAAGTTTGCAACTTAGTTTAAAAGTGCCGTGCTAAGATGCCCTGGCATCCGTAAAGTAAATCGTTAGAGACTTAAAACAGCTATTACAATTAAACCATCCTTTCCATGCTTCAGAGGTGGAGGCAGGGAGGGCTTTTCTAGGGTGTCATATACTCATATTCCTAGAGCTACAGGCTGATATCAAGATGCACTCTGTCTTTTTTGGTGCCATACATTTGCCTGATGGGAGTCACTGCCAGTAAACAAGTCTCTAGATCAGAGACTTAACCAAGCATCTCCGGGATCGACATTCTGCCACTGTATGTCCTTGCTGCTCAAGTACCTAAAAGGATGTTAAAAAGAGGAGGGAGAAAAATTATTCTCTTTAAGGGCTGATGAGAGGACAAGAAGCAATGGGCTTAAATTGGAGCAAGGGAGGTTTAGGTTGGACATTAGGAAAAACTTCCTAATTGTCTGGGTGGTCAAGCACTGGAATAAATTGCCTTGGGAGGTTGTAGAATCTCCATCAATTGGAAATTTTTAAGAACGGGTTAGATAGACATCTGTCAGGGATGATCTAGATGATGCTTCGTCCTGCCATGAATGCAAGCAACTGGACTTGATGACCTCTCATTGTCCCTTCCAGTTCTAGTACAGGTTGAACCTATCTAGTCCAGAACTCTCTGGTCCAGAAACATCTGTCATCTGGAATGGTCTTAGTTAGCTGGATTTCCACTCTTCATGGGTGTGATCAAGTTTCCCGTGGTCTCATAAAGTTTGGTTAAAGCCACCAGTCCTAGCTCTCAGTGTTCTGTGCTGTTATTTAGCTCTAATTTTCCCCTAAGGCTATGTCTACACTCACGGCTTCTTGTGCGAGTAATATGCAAATGAGGCTAAGCGTGGAATATCACCGAGCCTAATTTCCATACCTAATGAGCCACCATATTTTCAGAAGAGGCTCTTGTGCAAGAGGGAGCATCTACACTGCCCCTTCTTGCGCAAGAAAAACCCTCTTGTGCAATGCCGTTACACCTATTACTTTTCAGTGTGGTCAGACACTTCTGAGACACTTGAAAGAGAATCCTCTGAACTGTCATTCATGCTTAAATTCAGCACTTTACACCTAAGTTTAAACAAAGACACTAATTATCTTACCCATTACAAGATAGTTTCCCCAATTATCACCTCTAATATCATTAGCTCACAGACATTTACCTCCCCACCCCCCCCACTCCCTTTCTGTTATGAAATTTGATTTGTCCTTTTCATATGTGTTAATTTTTTTTAATTGTATCCTTTGGTATATATGGTTGTGACAATTTCCTTCCACTTTGATCTGAGGAAGTGGGTTTGGCCCACGAAAGCTCATCACCTAATAAACCATCTTGTTAGTCTTTAAAGTGCGACACAGTCCTGTTTTTTGTTTCAGCTACACCAGACTAACACGGCGACATTTCTATCATGAAATAGAGTGTGAGGGATTCAGTAAGCCCAGAGTCCTGACTGCATTGTTTTTGTTCTGAAAAAGAGAAATATTTACTAAAAGACATATCAAATTGTTTAAAACACCCTTGCCTGGCTCTAGGACAATGCTGTTTGTATAAAACAAACTCCTGATTATTACATTTAGGAATGGGAGAGCCCAAAATACCAGGACACAGAGCTACAGTAGAGCAGTACACTCCTGAGTGATCCTTACATATCCCTAAACAGCAATTTAAATCAGTCACTGATTATTATATAGACATTTCTCCAGACGTATTAAACTCAGTGGTTTATGTGAACAAGCGTGACCTACAATAAACATGTTTGTAGGGATGGACTACACTAACCCCTTTTCTCATTCTCTGGAAGACTTCGAAGTATGAAGTCAATCATCCATACCTGGATTTGCAATTAAATGTCAAGGTGCAGGTTGTTACTTATCCTCTTGAGATGCAGATGCACCATGGCAAGCCAACCATAGACTGTGGTGTTGTGAAGATAGACTCATGGGGTGAAATTCTGGACTCACTGAAGTCATAAATAAAACTCCCACTGACTTTATCTATTTCACACAGTGGCAGCTGAGTAGGGTATACGGGAGACAGGAGAAAAGTGAACAGTGAAAATGCTTTTGGAAGCTGACTCCTAGTCTGTCTATCTTGTCACCATGGTGTCTGGGAATCAAGACCCTAGAGTCACAGTGAATGACTGCCCAGCAAGTCCTGGAGCCACCTTGGGGGGCCAGGAGCCATGGCAGAGATGGCTGCAGGGCAGCAGGGCCAGCAGGAGGTGGGGAGCTGGCTGGGCCCGGGGGTCCGGTGGTAGGGGTCCGGAAATGACCTCATCTGGGACTGCTCAGGTCTTGAGGGTGCCAGACAAGGGAGGTCCAACCTGTAGATTGAAGGAGAGGTTTGGGAGTTTTTCAGCACGGAGATTTCCCGCAAACAGCTCACTCATTGCTCTAGTTTTGTTTCTGTTGTAGTATGTAATATACCATCTTGACACTAATTCTACACTCTTAAACTGGTATAGATCAGGGGTATATTCACGGAAGTCAGCAGAATTGCATCAGTGTAAAACCAATGGGAGTGAGATCAGAATCCTCTATTTAACCTTATTCTAAGTACATTTGACCACATACTTGTTTCTCATTACAGCAAATGTTTGCATAACCTAAGATACTGTGAAAGGTCTCATTTGACCTTAACTTTTCCTTTCATTAGATGCCAGTGTAATTGCCAAAGAGTCTTCAGAGAATATAATTAGTGAGAAATGCATATTAACAATGAAATTGCTTAAATTAATCAAATGCCAGTGAAATTTACAGGCATAACAATAATAAGAAGCTGAAAAAATAAATAAAGCACCTTTGATTCAACAGGATTTTAAAATGCTTTCAATCCATCCTGAAATGCAGTCATCTTTGGGGTTGATGGTAACAACTGGCGCCTATCAGCACTATACAGGTCAGGTCAGTCTGAGAAGATATCATACCCTCTTCAGGGGGTAGCCAAGTTAGTCTGTTACAGAAAACACAACAAATGGTCCGGTAGCACTTTATAGACTAACGAAACATGTAGATGTTATCATGAGCTTTCGTGGGCACAAGTAGGCTGTGCCCACGAAAGCTCATGATAACATCTACATGTTTCGATAGTCTATAAAGTGCTACCGGACCATTTGTTGTTATATGATTGCAGTGGAAATTATAGGTAGACAGAATATAATGACAAAAATGAAGTGTGGTTAAACAATACTATTCATGCATACATTTCAGGAGGATCTCTAACAATCACGAGCTGTTGGACCTTGGTTTTGTATCTAATTCAGATGACAGTGCTTTCAAAAGTACAATGGTCCTAATGCAACAAAGAGATAGTGGATCAGTTATGATTCAGAAAGAAGAATGCCAATAGCTGAGTCACCACCCCGCCTTCCTGAAACACCCATGTTTTCCTTGTAGGTTTGCCATCTCTGTATTGACCCAGTCTGACTCTGCTTATTTTGCAGGCACCAAAGTTTGCAGGAATTCAGCAACAATGACACTGATAGAATTCAGTCAGTTTGAACTCTGCACTGACTCCACTGTAGTCAAGGCCTAATGTTCAAAAGCGTTCATGAATTCTGTGCCTTGAATTTTCGGTTTCTGTCTTGGGCCTGGTTTTCAGAGCAGCTCCATTTGACTTCCATGGGATGCCGTGAGTCCTCCGAGGCTCCATCTTTAAGATGGGCACCTGAAAATGAAGGCATTCAAGAGTAGCAAATACTTCAAATTGTGTGAGTCTTTCCAGAGATCACGCAGCAAGTCAATAGCAAACAAGGGTGCTGAAACAGTTTGTACCGTGGGGGTGCCGAGAGTGATTGAACTGAAAAGTAAACCTTGTATATCTGAAGCAGACTTGTATCAGAGGGGTAGCTGTGTTAATCTGAATCTGCAAGAACAACGAGAAGTCCTGTGGCACCTTATAGACTAACACTAATTGAAGCATAAGCTTTCGTGGGCAAAGACCCACTTTGTCAGATGCATCTGCTGAAGTGGGTCTTTGCCCATGAAAGCTTATGCTCCAATAAATCTGTTAGTCTATAAGGTGCCACAGGACTTCTTGTTGTTGGAACAGACTTGCCTCTGTTTTTAAAAATCTCATTACTCTATAAATAATTAAAAGGAAATGGGTTGCACCCCTCAGAATTGAAAATCAACAGAATGGGCTGTACCTTATGAATGATCTCAGAAATACCACAACGCGAACCAGAAGTTCTTATAAGAGTCTTGAACCCTGGTATTATAAGAATCAAGGTTTGATCAGTGAGCCACACTTCCTTAAATTCTAATTGTCCAAGTCTAGAATTCATTTTTTTTTTATTTTGGCAAGCATGTGCTTTATACATCATGCTGTCTTCCGCTAGAACAGATTGTGACAGTCCAAATGCAATAAGCAATTTGCAGACCACTATTTGACAATCAGAAGTTAGACAAACCCTGGAAAAAGCCTAACTTGTATACAAAATAGCACTTTCTTTTCTGTCTCCCCCCTCCCCTCAAAAATCAGTGGAATATAATGAAAGGCATTCAGATTCATTGATTAGGTCCAATGCACTGTGAACACTCATTTCATTTACAGTCTTGAGTAAACTGGCTGTGAAGAGGTGTACTGCTGTACAAAGGTGGGACCCTCGATGACAGAACAAAAGGAATCAGGGCAGCAGTTCAGGAATTGCTATTTAAAAGAGAAGTTACATATTGGCAATGGAGTTTATAGAGGCATTGGCAGGGAAGCATGTCTCTCAAGGCTGACATAAACTGCTTTCTTACTCGATGGAGTTAGAGGAATGGCCAGTGTCAGAAGTGACTGTAACATTCGCAGCACCTCTACACTGCAACCACAGGTGTGATTTGCAGCTGGTATAGCTGTACTCGAGCTAGCTTGCTAAAAACAGAAATGAGGAAAGCGCAGCCTGGCCTCCAGCATAGACCATGCAAGCCCACCTGTTTCTCCCCTCTCCCCACCCTGACATGTAGTTGCTTGTTCCGTTGGCACTGAAGCCTGTGCCACTAGTTCACCAGAAATAGCAGTGAGGATATGTTGGCAGTCTGGCTAGAATGCAGTTCACATAGGTCTGTCTACATGAGCTGAAAATCAGATCCCTTGGGGTATGTCTCCCCTGCAGCTGGTGACTGCATGTAGCTTCCTGCCGTGGGTAGGCAGACACATACTAGCTCTGCTCAAGCCAGCAAGTTGAAAATAGTATCACCAGGGTAATATGAGCCACAGCTGTGGCTAGCCACTGGAGGGAAAACCCACACAGGGCCCTTGGGTATGTAATCAGGTGGATAGCTGAGCCATAACTCATGCGTTACCCCTGGCAACCCTGCTATTTAAACATGCTAGCACAAATTCAGTGTATGGTGGTTTGCCCAAACTAGGAAGCACATTCCCCCCTGTAGTGTGGGTGTATCTGAAGAAACCAACCCCATGCACTAGTTTACAAGACTGGGTCTTTATTAGTGGAGCTTCTACTCTTCCCTCTCGCCCATGAACACATTACACCAACCCTTTCTGGCATCTGTGGGGATGTCTGCTTATTATTTAAAACTGGTAAGGAATTTCATTCTACTAGTGCACGATGCCTGCCTATGTAACCTCAACTGAAGCTGACATTACCTGTTCTCAGCAGGAACAGAAAAGCAACAGTCATTGGAATTAACCCCGTCCACACTGCCTCACCAATGGGCCTCAGTCCTCATTTGGAGGACCATCTCAACTGAGAAGGTAACCTCTGATTCCTGTGCATTCAGCCTCTAATGAGGCTTCCAACAGGAGTCCTAGCTCAACTGCTAGTGTCGGGCCTTGTAATATGGACACCTGCCCAGAAACTAGGCTGAGACCAACAATCTAATTCATTCATTGGTCATGCCTTTGGAAGACATAGCTTTATAACATGAGAGCATCTTGGAAAAAAATCCAGCCTATATACTAAACTGTTCTCAGGTGCTGTAGACAAATTCTATAGTCCCATGGCTCTCACTCCATTTTGTTTCAGTCAATAAACGTCCTCATACTGTGTTGCAATGGTGCTGTGTGAGTATAAATAACAGCCTTCATAAACTACCTCATGTGACTTAAAACAGATCACAGGGTACGTCTGCACTACATGGCTCCGTCAACAGAGCCATGTAGATTACCTTTGTAGACATAGGAAAATGAAGCAGCAATTTAAATAATCACCGCTTCATTTAAATTAAAATGGCTGCCGCGCTGTGCCGATCAGCTGTTTGTCGGCTCAGCGCTGTAGTCTGGACGCTCCACGGTCGACATCAAAGGCATTTGTCGACCTCCCTGGTAAACCTCATCCCACGAGGTGTCCCCTGGACCCAGAGAAAACTGAGACAAAAAGATACTTTCTCCAAGGTAAGAATACCTACATCCCTATTTTAGGCGCTACTGAGGTCAGAAGAAAAGAAAAAACTGTTCAGCATTTAGGTTCTCTGTCATTCCCAGTGGAAGGATGGATAGATTAGGTAGCTAGCTATTTCACACAATTTAAATTCATTTTTTTTATTAACCATTTAATAATTCTACTCCTTGAATTGTTTTGTCCTCTTGGATCTGTAAGGCATTCCTATACTGGAAGTTAATGCTGTTACAGGAGTGTTCTGTACATATATGTAAGTCATTAATGGATAGACTGCCAGTAGATGACAATCAAGAATATGTAAAAGGCTTCTGATTTTTATTTTTAACTGAAAAAAACATGATGAAACAGTTTTAATCATAAAACACCAGTAAAACTCCCCCTCCCCAAAATAAAATTGGTGTTTATTCTGTACATACTGGAAAAACACTGGTGGGAGATACTTGTACTTAAGGGCTTGTCTATGAGGAGTAGTAACGCAGACTATAGGGATGTAACATTTAAAGCACATTAATTGGTCTCTGTAGACCCTGCTGGCATGCACTAAAAGTTCCCTTGTGAGCTTTAACATAGAGCTGTTTGAAACAGTATTGTGTTAAAGTGCACTAGAGAATATTACAAAGAGAATGCTCATTACAGTACAGACTATTGAAATGAGTAATATGTATAATAACAATGCTCATTACAATATATACAAAGAGTAAGCTCTCACAATCCCTAATTTTTGAACAACCACATAAAACTCAAAAATTACTAAAAATACCACCCAAATGAAATTAATAAGGGAAAAAAAACACAACCCCAAACTCAGGAGGTCTAAATATGTAACATAATGTAGTGTAGTTCTTTCTCAGGTTCTGAAGCACCATAAATAGATACTTGCATGTATTTTTTACATCAGCTCTTAATTCATGATAATTTTCCATGGTACTGCAAAGGTCTATTAGATTTGGCCTTGTTGGTTCATAGATCTTTGCAATTTCTGTAGTCTCTCACTCTACTTCTACACTTTTTTTCTTTCAAAACACAAACTGAAGTGAGAAAATTGGAACCAGCCTGCTTTTTCACCTTGATGAAATTGTATTGTTTTAAAAATCATGTTAATAATGGACCCTGGGTCAGAAACTGTGTTTGCAAAACTGTTAAAAGCATGATTTGAAATCCCATCAGTCTAACTATGTTTGAGCCTCTTGGGTCTGGGTCCTGTAAAGATTTACATATGTGCTTGAAATTTAGCTTGTCAGTTGACTTCAGTGAGACTATTCTTGAGCTTAAACATAAGTGCATGCCTAAATCTGCGCACTATTATGATCATGGCTGTTCTGTGTTTAAGAGAATGTACAAAACCTTGTTTTCAGATGCAGTCAGAAAGTTTGGGCCCCCGCCCACAACGACTGGTCAACCCAGTCAGCACAAACTGATTTTAAAACCATGTTTGAAACGAATTCAGTAAACACAGCTTGAGATGCACACTGCATCAATGCCAATAAAATGCAAACAGGAAATAATTTTGCAAAGTATAATATTATATATCAAAGTGCAAGATAATTATAGTCCTGTAAAATGGTATGTGGTTAGGAGTTGGCTGAATCACACTGGGAAGTAGGAAGTTCTAGAAAGACTACTATATATATGTATGTGTGTGTATATTATATATACACACACTGTTTGGTGTGTGTACACACACACACACACACATACACACACACACACACTGCTGTTTGGTGTGTATACACACACACACACACTCTGTTTGGCAAATGTAGGTCCGCTGCCCGCGCACTCTGCGGCTTGGCTCTGCTTTGCTCTGCTTTGCCCCCCCCCCGTCTCCCTGGTCTGCAGACCAGGGAGACGGGGGGGGGGCAAAGCAGAGCCAAGCCGCGGAGCACGCGGCCAGCGGACAGCCCAGACGCATCTGGGCTGTCCGCTGGCCGCGTGCTCCACGGCTTGGCTCTGCTTTGCCCCTCCCCCCGTCCCTCTGGTCTGCAGACCAGGGGGACGGGCGGGCAAAGCAGAGCAAAGCAGAGCCAAGCCACGGAGCACGTGGGCAGTGGACAGCCCTGTCCGCTGCCCGTGTGTTCCGCCGCTTTGCTTCCTCTCCCTGGTCTGCTGGAGACCAGGGAGAGGAAGGGCCCCGTTCGTAACTGCGGATCCGACATAAGTCGGATCCGCGTAACTCAGGGACTGCCTGTACCTTCATATCTAACACTTGAAGCAAAGGACTATTTGCATTTTAAGGTGAGGAAACTGCAAGGCAGAGAGTAAGAGCCTCAACTGGTGTAAATTGCTCCATTGATTTCTGAGGAGATGCATCAATTTATACCAGCTAGTAGTATTTCGACTTCTAGAGTCAGAGTGCCATATATATGGGCTTAGAAGTCAGGAGTTCCTGAGTCCAGTCACTGAATCACAGAACACTAGAACTAGAAGGGACCTCGAGAGATCATCAAGTCAAGTCCCCTGCCCGCACAGCAGATCAAGCACCGTCTAAATCATCTCTGATAAATATTTGTCCAACCTGCTCTTAAATCTCTCCGGTGATGGGGATTCCACAACCTCCCTGGGCAATTTATTCCAGTGTTTGACCACCCTGACAGGTAGGAAGTTTTTCTGAATGTCCAACCTAAACTTCCCTTGCTGCAATTTAAGCCCATTGCTGCTTGTTCTATCCTCAGAGGTCAAGGAGAACAATTTTTCTCCCTCCCCTTTGTCACATCTTTTTAGGTACCTGAAAGCTGCTCTCATGCCCCCCTCTGTCTTCTCTTTTCTAAACTAAGCAAACCCAATTCTTTCAGTCTTCCCTAATACCGCATGTTTTCTAGACCCTTAATCATTCTTGTTGCTCTTCTCTGGACTCTCTCCAATTTCTCCACATCTTTGCTCCTGCTTGCCCTGCATGTAAAACATCTGTTGCTTATGGAAGTGTATCTTGGTTGGAGTTCACCTAATACTGAGCTTCTATTCTCTGTTATGGGTCCAGACTCTGCAAAGCAGCATGCAGACCAAACAAATAGGGTGTGCCATTAGACTACTGTGATGGACCATTATTTATTATCATCACACTATTGCCTATGGTCTTCAACTGATACTAGGTGCTCTATTGTCCTCGGTATTATACAGACACGTTCTGTTGTCAGAAACAGACCCTCCCTTGAAGAGCTTACATGCTAAATAGGCAGAGCAGGAAAGTCGAGGAAGAGACCGGCAAACTGATTGGTCAGGGGTCACGTAGCAGGTTAGTGACTAAGCAGAAACTTGAGTCTTTATTTCTAGATTCCTAGTCTCATGCTTTATCCACTCTACCACACTACCTCACTCCAGAGGAGTTAAATGCATAGGACTGAGGGCTGAAATTCTCACCAACAATGTGTCTGAGAACTGGGTCACAGGATATTCCTGGGTCTGTGAGGAGAATAGCAGATGTGACCCTGCACAGTATGCTGTGCGGAGTGTTGGCCTTCTGGGTCTAGAGTCATAGGGTGTGTTTACACAGCAGTTAAATACCTGCAGCTGGCCCGTGTCAGCAGGGCTGTCCTCATGAATTCTGGGGCTCTACGCAGCCTGACCACCTGCACCTCCCAGCCTCTGCCAGAGCGTGGGGCAGCCTGTGAGAGCTACAGGCCTGGAGATTTGGGCTGCTGAAGCTGGACATTGGAGCAGGGAGCTGGGGAATTTGGGTTACCAGGGCCAGGCATTAGAGCAGGGGCTGGGGAGATTCGGGCTGCCGGGGCTGGGTGATGTGGGAGGGAGTGCAGGGGACTAGGGCTGCCAGGACTGGATGGCAGAGTGGGGGGCTAGAGGACTGAGGGATTGAGATGCCAGGACTGGAAGGTAGAGAAGGGGTCAAGAGGCTGGGGGATTGGGCTGCTGAGGGTGGGAAGTGGCGCGGGGGCCAAGAGATGGAGCAGGGACTGGAGGGCAGGGAATGGGAGCTGCTTGAGTAAGCCAGTGCTAGGCATACGCAGCACAAGGCACTATATTTGGTGCACAGGGGTGCCATAGTAGTGCCCTATGCACCTGTGTACTCTGTGTATGCCTAAGGAGGTTCTGCATGTTAGTTGTGTTACCCACCACCTCTGTGATTCTTGGGGAACCAGAACATGGTCGCCTGTCAGCCTTGTGCTCTTGGGGAGTCAGGGAGTGACATTCATGGAAAACCATCCCCCTCCCTCAGGCCTCTGCTAGAATCAAAGACAAAGCAAAGAAAAGGCCAGGGAAGACACACCTAAACTGCTTCAGACAAGGGTGATACAATTAAGGAAACACCCCAGCCTCATTTGCATTAAAGATGGAACAGAGGGACATCTCATTAGCATACAGAATGGAGAGCAGCTCTTCCAAGGCAGGAACCGCACTGAACTATGGGACACCGAAAGCAGAGAAGCACTGCCTGATGGGAAATCCCTGCTCCAGATGCTAATGAACCTAGGCCTGCTCACACCCAGATTAGTCATTATCAGACCAATTCTAGTAACGATCCTATTGACATCTAAAATACTGAAACTGCCTAGTTGCATTGTGAGCTCGTTCAAGGAACATCACCCATAACCAGGGGTGATCAGTCTCTATTGTCTCTCCTCTTTCTCTTTGAACTATCCCTATAAAAACTCCTGTCCTTGTCCCAAGAAAACTGTTCTGATACCTGGACTTAAACTGCATCAGTTCCATTGAGACTTCTTCATCTCCTGTCTGATCGTGCTGGGGGCGCTGTCCTGCTTTTCTCCTGCCCTCTGGACCCCCGGCTACCATCATCATCTGGGAACCCCGATCAGTGCAAGCTCCGTGGAGTGGTGAGGTCTCTCTCTCTCTCTCTCTCTTTCTCTCTCTCTCTCTCAACTATCTCTCTGAGCATAGCCTCCTGACCCTGCCCTGTGTAAACTGTTATATGGTTACCTAACATTTGTAAGCAGCTTCAATTTAGATTTAATATTGTAATTGTTAGATTTAATATTGTAACTGTTTGATATCTATTCACTACTCAGAAATAAATCACTTTCATTGTTAAGCTGGTTGCTTCTCTCTCTTTCTTTCTCTTTTGCTCACTCTTCCTTAAGGGGTGTTGTTTTGGCTTCCCCATTCGCTCTGCAACAACGCTTCTTGTACCCAAGCAAAAGATCCCTGTAGTGCCCAAAATCCTGTGGGGTTTGCTCATCGTGTGGTTTACCAGTGAATGACTGTGGTGTGAAAGTGGGGATAGGGGGTGCTGAACCTGGGGGCTTATGAGGATGGCAGCTTAAAGTGCTGTTTAATCCAGCCCACGGAGTCCAAAGGCACATGAGGGTGCAGTGTGGCATTGCTGTGAAACCCAGCCAGCTGAGTCCAGGGACATATGAGGGGGTCAGCTTGTGAGTGCTGAGTACCCAGTCCTCTCAGACGTGCTCTGACTAGTGTGTGTGAGTGTCTGTGTGTGTTGCTAAGGTGGGAAGAACCCCATCCTGAGGAACCTAGTTCCTGCAGGAGAGCTCCAGTGGGAGGGGGAATTGGCAGCAGGGAGAATTCAGCTCCATATGAGAGCCCCAGTAAGCACCAACAGCACACTGATAGAACTGTTAACCTTCCCCCAGTCCCATAAGGGTAACCCTGATAAATGAGCATACCCCAGAGTATTGGGCAAATCTGGTAACAAATTGGTGGAGGAACGTGGGCAGCACGTGATCCTGATCACGGGGTACTTGTTGAGTAGTTGCTGCAGAGTGGGGAAACTGAGGCACAGGGTTTTTTTTTTGTTTCCTCTTTTCTCTTTCCTTTTTGTTGTTGTTGTTGTCTTTTAGTGAGCTGCTTCTATCATTTCACATAGAATACTTAAAAAAAAGTTCTGAACTATGCTTGGAATTATTGTAGCTGAACTGTGCTTGGAATTAATGTGGTAACTGGTCAGAATTGTGCTTGGAATTATTGTAGAATTATTGCAGAGTTGTGCAAATAGGACTTAATGTGGTAAAGTTTCTGAATTGTGCTTGGAATTTTTGTAGAACTGGAACTAGGAATTAATGTGGTAACAGTTCTGAATTGTGCTTAAAATTTTTGTAGCTGAACTATGCTTGGAATTATTGTAGTACTGTGCATTTAGGAATTATTGTAGAACTGGAACTAGGAATTAATATGGTAACAGTTCTGAATTGTGCTTGGAATTTTTGTAGAACTGTGCGAATAGGAATTAATGTGGTAAAGTTCTGAATTGTTCTTGGAATTATTGTGGGACTGTGCAATTGAAAGTTAAATATTGGGCTTGAAAGTAAATGTTTTAGAGTTATATTGACTGCAGGTAAAAGATAACTAGTGAAATAAGGAAAGTAGAGATGTCTGAGAGAATCCCTTTGGCTGCTCGCTTGAGACAGGAGAAAACCAATAGGTTAGAGAGATGGGTAATGAAGAAGGGGAAATGTCCCTGGGAAAGAGGATGTTTTAAGGGTGTGGATCCCCTGCTTGAAGCAAGTTTGAGCTTTGAACAATACTGCACAACCATTAAACCACGAGGTAGTGCAAAAGATGCAGCTGCTGCATGGGCATTGTTTTATGCATGTCTGGACATGGCCAAAATGGTAAAGGGAAGGCAGGAACTGGAGCGGGAGAAAAAGCAGTTACAACAGTGTTTGGATAAAAGTGAGATGGATGGATGTGAATTTATAGCAGAAAAGCTTAAAATGGTGACTTTACTTAGAAATATGCAAGAGGAAAGGGACAAGGCCAATATGGCTGCAGAACAGTACAGAAAAGAGTTGTCTCACACTAAAATGTTGTTAGAGGAAGCACAAGCAGCAACTCGCTTTCTAGCAGATGAAAACAAGGCAGCTAAGGCAGCAGCTAGCCATCAGAAGTGTGAGGCAGAGATCAGTAAACTGCATGCCCAACTTAGTGCCCATAAGGGGGTGGTAGCAGCTGTAAGGATAAGAGAGGACTGTGATTGGGAACCTCCTACAAAAATAGAAATACTCCCTGATACTGAACCCCAAGCCCCATTTAACCCCCAGTGGTCTCACAGGCACAATGTTGCCCCTGTTTCCACAAGGGAAGTTAAACACATAGTTTCAGGAGCTGACCTTCCCACAACAGAGCTGGTCACCGATGTAACAAGGTGGTCTCCTAGCCAGGCCAAGGCTATTGCTGAGAGGCTGGGACCACTGAACGGTGACACAGCTGTGGCATGGATGGCTCGCATTTGGCAAATGTACCCCTCTGCTGATGGAATGGACCTTACCCAGTTGGCCCAGTTATGTGCTTCTCCTGGTGATGCAGATGCTCTGGACATAGGCATAGGTTCATGGGAGCGGACTGCCCCTGGGCCCCGGGAATGGATGATAAGTGCTCTCAAAATATTACTGCCTGCTTCTTCCCTTAAAAAACTCTATATTCTGGAAGAGCAGAAACCTGGAGAGGCCCCTGAAGCTTACCTAATTCGCAAAAAGATGCTGGCAGCTCTCTCTGATTCATTGCCCCAGACAGAAGAGAACGGAATTATCACTTACCAGTATCAGGGACATGAATTGGTACAGAGCACATATGCAGGGCTGAATTCCCAGACAAAAATGACCATGGGGGCTGTGGATTTGGAACACCTTACATGGAATGAGCTAGTGGCAAAAATTAAACAGGTGGGAGATTTGTTAAGAGAGACTGGTGTTTTAAAAAAACAGATCAGCAAAAAGACTAACTGTGAGCCTGTACAGGCCATTACTTTTGCAAATAATGGTCCCCATTCTGCCAGTCGCACTCCCAGTGGTAGTCCCCCTACTTCCCACCGTATTGGGCAGCGCCGACCCAAGGAGACCCTTAGGAATGTGATCTGGATGGAGCTAGTAAAGTTAGGGGAAGACATGAGGAAATATGATCGCCAGCCCCTCAGCACTCTAATTAATGCTTTGTCTCAGGTTACGCGGAGAACAGAGTTGATGGAGGGAGCCCCACCTCGGCCCACTGCTCCAGTGAGGAGTGAGTCCCCAACACTCACTCCCTGTCAAAACCAGAATCCTGCCTCCTCTTCTGAGTGCAGGCTTTCAAGGGAGTCAGCTGATCAATAGGGGTGCCCTGTTCCCCGTGGGCCTCCCCAGCTGATTGCAAGACTTCATTGTGACAGGTGGGGGAGACCAACTGTAAGGGCTACAGTGGGGAATCCAGGGACGTTAGCCCAGCTGCTAGTGGACACAGGAGCCTCAGTAAACATTCTGAGTCCTCGGTGGATCTCGGGAGGGAGACCCACCACTAAACAGGCTCAGCTCAGTGGGTGTGGGGGAGAAATCCAGGAAGCACCTGTTTGGCAGGATGGTCCCTTGCTAGTGGACAGACTACAGGGACAAGTAGAATGCTGTGCTCAGGAGGGAAAGGACATGGAAAGAACTGGAGACACTTGGGTGATTCACACCAAGGGGCATCAGAAAAATCCCTCAGAGGAAGCACACTGGAACAACAGAGCTGATGCCTTAGCCAAAGCTGCTGCTATCAGTGACCATACCAAAGACACAGACCAGGTGGAACAAACAGAGGCCGTAACTACTCAGGGAAAACCTTTAGGCCACGGAATAGATGCCTTAGAGTTAGGTACTTTTCAAGATGGGGATACAGAAATTCAGTCCTTAGCCAGGAAAAGGAAAGATCACACAGGAAAATCCAGAATGGAGCAGGTTGAAGATGTCTGGTGGGCAGAGGGTGCAGGCAGTGAAAGGCACTGGATAGTCCCCAACCAGATACAGGGGGACCTGATTCAATTTGTGCTTGATCAGGGACATAAAGGAAAACAAGACAAAAAAGTGCACTGGGGAAAACCTCTGGTAGTATGGGAATTAGGCCAACCAGTAATGTACAGAAAGTTTTCAGCAAAACAGCATTCTCTGACACACACCCTCTGCATGATTGTGAATTGGGCTAGTCCCAGTGTTGACCAGGTAGAAATCCTGAATAGGAAAAATGGGAAACTCTGGCAGAAATGGTTTCATTCTTCACAAATCAAAGAGTGGAAAGATAAACCACCTGACCTGCAAGGAATAGCATAACTGACTTCTCCATCCTGCCAGCTTCCCTTCTTGACTAGCAAGAAGGAACAGCTTGGGGCTGTTAAAAAATACATGTCAGCTAGGCTTGTCAGTGCCTACCCTGATGCTGAAGCAGGAACAGGCCAAAGAAGTCCTGGACTTATTATGGCCATTCTTATATAGGCCACTATTTCATGTTCACTCTGTAATAATAATTCCCGATTCTCCCCGTATATACGGGGGGAGTGTGGAGTTTGTTTTCTCTTTTCTGCCCTTTCACAGATCCTGAACAAGAGCCATGACAGCCCACTGTTGCCCCAGCACTCTGCTAGCCCTAAGTATCTGGAGTCTGATGCTACACAAGCTCTATGCTGGACCTGTGATCCCCCTGAACCTATGGAGGTGCCTGCCTGCTGAAATGGGAGCAACCCCCTGGCCCTGCAGTGTCACTATCAATTCCATGCTATTGGCAACTCCTCAGGGTACTCCTGGGAAAGTGGCCAATTGTACACAGGTTGCCACCGGAGAGTCACTCAAGTTTTGCTATGAAACTAAGACCACACCGGACTCCATCCCCTTACTCTGTAAGCCGTTGTGGTCTCGAAAGGGACACCTACCATCTGATGCCACTAATGACAGCCTTCCAGGTGGTGAAAGGTACTGAATAATCCTGGTTTCTTCAGAAGTTTGGGTACTAGCCATGCTGCAGCTGTCTCTAATCACACCCATCAGCAAGAATATCACATGGTTCCTTGTAAACTGGGAACCACTGAACTGGACTGTAGCGGGGCATGACCTGATTCAGCAAGGTCCCCCAAACGGGGTTGTGGAGACCAAGCATTGGAGGAACATGATTGTTTCTTCCCACAACTGGGAAATAAAATCTCACTGTTCCTTTGATGTTATCTAGAAAGATGGGTTTGTTATTGTCTATTGTTAAAGCATGTGTGCGTGTAAAAACAAGACTGTACTAATTACTTTTGTAATTATTGTACTATTGTATTAATTAATGGACATTGGATCCAACTCATGGTGCCTTACATTAATCACCATTTCTGTGATATAACCACAATTGTTAGATGTAACCACAATTGTTAGCTGCGATAGCAAGTTTACTGTGCCTATATGGACTGTACAGCATCTCAAAGCCTACCCTGAGTTATACAAGGAGATCTCTCCCATTGCACTGGGAATGGGTCTCAATGTTATTAAGGTACTATTAAATCATCTCTCCTTACAACACAAGCTTCAGAAGCTCCAAACTCTGGAGATCTCTAGGCTAGCAGCTACAGCTGCAGACACAGGCCATCACTCCTGGTCGGAGACATTGCTTGGGTGGAGCCCCAGTGCAACTGGTCTTTTAAATATTATGCTTCACCCCATTGTGGTGATCAGTGGTTTCCAAATTATACTAGTAATTGGTCTGATTCTACTGGTTTGCTGGATCCAACGACTGATGCGACAACTACAATGGATTGAAGACCAGACTCACTACCATGGACTAAGGATGTGATGGGGATACTTGCTCAGCGCAAGCACCCCATCAACGGGGGGACTTGTTACCCACCACCTCTGTGATTCTTGGGGAACCAGAACATGGTCGCCTGTCAGCCTTGTGCTCTTGGGGAGTCAGGGAGTGACATTCATGGAAAACCATCCCCCTCCCTCAGGCCTCTGCTAGAATCAAAGACAAAGCAAAGAAAAGGCCGGGGAAGACACACCTAAACTGCTTCAGACAAGGGTGATACAATTAAGGAAACACCCCAGCCTCATTTGCATTAAAGATGGAACAGAGGGACATCTCATTAGCATACAGAATGGAGAGCAGCTCTTCCAAGGCAGGAACCGCACTGAACTATGGGACACCGAAAGCAGAGAAGCACTGCCTGATGGGAAATCCCTGCTCCAGATGCTAATGAACCTAGGCCTGCTCACACCCAGATTAGTCATTATCAGACCAATTCTAGTAACGATCCTATTGACATCTAAAATACTGAAACTGCCTAGTTGCATTGTGAGCTCGTTCAAGGAACATCACCCATAACCAGGGGTGATCAGTCTCTATTGTCTCTCCTCTTTCTCTTTGAACTATCCCTATAAAAACTCCTGTCCTTGTCCCAAGAAAACTGTTCTGATACCTGGACTTAAACTGCATCAGTTCCATTGAGACTTCTTCATCTCCTGTCTGATCGTGCTGGGGGCGCTGTCCTGCTTTTCTCCTGCCCTCTGGACCCCCGGCTACCATCATCATCTGGGAACCCCGATCAGTGCAAGCTCCGTGGAGTGGTGAGGTCTCTCTCTCTCTCTCTCTCTTTCTCTCTCTCTCTCTCAACTATCTCTCTGAGCATAGCCTCCTGACCCTGCCCTGTGTAAACTGTTATATGGTTACCTAACATTTGTAAGCAGCTTCAATTTAGATTTAATATTGTAATTGTTAGATTTAATATTGTAACTGTTTGATATCTATTCACTACTCAGAAATAAATCACTTTCATTGTTAAGCTGGTTGCTTCTCTCTCTTTCTTTCTCTTTTGCTCACTCTTCCTTAAGGGGTGTTGTTTTGGCTTCCCCATTCGCTCTGCAACAACGCTTCTTGTACCCAAGCAAAAGATCCCTGTAGTGCCCAAAATCCTGTGGGGTTTGCTCATCGTGTGGTTTACCAGTGAATGACTGTGGTGTGAAAGTGGGGATAGGGGGTGCTGAACCTGGGGGCTTATGAGGATGGCAGCTTAAAGTGCTGTTTAATCCAGCCCACGGAGTCCAAAGGCACATGAGGGTGCAGTGTGGCATTGCTGTGAAACCCAGCCAGCTGAGTCCAGGGACATATGAGGGGGTCAGCTTGTGAGTGCTGAGTACCCAGTCCTCTCAGACGTGCTCTGACTAGTGTGTGTGAGTGTCTGTGTGTGTTGCTAAGGTGGGAAGAACCCCATCCTGAGGAACCTAGTTCCTGCAGGAGAGCTCCAGTGGGAGGGGGAATTGGCAGCAGGGAGAATTCAGCTCCATATGAGAGCCCCAGTAAGCACCAACAGCACACTGATAGAACTGTTAACCTTCCCCCAGTCCCATAAGGGTAACCCTGATAAATGAGCATACCCCAGAGTATTGGGCAAATCTGGTAACAGTTGCAGCAGGCATTGTAAATGTTCAGGCTCAGGCTGGCACCTAGGTTGGGTTACCAGTCCTCCACTGTGGGCCTACGGAAAGCAACCTGGGAGATTGCAGTAGGCTCTCTGAAGAAAATGACATTCCATGTTTTTGGGAAAAAATATCCCGGAATAGCTGCCGTTAGAGCTGGCAACCCTAGGCCCTGGCTTTGGGACTGTTCCCAGTTGCAGGCCTGAGCCATGTGAGCCCGAGTGAGCTGACCTAGAGGGGCCTGAATCCGTGGAAGCTAATGATCCAAATGGGGGCCAAATGTGGTGATGAAACCTGATTACATGCCACTTGAGACACGTTGGCTGTGTCTACACTGGGCCACTTATTACGGAAAATCAGCTGCTTTTCCGGAATAAGCTGCGAGCTGTCTACACTGGCCCTTGAATTTCCGGAAAAGCAACGATGCTCTACTGTACAAAATCAGCCGCTATTCCAGAAAAACTATTCTGCTCCCGCTCAGGCATAAGTCCTTATTCCGGAACACTGTTCCGGAAAAGGGCCAGTGTAGACAGCCCAGTAGTCTTTTCCGGAAAAAAGCCCTGATCACAAAAATGGCGATCGGGGCTCTTTTCCGGAAAAGCGCATCTACATTGGCCACAGACGCTTTTCCGGAAAAAGGGCTTTTCTGGAAAAGCAGCCTGCCAATGTAGACGCTCCTTTTCCGGAAAAATTGAAAACGGAATAGTATTCCGTTTTAAGCAGTTCCGGAAATTCATGCCAATGTAGACACTGCCGTTGTGAATATGCTACCCTGCCCCAGGCCAGCCATGTGTGTTTAATTGCTATGTTACCATGCCCGTATTGTTTGGAGCCAGGATGGACTGTTAGATTATCTAGTCTGACTGTCTGGATACCACAGACCCTTCCATTTCAGCCAGTTACCCTGAATTGTGGTATATATGTGGACACTGTCCAGCACACACGATTCATATGTCTGTTCACTCCCGCTGTCCTGGTTGTAGTAGTCAGAAGTTACTGTTGTATCCTAACAGATCTCCTGCTCCATCCAGAATGGTATCCATTTGGCTGCGGGCATGCGTGCTGTGTTGACTTTGTGTATGTAGTCAACACAGCAGACTCTCAGAGAGCCCACAAGGACTATAAAATCCAATGAGGATTGAAGGTGTCCAGACAGGTTTATTGTCAAATGAAGTACAGTAATAGTTTGCAGGGGACTCTTCCGAATCACTATGCATATGTCCCCCCCCAACAATGGACCAGCTCGGCCAGAGGTCTTACTGCCTGTCAGGGTGCACGCCCCCCACCGTGCCTCAGTGCCCCCTGACTTCTCATCTAGCCCCTCTCAGGGCAAGTTACAATCTGTACGGGTTGCTCATCATTGGCATTGGGGTTATCTCTACTGCCCTGCTTACCTAGGCTGCATTGTAATCCGCCTCCGAACCCTGGGCCTTACCTCCGGCCCCTAGCCAGGGGGAGTCTTGGCTGGCCCTTTCCCGGCCCTAGCTGGCTATCCCCAGCTGGTCTCCCTCCTGGGAGCTCCTGCTTCCTCTGCAATCAGCCCTTCACCGGCTTCCCCCCTAAGCAAACTGAGCTTCTCTATATAGCGGCCGGCTGGGCCCTCACTCGCCCTAACGGCTTCAGCTGGCCTCCTCAAGCAAACTGTGCTTCACTAGATAGCTGCCAGCTGGGTTCTCACTTGCCCTAACAGCTTCCGCTGGCCTCTCTGTTCCCAGCCCTGGCTCCGGGCCTGAGTCCTGGTCTTAAAGGGCCAGTGCAGGGCAGGCGCCCTGTCATACTGCCCCTTATGCCAGACAAAGACAGCTCCTGCAAGACACAACTTTATATACAGGTACAAACAAGTTACACATCACTCTTGATATGTCAAGTGGCCACCCTCTGATGTTACCTAGATACCACCCATCACTTTGCACATGGGGGTTCACTTAGAACATCTCTGTCCATCATGCTATCATTGTAGACTCTTCCCTGAACCTAGGTTGGTATGTCCCTGTCATCTGTGGGGAGTGTGGGAACCAAGGTTCTTTTTAACAAGGTGGTGTTATTATTCCTCTGGAATGTGCTTTCAATTCATGCCCAGTACTAGTTACTATTTTACACCTGGGCCTATTACCCATTGTCGTACCTCGGTGTTTTCGTACCTCGGTACCTTCGGTGGTCTGGACTGTCAGTGTCAGCGTCGTCTGGTCAGGGTTGTCCTGGCACGCTCCTGACAGGACCTCTACTCCGTTGTTAAACTTTCGGCTGCGTGCGTAACAATCGGTACTCCCTTTATCTAGAGTGTTAGACCCCGTGCACTTGGGTCAACACAAGAGATCTCTGAGAGGCCCCGGAAACGACAGATGCAGGCAAGGTTTGAAATCAATTGAGCAGGTTTATTGTCAAATGCGAAGCTCTACCAGTTGGTAACAGAGATCAGTACAATGTTACACCACTGGGCACTATGGCCCGCGTTGACAAGGTACCAACACCGGGCAGGCCTATTGCCATATAACAAATATTAACAGCAGTTAGTCAAAATTAAGCTACTGTGCACTCTGTAAGTTTAGGCAATGACACCTGCCGTTCAGGCGCCTAGTGCGCCCCCCCCAAGGTCGGCCGGAGAGCACCCTCTGCGGTGTCCTTTTATAGACAGGTACAAACAACTTACATCATTTCTTTACGTACCAGGTTACCACCCTCTGTTGCCTAGTTACCACCCCTCACCTTATGGAAGGGGGGCTTACTTACTATCCTTCATGCTGTCAATTTTGACCCAGTCCTGAACCTAGGTCGGTATGTGCATTAGTTTTTAGGGAGTTTTTGTACCAAGACATTTCTTCTTAAGATGTTCCAATACTCCCCTTTGGCTTACAGTCTGTACCCAGTACCTCCCTGTGTCCTTCCATGCTCAACCTAACTTACACAATCGCACAGTTATCAATAGGGCCTCTTTCTTGGCTCCTGTTACTGAACCAAAGTCTTGCTCACTAGATTGCAGGCCTGTTGCTGTTTTCATGTTATAGGCCTCTATTTAGGCCTGCTGACTCCATGTTACTGACCTCAACTTACTACACCCATTAGTGTTTTACACTATCAGCCCTGTTTGTGTCAAGTTCTATAAGCAGGGGTCTGCCTCTTGCTCACAGCTTAGCTTTGCTTTATATTAGCAAAGTCTTGACCATTGTTAGCCGGGCCTCAAGCCTCAAACCTGACCTGTGCTACATGCAGGAGTGGCCTGAGGCCAGCTGCGGCAGCTGGCACCCCAGGTGGGCCGCTCGATCCATGCCCCTGCCTGCCCAGCCGTCAATAGCCATGACATCATCATCGGGCGCCCAGGCCAGCAGCACTCTAGGCAACTGCCTAGTTCGCTTAGACTCACGGGCTGCCCCTGGCTACATGGGCTTTTGTTTCAGGCCCTCCTCTTACTACCCCAGTGCACTGCCATGAATTGTTGCTCTGTAGCACACTGTGTGCTGCCTTTCCACTGTGATTCGAGTCTGGTGCAGCTTTTCAAAGGCACGTAGCAGTTGGCTCCAAAAAGGCGATTGCTACTTAATCACTTGGGGTTCTTGCAAGGAAACATTGTCTCTTTGTCATCGAAAAAAAAATATTTATTCAAAATTTAAAATCTATTGGGATTTATTCAAGAAACACAAAATAGGGTCTGTTCCGCTTCCTTGCTTCGAACTCCTTTGGTCAGAGTTACTGTGGGAGAGGTGCTGGATGGAGTGAAGGCAGCACGGCATGAGCAACAGAGGGTATGTCTGCACTTGCACCATCTTTTGAGAGAGGGATGCAAATGCAGCCAAGTGAAATTGCAAATGAAGCGTGGATTTGAATTTCCTGCACTTCAATTGCATAATCATGGACCACCACTATTTCGAGATACCCTATTTTGAAATAACAAACGCTGTGTAGACACGAATATTTTTTAAAGAAACCCCTTCTTTCGAAATAACCAGTAAGCCTCATTTTTTGAGGAGTGAGGGTTTTTTCAAACAAAGGGGTTTCTTTCAAAATAACCGCGTCTACACAGCTTTTGTTATTTTGAAATAGGGTATTTCGAAATAGTGGCGGTCCGTGATTATGCAAATGAAGCGCAGGAAATTCAAATCCATGTTTCATCTGCAATTTCGCTCGGCTGCATTTGCATCCCTCTCTTGAAAGAGGGTGCAAGTGTAGACCTACCCTGAGGGTTGGATCCAAGAAAGGTCATGGTCAAAGAGAAACATCGGACGCTGCATGAAAGGGTAAAGTTGTAATGTTTTTTAAAAAGAAATACAAAAATCTGTCAGGAAATTAGCATGACGGAGAGTGGGCTGTGACAACATGTGGTGGGTGGGAGGGGTAGGACTGTAAATACTTTACTCACAGAAGGAGCTGGCCCACTGGTGAGTCATGAGTAGCCTTGTACCAAAAGAAGAGATTGCTATTTGGAGACACACACACTCGTTAGTGCACTGCAATTCCAAGATGTTCATAAAAAGTGCCGAAGGTGTGTCTGCATGGGGTAGCTGCAGCCCCATCAGTGGCATTTAAGAATGTAGATGGACAATAGAGAGAGCTCTCAAGTGATTCATGGTTCCCAGGAGGAGTCATTATACTTTAGTGATGAGTTCTTTGTATATAACCTCAGACAGGGGATCAGTAAACAAGCTTATGTCTGGTATTTTTAGATCCGCCTGTTAGTTGAATACTAATGACAACACCCACCTCTGAGAGTAGGGAAACAGCTCAAATACAAAAAGAATAGCTAAGTCCAGTGTATATTTTCTAACAGCATGCACCAATCTGTGATAACAGGCTGTGATGATTAAGCATTCATTAGTCTGTGAATGCCAGGATGATAGTGGCCCATAAGATTCATGCTGCACTCTGAATACCACTCCAACTCCTCCTCCAGGTGTGTCGGCGCTCCAATAACATCATAGAGTCACATGCTCGTTTTCAAATAACAATGTGTCATTCACTGTTCTGTAAGTGTGGATAAACGTTAGCTCAGCTGGTGGAGCATTAGACTCTTAATCTGAGGATCCGGGGTTTAAGTCCTTGATCAGGAACTAGAACCTTCCCCTGCCCACTTTCTTTCAAGTACCTAAAAGGGTGTTAAAAGGAGGGAGGGAGAAAAATGATCTTCCTGAGGCTAGGACAAGAAGCAAGAGCTTTCAATTGCAGCAAGGGAGGGGTAGGTTGGACATTAGGAAAAACTTCCTGCCTGTGAGGGTGGTTAAACACTGGAATAAATTGCTTTAGGGAGGTTGTGGAATCTCCATCACCAGAGATAGGTATGAGGAGGTCAGACAAACATCTTAGATGGTGTTTGGTCCTGCTATGAGGGCAGGGGACTGGACTTCGCAACCCTATTCTATGGGTTTTTTATGGTTAAGTCCTCTGCATTGTGGACCTGCTCCATAGCTCTTTGAAGTCAATGAAAAGGCTCCTGTAGACTACCATGAGAATTTGTTTAGGCCCTACATGGAGTGCATGATATAATGCACTGCTTGAAGGGGATCTCTTCTATGTCCCAGGAAATTCTGAGAGGCAGTCTGCCCCTTTGAGGCTGTGCAGATCACACCATCCCCCGTGCAAGACCATACCCACAAGGCATTATTAGGCCAAGGTTAGTATCTCCAAAGTTGCTGCTCAACACAATCTAGAGTTGTATCGACAGGGGGTATTTACAAGGACTGACTGCTCTATGGGCCTCAGCTGAGCAGAGCACTTGAACACATAATAACTCACATCCCACGAGCCTTCCAACTGAATGCAACAAGACTAAAAATGTGCGTCAGTGCTCTGCTGGACTGGGATCTCCATCCCCCATCCAAGTTGGAATTTTTCCTGTGACGACTTCTCAGCTGGCAGTGTGTGCTAATGGCTGTGTTTTCTCTAACATGCTGTGAATCTGTCTTTCCTAACAAGAATCTGCAAACTGAAATTGTACTCTGACTCTACAGATTTAAAGGCAACCAACACATTTCTAATGGGAAAATACCAGTCCAGGTTGGACCTCCCCAAACCAGAATTCTCTGGTCTGACAACATCCGTGGTCCAGCAGGACCACGGATGTTCCTGGACCAGGGAGTCCTGTCAGGCAGCCTCAGTGGCAAAAGGGCTGGCAGCTCAGAGCCCGGCGGGGCTGGCTCTGGGGCTGGGACCGGAGCTGGAGCCCTGATAGTGCAGCCGGAGAAGTGGCAGCCACCGTAGCGGGAACACGGAGACTCGGTAGCAGAGCCGGGGCTGGGGCCACGGCAGCCCTAGTAATGGGTCCAGGAACGCAATAGCCTTGTCAGTCTTGGCTGCCAGGGCCACAGCAGCATGGCAGCCTGGCGGGGGGGGTGTGTGTGGCTGGGACCAGCAGTGGCGGGGGAGGTGAGCTGGGGGCCAATGGCAGGGGACCTCCCCTGGCCTGGCAAATTCCCTCGTTTGAGACCGGTCAGGTCCTGAAGGTGCCATACCAGAGAGGTTCAACCTGTACATGGAAAATAGATTTTATTTCCCCAGGGTCTAACATAAAAATATATGTATAGATCCCCTTCCAAATTATTTAACTGAATCTATTATTTATTACCTATTTTTTGTATTACACTAGCAAAGAAGGAACCTAATTAAGGATCAGGGACCTGTCACAGGGTAGCTGGCCAATTAAATGAAACCGGACTCTGCATTCCTGTCCCTGTCCAGGTGCCACCAGTAGCACTAATTAAGAGGGTGGAAGCAGCACCGAGGGGTACTAAAAGATCAGTCCAGACTCAGCCCAGAGAGATGAGCAGGAGAAGGGCAGTGGAGAAGGGCTGCTAGAGAGAGAACGTGGTTCCTGGGAGGAGGCTGAAGGCAGGAGAGCAGAAAGAGGAGTAGGTGGCTGGTATCCCCAAACCAGACAGCCAGGACAAGAGGGCTGAAGGATGGGGAGAGGGAGCAGCAGCGGGGAATGTCTGTTGGCTGTAAGCTGGAGCCGAGAGCCAGGGAGTGCTGAAGGACGGGGGGAGCATCAATGGGGTCGGTGTCACGTTCCAAGGGGAAACTGAGGTAAAGCGGCTGCAATGCCCCTCTGTGTTGCCAAGGAGTGCCCAGATGGAGTTTTGTAACATGCCTCTTAGCAACGCTTAAGTGTATGTATGTGAAGGGGCGACTAACCAGTCTTCTCCTTCCGGCTGTATCCAATGAAGCCTCGTAGGAGTTAAACCAATATATTCACACAGGAAACACCACTCCAGTGATCAGACCACCACACGGCCTTCATAAGTCTCCCAAGTAGCCCCATATCTGTCACACCTTCTGCAGGCCTCCCGGTGTGTTCTTCCCCACCACTGTCTCCTCCTCTCTCTCCCCACTGCCGCATGCCTAGGGTGCCCTGGGCCTAGCCAAAGTGCCCTCCGTGCAACCTGAACTGAGGGAAGGGCTGAAGAGGTGACTCTAAGCTACCCTTTTGCTCTCAAAAACAACGAGTAGTCCTGTGGGGCCTTAGAGGCTAACAAAAATACGTAGTCGTCTCAAAGGTACCACAGGACTACGCATTGTTTTAAAGGTTACAACTTAACACTGTTGGGGGAGGGATGCCGGTAGGTTGTTGTTGTTGTTTTTTTATTTATTATTTGTTTGGTTTTTGTCCACCATTTTGATGTTCCCTCTGAGGCAGTGATCAGCCTCCCTGTCACCATCCCATGCCTGAAAAGGGCGGGAAAAGAAAAAGACGGGAAAAGTGGGTTCACTGGACCGTAATCTGCCCAGCAACAGGAGTGTTTATAAGGGGTGTTCTCCTGCCCCTCAGGGCTCTCTGCATATCTTCTGCGACTCTGTGGGCTGGAGAGACAGCTCATCTGTAACCCCTTCAGCCAGGTGGGGCAGGTTGTTGGTTCAATAGGTCGCTAGAGGCAGGAGCCTGATTGCTGCCCACCACTGAGAGACTGGGAATCACCAGCCAGAGCAAGAGTCTGGTATAATCTTCAGTGGTGGAGCAACCCTGTGTCCTCACACCCAGTAGCGGTTGCTAGCACAGAGCATATTTATTTAGGTCAGGGTAACAGCAGTAAGGGCTAAGGCAGTCAGATCCCACAGGCATACACTCACCCATCATTTGCCTCCTTGTTCGCATACTGCACACAGGACGATAGGTCAAAAAGGGAAGAATTGAAGGCAGGAGATCTCCCGCCTGCCTGAGCATCTACAATAGTGACCTGCCTTCCTGAGTTCCCCTTCTCCTGTCCTGAGACATCTTCCTACCTCGCCTCCGATCATCGAGAACATGGCGGTATGATCCCCTCTTTATCGTATTGGCCTGGTTTTGTTCCTTGTATTTTGGGTTCTGGCGTCACGCCACTGTTTGGTTGTGACAACTGGATTTTGTGTGTTGTTCGTTAGTCTAAGGCAGGGATGGGCAATCATTTTTGCAGGGGGGCCACGACATGAATTTTGGCAGTCGTCATGGGCTGCTCCTCCAGAAAGGCAGGGCTTTGGGTGGAACTGGAGGGGCCTTGGGTGGAAAGGGGCTGTTCCCTCCAGATGCGGCCGGTCACTAGGGTTGCCAGATGGTTGAAACAAAAATACTGAAGACCCCCGTCTCCCCCCCAAAAAAACAGGAAAAAATTCTGTTGGAAGGGGGGAAAAAAGAGGGGGGGGGACCAAAGTTGTTGAGCAAAAAAGGACTCCAAGGACAAAAAAAGCCACCAAAAAAATTAAAATAAAACAGCATTAAAACAGCATGTCCCCTTTAAGAATGAGTGCAGGGATAGGAGCCGGCAGCCTTGGGGAAACAGGTAAGCACGGGGTTGGGGGGCTGAGGATGTTGGAGGCCGGGGGGGGGGGGGGGGGGGGGGGGGGAGGCCGGGCGCAGGTTTTTGTAGAGTTGCCAGGTGCCCAACATTTTCGCCTCCTGGCTGGGGGAAAAATTCAGAAAATACCGGACATCTCCTTTTTTTACCAGACAGAAGGCGAAAATACCAGACTGTCCGGGTGAATACTGGACACCTGACAACCCTACCGGTCACTGGCGGGTGGAGGAGACTTTGTGCACTCCCCTCACTCCCAGGACAATTAGGGCCTGGGGGCAGGGTAGCATGCAAAGTCTCCCGTCCCTCACCCCCACCCTGCCAGCAGCACACAGCACCTGGGTGTGCATCCTCCCATTTCCAAGTCTCAATTGGCCTGGGGGCAGGAGAAGTGGCAGAGCCGCCGGGTAGCTGTGGGCCAGATCAAATAGCTTGGCAGGCTGGATTTGGCTTGGTAGGCCTATCTTGCCCACCCTGGTCCATGGTGTTGTATTAGTTAAGTTCAGTGTTGTGTTAAATAAAGCTGTTGTTGCACTAGCCACGCCGTGTCATACTTGACTGAAACCCGGCGATAGAGACACAGTATGGGTGGAGAGTTTGAGCCTGGGCCCTTCTGATCCAGATGGCCCAGTCTAACAACACGGCCACCCCTCTGAGATCTTTTGCTCTCAGATCCCGAGCCGTTGGGTGCAGCCCAGCCTCCTAGTGCCAATCAGAGCCACCTGAGGTCTGCTCTCACCATACTGAGTACAAATCTATTAGCCAATAGCCCTATGGCCAGGATCTGTCCCATTGTGTCTGACAACTAACCTTCCCCTCACTTCAGCCAGCAGCAGGCAAGCTCGGTTTGTTTGCCTTGGCTACAAGAGGGAATTTACCTCAAGCAAATATAAATCAAGCACCTGGATAACTAGGAACAAAAACCACCCTCCAGCAAGCATAATCTCCCCTCACACCACGGCGTCTGGCAAAAGCACTTCTCTCAGTACGTGAAAGTCTGCACAGCTTAAAGGTTTGCTCCCGTGGGGAAGTGAGTTTGCTGTAAGCTACGGCATGAATGTGAAATTACAGTACTAGCGACTCAGTCCTAACTCCCTGCCCGGGCACTGAGGTGATGTGTACACTGTGACCAATAGGCATGCTTTCCCTGACCACATACACGCATAGTCTCACTGTACGTAGCCATGGTAACCCTGGTAGCGGCCGTGGAGGCACGGCTGAGTCAGGCCGAGTACAAATATGGCTAAGCCCATGCCTCCACTGCCCCTTCCTGTCCTCCCATGGCCATGCTGCTCTTTCTGCTCCTGCTGGCTCACTGCGAGCTTGCGTGAGTGTATTTATGCAAGCAGGCGCACCACACCTGCTGGTTCACAGTGCGGAGGCCATGTAAGAGCATCCCTTGTGCATTAAGCTAAACTTCCTTCCAAAATCCAGTGAGCTGCTGCAGCCAAAGGTATCCTAAGTGGATTTAGGGATGAGTTGCTAATGCACTCATGTGTGACTTTGCCCTCTGTAGACACAGAGCTGGATTATGAAAGGAGCTTTAGGGGCTTCATTCCAGGCCCTGGGTCAAAGGAGACCCCACTGAGGCTCTGCCACGTGGAGAAGAGGGAAGCGGCTTTATGGGTTGCCGTTCCCCCTCTCTCTGGAGCCAGGTGTGTCACCACTCGTGGCGTTTGCCTGCAGGCTCCACCCCCTCCACTCCCATTGGCTGGGAATTGCAGCCAATGGAAGCATCAGGGGGCGATGCCTGTAAGCACAGGTCCACACAGAGCTACCTGTTCCCTGCCCTGGAGCTGCATTAGGTAAGCATCCCAATCCCCTACCCAGATCCTGCACCCCCAGTCAGTTTGTGTACCCTCCCTCCCCACCCCAGCTCACTCCTGTTCCCTACCTCCCCAACTTTAAGAATGATTAAAGGCCTAGAGAACATGACCTATGAAGCCAGGCTTCATGAACTGGGCTTGTTTAGTTTGGAAAAAAGAAGATTAAGGGGGGACATGATAGCGGTTTTCAAATATCTAAAAGGGTGTCACAAGGAGGAAGGAGAAAATTTGTTCCTCTTGGTTTCTGAGGACAGGACAAGGAGTAATGGGCTTAAAGTGCAACAGGGGAGGTTTAGATTGGACATTAGGAAAAAATTCCAATAACTGTCAGGGTGGTCAAATATTGGAATAAATTGCCAAGGGAGGTGGTGGAATCTCCCTCTCTGGAGATATTTAAGAACAGGTTAGATAGACATCTGTCAGGGATGGTGTAGGTGGAGCTTGGTCCTGCCTTGAGGGCGGGGGGCTGGACTCAATGACCTCTTGAGGTCCCTTCCAGTCCTATTATTCTATGATTCTATGATTCTAACTCTGTACTCCCACCCTGCTCCCAAGCGGCCCCCTCCTACACAATGAACTTCTCGTTTTTGGCCCCACCCCATAGCCAAAGGGCCCCCACAAAATTTACTAGCCCTGGGGCCAAAAAGAGTTAATTTGTCCCTGTATAAACAAGCCCTGAGTTGCAGCTACTCAGGCTAAGCCAAGTAGAAATACAATCAACTCAGGTTATTTCTGTAGGCTAAGGCACAGCCAGGTGGAATCAAGGCAGGAAGGGGAAATGATGCACTAGAAGGAAGAGTCCACATAAAACCTATGGAGTCATGTTGTTTTCTATCCAGGTCAAGGCCTCTTCAGCTGCTTTTCTTCTCTCAGTCCCTCTATGGTAGCTGATTGGCCTCAGCTTCATTAATATGGGAGGCACAACATACAGACAAACATCACCCCAGAAATGAGAGCGAAATGGCCAGGCTTTCGGTCGAGCTCTGAATCCCATCACTGTCATTGCTGTCCAGCTGGAAGCAGCCCATCTATTTTTGGTGGCGTGGCTCTCGCACCGTCTGTGCTCAGAAACGCTCTCTTTGCTCTGTTTCAGCAGCGAGTCTTTCTGTTGCTTCTTTTGCAGCAGCAGCATGGAAGGTCGTCCTTCAGTGACTGCATTGGCCTCCACTTCACAATAAAAGCTGATCAGTCATGAAAATGAACTCCCCTCTGCCCCCATGCTGGCCTGGAAGAATTGACTTTAATGAGACATTCCCTTCTGCAGCTGGACAAAAGTGAAGGAAGCTTTCAGACCCCCCTACCCCCAAACTCTTCAGAACACCCCCACTAGAGCGAGCGTGTTTGCACAGCAAAGGGCTTTCTGTTAACCCTTTCTTTCCCTTGCCATCATGAATCTACCATCTCCTAGATATTGTATCAACACAAGGCCTATTTATTTTTTAATCCTTGCTTTAGGACAGTATTTCTTAACCTTTTTTTAATAAAGTACCCCTTTAAAAAATAAGTACCCCCTTTAAAAAAAAAAAAGTCCCCCCAGTACCTACAGTTTTCAGACACACACAATTTTTTTCTACCATTGCAACACATTTATTTAAAACACTTAATTGTAGCCAGGCAGGCAACAAATTTTTGGGGTGTAAAAAGTACAAAAATAATAAAGCGCTGTAAAACTTAAAACAAAAATTCAGTTTTCTCCAAATTTAAGTTATCTTGACGTACCCCCCGGACTTCTCTCAAGTACCCCTGAGGGTACTCGTATTAGTGGTTGAGAAACACTTCTTAGGAGACCTATGTGAGAGCCCTAAATCCTGTTTGTTTTACCTGAACCTGAATGCTTGCAAATCTCCTCCCTGCCCCTCAATACTCAACAGGAGGTTTGTCACTGATTTCAGTGAGACAGGTCCACTCACTTCTGTGGGCATTGCAAGTGGTCACTGCTGCCCAGGGGTTGGTGGTCACTCTTGTTAACAAGCAAGATTAGGCCCTGGATCGACGCATCTGTATTTGACTGACGGCAGCAAGCGGTGAGTCGGCTTCTACTAGATATTTGCTGAAGGAGTAGTGACAGCGATAGTAAGGGTTGTGCATGTTTCTATGCAAGGACTCATTGCTCACAAAGCAAACAGGTGTTACTGTCAGGTTTTGCATGACAATCTAAAGCCTTACAAGGGTTAGTGTTATGGGTAGTTTACAAGGATTACTGGAGACCGGTAATGCCTAAAACACTAAGGGCTCGTCTACACTGGCCCCTTTTCCGGAAGGGGCATGTAAATTTCATGAGTCGTAGTAGGGAAATCCGCGGGGGATTTAAATATCCCCCGCGGCATTTAAATAAAAATGTCCGCCGCTTTTTTCCGGCTTTTAAAAAAGCCGGAAAAGAGCGTCTACACTGGCCCCGATCCTCCGGAAAAAGCGCCCTTTTCCGGAGGCTCTTATTCCTACTTCAAAGTAGGAATAAGAGCCTCCGGAAAAGGGCGCTTTTTCCGGAGGATCGGGGCCAGTGTAGACGCTCTTTTCCGGCTTTTTTAAAAGCCGGAAAAAAGCGGCGGACATTTTTATTTAAATGCCGCGGGGGATATTTAAATCCCCCGCGCATTTCCCTACTACGACTCATGAAATTTACATGCCCCTTCCGGAAAAGGGGCCAGTGTAGACGTAGCCTAACCTATTGTGAAGGATGCACAGGGTATTCTCCAGTGTTCCCTCTAAGCTGTGCAGCAGCACAACTTCACAGGTGATTAAGATGACCAGAATTTGAAAATGTGAGAGGAGGACACTGAGTTGACAAAAAAAACATACTTGTATATGTATATAAATAATCATATACATAAATGATCATGATATTAGTTGTCTTTTAAAACAAACAGACTTAACAAAAACAATCATATAACATTAAAAACATCAATATTTGTTGCTCTTTTAAGAAATTAAAAATCTCGATCCATTTTTTATCAATTTTGCGTTCAGTCCATTCATTGTCTTTTACTATATTGTTAATTCTTCGTACTTCGTCGAACAATAAATTGTCATTTATTGTGACGCTAAATTTTTCTTTAACGAATAAAACTGTTTCAAGGATTTTATTCCATTGAATTTCTTCATTCAGCAGAATCCAATCAAACACATACACTGGTTCGTCGTGCTTAGTCCAATTTTCTAGATATTCAAGAGCATTTTTATAAAAGCTCATTGCCTCCCTCGTAAATTCTTTCTTCGTTCCTGGATTGTTCTCTTGTAATTTGTTTAAATTAGTAATTATAACCAATGGAAGGAAGTTGGAGTCAAGATATGATTGAAGTTGCTCCTTTAATTGTTTAATATGCAATCCTACTTCTGTAGAAGTTATATGCTCTTTTTCAATGCTTTTTATAACTGACTGGAACAAAGTTGCTTGATTGTGAACAAAATACAGAGTTACTTCAGCTGATTCATTCTTTAAAAAGTTTTTCAAGATCAGTGGACATTTTTCCAAACTTAGAAAATATGATTTTAAAGGCTCAAACAATTGCAACACTTGTTCAATGGCTGGCATTAAAGCTAACCAACTTGTTTTCGAATGCCCCAACAGTTTTTTATATTCAACTGAGGCTTCTTCGCAAAAAGTCTTTAATGATGTAATTCTTACAGTGAATCATTCAAAATGTAAATAAATTTGAGGTATCACAACTTCAACATTGATGGACATTAAGCTTGATGCTGTATTGATGGCATTAGATACAATATGGGCATTGCAACTGATTCCAATAATCGTTTTCCCAAGTAAATGCATCATTTTCTTATGAACATTTTTATCGCCTTTGCGATTTACACCGCCAAAATTAGTATTTGTGTGATCGGCACACATCACAATAACTTTATCATTCAAATTATGATTATCCACTAATTTTTTGATAAGATTGGATATCATTTCAGATGTCTCACCATCAATTGCTTCCAAATTCAAAACTTTGATTTGAATACCATTTTCAAAACTGAAGTAACGAACTGACACCTGATACAACTTTGTATCTTTGTGGTTTGAAGCATCCGAAAGAAGTGTAACATATTTAGCTTCATCTAAATCTTTCTTCTAATTCTCTTGTGTGTAAGTTTGAAAAACGTTGCAAATAATAGCCTCTCCTTTAGTTCAGGCACAATGGAATTTTTTATTATAAAGTACTCTATTCAGTTTTGATGTACAGTCCATGCTTCGAAAACTTTGATTGTACATCACAGTGTGGTACACAGTCAGACCTTCAGCAGCTGCTAAATTCTTTTCGTCTTCTCCAAATGATATACTTCCTAAGAAGTCTGTAACTTTCTGGGACATTGATGCCGATGTTAAAGAATTTTGATGTTTGTTTGATGGAACATGCTTTGTTATGCTGGATCGGCCACCTACTGCCACATTGAATTCCACCGAACAGACAGTACACTTCACTAATGAATCATCTCTTGTTTCTTCCACAATTATGATGAAAGGAAATTCCTTTTTTAAATTCTTGTTGAAATGGCATTTTCTTTTTTTTGACATTTTTAGGGTTAATTGTGTCAACTAAAAAATCACATTGACAGTAAATTAAAATGGCTCAAAATAAACAATAAAATTTCATAAATACCCTCTAAGAGTACTTTTACTGTATATTAAGCCTTTTAACAGGGGTTGAATTACAGTATAATTATACTTTAAAAAACAGCAGGATATATTTTATTGGCAAAGTAGGACAAGAAGGACAATTTTTTTCAAAGGAGGACAAAAGGACGACATAATTATTGGGGAGGACAAGCTCCTCAAAAGGAAGACTGTTCTCCTCAAAAGAGGACATCTGGTCACCTTACAGATGATTAATCAGTCCCGCCCAATCATGTGCTCCATGCACAGAGCCCTGAGCAGTGATTAATCACCTGTGAACACAGGTGCTGTCCTTCACTAAACATCTCTGCACTCAGCAACTCAAGGGTTGACCAAGCAACAAAACAAAGAACATAACCTGATTGCGTCTAATTCAGCCCTGGGCAAGTAGGGAGCTTGCCTGGGGCTCCCCGCACTGTCCACAGACTGGATCCAGTGGCTTGGTCTGAATTAGATGCAATCAGGTTATGTTCTTTGTTTTGTTGCTTGGTCAAACTCCCCTGTGCTAAGTCCATATGTCTCCCTGCCCCTTCCCTGATTCATGGTAACAAAAGCCGAATCCCAGGAAAGCAATTCTCTGTGCTTTAATTTGGTTTTTTTTCGGTTGCTTCATAACACCTAGCAACCAAGTATATCTTTTTGTTTTTTTTTAAATAAAATCACCTTTTTTTAAAGACTATGATCTGATTCTTGTGTCCTGGAAGGTAACAGGAGGTCTGTGTGTGCCTGCCTAAGACTGAGGGTATGTCTACACTACAGCGCTAATTCGAACTAACTAATTAGCTTAGTTAATTCGAACTAAGCTAATTCGAACTAATGCATCTAGAACTAAAAACTAGTTCGAATTAGCGTTTTGCTAATTCGAACTAGCGCGTCCACATTAAGTGGACCCTGAAGCGGGGTTAAGGATGGCCGGAAGCAGTGCCGGCAGGGCATCAGAGGAGGAATTAGAGCGTGGAGATGCTGTCTCAGGCTAGCCGAGGGCTGTGCTTAAAGGGTCCCGACCCCCACCCCGGACAGACAGTTCTCAGGGGTGCCCCGCTTGCAAAGCAGTCCTGGCTTGGAGTGCCCTGAGTGCCCACACTGGGCACATCACAGCACTCGACCATCAGCCCGGCTGCACTTGCCCCAGGCTGCCATCTGAGGAGAGGGGGTAATTGGGGGGCTGCAGGAGAGCTTCCACCCCCAGAAGCCCGCAGAGCCAGCCCAGTCCTCCCCATCGGGGGCTCGTGCCCCATTCCTCCCTCACTTCCTTCCACTTACCCTTCCCTAGCCCCTCTTCTTGATGTACAAAATAAAGATAACGTGTCTTCCAAAATGGAATCTGTCTTTATTGAACAAAACTGGGGGAGACTGGGAAAAGGAGGTGGGAGAGGGGAAGAGAGAGGCTGGGAGAGGGGAGGGCAACTAAAATGATCAGGGGTTGGGAACAGGTCCCATATGAAGAGAGGCTAAAGAGACTGGGACTTTTCAGCTTAGAAAAGAGGAGACGGAGGGGGGACAGGATAGAGGTCTCTAAAAGCAGGAGTTGGGTGGAGATGGTGCATACAGAAAAGTTCTTCATTAGTTCCCATAAAGAAGGACTAGAGGACACCAAAGGAAAGGAATGGGTAGCAGGCTTCAAACTAGTAACAGAAAGTTGTTCTTCACAAAGCAAAGAGTCAACCTGTGGAACTCCTTGCTGCAGGAGGCTGTGAAGGCTAGAACTGGAACAGAGTTTAAAGGGAAGTGAGATCAAGTCATGGAGGTTGGGTCCATGGAGTGCTATTAGCCAGGGGGTAGGAGTGGTGTCCCTGCCCAAGGTTTGTGGAAGGCTGGAGAGGGATGGCACGAGACAAATGGCTTGGTCACTGTCTCCGGTCCATCCCCTCCAGGGTCCCTAGGGTTGGCCGCTGTCGGCAGACAGGCTACTGGGCTAGATGGACCTTTCATCTGACCCAGGACGGCCATTGTAAGCTCAGGGCTCAGGGTCGGGGGTCTCAGTGGACCCCCTTGATTCTCTTGCACACCTGCTCCTGGGTGGCCAGGCTGGTAGCTATCCTGCCCAAGCCGGCCACTTTCCTGTGCCTAGTGCAGAGATCGTGGACGAGGTCCACGATGTCCGCACTAGCCCAGGCGGGTGCCCGCCTCTTGCGGTCCCGGGCAAGCACCCGGGAGCTGCCAGCCTGGTCCCGGGAAGAGGCAGAGGGCTGGGTGGCATCGGGTGGGTGGCTCGATCCATGCCAGGTGCAGGGTCTGCTGGCTGGGTGCTGGCAGGCTTGTACCTGGCACGGGCACCGTAGCCAGCCCGTGCCCCTTTAAGGGGTCCGGGGCCGGGAGGGGGGCAGTAGAGTTTCCCTGGTGTTGGCCAGAGTGGCCACCAGGGAAACCTGGGGAGGGCTAGCCTCCCACTAGTTCGAATTAAGGGGCTACACACCCCTTAATTCGAACTAGCTAGTTCGAACTAGGCTTAATCCTTGTGGAAGGAGGATTACCTAGTTCGAACTAAGCGCTCCGTTAGTTCGAATTTAATTCGAACTAACGGAGCGCTAGTGTAGCGCCTATGAAAGTTAGTTCGAACTAACTGACGTTAGTTCGAACTAACTTTGTAGTGTAGACATACCCTGAGAGATCAGCTATCAGAGATTACAATTTGTTTCTTCCCCCTCCCTCCACCAAAGCTCTCTTGTAGTAAAAAAGCATGGGGTACCCCTCTGGAACAAGTTCCCCCATGATTTCTTTCTGGGTTCAAGAAGAAAGGGTGGGGGGGGGGTTGCCAACTGGGGAGGTGGCAGTAACCCTCCCAAGGCCAAAAAATCTGTGACCTTAGTTTTTTTTTAAAAACAGAAGCCTCTAGAAGAAGGGTATTGTTAAGGTTTCCTGTGGGCCCCACCTTCTGCACTTGAAGTGCCAGAGTGGGGAACAGCCTTGACACTTGTGATGGCCCTTAGTGGAATACTTAATAGAGTTAGGACCTATTTTCCCATCTGTCCCATAATGAGCCAGTAAAAGTTGTGGCAGAGCAAAATGGCTGGGACCTGACAGCATCTGTACACAGATGCCACACTAGACAGAGGCCAGGATGTTTTTTGGTTTGGGGGTGGAACTGTCTCACCTAATTCATGGAATAGTTGCCTGGAGGACTCATGCACTCATAGGCTATGTCTACACTCGCAGCTTCTTGTGCAAGAAGTCTTGCGCAAGAAAACGTCCACACTGCCATGTGCGAGCTGTGCTTTTGCACAAGAGCGCCCATGGCAGTGTGGACGCTCCCTTGTGCAAGAAAGCTTTGATGGCCATTTTAGCCATAGGGCTTTCTTGCACAAGAAATCCCTGCTGAGCGTCCACACTGCCCTCCTGCGCAAGAGCTCCTGCACAAGAGGGCTTACACCTGTCAAAAAAGAGCGTAGCTATTGCGCAAGGTGCCCATCTTACCACGCCGTACTGTAAATTTCCTTGCACAAGAGCAGGCGGGCAGTGTGGATGCTCTGCAGATTCTTGCGCAAGAAGCCGCGAGTGTAGACATAGCGCTAGAGTATTACACACCTGAGATCTGCACTGTACCACCAGCATCAAATAGCATAGCTGTGCCTGCTGCCCTTATTTAAAGAGGGAATGCCAAGCGAGTCCCTGCTTGGCTTGTTTTCACTATGGTTGCAGGGTTCTGGGGAGAAATACAAGCATGTCCCTTTAACAGGGTGGCTTGCCCCTTTAGAGGCATAATTACTAATTGGCACTCCTGAGCAGGCCTCTGGGGATGGTCTATAAAGAGCAGCAGGATGGGGGCAGAGAAAGGCTGGAGGAAGCATTAGAAGGGTGCTGCAGAGACTAGAACACGGCTACCATGCGATCTGGTTTGGCCAGTGGGTCTCAAAGTGGGGTCCCAGGTGGTCCGTGGCAGGAGCTCACCCTCTATGCAGAGAGGAGCCCGTGCTGCAGCCCCTCAAGTTGCAGTGTGAGGCTGCAAAAGCGGCTCCGGCAGGTGGGGCGGTGAAGCAAACTCCTCCCTCCCATTGTGGAGCTACACGCGGAGGAGCGCCGCCGGCGTGGTAAGCGCAGCGCTTCCTCCGTTGGGCCCGCGGGGCAGGCAGCAGTTTGGGCTGAGTGTGGCTAGGGCAGGGGCTTTGCACTAAAGTTCCCTTTAAGCTGCGCGGTGTCAGCCGTTCAAAACTCCTCCAGCAGGCAGAGGGATAAGCTGATCGGCAGGACGGGCCTCAGTAAACAGCAGGAATAATTCATATTCTTCTAATTAAGACTCACTAAATCTAACCCAGAGGGTGCCCCTGCCAGCATCCAGTACTTCTCCTTTTGTGAGGTGTAAGGGAAGCTGACGGAAGCATTTGATCCTATCGGCCTCTTGCTGTGGGTATGCTGCCAAGCTCAGCTTAAGGAAAGCCAACTCCAATTACATATTCTACATAGCTGGAATTGTGTCCCTTAAGCCAAGCAGCCAGGTCTAGTCACCTCCCAGACAGAATGAATTCTAACCTGTCACAAACAGGAGACAGGCTACCTAGTCAATTATCAACTACTCTGGTGAAAGAACCTACAGTGGTTTATCAAATGGTATATCAAGGCTTCTATTCCCAGCTCTTCTATAGACAAGACCATTACTTGATGTATACTTAACCTTATAGAGTCACAATTGACGTCTTTGGTCATTTTGGTTTGATAGTCATTTTCAGCTCTTTCTCCTTGCCCACATGCAAGCCATGTCACTTCTTACACATTTTGAAGTCTGCGTCTTCCCTTCTTTCTCTTTTTTTCATTTGTGTCTGAAGACTATTTTTCCTCCCTGGAAGAACAGCATCATATTATCCCCTATAAATGGGTTCCTGGCATGTCATCACATGTTGAACACATATTGGGTCATCTGGTTTGGTTTACTTTTCAGTAAGGTTTAGGGGAAACCATGTATTCAGTCCACTATGCTAATTAATGGATGATGTTACTCTTAGGGAAAAGAGACAGGAAATCTACTTGCCGTGTTTACAGCAACACACAGTTATAAATGTGACATCATGGTATCTCTCTGCTTGTGCGGTCATGTCTCATGTATCCTAGTTCTCATAAGTTAAACGAGTCAAAAGCCAATGTTTCAAATTTCCTGTGAAACTCCACGGCAACAGAATGGTTGAGCTATGGATGAGTGGACAGCTGCATGTGTTTACAGAACCATCATTTTCCAGATGAAGTCTCTTAGATGAGTAAATGGCTCTGACAGCAAATTTATGCCGAATTGTGAGGAGGAAATACTGTCTCTCCAAAGAGGCCTTTGACTTCAAGCAGGATCAGACATTCACTCAGGATGATTTATCTGTTGAATTTAGGATAGATTATTCTATACAGTCACACACACACATATATAGGGCTCAACAAATAATACAATCTACTTGCCCGTGGCGAGTAGATTGTAACCTGGAAGAGCTGGGTTCAGGCGATCTGCACATGTGCAGATCGCCGGACAGCGTGGCTGGCGAGCGGGGCTCACCGCGGTTTGGCGAGCCGTGTGTGTGTGTGTGTGTGTGTGTGTGTACGTACACACACACACACACACACACACAACATTGCCCAAACTATGAGTGCCTGAAGCACGAACCAGAGTATTTTTTCAACCAGTTGCACTCGTGTTATAGTAATTTAATCTAGACTATCTTTCCCTTGGTTGCTTAGTATCATGTAAATACTTATATGTCAAAAGCCTTTCTAAAGTCAAAGTATATCATATCTACTGCTTTCCCACTAGGCCAGTAAACCTGGAAATTAGGGTAGCTTGGTATTTGTTCTCATATATATGGAGATAGGTATATCTCCATAGAACTGGAAGGGACCAGTCACCTGCCCTCATGGCAGGGTGAAGTACCATCCCTGACAGATATGCCCCAGCACCCTAAATTTCTGCCTCAAGGATTGAATTCACAACTTTGGGTTTAGCAGGCCAATGCTCAAGCCACTGAGCTATTTCTCTCCCATGGATTCTTAACAAATCCATGATGGCTTTTCCTTATAACACCAGCATTCTCTAGGTTCAACATTTTTGCTCCAGTAACTTGCCACATATTGAAGATACGCTGATATGAGGTCCTCTTTGCACCCTTTTTTAAAGACAGGTACTATGCTGGCCCTTTTCCAGTCCTCAAGACCTCATCTATCCTGCATGAGTTCTGAAAGATAATTGCTAAGAGGTTCTGAGATTGCTTCAGCTAGTTCCTTGAATACTTCTGGATGAATTTCATCCGGCTCTATGGACTTGACATCTCATTGATCTAAATACTCCTTGACCTACTAATCGCAGTTAACCTTTTCAGTGAAGACTAAAGCAAAATCTTTGTCCTAATACTATAGTTAAAAACAAATGGTGGAAAAATGCCTCTTTAGAAAATACTGGGTCAATCATTCCATGCTGGTAAAATGGCTTTTTTTTTTTTTTCAAAGCTTTCTGTGAAACCATCAGTGGATTTTTTTATTTTATTTTTTTAAACAGACTCCTTGATGAAAGAGCTGTCCTTGTGGTGCTGTTGTCAGGTTACCTGCTGCCAACATGGAATGGTTCCATGTGGAATGTTATCTAGTGCTTTGTAGCTATGTACAACCAACTTTTAAGGACCCATGTGATCAAGTTCCCTTGGGAGGACTATTCAACAGCGGAATTCATCAGTCAAGCATAAAATATTAATATTAAACGGAGACATTTCTTAGCACATAAAAGAAACAGGACGCAGCCAGTCTGCGTAAGTGGTGCTATCTGCCTTGCATGGAACTTGCAGCTTTGAGGGCAGGTTGAAGCTGGCATTCCTCATGCTAGTTGGGAGGATTCTGTCTCCAGCGCTCATGAAACACCTCTGGCACAAAGCCCGTTTAAGTGGACTTTGTTCAGAGAGGCTGGTTTTGCCCCGGCATCTGCTGAGCTGTTCTGGGAGGTGCCACAATACAATAAAGTGGACTTGCTCCAAGTATGGGCAATCTAAGCAGTTCTTGAGCACGATTGTCTTGAACCATAACAGTACGTGTTATTTCCGGCTGGCCGGCGTGGGAGAAGGGAGGTTTTTCTGGGTTGTCCCATTTTCTTTCTTTCCCTCCCCAAAGCAGAAAGGGCAGTGTAGGTGCTATCTAAGAGAACCTAGTCTTGGTAGATAAAAAATGATCAGGCTCTTGAATGTGGTTGGTACGTGGCCACTAGAGAGGATAGTGATTGCTTGCGTAGAGATGCTGCTGTTTTGCTATTTATTGTGTTGCTCTGAGCATGGTTTTCATAGAGCCTTGCCATTATATCAAGTACGGTTTATACCAGAAGAGAATACATTTGGATGCTCTGGGGAGACATGTATACCACTTTTTTAAACTGTATTTTATTGAAATCCTCTGGTTTCATAAGTGAGTTTTTCCAGTAGTTTGTTGATTGAAAAATTAAGAGCATCATCCCTCTGGGCATAGTAATATTAATACTTTTCAGCATTGCATTGTGACTTTCCTTAGAACATCAGAATGGCCACACTGGGTCAGACCAAAGGTCCATCTAGCCCAATGTCCTGTCTGCCGACAGTGGCCAATGCCAGGTGGGAATGAACAGAATAAAGAATTCTCAAGTGATTCCCCTCCTGTCACCCATTTCCAGCCTCTGACAAACAGAGGCTAGAGACACCATTCCTACCCATCCTGGCTAGTAGCCGTCAATGGATCTAACCTCCGTAAATTTATGTAGTTCTTTTTTGAACCCTGTTGCAGTCTTGGCCTTCACAATATCCTTTGGCAAGGAGTTACGCAGGTTGACTAGGCTGCTTGAAGAAGCCATCAAAGAAGCCCTCAGATTTCGCGTTTTGTCAAAACCCAGTCTCTGAGAAATCTGAGATTCAATAATTTAAGAATGGCTCCCAAGAGCAAGAAATTATGATGGTGTCAGTGGAAAAAATGGCTCAAATAGTAGTATTCATTCTAGTGAATGCAGTCTCCCAAAAGCCATTCATGGCTGGGAACTCTGTGTATGGACCAATGTGTGATCTTCTCCCACGCGCCTTAGCACCAACTCTACAACCTGGTTGGAGGGCCAGAGTGATCTACAAATAATGTCTTGTTGTATAAAGTGATGGCCAGACCTAGCGAGGTTTCTGTAACAAGGTCACATCAAGTAATACTGTAATGAGCTGGCTATTCCTTCTGGCTTTTGACATCCCAGATAATACAAGATATTGCGATGAGGCCTCAGCTCACGATGCTGCTGGTGATGCACATGGCAGAACAGAGCTGACTTTTCCCACAGCACCATGGGCACCTTCGTGCTGACAGTAGAAGGGATCATATGCACATGAGTAATCGGAGATGACTTGAGGACACATCCGAGGCAGATCTGCTGAGAAGTAGCCAGTTCCTTTCATAGTCATTTATGTGACCACAGCTGCACTCCACACAGATCCCCTATTGTTCATGTAGACACCCTGGCATCCTTAGTGAGCTTGCTGGATGAGACGCAAGAAGGGTTTTGTGGCACCCTCTGAAAAAGGCATTATGAGTTGGAGTTGCAAAGGGGGGAGATGCCAAAGTAGGGTACAGCGATGCCTTTCTGAAGGGTGTTACAGGAAGTCACTAAGGTGACGTTATTACCTCAGTCAGCCCCAGCCTGTGGAGAGGGCACTACTAGAGCTACCATTGTTCAGAGCCAAAACTACAGCTCCTACTGCTCTCAGGCTTTGTAGTAATCCCAGAAGTGAAGGAGTGATCTACATAGTCTTTACAATGTCTGCTAATCATTCAGGACCGTGGGGCTATGGAAACATTCATTGTTATCGCCAAGGCAAGCACCCTGGTTCAGAGCAGCAAGAGGTCACCTTCTGAAATTGCTCTTGGCTGGAAGAAGCTGTTCGACTATACAGGTCGAACCTCTCTGGTCCGGCAACATGCCGGACCATGGATATTGTGGGACCAGGGAGCCCCAGTGGCTGGAAGTGAGGGCCGACTGGGAGTCCTGGTGTCAGAGAGGCTGGTGGCTGGGAGCAGAGCCAGGCCAGTGGCGAGGGGGCTGGCAAGGGGGCAGGAGCAGAGCTGGTCTCACAGCTAGGGGCACTGGCAGCCTGGGGCTTAGCCAGGAGGCGGGGAGTGGAGCTGGTCCCACAGCTGGGTTGCCGGGAGCGGAGCTGGAGCTCAGCCAGGGAGCTGGGAGCAGAGTTGGTGTGGCAGCTGGGGACAGGGAGCCAAGCCTGGTGCCTGGGTCCAGCAGCAGGCCAGCAGCTGTGAAGAGACCCATCTGGGAGGCTAGTGGCCTCTGGGGAGAGCCCAGATGCTGGTAGCAGGGGAGCCAAAATTGACCACTGTGGTCTGGCAAGCTCCTGCATTTGGGACCAGTCAGGTCCTGAGTGCTGGCCCAAGAAGGGGCCAAAAGTAAAGCTTTGGCTACAAAGCTCCAAGAAGGGGCAAGCGGATTCCAGGGCCCAAAGTCAGGGCTGCATTTCATAGCAGGTCTCCTCTTGCATGATGGTCTGAAACTCAAGAGTCAAACAATTCTGAACTTCTGAGGGTTTTGAAGCTTGGAACAGGATTTATTCTTTTTGGCATGGGATCATCTCTAGCCCAATATGACCTGTGCAGAGGGAGCCATCAGGCTCTTCTCCTTTTGTTCTCATTCATCAGAGATAAACTCCCTGGTGAAACACCCATTGGATATAAAAGGGTGCCTGTGGCACAGCAGAGAACCGTAATTCCTGTGCTACGTGCCACTGGAATTTTTTTTAGAAGATTTCTAGCATCCTGGATCCCCTGTGGAGCCATCAGCACAATGCTGATTGGGATCCAGGCTGTGCACTTCTACAATAGCAGCACTTAACTCTGGTATCCCAGGGGAAGAGCTGTATTGGTTGACTCTGCCTGCATCCAGGGGCTATTTCTAGCTTTTGTGGGAGCTCTCTAGTCGATCAATAGCAGCACTGTCCTGAAAGCCAAGGGGAAGAGCAAACAGTGCTTGGCTTTGCAGGAAGTATTGGCCCAGACCATGGGCAGCAGGCAAAGGTCCAGCTGGGGAAGGCACCTGAAATCACACCCCTTCCACCTGAAGCCATGCCTCTTTCCCGAGTCCATGCCCCTTCAACAACCTCCCCGCCCAACCCCAGCTAAGGTTCGGGGCTGCTGTGCGGTGCTCCAGCCTCCCCTGGCTGCCAGGGTGCCACTCTGCATAGTCCCAGCCTCTCCCAGGTGGCTGGGCAGTGTAGGCAGTTTTGGGAAGGCAATTCTTTCCCTTGCCTACATTGCCTGCTGACCCAGGCCCTGAGGGAGACAATTGCGAGTAGTATCACAGGGATACCCTAGCAACCCAGCCAAGTTCAGAGTTCAGCAGGGCTGTGGGAACTCAAGTTACACTAGCCAGTGTGCTAACCCGCCTAGAAGCCCAGACAGACTCGCCCCAGGCGGGAGAGATGAAAGAACAAGGCAGGGGTAGAGAACAGGATGCTAGGGCGGGGAAGGGAGTGGCACAGGCAGTCTTTGGGAGTGCCCTTCTAAGAGGCTGGCCTGGTGAAATGTCTGAAGATAGCAGGAAAGGAACTGCAGGATCTCAAGTTCAAGAATAATCAATTGACTGAACATCTTCAGCTTACCGAGGAGAAAAACAAACACTTGCACCATGTGCTATAGGATTGTAAGATTTCACTAGAAGTGTGGCGTATGGCAGGGGTCAGCAACCTTTGGCACGCAGCCCATCAGGGTAATCTACTGGTGGGACATAAGAAACTGTGCTTACATTGATGGTCCGCACGTACAGTCCCCCACAGCTCCCAGTTCACTGCTCCTGGCCAATAGGAGCTGCAGGAAGTAGCCACAGCCCATAATGGAGGCCCAATTTAAATTTATACCCCAAATTAAAAAAACCAGTAAGAGGATCAAAAAAGAGCCACTGTTGTTTAACAAACAAGAAACAAACAGTGAGGAAAGAAGACCTCTATTAAAAAGCGGAAGTCAAATCCTAGTGAGGAAAATAGAAAGGAGCATAAATCCTGTCCAATTAAGTGTAAAAATATAATAAGAAAAGCCAAACAGGAGTTTGGAGAACAGCTAGCCAGAAACAGAAAGTAATAGTAAAATGTATTTTAAGTACATCGGAAGCAGGAAGCCTGCTATACAACCAGTTGGGGCCCTTGGATGATCAAAATGCTAAAGGATCACTCAAAGATCAAGTCATTGCAGAGACACTAAATGAATTCTTTGCTTCAGTCCTCATGGCTAAGGATATTAGGAAGATTCTCAAACCTGAGGCATTCTTTTTAGATGATAAATCTGAGGAATTGTCCCAGATTGAGGTGTCATTAGAGGAGGTTTTGGAACAAATTGATAAACTTAACAGTAACAAGTCACTGGGACTGGATGGCATTCATCCAAGAGTTCTGATAACTCAAATGTGAAATTGCAGAACTATTAACTGTCATGTGTAACCCATCCTTTAAATCAGTTTCTGTACCTAATGACTGGAAGATAGCTAATGTGACACTAATATTTAAAAAGGGCTCTAGAGGTGATCCTTGCAATTACAGACCAGTAGTTGGTCAGTACAGGGCAAATTAGTTGACACTATAGTAAAGAATAAAATTGTCAGACACGTAGATTAACATAATTTGTTGAGAGAAAGTCAACATGGTTTCTGTAAAGGGAAATCATGCCTTATTAATCTACTAGAGTTCTTTGAGGGGGTCAACAGTTGGACAAGGGGGATCCGGTGGATATAGTGTACTTAGATTTCCAGAAAGCCTTTGACAAGGTCCCTCACCAAAGGCTCTTAAGTAAAGTAAGTTGTCATGGGATAAAGGAAGGTTCTCTCATGGATTGATAACTGGATAAAAGACAGGAAACAAAGGGTAGGAATAAATGGTCAGTTTTCAGAGTGTAGAGTGTTAACTATTGGGGTTCCCCAAGGATCTGTGCTGGGCCCCATCCTATTCAACTTATTTATAAACGATGTAGAAAAAGGGGTAAACAGTGAGGTGGCAAAATTTGCCGATGATACTAAACTGCTCAAGGTAGTTAAGACCAAAGCAGACTGTGAAGACCTTCAAAAAGATCTCACCAACCTAAGTGATTGGGCAACAAAATGGCAAATGAAATGTAATGTTAATCAGTATAAAGTAATGCACATTGGAAAAAATAATTCCAACTATACATGCAATATGGGGACCAATTTAGCTACAACTACTCACGAAAGAGCTTGGAGTCATTATGGATAGTTCTTTGAAAACATCTACGCAGTGTGCAGCAGCAGTCAAAAGAGCAAACGGAATGTTAGGAATCATTAAAAAGGGATAGAGAATAAGAGAATATTTTATTGCCTCTACATAAAACCATGGTACGCCCACATCTTGAATACTGTGTACAGATGTGGTTGCCTCATCTCAAAGATATATTGGCATTGGAAAAGATTCAGAAAAGAGCAACAAAAATGATCAGGACTTTGGAAAAGGTCCCATATGAGGATAGATTAAAAAGACTTTGACTTTTCAGCTTAGAAAAGAGGAGGCTAAGCGGGCATATGATAGATCTATAAAATCATGACTGGTATGGAGAAAGTGAATAAGGAAAAGTTATTTACTTAATCCCACAATATAAGAACTAGGGGTCACCAAATGAAATGAATAGGCAGCAGTTTTAAAACAAAAGGAAGGTGTTTTTTTTCACTCTGCGCACAGTCAACCTGTGGAACTCCTTGCCAGAGGATGTTGTGAAGACTAGGACTTGAACAGGGTTCAAAAAAGAGCTAGATAGCCATTGATGGACCTAACCTCCATGAATCTATTAGCCAGGATCATTAGGAATGGTGGCCGTAGCCTTTGAAATGGATGACAGGAGAGGGATCATGTGGTGATAACCCATTGTGTTCCCTCCCTCTGGGGCATCTGGTATTGGCCATTGGCGGCAGATAGGATACTGGGCTAGATGGACCTTTGGTCTGACCGAGTACGGCTGTTTTTATGTTCTTATGACTCCCTCTAAGAGTACATGATGAGACAGCAGCGTCAAATCAAAAAGGTAACTTTTTAAACCTGCCTGGAAGATCTTCATGAGTTTGCTACTTTTCTCAATGACCATTTGAAAAATTATCAGTACTGCGGCCCAGGGAAGACCAACTTTCTAACACACCAGACTGACATTGCATTCATTACTATAATGGCAGAGCAGCTCAGAAATCAATTCGCTGATGAAGTAAAGGATGCCAAGTCTGAAAAAAAGTTAGATTACAGACACAATCAAGGAACCTCACTTGATTTTCGTTCACTTCTTACTACTTTTCATATAGGAGGATGTAGAAAAATGGGAGGGTCAGGAGGGCCCCAAAATGAAGCTGAGCACAAGGCCCCACTATCTCTAAACCTGCCACTGCATGCACCCCTCTCCAGGTGTGCCTGCCATAGCAGCCATGGAGAGGAGCTTCACACCTGGCTCCAGGATGCTGTTGTGAGACTGCTGGGGTGGTCCCCTCTCCCTGGGGTATCCTGTGGACCCTCAGCCTCACCCCAGAGCAATGATTTAAATAACAAAAAAAACCCTTATTGAGCTAGGGTCCCCAACAACACGGGGTAAAGCTTCTAGTAATAAATAGAAGCAGCACAGCTGAGTTACTGAATCTAACCAGTGCCGCCTGAATGGGGAGTTTGACGTGGATTTGAATCAACAGCTGTGCCCACCAATCAATAGGGAGGCTATTTGTGGAAATGAATCAATTCTGCACAGTCTTCCTGGAAAAGATAGTTTAACCCTCATCAGCATAATTTTGGAAAGCACTGAAATGTAAAAGGCAGAGGCTCGATTTCTGTGTGGCTCCTCTCTGAATTTCTCAACACAAACCTCACTGAGCCCTTTCCCCTTTCAAAGCACTGATCCAGCACTAGCTAGTAAAACCTCGCTAGCCAGAAGAGGGATGTAACAATACCGGCAGAAACTGGTGAAAATTGATGCTTGCTATGTGATGGGGATATTAACTTATTCCAGTAGGGAAGCATTGCTAGCCAGCAAGTCTCAGTACACAGTAGATATTTTACAGGCGATGAAAATGCAGCAGAGAGATGTGGGCCTCATCTGTGAGAGTTAGTGCAGTCAGAGGTGGTTATCTTTGCTATCGTGTTCCTATAATATAATAATCACAAGCCTCTCCCTGCTGTCAGAATGGAAAGTGAATTCTAGGTCTGCGTATATAGCTGCTGTTTACATGTAAACTGCAAGGCGTCAGATACCCTGACTCATGTTGGGAGGGGAAAACTGGAGAGGAGCCAGCCAGGTTACATCCATGCAGCAATTAAACACTTAGGGCTGGCCCAGGTCACTGACTCTGTCTCGAAGGCTGGCACCATGGAAGAAGCCCTGCCTATCACTTCATAGATGAACTTCCTTTTAATTACCACCTTCCACCCAACCTACATCTCCGCCTTTTGTGGCTTAATTGAATGTTTGTGCCTTCCTGGCCTCAGTCAACTCTTTCAGGCAGCGGTTGTGGGTAGCACACTCTATCACATCACCCAGACAGAAAAGAGAACATGGCAGGGGAAAAAAATTGGTTGAGCAAAAAAAAAAAAAAAAAAAAAAGTCACTGTGCCTTTAAATCACTCCGCTCCTCCTACCCCCACCAGGCATGGCAGGGGAAGAAAATATCAGGCATTTTACATGTGTTATTTTCTGTATTTTTTTTTTTTAAACAGACAGGGGCACAAATACCGGACTGTCCGGGTTAAAATCAAATACCTAGCGACCCTACCCTTTCCCCAATGCTGTGTCTGTCTTGCTGATTTAGACCGTAAGCTCTTGGGAATGGAGACTGTCTACTACTCTGTGATCAGCACCTAGCATAATGCATTCTTAATCTTGGCCCTTAGCCATGTAATAATAATAATTAATTAATTAATAAATACTCAGGTTCATAGATAATATGCAAGGTAAGTTCCAATTCTGGTGGAAGACCAGGTGACTGGAGACAGTTATAGCCTCTCTAACTTTTTCCTTGTTCTGGATACTCTGAGATTTTGAGCAACTGTAACCCATACCCCTTCTGGGCATGGCCCTGTCCCATCACGTGGCACCGAGACTGCTTACAGAGAGAATAACAAGTCTGTTCTGCAGCCTTAACTGAGAGTCTGCTGGCTTTTAGCTCATGCGGGTAGAGCAGTGGTTCCCAACCTATAGTCCATGGGTTCCTGGGGTTCCGCAGTGGTACCGTAGGGGGCCCACAGAAAGTTTAGAAAAGAAAAGTAAGGATTGGGCCCACTGTGGGACTGGGTCTTTGCGCCAGGCGCTTATCGCCCCGGGCTCACCGTTGGCGACCGGCCGCACGCACTCTGCCTCCTGCTCTCAGGAGGCACCTTCGATCCTCCCACCACCAGCAATGCTGCTGTTTATGCTCCAGCCCTCTCCCCACTCCCAGTCCCGTGCTGGGCCTGATCCTTTCTTTTCTCTTCTTTTCCTTTTCTTTTTTTTTCCTCCCCCAGGGCTCTGTGCCTATCCAAGGGTAGAGTGCAGGGGCAGGAGCTGCCTTTGGCCATGAGAGCCTCCTCGCCATATGCTGCAGGGATGGAGGGGGTGGGAGCTGAGGAAGCAGTGGGAGGCCAAAGGATACGCTAGCTGCTGTTTCCCAACACTCCCCTGGGGAGGTCTGTGAAATTGTAACAGATTGAAAAGGGGTCCGTATGCTTGAAAAGGTGGGGAACCTCTGCGGCAGAGGCTTGTGCACTAAGCTCCAGAGGTCCCCAGGTTTGATTCTGCCTGCAGATGAGAGGGGTCTGTGGGTGTTTCACAACCAGACAGCTCTGTAACTCCGCACAAGGGCTTAGCCCTGTGAAAAAGTACTGGCCAGGTAATGCACATCATTGGGTCTCCTTTTCTGATGCTTGGAGAGAGAAAATTCAGTCAATCTGTAGCCAAAGCTGTCTAGAGACTATGGTGAAGGCATTTAAATATCAGATATTTCTTCAGTGCCTCACTCTTACAAGAGGCTTCTAGCTTGACAAACACACTAAAAGCGGGGAGGGGCAATTTGCTTTGGATGTAAGTCAGAAGCCTTGTCTCCTATAACTGGGTAGTCATCTAATGTGTTTATGGGGCTTGTTTACAGCATTATCAGGAAATCTAAACAAATAGTTTAGATTACATCTAGTTGTGATCATTTGTAGCTTCTGCAATAAACACTGACCATTTGGGACCACTTACAGAAGGAATGTTACGTCTGTAGAAAAAGACAGTTCTGTAGAAAAGGATCTGGGGATTACAGTGGATGAGAAGCTGGAGATGAGTCAACAGGGTGCCCTTGTAGCCAAGAAGGCTAATGGCATATTAGGTTGCATTAAGAGGAGCATTGCCAGTCGATCCAGAGATGTGATTATTCCTCTTTACTCGGCTCTGGTGAGGCCATATCTGGAGTATTGTGTCCGGTTCTGGGCCCCCAATTACAGGAAGGATGTGGATGCATTGGAGAGGGTCCAGCGGAGGGTGACCAAAATGATTAGGGGGCTGGAGCATATGACCTACGAGGAAAGGCTGAGGGAGTTGGGTCGATTTAGTCTGCAGAAGAGAAGAGCGAGGGGGGATTTGAGAGCAGCCTTCAACTTCCTGAAGGGAGGTTCCAAAGAGGATGGAGAGAGGCTGTTCTCAGTAGTGACAGATGGCAGAACAAGGAGCAATGGTCTCAAATTGCAGTGGGGGAGGTCCAGGTTGGATATTAGGAAAAACTATTTCCCTAGGAGGGTGGTGAAGCACTGGGATGGGTTACCTAGGGAAGCAGTGGAGTCTCCATCCCTAGAGGTGTTTAAGTCTTGGCTTGACAAAGCCCTGGCTGGGTTGATTTAATTGGGATTGACCCTGCCTTGGGCAGGGGGCTGGACTTGATGACCTTCTGAGGTCTCTTCCAGCTCTATGGTTCTATGATTAACTGGTTGGCACATTACAAAGCCAGTTTCTTCTGTCTTTAACATCTGCATTTCCACGTCAAAAGCTAAGTATGGGATACCTCCAGCCCACTTAATTAGCTTCATTAACCCAGGTCCTACAATCGACAGGTATGTCTTCTGCTGTTATATAATCTCTTAGTTTCTGTTCTTTCCACTCCAGTTCATCTGAAGAAGTGCCCACTAAAGCTCATGATTCTATATATTTTGGTTAGTCTCTAAGATGCCCCAGGACTGACTACTCACTGACACAGAGTGGTGCTGAGAGCACTTACAGAGAGACTAATGAACCTTCTCGACAGCCTTAGCTATTCGCCAGCTGGCTTTTTGCTCATGCAGTAGAGGCTCACGCACTACGTTCCGGGGGTCCCTGGTTCAGTTCTGCCTGTTGGTATTACACATGCTTAAACTTTAGCATGTCATTAAGTGTTCTTGTGGGAGGGGGGCCACACAAGGCAGATGTGGCATTTCCAGCAATAATACAGGCTGGCTTTATGCCACACAGACCAACGTGCTTCCATCCTGAGAAGGACCTTTTATATATATAGTATGTGTGATGGCAACGAGCCCAAGTCATGGGCCGGGAAACCATTGTGTTAGGTGCTATACAGACAGAATAAACACATAGCCCCTGTTCTTAAAGAGCTTATGGTGTAAGTAAGCCATTCCTATAGTTCAGGGTCCATAGCTCACTGCATCTCTTGCTTTGCTATTCCCTGGGCATTATTCATAAGTAATTCAGTCCTTGAATGCAGCATGCAGAGATCATTACGACAATACATTAAACTTTGGACAAGCATCTATTTTCATCAGCTGTCCCAACCTGGTTTAAAAGATAAGGACAGATCCTAAACTGATTTTAATCCACTGAGGTCCAGTAAAACCTGCAGAACTGTGCAGTGGGAGCTCTGACCCCGAGAAAATAATGCCTACTTTAGCCTGAGACGGCAGCCACTCAGGGAAGCCAGAAATTATATAAATAATGTATAAACCCAGACAGGAGACAGTCAGTCATTTCTGCTACGTTTCTTAGAGGAAGGTACAGGGCAGGGTTTCTTTTTATAGTGAAGGAAGGATGAGACCGGTCCCTGTTAGAGAAGAAACAGGCAACCCAGGAGCAGATGGGGTAAACAGAATTGCTTTATTGCCCATGCACGTTAACCTCGGGCCCCCAACACATCGTTCCGAGTGGCATCAATTTGGCACCCATTACACCCTTTTATCTATTTTAGTATGTTAATTCACACGTCTATCACTACTTTCCCCAATACCTTATTTAGTGATGTTAACTAACATACAATGAATATTAATAAGCAGGTGATGAATACAATGATACCTGCCCCCATTTGTTGTTTACTGGTTTTTAGTTGAATCAGCATTATGTACTCTTAATCAGCAGCCTACAGGGAAGGGGAAAGAACTTTGACCCTGAAAATATTTGGACAGAACAAGTGCGAAGACAAAAGAAGACAGTGTCCAACGCTTCCCGAACAAAAGGGAAAAACATGTTTAAAGGGCAATGCCTGCTGCATCTGACCCCTTACCACAATCCCAGACCTCTATTAATTTTTACATATCCCAGCAGTCCCATGTGAGACAGCAAAGCGGCGTGTTCTGATTCATTTGGGATCTGCAGCAGTGGTGGAGGACATGGTCAATGTACTGTGAATTATCTCAATTTGCCACTAGGAAAAGCATCCCAGCAATTGGCTGAGATTGTTCTGTCATAAATGACTGGAGCTCACTCAGTCTAGGGGTGAGGCCAGACAGATTATATTGTTGCGTGACCCAAGTGAATTGGGAACTTTCCTTTCATGCCCAGAAAGCTAAGGACAAATACACCTGGGTTTTGTACCTGCGTACAAACCAACTTGCTAGTCTCAGTCTGAGGCACCCATAAGCCACTCAGTTGTTCTCAGACTCTAGAGATGGAGAAAAAGACCTTACTAGTCCTCTCCTCCATTCCCCACTCATTGTTTTCCTTAGTCTTTTGAAGTTCCATGGCCAGTGTTAGGGGAAAGGCAAGATTATAGACACGAGCAAGGGTTTTCAGATTCATGTCCACAAACTCTTTCCAGTCTGTGAAGGGAGGTATAGATTACAAGCAGATCTCACCCACCTGGTGCTGATATCTGGGCAGATTTTAATAGGCCTTGGTTTAGAGGTAGCCTCTTATCTGTCTCTTACAACTGTCTTAACAGATGGGTGCATTCACATCAGTTTTAATTCTACCCATAGAAAGGTTTCACCCAGTTCAGAACATAACTTTATTAATCTAGGCCTTGGCATAGCTCAAAAGCACCAGCAATCAGATAAGGATAGAAAAAAAAATCCCTTGTTAACTATGATAGTTAATTGGGGCACCCACTCATTGCCATTTCAACCCTGGTCTGTCATTTTTCTTTTTCAAATCTATGGGTAAGAAGGACTATATAGTATTAGCCAGATCTTTAGCTAGTGTAAAACCAAGTTCAGTGGAGGTACCTACATTATTACCAACAGAGGACTTGGTCCTATAAGTTCTCATATTTTCCATATGTAAATAAGGCTGGCCTCATCTTCTAAATCATGGGTTCCCAAATGGGGGACATACGGGGGGCGGGGTGCAAAGAAATTCCGGGGGGGAGGGAAGGGGACGAGGCGATCGAGCCCCACCCCGCTAAGTTTTGCTGATATTTTTGTTTTTCAGCCCTGGTCAGTTTCTTTTTTTTTGTTTTTGTTCAACAAGTTTTGCTGCTATTTTGGCAGGGGAGGTGTGTTATGAGGGTTTCTCAAAAATCCAGAAGGGGGCATGATGCTGAAAAGTCTGGGAATCACTGCTCTAAATTCACTTTTTAGGATTAAAGTCAAGTGGCTAGGTCTTTGTAAACCTGTAGATTTGTAAAGGTCTTTAGAATCATAGATTAGGTGTTTTGCTCAGTGTCACAACACTAGACTCTCCTTTTCAAAAGTGGTATAGGCCTTAGGATCTATTGGATTGACTAAAGCTTTTGCTTGGCCTCCACTAGTTCATGAAAGAAAGTCTGGTTTATGGTGACCAGATTGTGGGTCACATCATCAATCCATGTTACCATTCCTGCCTGGGTCTATTGCAACTGGGCTTTGCAATCTGTCCAGACCCTTTATAGTTGCTGCTCCAACAGAGATTGCTACCATTGGCCAATTATCTCTGAGCTCTTTCATGCAAACCTCCAGCTGCCTGATCAATTCCTTCCATCAAGCCCCCAGTGCCTGATGTAGGTCTTGTCATAAAAGCCACGGGCCATGTTTCATTTCTGCAAGCAGCTCCATTATTTGTTCTCTCTTGGTTCAACAGAATCCCAACTCACAGTGGCTCCCCTTGAAAACTGCGTCTGGCTTCTGACAGCAATGTTGGCCTTTACTGACATGAGCAGCAAGTCAGTTGTTGGGGCCCAGTTGGAAGCAGAAATGGAATGTGTGTCTCTCTCTCTCACCTTTTAATGGGACATGGTTTTATTTATAAGGAATATACAAAACCCTGCTTCACGGAATGTGAGAGCAACCAGAAACAACACTTCTTCGGTTGCACTCCCACATCTCATTAGCCAAGACCAGCCCCCAAAGGTCTCTGTCTCTAGTTTTTTCCAAGGCCAGAAGAGATCATTGCAATTATCTAGTTGATCTCTTGGATAACACAGAAAACTCACTCCCAAGTTATTCAAGAGGGAGGTTGGGATTTACTGCCGAAGTATCCTCACAGTCTCTGGCTCTGTGGATGATGAGAACCAGAAGGCTGCTTGCGTGTATGCTCAACGCTGTGTAGACTTGTGCACTTAGGGTACGTCTAGACTACCGCGTTTTGTCGACGGAAGTTTTGTCGACAGATACTGTCGACAAAACTTCCGTCGACAAAGAGCGTCCAGACACATTGAGTTCTGTCGACAAAGCAAGCTGCTTTGTCGACAGAACTCCGTAGTCTGGACGCAACGTTACAGGCAATAACACCTTCTGTCGACAGAGTTCTGTCGACAGAAGGTGTTATGCCTCGTAAAATGAGGTATACCAGCGTCGACAAAACTGCTGAGTTCTGTCGACGTTATGTCGACAGAACTCAGCGGTAGTGTAGACGCTGGTATAGTTTTGTCGACAAAAGTCCACTTTTGTCGACAAAACTAGGTAGTCTAGACACACCCTTAGTCTCCACAGTAGACCCCAAGAGAGCCCCCAAAGAACACAAACCAGATAAGGATCAAAGGTGCCAGGCCAGGCCTGTTGTAAGGTGAAGTACAGTCATAGTTGTCAGTAGACTACTGAACCACTATGCATATTTACTTGCCACAATGGAATGACTCAGTCAATGGGAAATTGCCACTGCCCCCTAGGTTAACCAAAGGCTGTCCCCCCAAGACACCACCTTATATACAGGTGCAACAAGTCACACATCGCTGCTGATATATTAGATTGCCACCCTTTCATGCTGTCAAGTTACCACCCTCGGACGCTACTTAGATACCACCCATCGCCCTGTACCTCATGGTTTGATTAGATCATCTCTATCCATCATGCTGTCATTTTAGACCCTTTCCTGAACCTGGGTCTGTATCTGTGAGGTGTGGATACCAAGGTCTTTTTTTAATGAGCTAGTGGTATCTTGTGCTTTCCGCTTATGACCGATACCAATTATTGTTCTGCATCTGGGCCTATTACCAATTAGTATTTTGCACACTCAGCCCTGTTTGTGCCAAGTTCTATCAGCTGGGGCCTGTCTCTTGCTCACAGCTTAGCTTTGCTTTGTTAGCCATGTTTTCTCCATTGTTATCTAGGCCTCAGGCCTCAAACCAGGCCTGTGCTGAATTGGCTTCTGTTTTAGGCCTTCCTCTTACTACAATTCCTAGAGCAGATCTTTAGAAAAAACATCTAATCTTGATTTTAAAATTGTCAGTGATAGAGAATCCACCACGATGCCTGGCAAGTTGTTTCAAGGGAGTGAGTCTCTAGGGTGCCACGGAACCACTTGTTTTTAAAGTTACAGACTAACACAGCTACCTCTCATACTCTTTTGTAGCTGTTGTTTAACATCCATCAGAGACACTAGTGGAATGAAAAAAGTGTTGCCGTATATTATTAAAACATACGTTTCTTTCCCAAATATGGAATAGAAATATTGATGAAACACATTATCTTCATTTTTATCTAGCAATAAACCAACAGCACTGTTAGGGCTCTTTTTGATCTTGGTATTCTAAAAAATACACAACCTCCCCTCCTTCTTGTCTGTAACTCTGCTGGCCATAGATTTCTCCTTGTGTTCCTTTGCTTTCCTTATCAATTTTCTACAATTCCTAGCTTTTGATTTATATTGATTAGTCAGCTTCCTCTTTCTTGCATTTTTATTTATATTTTTATAGCTGCCTTCACTTCCCTTCTACACCAGATAATTTTTTTAACCAAGATGGCTTAAAAAAATGTATGGAGGCCATGAAGTACACTGGAAAAGTGAAGGCTTTCACAGCTGCAGCTAGAGCTGTTACTACCTGGTGCATGCATCAAGGATTTCAACCCAATGCTTTCACCAGCTCTAAATTCAAATAATTGCCATGGAAATATATCTACACTTTATTGTGGGGTTTGTGTAGGAGAGAATGAGACATATCCTGTTGATGGGGCCTGGTGGGGAGGAGAGTTACTCAAATGGTAAGAAAGACAGATAGGTTTGTCTAGTCTGCTCTGGGTAGGGGCACATATCAAAGAAATTACATTGGTGACAGTGCGTGGGGTGGTTTTCATTCCAAGTGGCAGTTTTATTGGCTTTTAAATTATGTTGACAATGAGTCAGTGACAGATACTGTAGTTAGCAATTCACCCAACCTGAGAAATCACACTGAAGCAAACATGCTAATGCCTGAGTTATAAATAACTTCCAAATGGCCAATAACAGAGCATCTCAGTTTAAAAGGATTGGTTAGATCAGTAATACCAAAGTCACTGTTGGGTTTTTTAAAATTTATTTATCTTTTAATTTCCTGGGACTTTCCTGTGTTTCTTTCAAAAAATTTAAAAACGGGTGAAAAATCTGTGTCAAAAATGAACATCAGTTTTCCAGATAAATAGTTCAGTCAGTAGTGAATGGAGGAAGTGGGAGGAGATGGAGACAGAAAGCAAAGTAACAAAATAGAGGAAAGAAAGAATGTATTGTTTATTAAACCATTCTCGCTAAACTTCATTACAAGAGTTTCCTTTTACAAGTTGATTCTTCATGACTTTTGCAGTTATGCTTCATATAAGCACGAAGGCTCACAGTAGTTTTGGCAGTATCTTTTCCTCCTCACAGGGAAGAGAGGATGTCTGGTACCCATGTCAAAAGCAGGTTAGGAGGGGACCAATATTTCCCTCTCCTTGAGGTCCAGCCCTGCAGTAGTTAGCAGTCTTGGCTGGCTACCTGCTAAGCAATTGCAGCTGCCACCCTCTGTAGTCACATTCCTCCATGCAGGCTTGTGCCGGTCAGTTGGGAATCTGCGAGCAAGGAAGCAAAAAAAAAATCTCTCAGTACTCTGCATCCCAGCTAGCGTGTTCACTTCCTATGATACTTGGTGAAAGCAAAATTACTAAGGAGTTGAATCTGTATTTTAAAACTAATTTATAGATATTCTTAGTCACTGTACGCTGAGATTCTCTGTGTGTAAAATGGCAGTAAAGATAATTTCTCCATTCCCATTTTTTGTGTATTGCTTGTCTCCTAGGCTTAGACAGTAGCTCTTAGTCAGAAGAGGTCTGCTCTTAGGGGAGGGAAGTAATGCCAAATGAAGGTACACAACTCCAGCTATTTTCTTCATGAGGTTAATAGATTTCCACTCCATACGGCTAAATGCAGTGCCTTGCATGGTGTCAAGTCATGCATCTGACGAAGTGGGTCTTTGCCCACGAAAGCTTATGCTCCTACACTTCAGTTAGTCTATAAGGTGCCACAGGACTCCTCGTCGCTTTTGCAGATTCAGAATAACATGGCTACCCCTCTGATACTTAACTCCAGCTATTGGAATAGCATAGCTATTGGAATAACATACCTGAGATGGAGTTACCACGATCTCTCTCGTTGATTCCCATTATGCTTTGTGAGCCAGTGGCATACCAGAGTTGATGAGCATGTGATCAGCAGTTGATTTAGAAGGTCTTTATTAGACCCACTAAATCAACTACTGGAGGGATTGATCCCTGTAGCACTGATATCCCAGTAGCTGTAGACAGCTGACTGGGACCTCTGGGCACTCACTGCAATACAGACAGTTAATAATTGCCTACTTGTTAACCTTTGTGCAATGCTTGGAAGAAGTTAAGTGCAAGGTCTGATTAATAAGGTCTTGCTGCCTTCTGCTCCGACTAAATTATACCCCTGAGAGAAGGCGGCGCACCTTGGCCATTTTTGCTCTCCAAGGTACTTCAGTTGCTGTCTTTGGGGAACGTTGATCGCTTTTGAAATTGTTTGAAGGCTAAGGCTCTTTTTCCAGAGCAAACAAACTTTTCTCCAGGGAACAGGCTGCACACCTCGGAAAGAAAAGCAAAGGAGAAAAGCACAGGAAATTCACTGCGGCACAAGCACACGTACTGTTCTTTTTAATTCTTTCTCGGCCTTGCCTGGAGGATCCTTCCTTTAACCATTACGCTCCTGGGTTCAGAGCGATGTTCCCTCTAAGCTGCACAGCCACGTGGCCATGCAGCAGCCTAATAAGCCCCATGCAGGGGCTCAGGGCTACTGCATATGGAGCTGCCGTGGCCAGGAGAGCGGTACCTCTCCCCTGGCTCTGGCAGCTCATCCAGCCCCAGCAGCGAGGTGCTGCAGCTGAGGGGAGAGGGGGAGGTGCCTTCTCAAAGTTCTCTCACCAACGCCCCCAGCAGCACAGACCTGCTGTAGCTGGGAGATGAGCACCTCTCCCCCAGTCCAGCCTCACTGGAGCTGCCATGACCAGCAGAGAGGCACCCCTCACATGGCCTGGAGCTGTGCAGTGAGAGGACTATGGGGAGCCCTCTATCCCGGGGGAACCTGTACCCCAAACCACTCACCCCTCAGCCCCATCCCAGATCCTGCACCTTCATCCTGCACCTTCATCCTCTGTTCCAACTCCACCTCAGAGTGCACCCCCAACCAGATCCTTCATACCCACTCCAATGAATCTCCTCCCATGCTCCAAACCCTTCCTCTCCCCTCCCCACCACCTATTGTCCACATGCAGGATGAATTTTGTGATGTGCACCAAGAAGGAGGTCACACAAGACTTTTCCATTGCCACAGCATTCCGCAAGAAATGAGATATTCCGGTATCATTTTTAATTTATGCTATGGAGAAGCAAACAGAGTCTGTCTTTAAATCTTTTATCTTTAGTGAAGACCATCACAAAGATAACTTTGAAAGAGTTTGGGTTATGTTTGATACATAGTTTAAACCTCAAATTTAGTTTATGAAATAATATTTTCACCAGACAATTCAGGAACAAAGAAAAAATGCTGAATCACTACAGCTTTGCATGCACTGGCTGTAAACTATGATTTTTGGGACTGTAAAAGATGAAAATATTAGTGACAGGCTGGTTATTGGGTTAACTGACAAGAACCTCTCACACCAACTACAATTAATGACAGGCTTCAATCTACCTGTAGCTACACCGATATCAAAGCAGTCTAGACTAGTCTAACAGCCAAACAAATGGCAGGATCAACGTGACAAACTGGCAAGTAGTTCAGAAGCTATAAACAAACATATGAGTACCAAACATTATTATTATAAAAGACGAGGCTATGAGGATATTTCAGGCAAACAACACAGCCTTTAGAATAAATGTACACTACATGGTAAAAGTTCATAGCCCAATAGATATATATTTAGCCAAAGGCACAATGTACAAAAAATGCACAGAATATGGAATATTTTGCAGCTATTTGCCAATCCAGTCAGGGAAGTGAGTAATATTATAGACAATCAAGAGTCATTGTTGCTGGGAGTTATCACATGAGCTGATGCAGTGCCTTCCTGGAGAGCGACACTGAATATTCGCAGAAAAACTATTGACTTTAAAATAGACTCATAAACAGATGTCACAGTTCTCGCAGAAGGAATCTCCAACCTTTCCCAGAACTGAAATCACCTGGCACAACCTTACCTATCCCTTTAGATATTCTGAACTGCATCGGCCAGTTCACCATAGAAACAACTTAGATGCTGCAGGCAAAATTTTTCTCATTGTGTGTGATCAAAGTATTAAAGACCAATAATAGTCTCAGTCAGAGTGTGGTAGCCATAATGGTCCTAGTGAGAAAGGTGGAAGAACTGGACAGGGTATGTGAGGATACCGGACTTTTGAAAGAACTCCTATAGAAATAACTTCGAGACTTTGCTGAACCACATAATAAATATATCTCCGGTCATCTGAAGAAACTCCAGTCATCTGAAAAAGTGGGCTGTGCCCACGAAAGCTTGTGATACCATCTATACGTTTTGTTAGTCTATAAAGTGCTACCAGACCATTTGTTGTTTTTACTATTTATATAGTAAATAGACAGCTCATAGGATTTCTATCCCACTGCTTCAAAAAATGGAAACTGAGTTAAAGAGGATAGAATAGGTTGGCAGAATGGAGAAAATCTGAGCCAACAGCATGGTGTGTCCCAGTGGAACCAGTTGTAAAGAAAAATATGAATCGGTGTGGATCCTACAATTCTTAATAAGTCTGTTGTAAGGAAATAATATAACTTATTGTAGGGGTTCCCCCCTGGTGCGGAGGGGCTTACGTCCGCTCCCCTCAGTTTCCACAGTCGTTCGCGACTCAATGTGCTCGGTTTCGCTTTGTTCCGCTCGGCGGTTGGGGGAAGGGGGTCCAGGCCCGCCCTCGCTCCGGACCCCGACCCAGGACCCTAAGGTAAGGGAAAGGTTCCCCACCGGTTGAGACCCCTAAACTCCCCCGCTCTCGGGGTCCACATCCCCGCCCTGGGCTACTTCTTCCCCCATGTCAGCATGTCCCGCCCCCAGGCTCCTGCCCTGGTCCGGCCCAGGGTTGCCAATACCTGGGTCCGTGTGCTCGCTCCCAGGGGAGGTCCGTCTCCTCGGCGTCCTCCCCCCTTGCTGGGTCGTTGCAGCCTTTTGAATTACCCGCCGGTCACAGGCAGATGACGTCAGTCCCTTCGTCATCCACCGGCCCCCTCTCGGGCCGGCCTCCCTGTGACGTCACCTCCCCCGCCTCCTCCTTCCCCCGCCCTCTGACGTCGCCGCTTGCCGGCCCCGGCTCGCCACCCGGCCGGTGCGCCAGCCCCCCCGCTCAGGGAAGACAGACGACTCTGCCAGCCACGTGGGGGAGTGATCCTCCTCCCCGCGAACGCGGCGTCCCGGCGGCTTCCGGGAGGGGCGGGGCTACCCCGCCACACTTACTAACATTAGATGACTTTCTTCCTAAAGTGAAAGGAGCTACAATACTCTGACCTGAATGACTTGAGTCAATTGTATTCTGGCAAATTCCTTTAGCCAAAGAAAGTGATTTGCTGACTACATTCATCCCATCCTGTGGGAGATTTTGCTTTTTAAAGGTTGCCTTTTGGGATTACGAGTGTGCCTGAAATTTTCTAAAGGAACATGTTAAAAATATTAATGAACACAGATAGAATTACAGTTTCATTGCAATATTTTGATATATGGGTCTTCATTGAAGTTTTTCTTGTGTACTTCCATTGACATTCTAAGCCTGAGCACTCAAAACTCACCCAATGAAGTGGGTTTTTTCCAGAAAAATTCAAGATTCTATATATTTTTGTCCATTTTCTAAGGTGCCACAAGACTCTTCATTTTTTAGCCTAAAAAAATCAATCCAGATGTAAGCACCGCATATTCAGATGTATTCAGGCTGCGGGGAGCATAGCAATATCATGCATCAAGTACTTAATTTTTTAAAAATCATGGGGATTTTAAAATATATGTTGTTTGTTTTATTTGCCTTCTGTTTTTTGAAACTTCAGGGTGCACTGGAGTCTTATTTTCAAGTTTTTCCTCTTTATCAACGGCTAAAAACTTACTTAGAGAGAAAAATCTGAACTTCTCACACAATTGCATAATACCAGAAACTGTGCCTTCTGGAAAACCACCACATTTCCTAGGATTCACAATAAAATCTCAAGAGTGGGCAATAAAGCACAGAGACAACAGCAACTTAGTTGAGGGTCTCCAAATTAGATTTTGGTTTGTTTTAAAGGGGAGTATAGGAAAATTATAAAACCATTGATAGGTGAGGAGAGATGTTGGATTAAAAACAAATCAATTGCTAATCTGTTCGGGGAAAGTTGTGTTTTAATTTAAACATTCTCCTCCGTGTTAATGGTCTTATATAAATGAGGTTGCCTGTGATAGCAGGGGACTTGCATTGATGATCATGGAAATCTCTTCCGGTCCTGTGTGCTTAAACCCAGTCACAGGAGCCTTGCACTTGTGAGTAAAAAGAGCCAAAAAGTTCAACAGGGTAGGAACAAAAGGAATTCTAAAGCACCAGTACCATTTCCTTCTCCACGCTCAGCGAAAAAGCAAATGAAGAGCATCAATAAGAGGACATACATTTGGTTTTTTAAAACTATTTTGGTCACAGAAGTCCACAATGAGAAAGCGGCAAAAGAAAAGGGAGGATTTTGACTCCATCACTCTGCTTTGGGTGGTGGAGCGTGGAAGGAAATCAACAGCACTTTAATCAGACTTTGGATGCAATCCAGGTTTGTGGTGATTATTATTAAAGAGGATGGTAACACTGCCAGGGAGTGAGGCCCCAAACCTCAAAGATATTTAGGGGCCTGGCGCTGAATGATTAACTCTGCTTGGCAGGACTCCAGCCTGTAAGAAGCAACCTGGATTTCCTCCTCCACAGCCAACCCCACACAGGCTGTTAAGGGCAGGGACCTAATTCTACTGTAATCAGCATAAATCTTCCCTCACTGCAGCATCTCATTCTATAGCTGACCTGTTGGGATGGGCTGGCTGGCCCTTTAAGGGAAGTCGGGCTCTGGCTCACCTGTAATATGGCAACTATCCCTCTTGCTGATTCTGGATGAGTGAAATAATGAGTTACTGGACACCACTGCCAAAGGGTCAGGAAGGCCTAGAAGTAGGGCCCAACCAAATTCATGGCCATGAAAAAACACATCCTAGACCATGAAATCTGGCTTTGTGTGTGTTTACACTATTACTGTACAATACAGCTTACATGGGGGAGACCAGCATTCCTATGACATTGAAATTGACAAAAATGGACCATGAATTTGGTATGGTCCTACCTATAAGGAGTGAAACCCAGGATCGAGAAGGAATGAAACCTGCGTTCTCTCTCTGGGCAGCAGACAGTCTGGGAAAGCCAAGTTGTAGTCCCTCCTGTTCACTAGCCCAGTGTGAGGTTATTCAACATAGAGGAAGCCTTGTGACTTTTTACACAACTTTGAGAGAGTAGGCCTGAGATGCCTATGTGTGCTCTGCATTGTGTATCTGTGTGTGCACACCTCAGCCCAGCTTCGCTCAGATAAATTGTTATAAGAAACACACAGGATCTTTTTTCATGGGAAAAGGCAATCTGCTGTTTACTGAAAGTATGACATGAAAAGCAGCATATGCATTCACACGCACACAGAGGTCCTGCAGATAGTATAGGTACCAGTCTGTTGTGGCTCAATCAGTCTTACTGGCCAGGCAAGATTGACTGAGTGAGGAGTTAGGGTTCCTCAATCACGTTTCAAGGCTCCTCCGAGGCTTGGCTTGCAGGACAGAACCCAGAATCAAATGGCAAGAAAACCACGTTTTATACATGTCAGTTCCCATTGAAATCTATGGGTTTTGCAGTGTCATGCTGCAATCATTCACCCTTAAAAGGTGTTAATCTCAGGGCTTTCCCACAGTTTTCTTTTGATGGCTATTGTCAGGCTTCCCATCCTTATCTCTTGTTTGTGTCTCACTCTTGGGGGTCTGCCTGTCTCCAAGGCTCATCTGTTGAGCTAATTCATTCAGCCCCAGGCACCTTCCATGTTCTCTTGTCATCTCCCCGTCTCTCAAGTCTTGTTGACCATCTGGACCTTTCTGATGACTTTCTCACACATTCTGCACTCACACCAAACAATTTCCAGAACATTCCAGACAAAGGATTACATCGTGCGGCAGACCGAAGGCAGGGGTTTGGTGGAGGGCAGGTGCATGGGTCGTTGGGTGAGTGGGTTCTTGTTCCCTGAATAAGCTGCCAGAGACTGCTCAGACACCAATCCAGGCAGACACCTGAGACTCGTTAAGAGGCACCGGCCTGCAGCAGCCACCTAATAGGACACCTGCAGCCAGTTAAGGCCTGCTGGTCCACTATAAAAGGCTTCCCCTTAGGTAAGGCAGGGGAAGGAGAAGAGGGATGGACTGGAGAGGAGGAAGTGCAGAGTGAAGGCAAACTATAGGCTGCAAGCAGGAGGGGTTCCCCCCAAAATGCCTGGGAGATGGTTCTGTGGGAGCGGCTGGGGAAGTGGCCCAGAGAGAGGCTGCTACTCTGTGGGGATAAAGGCAAGAGTCCACTAGTGGCTGCTACCTAGAGTTCTGGGCTGGCACACGTGCTAAGTGTGCAAGACCGGGTTCCCTCCAGCCCTCCCCAGACCCAGTGGGCTGCCACCAGTAAAAACTTGACTTTGGGACCACAGAAGGGTTTTCCCCTCCAAACGTGTGACTTGCCCATGATGAAAATGGCTTGTTAGCCGGGGACCCTCACCTCTAAAAGAAACAAGAGGGAGGGTCACCATGAGCCGCTGAAGCATATTAAAAATCTGCCAGGAAGCACAGGCCCCAGGGGGCCCAGTTAGGCAGAAGCCCAGGGGGGCAAGCAAGGGGGCCTGGAGAGTCAGTCCTGGGCTGTTCGTAACAGAGGAACTGGAGTGGAAGCCAGAGGAGAGGGAAGGCCTGGATTTCCTTCCCTCTAGCAGCCAATGGAAAGGGAGGTATGAAGTCCATGGACACCAGGGATGGAAGGACTAAGGAGTCTCGACTTGATCAAAGATCAATGTGAAGCTATTGGACTTGTTTTGGTTTCTCTTACTCCAGAAGGAGAGCAACTAAAAATGACCTGGCCAGAGGGCTGAGCTGCAAGAGGAAGCAGATGACTGCAGGGCTGGAGCAGCTGTCATCGGGGCATGAAGGAGATGTCATCGGGGCATTAGAGAAGGAGATGTCAGCTATGAGGCAACATGCCAGCGGTGAGTCCACTTTGACACCTGTCCTCCACTATGGATCTCTTTTCGTGAACACGTACTGCACCTGGTGCAGGGAACAGCAATAAGCACATAAGAAAGGAAGCAAGTTTTGCACAAAATATGTTTGTCAAAGTAATTTCTCTCATCTACTACTAGGACTGTCTTAATTGCTTTTTTGAAGTCCTTCGCTAGCTCCTCATTATTATGTATATTAAGTTCAAACCCTTTTTGCCCATGCATTCATGATGTTACTTTGACTTGCAGTTTCTTCATAGTCCATTAGGGCGTGTCTACATAGCAGGGTTTAATTTGAAATAAGCTACGCAAATTGAGCTACATCAGTTGCGTAACTTATTTCAAAATTGGGCAAATCTACACAGCACTTATTTCGAAATAGAGTGCTCTTCCTTTGACTTCCCTTACTCTTTGTACAATGAGGGTCATAGGAGTCAGAGTAAGAAATCCTCCAGCTTGACAGTATTTCGACATTATTTTGAAATAACTGCCTGCTGTGTAGACATGGACTAAGTTATTTCAAAATAATGCTAGTTATTTCAAAATAATGTTGCTGTGTAGACATACACTTAGAGATCTCTGTGTGCTGTATAGCATTCTAGATAGTCTGTGGTCCCTAGCAAACAAGGGAGACAAAGCTGGAGCTCAAGTTGTGTGGACGTCTGTTTGTAGATATAATCAGTTTCCTTAATAAATGTCTCCTCTTTAAGATGGGGAGATGATTCCACGTATCAAAATAGCATTCAAGACTATACACTCCTTCACACCTTTGAATATTTCTCATCCTGATTTTCTCTTCACCTTTCATCTGTTCTGCTTTGCTAATAAGATATTACTAACCTCTATTTAATCTGTTTTTCTTAATATCCTTCTTAACGCCATGATTTTTACTCTTCACTTGTGTCTACAATAAAAAAAAATTAAGAGGAATAAAACTATATTTTTGTAGCTGAAACTACTGCTGTTTGTTGTCCTGAATCTCTTCACCATTTCTGATGAGTTGAATCTGGCATATTGATTTCTCTAGTTCCTTTTGCCAACGTGTCTCTTCTTAATAGGCAATGACTCATCTGCTGTGCACAGTGGAATTGTTTACATGAGCAGGTTGGGGGAAATCAAAGAATCCATGTTAAAGTTGAGAATTATAGAGCATTGCAGTTCTTGCATCACTCTAAGTATCGTGAGAATCATAGAATCATAAAATACTAAGACTGGAAGGGACCTCGAGAGGTCATCGAGTCCAGCCCCCTGCCCTCACGGCAAGACCAAGTACTGTCTAGACCATCCCTGATAGACCTTTATCTAACCTACTCTTAAATATCTCCAGAGATGGAGATTCCACAACCTCCCCAGGCAATTTATTCCAGTGTTTGACCACCCTGACAATTAGGAACTTTTTCCTAATGTCCAACCTAAACCTCCCTTGCTGCACTTTAAGCCCATTGCTTCTTGTACTATCCTCAGAGGCCAAGATGAACAAGTTTTCTTCCTCCTCCTTATGACACCCTTTTAGATACCTGAAAATGGCTATCATGTCCCCCCTCAATCTTCTCTTTTCCAAACTAAACAAGCCCAATTCTTTCAGCCTTCCTTCATAAGTCGTGTTCTCTAGACCTTTAATCATTCTTGTTGCTCTTCTCTGGACCCTCTCCAATTTCTCCACATCTTTCTTGAAATGCAGTGCCAGACCTAGACACAATCCTCCAGTTGAGGCCTAACCAGCGCAGAGTAGAGCGGAAGAATGACTTCTCTTGTCTTGCTCACAACACACCTGTTAATGCATCGCAGAATCATGTTTGCTTTTTCTGCAACAGCATCACACTGCTGACTCATATTCAGCAATTGAAATACGATTGAAAGATTGAAATAATTTTTTCTTCCATTCACTGTCCTACGGGCAGTGCTTTTTTTGTGATGGTACTGCCTGGTATGCAGTAAGAGCTTACCTGGTAAGAACGGAACATACTGACACCACTGTACGCAAATGTCTGACAGTTGGCTGGGCTGCATGTTTTAAAGGGGCCGTGTCTCTTAAAAGAGCAATGCCAGCCCCACCCCGGCTTTTTTTTATGCTCAACAACTTTTCCCCCTAGAATACCAGCACTTTTTTTTTTTTAAACAAAAAAGCACTGTCTACAGGAAAACAAACATTAACAATTTATTGTTGTCTCCCACCCATGTACAGAAGACAGGAAGAAGGGGTGAAGTAGCTCTTCACTGCTGCGCCAGGGCTACTACAAAGAACGTGGCTACAATCTGTGCCACAGAGTCCTTCAAAGAAAGCGTAACTGCTCTAGGTCCCAGTGTGAGTCAAGACTGGGCATTGTGCGGCAGGAAACACTGTCTTTTTGGTACAGTGTAAAAGTGAGGTCTTGCTCACGTGAAATCTTTAAACAACATCTTAGGCACTATTTACAAGTTTCACACAGGCTTGAATAAAGATTTTAATTGGCCAACACGCCACAAAGGCAATTTTCCCCCACCTTTGATATTTTCATTTATACATCAATGAATGGGACATGTCCAGCCTGACTCAGTTAACTTCATTAATGCTGATTCTACAATTGACAGGGAACTGCTTTTCTGTTTATATATATATATATATATATATATATACACACACACACTCTGGTTTCTGTAATTTCCACTCCAATTCATCTGATGAAGTGGGTTTCACCCATGCAAGTTCTTGATATAATATATGTGTTAGTCACTAAGGTGCCACAGGACTGCTCATTGTTTTGAATCAATGCTTCCATTATAGCCAGCTGGAATGGGACAGAAATCTGTGTGTGTTTATGTAAATACAGTTCACTTAGTTTGCTTAGGCCTGCTAGATATTCAACTGTTACAATGCCGTTTTGCCCATTGTAACCAATTTGGCTGTGGTGGGGTCACAAACTGTGTTAACACTAAATGCAGGAATTGTGAGATATGATCACCAATGCTTGCAGTTATTGAGGGAATGTAGAAAAGTCAGACTGTGTTTAACTTGGTACAAAGGAGAGCATCTAACACTGTAGAGAACCATGGATGGACAAGGCTTCCCCTGCCAAAACTCTGTGAAGTTAACTGGGGGAGGAGCAGGACTCCGAGGGTGCATCTACACCGCACTCTGAACTTGAAATAAGATACACAATTTGTGTAGCGCAAATTGTGTATCTTATTTTGATTGTATTTCAGAGTAACTTATTTCGAAATTTGGTGCATCTACACAGCACCAAATTTGAAAATAATGTGCTATTTCAAGACATCCCTTAACTTTCATAGAACGAGGCTTACAGGGATGCCAAAATAGTGCACCCATTATTTCGAAAAATGTTTCAGAATAATGGGTGCCTTTAAGAGACGGCGAGTAGCTATTTTGGAATACCTCTGGTATCCCAAAATTGCCTGTCTGTCTAGTCATAACCTGAACCAGCAGGCTGCATGCCCTCCAGGAGTGAGCTGTAAAAAGGGCTCAACCTGTTTCTCCCACCTCTGCCCCTGTTCTAATGATAGAACTAGAGCAGACTCCATAAGGAGTCTCTTTATTATTTTTAAATTTACTCCAGTGGATGCTGGAATTTCTTGTGGCTGGACTGTGCTTTGGGCCGAGAGCGGAAATCACGAGGTTTGGCCCAGAGCTAAATCCACCACAAACCAGTTGAAGGAGCCAGTAGAGCGGTGATGGAGAGGTGTAATGAGTGGCCAGCAGGGCAGCGGCAGACAGGTAAGATGAATGGCCAGCAGGGCGGCAGCAGAGAGGTGTAATGAGCGGCTAGCAGGGCGGCTCCAGAGAGCAGCGAGCAGGTGGATGGCGAGTAACCAGTGGAGTGAGTGAGATGCCTCCTACCTCCCTCCCCCCCCCCCCCGCACTCAGGATGGAAGGTGAACTCTGCAGAGGTGCCTCTGAACTCTGGGTCTGCCCTGACCAAGGGCAGTGACAGTGAAGGGGGTGCAAAGAAAGGTTGGGCTTGCGAAGGGGGCACTTACATTGCTGGACTTAAGAACTTGAGAGGGAAAGGCCACTACCTGGGGTGGGGCTGTTACTCGTGGGTTTGGGTCTGAACTCTGTTTGTTTCTGGTGTTTTCCCACATTAATGCCACGTTACTTCTCTCCCTCTTTCGTTAAAAAGTTTATTTTTCTGCACTCAGGCTCTGTGCGTGCACATGGGGATGTATTGCCTGGCAGAGGTGCCCAGGGATGCTGTGTGAATTTCCCAGGTTACTGAGTGGGGCCTTGAGCCAGCTCTGCATTGGATGGATGGAGAGGAACCCCTAGCCATTGAACCCGGCTCTGGCTGCTCGTGGTGCTAATTAGCAGAAAGGTCACATATCTTCAAATACAATTTAGATGGGGCTACTATAAGGTGGGTGCATAACTGGCAGGATAACCATTCTCAGAGAGTAGTTATTAATGGTTTGCAATCATGCTGGAAGGGCATAACAAGTGGAGTGCCCCAGAGGTCTGTTTTGGGACTGGTTCTGTTCAATATCTTCGTCAATTATTTAGATAATGGCATAGAGTGTACGCTTATTAAGTTTACAGATGATACCAAGCTGGGAAGGGTTGCAAGTGCTTTGGAGGATAGGATCATAATTCAAAGTGATCTGGACAAACTGGAGAAATGGTCTGAGGTAAATAGGATAAAGTTTAAAAAGGACAAATGCAAAGTGCTCCACTTAGGTTGGAACAATCTGTTTAACACATACAGAATGGGAAGTGACTGTCTAGGAGGGAGTACTGCAGAAAAGGATCTAGGGATCATAGTGGACCACAAGTTATTATGAGTCAGTGCGATGCCATTGCAAAAAAAGGAAACATGATTCTGGGATGCATTAACAAGAACGTTGTGAGCAAGACACAAGAAGTCATTCTTCCGCTCTACTCTGCGCTGGTTAGGCCTCAGTTGGAGTGTTGTGTCCAGTTCTGGGCACCACATTTCAAGAAAGATGTGGAGAAACTGGAGAAGGTCCAGAGAAGAGCAACAAGAATGTTTAAAGGTCCACAGAATATGAGCTATGAGGCAGCAGTGGATTTAGGGCACGGCGAGCGGGGCGGCTGCCCCAGGCCCCGCGCTTCCCGAGGCCCCGCACATGCGCCATGGCGCCATGTCAAAGGAGGGGCCCCACAAAATTTCACTGCCCGGGGCCCCGCGGCACTCTCATCCGCCCCTGCTATGAGGGAAGACTGAAAGAACTTTGGTTGTTTAGTTTAGAAAAGAGAAGACTGAGAGGGGACATGATAGCAGTTTTCAAGTACTTAAAAGGGTGTTACAAGGAGGAGGGAGAAAAATTGTTCTCCTTGGCCTCTGGAGATAGGACAAGAAGCAATGAGCTTAAACTACAGCAAGGGAGGTTTGGGTTGGACATTAGGAAAAATTTCCTAACTGTCAGGGTGGTTGAACACTGGAATAAGTTGCCTAGGGAGATTGTTGAATCTCCATCTCTGGAGATATTTAAGAGCAGGTTAGACAGACGTCTATCAGAGATGATCTAGCTAGTGCTTGGTCCTGCCATGGGGGCAGGGGACTGGACTCGATGACCTCACGAGGTCCCTTCCAGTTCTTGTATTCTATGATTCACTTCCTGTCTTAAGGTTTGGTCAGTATTCTTGTGAAGTTAAATGCCTGCTCTATTTGACCCCCGAGATGGCTGCATTTCAGTGGCAAGGACAATAATAGATCTGTGTGTCCATTTTTATAGCATCTCATGAGACTTTGGGATGAAAGCTGCTATCTACATGTGAGCTATAAAAACTAACCACAGCAGACAATGTGCTTGTGTTTCTTACATAATGCAAGGAACAGAAAGGGCATTGCTAACCCTCTAGTTAAGTTTTATATTTGTTTGAAAGTTCCTCGTCAAGGGTAAAATTCCTGGGGGAGGATGGGAAAGGGGAGCAGAAAGAGTTAAGTGGAGGTCTGCCTTATGAAGTGGCCTTCTGTACAGAATGATTTCATCCCGATCCGTTCTGCGTTAAAACTCGCTTTCTTCTAATATTTGCAGACAATAAATTAAGCAATTAAAATAAAATGGGTGCTGTTATAGCTTCTGTATGTCTTCTCCAGGAAACCACATGACATTCTTTCCTGACGCCAAGGCAGAGCAGAAATAACTGACTCCGGGGGGGGGGGGGGGGGGTCTTCTCATCACGTGTTAGTACCTCGTTTCCCTGGTGCAGCGTTGGCTGGAAGAGGCAGGCCTGCCGATGCGGGGAGTAGGGGAGCAGTTGCAGGCTGTGCATGGAGGCAGCGGCTCCCCCACTCCGCAGGATGAGAGCAGGAGGCTGCTGCCCGCGCCAGTGGGGAGGACACCCTAGGTGGCCCAGCCCTCTGCACTGCCAGCCCAAAAGCTCTTCACATCGCTGGGGGAGCAGCTGCCGCAGCCCCACATGGGCAGAGCCAGAGCCTGGGCCTGATGTACGGCCACAGTGCCCCATTCGAGCTAGGCCCTGAAAATAATCAGGCGGCCGTGCTTCTACCCCACCAGGAAATCTTCTGCTCTTCCCTTAGCCACCATGCCTAGTTCTACCTCGCTGGAGCTCAGTCGTCTGCTTTCCAGGCCCCAGCCATTCTCCTGCCCAGCCGAGGTTTCCTCAAGCCTCCTGCTCCTCCTCCTCTTTGCCACAGCTTCCTCCACCTGGTTCCTACGCCCCTCTGGCTCGCTCACATCTCTTCTCTACGGGTATGTCTACACTACCCCGCTAGTTCGAACTAGCGGGGTAATGTATGCATACCGCACTTGCTAATGAAGCCCGGGATTTGAATTTCCCGGGCTTCATTAGCATAAGCGGGGAGCCGCCATTTTTAAATCCCCGCTGCTTCGAACCCCGTTTCACGAGGAGTAACGGTAGTTCGGAATAGGACCCTAGTCCGAACTACCTAGTTCGAGCCCCGTGTAGCCGCGCTACACGGGGTTCGAAGCAGCGGGGATTTAAAAATGGCGGCTCCCCGCTTATGCTAATGAAGCCCGGGAAATTCAAATCCCGGGCTTCATTAGCAAGTGCGGTATGCCAACATTACCCTCCTAGTTCGAACTAGGAGGGTAGTGTAGACATACCCTACCCTAGTAAGGCTGCTCATGAGGCCCGGGTGGGCTGGTGCAGTTCCCTCGTGAAGGGCCCAAGGGGCCCTGTGACAAAGGCATTGTACGGCCCTGACCTTGCAAAGACCTGTGCCTGCATGGAGTCCCACCCAAGTTCAGGCAGATGTAGTGGGTCTGTGGGGGATTTACTGTGGGATCAGCCCTTAAAGGATTGCCTTAATTTCTTTGCAAGAGATACTCGTCTGAGGAAGTGGGTTGTACCCACGAAAGCTCATGGTCCTATATCTTGGTTAGTCTCTAAGGCAGGAGTGGGGAAATGTTTGGGGGTCAGGGGCCCCTGAGCCACAAAAAAAAAATCAATTGGGGGACACACAGAAGTGAGAAGCAAACCCCTGTCACGGGGCGTCCTACTCCGTGTCTCTTCCACACCGGGGATCCTCTCTCCCCCAGGTCTAGCCACTGTTCAGCAGTATAATCCTGTATTTCCCCACCTAGCATGGGAATGTGGGGGCAGGGAGGTCCGGGGGCCCTCCCTCTCCACCGGGCCCCAGCCCAGGGCCCTATTTGGTGGTGTGAGGATGACTCCTACCACCAGCTCAGCGGGGAATTCCTCCATAATGCGCTAAGCTCACCGGGTCGTCCTTGGTCCCCCAATCTAAGCTGCTTCCTACCCTCGTACCGCTCCTACTCCGTCGGTTGTCTCCTCCCGGCCATGCTTCCTCTGGGTGGTGCTCTCACCCGCTGCCTCTCAGGCTGGATGCGGTTTCCCCGGGTTTGATGTGTTGCTGCTTGCCTTGGGCAGGTTCTGCATTGGTGGCTCAGCTGGCTGCTGCTCCTGGGTCAGGACAGGAACTCTTTCCCCCCCGGTGGCCAGCCCCAGCTGGTCTGCTCTGCGGGCCTTTATACTCGGGCTGCACTGGGAGCATGCCCAGCAGGGTCGCGGGGAAGGGGCGTATTCCACCCGATAGGCCCGTTCTACTCCTCTCCCCCGGGTCAGTGTGGGTTTGGTACACCCCGTTATCCCCCAAAACAAAAACAGCTCACTGAGGCGGCCCTTGACTGAGAAGGACATTCCCCACATTTCTCACACACCAGAACTTAGGGGGCCCAGGCTAGTAGATTTTGTGGGCCCCTCTAGGCTCTGGGGTGGGGCAAAAAGGGGTTCAGTGCATGAGAGGGAGCTGCCAAGAAGCGAGCTTGGAGTGTGCGGGTTGGTGGGTCTGGGAGAGTGGTAGGGTGCAGGAGTGGACTGGAGTGGTAGGGCCGGGCGGGAGGTAGGGTGCAGGAGTGGAATGGGGTGCATTAGTGGCCTGTAGATGTTGCAAGGCTGGTGCGCTAGCGCCACCTCCCCAGTGCTGGAGGGGGAGTCCCAAGCCTCGGGGGTCAGATCCAGACAAGCTGGGGGCCGGATCCAGTCCCCAGGCCATAGGTTCCCCACCACTGCTCTAAGGTGCCACAGGAATACTCGTTGTTTTGCAAGAGCAGTTTAATTTTACAGCTTCCTTTCTGAACGAGCATAGCACAAGCCTTATATCCCTACTGCTTGAGGCTATGCTATCGTAATCCTGCTCGTATTCCACTCTCATTTTTCAGAGGTCCATAACAGTTGCTCTTAGCCAAAGAACACAATGCCCATCAGTATGTTTTTTGTTTTTTTTTAATTGGAACTTTGTTTCCTGGCTGCAGAAATCCTAAAGTTTACTGGTTTCATATGCTGACTTTTAATGCTCAAAACTGATTGCAAAGTGGCTTTAGGTGAACAGTTGTTTTATGTTCTGGTCTGAGTGCAATGTATTCCTGGAATTGTTTCAAGAGGATGTTGAACCGTGGATGCCATCTTGTTACATAAAGAGTAATCAGTCTGTGGAGGCATGTCAAAGACTTTTCTGGTTCTCTGGATGTGTCTCTACAACAGACCATAGTGGTTTCACAGAAACTGCTCTGGCTTGTACATAAAGGCGGGTGAAAAGCAGACGTTTGGGACTCTGTTTTCCCAGGCTAGGTGATAGTTTAACCTCTAAGCGGGTCTCTTGCATTGCTTTGAGAAAGGCACTTAAAACATGCACCCTCTTGGCAACTGTCATGAGATAGTTAGTGGGTGAGAAGACTGATAAAACATTTTTTAAGTGTGAGCTACTTAATCAGTCTAGCCTGGAAAGAAATCAAGCTACTGTGAGGCAGAAAACAGCTTGATTTTTCTGAAGCCAACTGGATGCGTCAGGATTACCTCAGCACAACAAAGTGAATCGAATAGTTTCTGCTTCCAACATGAGGGGGAGTTTTTAAAAGATACAAACAGGATTTACACACCCAACTCCCATTGTTCTTCAGAGTTCTTCAAGAGCTGCATGAATTGCCCTGGACCTTAGAAAAACTCCCCTTCAAACAGCAAGAGTATTTGTAACCCACACACCTGCTGGGTGTGGTACTGTGCCATCTAGTGGCACTGAGCCTACTTACAGAGAGAATAATGAGTCTGCTTTACATCCCAAGAGCCAGCTGGGGTGTAAAGCATCCCATGTGATAGATTTTAGCTCACGGGATAGATAAGAGGGTCTTGGCTCGATGTACTTATATTTAAGCTACACTACCGTAATGCCAACAGGCAGAATTGAACCTGGGACCTTTGTGCATGAGCCTCTACAGCGTGAACTAAAAGCCAGCAGGCTCTCAGCTCAGACTGTAGAGAAAACGCATTCTCTCTCTGGCTACGTCTACAGTGGCATGATTTTCCGGAAATGCTTAAAACGGAACAGTTTTCCGTTATAAGTATTTCCGGAAAAAGCGCCTCTACATTGGCAGGATGCTTTTCCGGAAAAGCACTTTTCCGAAAAAGCGTCCGTGCCAATGTAGACGCGCTTTTCCGCAAAAAAGCCCCATCGTCATTTTCGCAATCGGGGCTTTTTGCAGAAAAGAAATCTGTGCTGTCTACACTGGCCCTTTTCCGGAACAGTTTTCCGGAAAAGGACTTTTGCCAGAACGGGAGCAGCGTAGTTTTTCCGGAAAAGCACTGATGATTTTACAGTAGATCATCAGTGCTTTTCCGGAAATTCAAGGAGCCAGTGTAGACAGCTGGCAAGTTATTCTGGAAAAGCGGCTGATTTTCCAGAATAAGTGGCCAGTGTAGACACAGCCTCTTTGTAAGTGGTCTCAGTGCCACTACGTGGGACAGCGGGCCACACCCAGAAGGTGTGCGGGTTACACTAGCACCAGGGAGGTATTTGGTTTATGAGGTGGTGGTTGTTTGGTGGTTTTTTTTTTTTTTTGCTGTTTTACATTTGTTTTTAATAAGACAGAGAATTTTCAAAATCATCTTTTGTAGACTTCAGCCAGTGTGGAAATGTTAAAATGAGTCAAAAATGAAAGATTATTTTGTGCAGGGGTGGGTTGGGGATATTTATCTAAGTAATAGTTCAACAACTCTAGTCATCTGAAAACAAATCTCACTAAAGTGTGTATATAATCACTAATTTAACCTTCCAGAGTGCTGTGAAATGCCCGTGAATATTCCGAACAACTGGTTGCGATTTCACCAACGACAACATTGCAAGTTAACGGTAGTTCCCAAATGGAGAACAGAACTATTACTGGAGATTGTGCAGTCCTTTTTATTTATTCCTATTTCTGAGGGGGGGGTCTATACTAAGCTATTCCAGTGGCACGCCTACGGTCAAGCGCAGCTTGCGTGGGACCAAAGAATGCTCACGCTACTTGGGCAACGTCTACACTGTAGCATTTTGTCGGCAGAGGAAATGCAAACGAAGCACTTATTAGCATTTCTCACGCTCTCATTTGCATAGTCGCTTCCGATCCGTTTTGCCGAAGAGATTTTTGCGGCAAAAAACGCAGCGTAGGCGGGGCCATTTTGCGCAAAAAAACCCTTTTGCACACGATCCCTTATCCCTCAAAAAAGGAGGCATAGAGGATCTCGCACAAAAGGATTTTTTTGTGCAAAATGGCCCTGTCTACGCAGTGTTTTTTTTCCACAAAAAGGATTGGAAGAGTGCAGGAAATGCTAATGAGCACTTCATTTGCATTTCCTTTGTGGACAAAATAGCTACAGTGTGGACGTAGCTGGGGAGGCAGGATAAGTGTTTTGATGAAAGCGTGGTGGTAGAGCAGAAAAAGATGCCGTTTCCTATATTTCTTCCCTAAAGTCAGGAGTCTTTGGTAGCCAGCTCTAGCCACCATAGTGCCTAGCAGATGTCTGCATTCAGTAAAAATGTTTCAGCCGGTACCGTACTCCCATTGCTATCACTATTCTCTACTGCAGCCCTTCCTTCTCTTTGGCATGCTGGCACATAACACCTCCCTCTTTTTAGATGGGATGACCAGATCAACAAGTAGTATGCAAGATGGTAGGCATAACATGACTTCATTTAGAGGCAATATGATATTTTCTGTCTTCTTATCTATTCCTATTCTGTTAGCTGTTTAGAGTGCCACTGCACGTTGAACAGATGCTTTCAGGGAACTATCCACAAGAATTCCAAGATCTCTTTATTCGCCCTGTAAGTGGTCTAAGTGCCATTAGGTGATGGACTCAATTGTGATGAAGAACGGTTGGGACACTATCAACTTAACAGTCAATGAAGGTGCAAACAGCTTTTTGTGTAGATTCCTATGTCAGGAAGAATACTATCAATTGACTTTGATTCTTATCTGCTTCGTTTTAATTACCCAATCTTCAGATACTGATTCCCTCTACATTCCTTATTTTCTATACTCTCAGCTCCCTGTCTCCCATCTCCTCCTTTTTCCTCCTTCCCCCCACCCATTTATTTTGGGTCTGCACATCCTAAACTCAAAACTCCAGTCATCTGAAGAAGTGGGCTGTGCCCACGAAAGCCATGATACCATCTACATGTTTTGTTAGTCTATAAAGTGCTACCAGACCATTTGTTGTTTTTTTCTGGACAGACTAACTCGACTAACCCCTGAAGCTAGGTGAAACAGTGCATCACACCCAGAAAGTGTGAGGGTTACAGCAGCACAACTCATCAGCTGCTAATCCAATCACTCTATACTGCTCCATTGTTATTTCCTCTAGGGTATGTGAACACTACAGAGGTTTTGTGACGAAACCTGAGTAATGTCCACACTGCAATTGTGTTCTTTCAAAAGTGAATCAAAAGAACAGAGGGGTTTTTCCGACATTGGTAATCCTCTTTCTACGAGGAAAAAGCCTTTTCCCAAAAGAGCTCTTTCAGAAAAAGGCATGTGTGGACAGGGAAGAGGGAGTTCTTTCACAAGAAGAAGAAAGAAGAAAAAGCACAGGTGCCCTAGTGGTCACTCCGCCCATAGTAATCATAGCTTACATACAAGATAGTGTCCATTCAGTGTGGACGCTATTGGTTGAAAAAGCAGATAGCTTTTTCGATGAACTTTGGCAGTGTGGACACTATCTTTCGGAATAAGTTTTTTTGGAAGATCGCTTCCGGAAAAGCTTCTTCCAAAAGTAGCCTGCAGTCTAAACATAACCCTAGTGTGGCTGTTGTCATTCAAGCTAGGCTAACTTCAGAGAAGTTAGCCCTGCAGTGAAGACGGAGCCTCAGAGGAGAATTTGACCAAGCACCGAAATGTAATGAGGAGTATAAGCTATACAGCAGACGTAGTATAACGTGAGTGCCATTAATGAGCTGAAAAGATGAAAGCAAAATGGGAGAATAGCAGGAAAGCCATGCATTGGCTATTAGTTATCCATATGACATAGCAGAGAGGAATTTGACCTTTTGGTTTTATTGACTTTTTAGGTCATAAATTAAAGTTGTGAACAATTTATATTCCAGTGCAGGCCCAGTCTGGCTGAGACAAACATACAAGATAGAAGAGGAACTCTTTCTCCTATCTTTCCTTTCTTCCCTGGACTACCCTAAAAGATTATTAACTTTGTGAGTGAATTATTTACTTTGTGGATTGTCCTAGAAAGACCATATCTGATAACTAAGGAATTTCACGGTGCTTTTCAAAGGCAGCCACTCCCCAGAAACCAGGTCGTACCCGTACTATAAGCCTTGGAGAAATATTTTCAGTCTGATATACATAAAGTAACGACTGTTTTCAACATTCTACTCTGGTGATTAACTGAGGCTGACAACCCCCCCCTTCTAGTCCAAACTGAAATCTGCCGTTAAGCACTTTATTTTAGATACAAGTTTTCATTATTGCACCCCGGTTCACTTATTTTTATGTAAAGTGAAGGATCAGATAAAAAAGTGTGGGTTTTTTTTTTGGTTTTTTGTTTTTTTTTAAACGTGTCAGGGGGAAAAAAAAGTTCTGGAGCAAATGTGTTAGCATGGTATGTTGTCAGTGCTACTGTTTAACAGGGAATTGGGGGTGCTTATTAGAGATTTAGAACCATACTCAAGGCCAAGCACACTTGGCATGTCCACCCCATATCAGCTCATTGAACATGTTCCATCCCAGGGTCACACTACTGTACAGTTGCTCCTCCTGGAGGCCAGGAGTCACCATCGTTCTATGCACCAGAACGGAGAGAGCAGGGAGACTCTCTTTGTTGTTCTCCCAATGCTCCCTTCTTCTAGCTAGGCAGCATCGAAAAGGAGAATCGGTCTGACTCAGGCTGTGTCTACACTACACAGAAGAATAAATTGGAATAAATTGCCAAGGGAGGTGGTGGAATCTCCCTCTCTGGAGATATTTAAGAACAGGTTAGATAGACATCTGTCAGGGATGGTATAGACGGAGCTTGGTCCTGCCTTGAGGGCGGGGGGCTGGACTCGATGACCTCTCGAGGTCCCTTCCAGTTCTATGATTCTAAGAGTTGGAAAAAGATAGGCAAATTGTGAACCGCAATTTGCATATCTTTTTCCCGCTTTTCTTTCGGAAGACGCTTTTCCAAAATTTGGTGGGTCTACATGGTGCCAAATTTAGGAAAAACCTGCTCTTTCGGCACATCCCTTCTTCCTCATACAATAAGGTTTACAGGGATGGTGAAAGAACGCATCTGCTTTTCCGAAAAATATTTTCGGAAAAGTGGCCGCATTCCTTGGACATGGCATAGCTTTTCTATGTTACCTCTGGTGTCCCGGAAAAGAGCTGCAATGTAGACATAGCCTCAGGTGCAGAGGAGAGGCTGAGACATACAAAGGAGAGATCGGAAGACAAGGAACAGTGTAGAGGAGGAGACATAGTCGGGCATGGGACAGAACTCTTCTCTCCAGAGCCTGGAATAGGCTTTAGGGTTCCCGAGTCTCAGGATTTTTCTGCTGTATCGCAGTAATCAGTGACACCCTCTGGCAAAATGTATGTGTCTCATACCCCTTTAGGGTTTAGTCCACACAGAGCTATGACACGTAGAGGGAGGCTCTCAAGCTGCTTCTGGCTCCTTCAGGTGTCTCTTGCAGCTCTTTGCAGCACACGATATTAAAGCACCATGTGATTTAATTATTAACTTATCTAAGTTATTAACCAATCAGGGTGTTTTTACTATGTTATTGATCAGGTATAGAAAACAATCATGGAATCACAGAATATTAAAACTGGAAGGGACCTTGAAAGGTCATCAGATCCAGTCACCTGCACTCTCAGCAGAACCAAGCACCGTCTAGATCATCCCTGATAGATGTCTGTCCAACCTGCTCTTAAATGTCTCCAGAGGTGGAGTTTCCACAACCTCCCTAGGCAATTTATTCCAGTGTTTAACCACCCTGACAGGCAGGAAGCTTTTCCTAATGTCCAACCTAAACCTCTCCTGCTCCAATAACACTAGGTCACTCATACTGTGTAAATACGAATCTGTGAATGAATGAACAAAGAATTTTCACTACAGTAGCTCTTTCGGGTAATGGTGATTGCTAATTTGGCTCCTGAGCCACTGTCTGAGTTCCAGGGCATGTCTATACTAGGAAATTATTTTGAAATGACTATATTTGAAATAATAACTCTGGGTATGTCTAAACTTGCACCCTCTTTTGATAGAGGGATGCAAATGAAGACATTTGAAATTGCAAATGAAGCTGGGATTTAAATATCCTGTGCTTCATTTGCATAATTGTGTTATGGTGCTATTTCGAAATAAAACACGCTGTGTAGACGCATTATTTCGAGAGAAAACCCTTCTCTTGAAATAACTGTTAAACCTCATTTTATGAGGAATAAGGGTTATTTCGAGCCTGGGTGACATGAGTGCTATTTCTGGCTCTGTCGTTTGCCTGCAGGGAGACCTTGGGCAAATCATTTCTCCTTTCTGTGCCTCAGTTTCCACATCTGTGAAATGGGAATAATGAAACTGCCCTCCTTTGGGAAGCGCTTTGAGATCTCCTGATGCTCCAGCTCTGTAACTGAAATGAAGGCAAAGGGCCCAGCTCTGAGGGGCTTTGTAATGGGAGATGGGAGAAGCAAACGCAGCCTGAGGCCTTGGCAGTGCGGGAGCGCAGGGAAACCCCAATCATATCCTCTCCAGCTCTGTCCTGGGCCCTCCTCCTTCCTGCTCCCCACCTTCCTCTGTTTCAGTCCGGGGGGAGTGTGGTTGGGGCTCGGGAAAAGACCCCCAGAGCAAATGATGCCAGCCTATGGAATGGTCCCCAAGGCGTGGCTTTGAGGGGGCCGCTCAGGCCCCATGTCTCCGCCAGGCATGCTGTGAGCAGAGGGAAAGCCGTGGGCAGATGGTGTTTCCTCCCTGGCTGTGCGCTTTTGTCATGTATTTGCTGCCTCCTGGTGCCTACAGAGTAACAAGTTACCAGCATTTTCTCCGCACACCCTGCTCTCGCTGAAGCCTGGGGAAGGTCGGGGTGTTTAATTTTGTGAAACAGCCTGGCTCCCCTGCATGGGGGCGGGCCTTCTTCGAGCTAGTCGGCAAACCCGTCCACATTCAGACCCCAGCTGCAGGCCGACCTGCCCCTCCCAGGATGCCCTGAGAGGAGAGCCAGCCATGCCATGTATCTTACGTCCCATTTCTTTATTTTTAGGCAGCGTTTTCCAAATGGCCCCACCACGCTGTGTAAATACTCGGGACCTTACTGGGCGATGCTTACCTCTTCCAATTAGCCGGAGCTGAAGCAGCTTCCCACCTGCGGCAGGCAAGGAGCTGCTACAGCCCCACAGGGGGCCCACACCGGACAGAGCTGCTCCGGTCATCCAGAGCCCGGGTGAATAACTTTTCCTTATTCACTTTTTCCCACACCAGTCATGATTTTATAGATCTCTATCATATACTCCCTTAGTCTCCTCTTTTCTTCTGAAAAGTCCCAGTCTTTTTAATTTCTCTCCATATGGGACTCGTTCCAAACCCCTAATCATTTTTGTTGCCCTTTTCTGAACCTTTTCCAATGCCAATATATCTTTTTTGAGATGTGGCAACCACATCTGTATGCAATATTCAAGATGTGGGCATACCATATTTCATATAGGGGTAATAAGCTATTTTCTGTCTTATTCTCTATCCCTTTTTTATTCTATTCCCAGAATGCATTGTCTGGGATCCTGCTTTAAACTCATGCGTAAGAAGCTAATAGTTTTATTTCCATTTGGATACTGTCACTAAGAGTGATGTGAACTTTCAACTTTGTTTCTATACATCCCACAATCATTTAATAACGGAGGTGAACAATAAATGTAGTGTGTGTGTGTGTGTGTGTGTGTGTGTGTGTGTGTGTGTGTGTGTGTGTGTGTGTGTGTGTGCACATGCATGCACGTGGAGAGAGAGATTGAGAAATAGCCTACCCTAGCTGTACTGAGCGGTTCTGCAGGATTTTCTGGCTCCTGGGATATTGAGCAAAATCAACTTATTTTCAGGTGCCAGGCAAGATCTTGCTCTTTCATAACAATTGTTCCTATGGAGGTGTTCTTCACATTGTGTTCAAATCAGGCCCTTTTATTTGTGTTTTGGCTGAACAGGAAACGTTCATATTGTAGTGACATAAAGCACAGTGGCACACCACGGAGCAGTCCTAAGTCTTGGAACGATTCCAGCCACTCACTGGCAAACCACTCTCTCCGCATCACTGCAGCTCCCCAGGGATAGATTAGTCATGCCTGACAGAAATCCAGATAAATTGGGAGGGTGGGTTTGATTGGACATTGAGAGCAGGTCTTGTAGATTTCCATACAGAACATTGGAGACAGAATTATTCGGCTTGGAGTGAGTATACAGTTAGCTAAAATAAAGGGGCACGCTGTGTGGCTTGTGTGGACCCCTTAGGTCCTTGCCTGGCACTTGGACCTTGTTACCATGACGTAACTGTGGCAACCCTGCTGGTTCAGAGCAACACAATGCTGGTTCTATGGAAGGTTTGTAGCACTATCCTGGGGCTTCCTGTTCCTAAAAAAATTCCTTGCAAGCTTTATCTAATTCATTATTTTTAATGAAATCCATGGGCGATATCCCCAGAAGGTCTGAAGGAGCCTTGACAGGTAATCCGTTTTTAAAGGAAATGTGCTTTTAGGTAATATAAGTCCTTGTCAGCTCTTCAGATCTGCTCATATAGCTTTCTGTGCAGGCACAGTATTATTGCTGGTTAGGTTACACAGCACCTCCAGTGTTTTAATCCTCTTTAGGCCACTGTTCTTGGCAATGGTTACATCTACACTGCACGCTTATTTTGAAATAAGCTACTCTGTACCCCTCTGATACTCTGTAAGAAATACTTCAAAATAGCTTATTTCAAAATAGCACAACTACACTACAGGGAAGCCTCAAAATTAGTCTCAGACAGGCTGCCCAATGTAGATGTTCTACCTTGACTTAGAGCCCCAGGAGGCACTGGGGAGTTAAGTACTTAGAATGGCCCTGGGGTGGAGCTATTTCGAAATAGCAGCACTGGAGCTATTTTGGAAGAGGAGTTATTCCTTCTGGAATGAGGTTTACAGAAGTCATAGAATCAGATAATATTAGGACTGGAAGGGACCTCGAGAAGTCATCGAGTCCAGTCCCCTGCCCTCATGGCAGGACCCAGTACTGTCTAGACCATCCCTGATAGACATTTATCTAACCTACTCTTAAATATCTCTAGAGATGGAGATTTCACAACCTCCCTAGGCAACTTATTCCAGTGTTTAACCACCCTGACAGTTAGGAACTTTTTCCTAATGTCCAACCTAAACCTCCCTTGTTGCAGTTTAAGCCCATTGCTTCTTGTTCTATCCTCAGAGGCCAAGGAGAACAATTTTTCTCCCTCCTCCCTGTGACACCCTTTTAGATACTTGAAAACCGCTATCATGGCCCCTCTGGGTACGGCTAAACTACATGCCTCCGTCGACGGAGGCATGTAGATTAGCCAGATTGGCAGAGGGAAATGAAGCCGCGATTAAAATAATCGCGGCTTCATTTAAATTTAAATGGCTGCCCCGCTCTGCCGATCAGCTGTTTGTCGGCAGATCGGGGCAGTCTGGACGCGACGCGCCAACAAAGAAGCCTTTCTTGATCGGCACAGGTAAACCTGGTTTCACGAGGCATACCTGTGCCGATCAAGAAAGGCTTCTTTGTTGGCGCGGCGCGTCCAGACTGCTCCGATCTGCCGACAAACAGCTGATTGACAGAGCAGGGCAGCCATTTAAATTTAAATGAAGCCGCTATTATTTTAATCGCAGCTTCATTTCCCTCTGCCGATCTGGCTAATCTACATGCCTCCGTCGACGGAGGCATGTAGTCTAGACACACCCTCTCAGTCTTCTCTTTTCCAAATTAAACACGCCCAATTCTTTCAGTCTTCCTTCATCGGTCATGTTCTCTAGACCTTTAATCATTCTTGTTGCTCTTCTCTGGACCATATCCAATTTCTCTGCATCTTTGAAATGCGGTGCCCAGAACTGGACACAATACTCCAACTGAGGCCTAACCAGCGCAGAGTAGAGTGGAAGAATGACTTCTTGTGTCTTGCTCACAACACACCTGTTAATGCCTCCCCGAATCATGTTTGCTTTTTTTGCAACAGCATCACACTGTTGACTCTCATTTAGCTTGTGGTCCACTGTAACCCCTAGATCTCTTTCTGCCGTCCTCCTTCCTAGACAGTCGCTTCCCATTCTGTATGTGTGAAACTGATTGTTCCTTCCTAAGTGGAGCACTTTGCATTTGTCCTTATTAAGCTTCATCCTGTTTACTGCAGACCAGAATAAGCCATCCGTTATTTCAAATTTATTTCAAAATAACGGAATTGCTACGTAGACGCTCACCTTATTTCGGGGTAACGACTGTTATTCCAGAATAACACTGCTGTGTAAACACACCCAATTTGATTAGAACATGGAGGTGAAATCCTGAAACCAGAGAAGACAATGCACATCTCAATGATTTCGATAGGACCAGGATTTCCCTTTGGCTTGGGAGTGTGGAGGGGGGGAGTGGGGAGGGGGCGGTTGCTTTTAAAGGGGAGGAATATAAATGTTAGTTATTCTCCATTATACCTGCTTGGTATTCAGTCTTTTGCCCGTCACGTTAGATTCCACTCTCACCTTGTACAATAGCAACTGGCTCTACTACTAATACATATGGGGCCATCCTTGGGATTTATGGGGCTCTACGCGGTACTATTAAACTGGTGCCCCTCTGCCCGATGGAAGCTGGGGAGGGGGAATTTTTAAAGATGTGATTTGATAATCTTCAGCAACACACGAATGAAACATTTTTAAAGCAAATTTTAAACCCAGGTTCTGCTGACTAACACAGTCAATTCAGAAACTGACCGTACATAGGTGGATTTGACAAATGTTCCTTGTGAAATGGCTTCGTTACCACTGGAATGGCTCTTCTGCAGGTTCAATGTGCTGCTAATAACTCGGGCAGGCTTTCCCACTTTTAAGTTAACTAGCTCCTCTCCAGAGGAAACAGAGCCACAGCCTAGGGATTGGAAGAGGAGGGTGGGTGGACATTAAGACCCTGCGGTGCCCCAAACTTTCAGATGCTCGACGCCAGTGTTTCTCAACCAGCAAAGCTAATACCCTTAGGGGTACTCGAGAGAAGTCTGGGGGATACGTCAACACAACTGAAATTTGGAGAAAACTGAATTTTTGTGTTGTTTTACAGCGCTTTATTATTTTTGTACTTTTTACACCCAAAAATTTCGTTGCCCACCCAGCTACTATTAAGTTGTTTAAATAAATGTGTTGCAATGGTAGATGAAAGAGTTGTGAGTCTGAAAACTGTAGTTACAATTTTATTTTTGAAAAAGGGGTACCTTATAAAAACAAAAAAGGTTGAGAAAACCTGGATCTAGCCCATCCCCCAATGCTGAGGCAGGACCAAGTATATCTAGATTATTCCTGATAAGTATTTGTCTGAACCAGTTCTTAAAAACCTCCACTGACAGGGATTCAACTACCTCCTCTGGTAACCTGTTCCAGGGCTTACCTATTCTTAGAGTTAGTTTTTCCTAATAGCTAACCTACACGAAACCTGTTACAGGTTGGACCTCTCTGGTCTAGCACCCTCGGCACTTAACTGGTCCCAAACGAGGGACTTTGCTGTACCAGAAGAGGTCCCCTGCTACTGGCTCGCTCGATCACCTTCCCTCCCTGCTGCCAGTTCCAGCTGCCCCCCGTACAAGCTACCATGCTGCTGTGGCCCTGGCAGCCTGGACTATCTGGGCTGCTGTGTCCCTGGTGCCGGCCCCACTACTGGGGCTGCTGCAGCTGCTGCGTCTCTAGCCCCGGTCCTTCTACCAGGGTTGCCACGGTTGCCGTATCTCTGGCCCCTGCCCCGCTATTGGGGCTACCGTGGCTGCCACATCTCTGGTCCAGGCCCTACTACTGCAGCTTCTGTGACTACCACGTCCCCGGCCAGGGTCCCAGCCAGGTTGTTGGCTCCCCGACTTTGAACAGCTACATGGAGGTTCAAAACAATGGTGCCCTGCATCCCCTCATCACCATGGCAATGTAAACACACACCCTTTCTGTAGTGAAGGCAAAGTCTAGAGCTCTGGGTGTCATCCCCTGCTCTGCCAAAGACTTCTGGGTAACCTGCACTATGTGTTAGGCCTCTGTATGTCATGGATACAAGCACTTGCTTATTTCACAGGAGGAGTGTGATGCTATGGTAACGGGCCAGATGAGTAAACATGATCAATATCTTCTTTCTCTCCATCCAGGCAAAACAGGACAGCTAGATCATGACAAAGCCGCGTTCTCCACACAAAGCCTTCACCTCCAGTCCCGCTGCTGCCTTCCTGAATCTATGTGATGTGTACATACCATCGGATGGTGAAGCCACCGGACTGGGTACTGCCACACATCAGTGTATTTACTGCACTCACAACGCATTTGTGCCCTTGTATCAAGCCAATAAAACGAACCACTGTAAGTTGTTGTTTGATGGTTTGCCAGAGAGCTTCACTGAAGGGCTGTGTTTAAAAGTACCATGCAGCCACACACTGTTTAGAGAAGCCCCACTCCATCTCGGTGTCTGAAATGCTCTCCACAGTCCCCTGATGAGGCCAGATCTACACTAGACCTGGAAGGTCGGTTAAGCTACGCAACTCCAGCTACGTAAAATACGTAGCTGGAGTCAGCTTATCATAAGCCAAAGTTGACACTGTCTTCACAGAGGAAGGCCAACATGAGCAAACACTCCCATCAACTTCCTTTACTTCTTGTGACTGCGAGGACTACTGGCACTAACCAAAGTTGCTCTCAGTGTTAGATTTAGAGAGTCTTAACTAGACCCACTAAATTAAATGCCAGAAGACCCATCTCCGGCGTGGCAAGTGAAGATGTGGCCTAAGTTGGGGGCACTCAACTCGCTACCACTTGTCCTTAGCATGAGAAAGTCTTGTCCGTGCAGGCCATGAGTCAGCTCCCAGGCATCACCAGCCCCGAGCACCATGAGCACACCCCTCTCAGCCCACACAAGTTCTGTGCCCCTTTGCAGGTTAGCAACAAATACATTGAATCGCCAAGACCTCCAGACTTCCCCCTGCAGTGTCCAGCCCCAATCCACCAGGTGCTCAGAGAGTTCCAGAAACTCTGTTCCCTAAGAAATAGGTTACCCCGGCTTGTTGGTCACACAGTAGGACCGAGCTCCACTTAATGCAAGGCACCTAGACACTTTTATAGTGAAAAGCAGGTTATGTTTTAATAACAAAGAACAGAGGTTCAAATTACAGCAAATATAACATCGTAACACACATTCTAGAGCCTAAACATGACTAACAGGATGCCTTCTGGTTAAATAAGATTCGGCTTCCCCAGAATCTTTCTCTCAGTGTTGCTCAACCAGGATGTCTGAGACCCTCCTTTTATGAGACCCACCCCAACAGCAGCCTGTGTCCTGAGAAGGACGTTGTGGTGTCTTTTTGCATGCCTTGATAGATTAGAATAGACCTTTATCCTTTATGGGTGTGTCTAGACTACATGGCTCCATCTACGGAGCCATGTAAATTAGTTTATTCGGCATACTCAAAGAAGCAGGGATTTAAATAATCCCCACTTCATTAAAATAAACATGGCCGCCGCACTATGCCGATGATCAGCTGATCTGACACAGCGCGGCAGTCTAGACGCGGATCTGTCGGCTGGGGAAGCCTTTCCCGACTGATCCCTTATGCCTTGTGAAACGAGGTTTACAGGATCGGTCGGCAAAGGCTTCCCCAGCCGACAGATCCGCGTCTAGACTGCCGCGCTGTGTCGGATTAGCTGATCAGCGGCATAGCGCGGCGGCCATGTTTATTTTAATGAAGTGGGGATTATTTAAATCCCCGCTTCTTTGAGTATGCCGAATAAACTAATTTACATGGCTCCGTCGATGGAGCCATATAATCTAGATACACCTTGGCTACGTCTACACTGGCCCCTTTTCCGAAAGGGGCATGTTAATTTCAGAGGTCGTAATAGGGAAATCCACGGGGGATTTAAATACTTCAAAGTAGGAATAAGATCCTCCGGAAAAGGGCGCTTTTTCCGGAGGATTGGGGCCAGTGTAGATGCTCTTTTCCGGCTTTTCTAAAAGCCGGAAAAAAGTGGCGGACATTTTTATTTAAATGCTGTGGGGGATATTTAAATCCCCCGCGGATTTCCCTATTACGACCTCTGAAATTAACATGCCCCTTCCGGAAAAGGGGCCAATGTAGACGAGCCCCTTATGTGTAAACTCTCCTGCTGTTGACTTCTTCCTGTTAATTTCTTCTCCTGAAGTTCCTGCAGTTTCTTCATGAGCATTATACCCCGTATGCAAATAGATTGTCATAATAAGACACATAATATGCAATGGCCAGCCAGGGAAATATGTGCTTCCCACCTCGTGTTTGGTGAAACCGATCTCAAGGCATGTTACCTCTGAGAGATCTGCCTTTAGCATCAAGGTTTTAAATTCTTGATCATCTCTTGTATTATCCACACATACATTTCCTAAAGACTGTGATTGCCAGCGTGACATAGGCTCTCCACAGACAGCTTACGTGGCACTCTTTGGACTAGTATCTAAGCACCAGACCCAGCAGATCTCTGTGACCATTTTACCCCGTGACATCAAAAATTCCTAAGGCCATAGTTCCCACATGTGGCCACAGTCGTAAATGCTGCTTAGCTTCACAGCATTGTGCCTCCTTCTTTAGGTCAAGGGCAAGTTTATGGTGATGCACTCAGGATAAAGCAGAGCCAAGGCGGCCCACAACATTTTGGCACCTGAGGCGGGGAGCTCAAATGTCACCCCCAAACCCCTTCGCTTGGGCCAAAACTTTGAAAGGTCTCAGTTCTGCCTTCTTCCTGTTCTACTCCTCCCATGGTACAGCTCTGCTATGCAGCATATGCACCAGCAGCAGACACAATTTTCTACACTCTGGGTCCTAGTGGGTGGCCACCTCAGTTCGCCTCATGGTAAGACCAGCCCTGAGCAAAGCAATAGGACAGACATACAGTCCAAGGTCAAGGGCAAAGAAGGTTCCCCGGTTCCTCCCTCCTGAAGATGTCATGTGTTATTTTATCACATGGGCAAGATTCTGGGGAAAAGCCAGTTACCTCCTCCTTTTTGTTCATGTGCTTTGATGGCTAAACCTTGACAGGGCTATTTTAAACTCTTACACCTATTGTCGGTAAACACTACACTTGCATTTTTTGAATGTTTACAATGGGATAACTCTGAATGTCGATAGGGAAAGATGGAGCGGAGATGACCCTGATATTTACACTACAGCTGCTTTCTGAGCCAAATTGATTTTTTTGTACCCATTGTTATTTTACAGTTCGAAGGATAAGCTCCTTCTCATTAGCATCATTTTGTGCCACGGGGCGTGAGAGGTTCCCTGGCTTTTGCTTTATTCTATCTGCTTCATTGTTCTCAGTGAAATTTAAAAGAGCATCTAGTTCTTTGTTGTGCATGAATGCTTAAAAAAGCATAGGGCCTAGGAACATGAAGCTGATGTGAGCATTTCCTCAGATGTTATCATATCAATTACCATAGATAATTGAATTCCTACTCCTTTTTTTATTTCTGGTCTCATTTTTATACAGTTCCCTGATCTGTATAAAACATTTCCTGATTCATACAGTTGGGCTGAAAATAGTTTCTAGTCATTGTCCTTGGACCTTTCACTTGAATCTAAACTGTCTCTGTTGTGATAAATGAGCGACATATTTATTCTAGCTACAATAAATCCCCTTGTGTTTTTAATACAGTATCTTAGTCAGTTTCCTGGCTCTGTTGCAAGAAGAGATAAGCTATCTTTGTCTATAGTTCCATTTCAAAAGTCCCATTTTGCACGGGAAAACAAGAGAATTCCTGACTTTTTAAAAACCTTTTTCCTTTGTCTCCTGTGGCACAAAGCACTTGGAACCCATTATTTAAATAGTAAGGGTTAAGTCCATCCCGGTGGGTGGGGGGTGGGAGGAGAATGCATTTGGTTTCACTTGGCTTACACAAAGAAGAAATTTGGCCCCAAGTGTCTAATCATAGTCTGAATTAACGCAAAAGGGTTTCTTTGGAATATACTGAATGGTGCAGCTGCAGCAATTATCTCTTCACTACTCAGAAAGACGACAAAATTTCCAGATAGAGAAAAATGAACAATGCAGATGAGATGCATATCTGTTATTTGTTTCTCAGCTAATGGTTCCTAATTCATTCTCAAAGAGCATATTCTGCATCTTCCTTTCCCGTGTGTTTTATGCAAATTATGTATTGTTGCCTGCAACTCAAAAGGAAGAAGTCAGACTTTTCATAAGTCCAGACGTGTAAATATCTCTATTAGCTCAGACAAGATTTGCTTAATTTTCAATAACTTGCCATTTACGTGGCTCCATCTGCACACAATAGGCTCAGTTCTGCGACTCTTATCTTCATGATTTAAGTTAAAACAGGACATCGGCTCTTGTCCTTCCTCTGCCACTGATCTGCTCTGTCACCTTGAGCAAGTCACTTATCCACTCTGTGTGCGCTTTCCCTTCTACCTTTCCTCTTCCTTGTCTGTTTAGGTTGTGAGCTGTTTGGAGCAAGGGGCTCTCTCTTTCTACGTGCTTGCATAGCGCCTGACTCCTTAATCTCCTCTCAGTGCTACTGCAGTCCAAATAATAGTGGAAATGGCCTGTCATTTTATTTGAGAAATTAAAAAGTTGGGAGGCGGTGACAGATCAGAATCTAAGATGGGACTTTTCAGCTGCTGTTTATGAGCCTGCCTCTTGTCAGCACAGTGGCTGAGCGGAGCCAGGCAAATTCATTTCTCGAAGTCCTTAAGTTGAAGCGTCTCTTCCTAGCTGCCAGTTTGCACCACGGGGTTGTTACATGCTTAGAACAAACTACAGAAGGATAGGAAGGAGGGAGGGACAGGAATCAAGGAAAAAATGGATTGGCAAGGGGAGAGCCAAGAGATACATTTTTCTGGAAACTCTCTTCATTTTGCTAGCCAGTCCTTCCACCTCCCTTGCCACCATTTTGGGGGGAGGGCAGGCAGAGGGGTAAGAAAGCAGGTGCGCTGTGGTGCACGGCTCCAGCAAGAGCTGGTGGAGCTGCAGCAAAAGGAGCTAGTTAAAGAGCTGGCAGGGACATGCAATAGGATAGTACCTGTAAGAAATTTGAAGTTCCTTTCACCACTGGGGGCAGGGGAAGGATTCACCCGCTGTGACTCTGACCTAGGTAAGCATCCTGGGACAAGGACTGTCTCCTTTGATGACCTGCCTGTACAGTGCTGAGCACTGATCTTTGTTTGGGGTTCCTAGGAGCTATAATCATCATTGTGACACTGCGGCATAGCTCTCACTGAGAGTTTTGTCCCATCCGTTCTTCGGATTTTAGCTGCTTTCCCAGTTACCTCACTCAAACCTAAGCAATTAATGTTAATCTCTATGTAATGAATAGGCAATTCATAATCTTCTAAGCGTTCCAGTGCTGCCTCGTATGTGGACAAAATGTTCTTTCAGTGCTTCCCTGTGTAGCAAGTTCATGCCTGCTGAACAGTGGTAGGAAATAAGTTGCTGTATTCCCCCCCATCAGGCGTGTGTGCATTGGAACCTGCCGAAGAAAGCCCAGGCGCGACAGGCCATGGCAGGCTTGTTTCAACCTGTAAGTCTGTCCCAGTCTGATGCCTCCAAATGGCTCAAAGGGGTCCAGTTGTGCTGGCCTGTACCGTCTTTCATAGGTGAAAGCCTAGTCCCATGGTGATTACACAAATCAACAACATGGTGGATGCCATTAACCACCCACAGCACTTTTCATACATGTAAGCTGTGATGCCATGGCCAAATTCCAGCTCTGTTAAGTCTTTTCTGCCTATCCAAACCTCCTTAGTTGTTTCCCTGGGGTATGGAGGCAAATGTCACTTTCTGAACCAACCTGTTGTAGTGTTGCCACGATCGGTCAGTGATGTGCTGTGTTGTCTCTTTTAAGGTGTGTCTACCCAGCAAGGTTATTCCGAAATAACTTCGCGAGCATCTACACAGTAATTCCGCTATTTCGAAATAATTTTGAAACAATGGACAGCTTATTCTGACTTCTGTAAACCTCATTCTAGGAAGAATAATGCCTCTTCCGAAATAGCTATTTTGAAATAAGGCGTGTGTAGATGCTCCCCTGCTGCTATTTCAAAATAGCTCCTCATCAGGGCCATTCTAAGTTGTTCCTCCTGGGGATCTAAATTGAGATAGCCCGTCTACATTAGGGAAACCTGCCTCAGACTAATTTTGAGGTTCCCCTGCAGTGTAGACATGCTATTTCAAAATAAGCTATTTCAGAATAACTCTTCCAGAATAGCAGTGTAGACGTAACCTGCACTGAGTCCAGCTGGAAAGTGGTCCATGATGTTACACTGACTGCACAGCAATTTAATCCCACTATGGATTTCACAGTGCACATTCCGTTCACCCCTTCCGTGTATGGCATACACTAAGATATTTAAGTCTCAGAGAGGTGACTGTGAGATATTGAATAAAGTCCCAGTGGGGCATCTACAAGCTTGGCACATAAGAGCATTTTGCTCCCCAGAGACAGCTGCATTTAAGAGATGGGTGAAAAGATCCTTTGTGTGAGAGCCTGGGGGTCGAAATGCACTATATGAAAGACAGGTATAAGAATAGCTATTAATACATCACTGCAATCCTCCCTTAAAGAAGGCTGCATAGGTTACTGAGCAGAAGAGAAGGTGATTTCAAACAGCTTTTCCTGGGTATTAAGGTGAATGGGGAAACCGTGGCTAGCCCTTTTCTTCAATCACAGCTCATTTCTGAGGTTTGTTTGAATTACCTGGTTGACTGTAGCAGTAGGTAACTGGGGGAGGGATTGCTCAGTGGTTTGAGCATTGGCCTGTTAAACCCAAGGTTATGAGTTCAATCCTTACAGAGGCCATTTGGGGCAAAAAAATTATCAGCACTTTGTTCCTAATATTTTCAGATATCCGATGAGGAATCAAATTGCAGCTGTTTCATGCCTAACTTCCAGGGAAGTAAGGGAAGATGCAGGAGCAAAGGCTGGAGACAGAGTGGGGAAAATGACCCAGAAAAGACACTGTCTGGGAAGCCTTGTGATATGCTGCCTGGAGGGACCAACCAACCACACTGACTTCCTGAAGATCTTTTCTGTGGCAGGCGAAAGAAATAGTGCATGTGCCTCTAGCATGGTTTGGTTATATCAGTAATCTCATATAAGACACTGATGCATCTCTTAGGTTTCAGTTAGCTGTGTAAGTCTGAATCTGCATAAACAACTAGGAGTCCTGTGGGACCTGATAGACTAACAGATTTATTGGAGCAGAAGCTTTCATGGGCAAAGACCCACTTCTTCAGATGCATGTAGTGGAAATCCCAGAGGCAGGTATAAATAAATATACAGGGAGATGAAAAGAAAGGAGTACCAATCAAGGTTTCAGAGTTTACCTTTTAGTGTACAGACAAGAATGCCCTGCAGCTAACTACTTAGCAAATGGGCCTGGCTCAATGACTTTCTGTGCTTGCATCCTTCTGAACCAGAAGGGTTTGTCATGTTCTTGACAGCAAAGCAAATGTGGCTTATTTTCCACTGAGATCACACTAGATCTCGCAACCTGGACAGGGTCAGGGAAAGTTGTCCCTTGGAGGAGAGGCCAGGCCTCATGGAAGGACCCAGGGGATGCTGGGAGAGCCAATGCCATTTCATTCATGGGGGCCCTTTTCCCTGAATTGACACAGCTGAATCAGTGGCCCTGATCACCTGCCGACTGGGGTGCCATAATTTTGGGTGAAATGTAACAAAAAGCTCCTGGCCATTTGTGATCCTGAAAGAGCCATGACACATATTATGACAGATCTGTGGCATTGCATACAAGAGCATAGCTTCTGGGGCCCCCACTACAAAAAGGATGTGGACGCATTGGAGAGGGTCCAGCGGAAGGCAACCAAAATGATTACGGGGCTGGAGCATACAACCTATGAGGAGAGGCTGAGAGAGTTGGGTCTGTTTAGTCTGCAGAAGAGAAGAGTGAGGGGGGATTTGATAGCAGCCTTCAACTGCCTGAAGCGAGGTTCCAAAGAGGATGGAGAGAGGCTGTTCTCAGTAGTGACAGATGGCAGAACAAGGAGCATTGGTCTCAAGTTGTGGTGGGAGAGGTCTAGGTTGGATATTAGGAAAAACTATTACACTAGGAGGGTGGTGAAGCACTGGAATGGGTTCCCTAGGGAAGTAGTGGAGTCTCCATCCCTAGAGGTGTTTAAGTGTCGGCTTGACAAAGCCCTGGCCGGGTTGATTTAGTTGGAATTGGTCCTGCCTAGAGCAGGGGGCTGGACTTGATAACCTTCTGAGGTCTCTTCCAGTTCTATGGTTCTATGATTCTATGCTCCCTAGAGGTGTTTAAGTCTCGGCTTGACAAAGCCCTGGCCGGGTTGATTTACTTGGGATTAGTCCTGCCTTGGGCAGGGGGCTAGACTTGATGACCTTCTGTGGTCTCTTCAAGCTCTATGATTCTATTCTATGATTCTAGCTACCCCCAGGGTGCTGAAATGGAGAACGCCACAAATACCCTCACATGCACCATCCCATATACATTTATTTTCCAGGGTTTTTCTATTAGAATACTGATTCCCAACCTATGCTCCAAGGGCAGGAGGCAGCGTGCATGCGGCCAGTCGCAAATGGTGAGCCCTGGGTGAGAATCACCTGGCGGAAAATCCCAGTTCCGCAGTGGGCCCGATCCTTTCCTTTCCTTTCCTAAACTTTCTGGACCCCCTATAGTACCATCGTGGACCCCTAGGGGGTCTGCAGACCACAGGCTGGGAACCACTACCCTAGACAATTTATTCCAGTGCTTAACCACCCTGACAGTGGGGAAGTTTTTTCTAATGTTCAACCTGAACCTCCCTTGCTGCAATTTAAGCCCATTGCTTAATCATGATGCAGAAGAGGACACGCACCTGAAGGTTTTCCAGATTAGAGTGTGGGATTGTAAATTCCTTAGGGCTCCTGGTTTTATTTGTTTTGTTCAGAGCCCCTTTTGTGTATAAGTGATACTTAACCATTGGTGACATGGGTTGGAATGTTCCTTATAGAATCTCCCTGAGAGCTTTACATTATTCAACATGCTATAAGGTTTCACTCCTCAGGCTGAATTCTGCTCTGAGTAGGTGGAAAAGGGTTTATTAGTAAACCAAGATTAATGTTTAAGCTCATGTGTTCTCTCAACCTGGAGTATTTCTCAAAGGTAACAAGGCACGAGGACGCTTTGTGTAGCTTTGTTTCCTGAGGCTGGGTTCTAAGGGTTTGTTGTGGCTTGTTAAATGAGGATTTTTGTTTTAATTTCAGGTAGTGTAAAAAGCACCATAGGGAGCAGACAATTGACACAGTATGACGTTCTCTGCCTCCCTATCCTTCAATTGCATATTTAATATATGAAGGATTTTCCCTAGTGGCTTAAAAATACATGATGTCAAAGCATAGTGCAAAATAAGTGTCATTCTTCTAGGTTTGTATTAATAAGAAAGAACTATGTAAGCTTACGAGTTGTGCATGCTAGTTCGCAGAGGTGCTGTGCTGAATTAATTTTGGTCTGTGTGCAGATACCTTATAGATCACACAGAGCCAAGCTGAACACCAAATCAGAGAATAAAGCGCTCAAAGGGGACAATGTATGTGAACCCAGCTGTCACTGCAAAAAGAAAACAGGGGGACCCAGAACTAAGGAGCCCTTTGGCTGCTGTCTGTGTTCCATATCGATTGTAATACGACGGTTCCATTGTTCGCGGCAATCCAGAGGCTATTCAGGTCACTTCCATACTTCCCTAAAATTTACAGGGTCAGACAATCGCTGACATTGACCCACAAGGAAATTGATCAAGGACGGGTAGCAGCCAGTTTAGAGCCTGATCTACAACACTTAAGAACAGGAGAATAGCCATACTGGGTCACATCACTGGTATAGCTAGCCAGTACCCTGTCTTCCTACAGTGGCCACTGCTGGGTGCTCTGGAAGGAATGAACAAAACAGGGCAAACCCCTGAGTGCTCCGTCCCCTGTCGCCCATTCCCAGCATCTGGCTCTGCAAAGCTTTGGGATGCCTGGAGCGTGAGGTTCCAATCCTGAGCATCTTGGCTACTAACCAAGACGAGGGTCTGTTTATGAATAAGGGCTACATGTGTATTCTTGCAATGCTCGCTGGCGGGAGGGGAGGACAGGGTTGTACCCCAAGGCTGCCATTAATCATCACTTCCTTCCTGACTGACGATATCTTGAAAGAATGAGATGAATTAGAGTCATCACAGAGGCATAAAGCGATCAATGCTTAGTGTTTGCTGAGGAGGAAAATCAGACTCGAAACTTCTGCTTAAATAGTACAGAGTACAGCAGGGCTCTGCAACCCATGGCTCTAGAGCCAAATACGGCTCAATATGGAGCCAAATATAGCTCTTTTGTCATTCCCAAATACACACTTTTTAAATTAAAATGCAAAGTTAATTCAAATTTTTAAAAATGTATAATTACTCTCGTCAAGATTTTTTTTTGTCTATTTTACCTTTAACTGTTTGTTTTAACAACCATCCATCCTCTCCACTCATTGTAAACTTCAAAGAAATGTGCAAAAAGATGCAGCAGCAGACATTCCATTAAATAAAGAAGTGGTGCGCAACTCTTGGGTCGCAGCCTCTAAGGGGGTCGCGTATGTCTTCCTGGGGGGTCGCCGTGCCGCACGGCAGCCCACAGCCAGGCCAAGCCCCCAGCCGCCTGGATCTAAGCACCACACAGCACAGCCGCCAACGGCTGGGCCCAGCTGTTGGGGTCACGGTTCAAAAAAGGTTATGCACCACTGAAATAAAGTGGTGTAATGAGTACAGTGTTTCATTTATGCCATTATTAGTCATCATGTCAATTAGTAATATATTTTCAGTCATTCATATGGGCATTTTTATATGGCTCTTTGCTGACCACTTGTTCTGAATGTTGATGTAGTTTGGCTCTTTGGTTTGAAAAGACCCCTGAACTAGAGAATTACACAGGTTTCTTCTGTTGTCATTATTTATTGTTTCTTCTGCTGTAGCACCTAGCAGCCCTTGCCCTGGGCCAGCAGGCACTGTACAAACATAGGCCATAAAAACAGTCTCTGCCCCAAAGAACCTGCAACCTAAGGGTCCGTCTATACTGTAGTCACAGGATGTGGTTACAGCTAGGGCTCGTCTACACTGGCCCCTTTTCCGGAAGGGGCATGTTAATTTCACAGGTCGTAATAGGGAAATCCGCGGGGGATTTAAATATCCCCCGCGGCATTTAAATAAAAATGTCCGCCGCTTTTTTCCGGCTTTTAGAAAAGCCGGAAAAGAGCGTCTACACTGGCCCCGATCCTCCGGAAAAAAAGCCCTTTTCCGGAGGATCTTATTCCTACTTCGTAGATCCTCCGGAAAAGGGCTTTTTTTCCGGAGGATCGGGGCCAGTGTAGACGCTCTTTTCCGGCTTTTCTAAAAGCCGGAAAAAAGCGGCGGACATTTTTATTTAAATGCCGCGGGGGATATTTAAATCCCCCGCGGATTTCCCTATTACGACCTGTGAAATTAACATGCCCCTTCCGGAAAAGGGGCCAGTGTAGACGTAGCCCTAGAGTAGGCATCCCCTAGCTACCTTAGGTTTCAGTCCCAGCCTAGCAAAGCTGTAACAGAGCAAGCTGCAGCAAATTTTGACAGATGCAATTTCTACTTCACAGTTTGCACCGATCAGAGATTATGAAATCCCCAAAAAGTAAAGTTCCCCCTTCAAGGAATCATTTAACCATCCTCACTGGATTAACCACCCCCTTTCCCCTTTGAATTATTATATTTTATTATATCCATTCAAACCAGTTTTGTTGTTCTGTAAGATAGAATAAAAATATCTGTTTCTGTCAGTGGTAAACTATGTGTACTCCTATTATTTTACATTAGTTAAAGCACTTTTTTTTCTATTTTGAGAGAGGGAAGGGCTGTGTAATTCTGAAATACAAAATCTATAACAATACCAGCCCTAAATTGGAGCTACAGATGCAAAATGAATTAAAAATAAGAGTGACACTCTCTGACTACATCTAGACTGCAGGCTTCTTTCAGAAGAAGCTTTTTCAGAAGAGATCTTCCGAAAAAACTTCTTCTGAAAGAGAGCGTCCACACTGCCAAAGTGCATTGAAACAGCGATCTGCTTTTTCCAAAGATAGCATCCACACTGAATGGATGCTATCTTACATGTAAGCTGTGATTACAATCGACGAAATGGCCACTAGAGCACCTGTGCTTTTTCCGCTTTCCTCTTCTTTCGAAAGAACTCCCTCTTCCAGACCTCTTTCAGAAAAAGGCTTCTTCCTCATAGAAAGAGGTTTATCAATGTTGGAAAAACCTCTCTGTTCTTTCGATTTTTTTTTTCCAAAAAATGTGATTACAGTGTAAACATAAGAAGTTTTTTTTGGAAAAAAACCCTCTGCAGTGTATACATACTCTCAGAGGAACAAAAACCCAAGTTGTTTTGCACTAAAATGTGGATGTTAGGGGTATGTCTACACAGCAGGGCCAAAGCCATAGAATCATAGAACACTAGAACTGGAAGGGACCTCGAGAGGTCATTGAATCCAGATCCCTGCCCTTGTGGCAGGACCCAGTACCATCTAGACCATCCCTGACAGATGTCTATCTAACCTGCTTTTACATATCTCCAAAGATGGAGATTCCACAACCTCCCTAGGCAACTTATTCCAATGTTTAACCACCCTGGCAGTTAGGAAGTTTTTCCTAATGTCCAACCTAAACCTCCCTTGCTACAGTTTAAGCCCTTTGCAGTTTAAACCCATTGCTTCTTGTCCTATCCTCAGAAGCTAAGGAGAACAATTTTTCTCTTCCTTGTGACACCCATTTAGATACCTGAAAACCACTATCATGTCCCGTCTCAGTCTTCTCCTTTCCAAACTAAACAAGCCCAATTCTTTCAGTCTTCCTTCATAAGTCATGTTCTCTAAACCTTTAATCATTCTTTAATTATTTAATTAATCAATGAACCAATTAAACATTAATAATGATTTAAAAATTTAATTCATCAATGATTTAATCCTTTAATCATTCTCAAGTCGAATTAAGCTGCGGAACTTCAGCTATGTCAATTGCTTAGCTGAAGTCGAAATAGCTTAATTTGGCTTGTGGTGCTATTGAAGGAAGAACACTCCTTCTTTGACTTCCCTTAGAACTCATGAGGTGAGGGTTACAGGAGTCAGAGTAAGAAGTCCTCCAGTTCGACATTATTTCAAAATTAAGGCTTGTAGCATCGATGTGCACTATGTTATTTCGGAATAACATTAGGTATTCTAAAATCACGCTGCTGTGTAGTCATAGCCTTGGAGATCTTTGGATGGATGTTGCTACAGAGGGGCAAAATATTCACTATGACAGTGAAAGGTGCTAAGATAAATCAATTTCAGGGCAGACCAAAGTAGAATACAATGGCCAAGTGTTCTTGGAAGACCTATGGCCCACCTTTAGTATCAGTGTAAGGTGATCAAAGAGTTCTCAGCTTCCAGCCGTCACCACTGATAAATTGAAACAACCCATTCATTTAAAGAGAAAGAGAAACGTACAGCTCAACATTGCGGGGCGTATGCATTTATTTTTAATAAGGTGAAGCGCACCATCTCCCGGCAAGCAGCCAACCAACCACAGGTTGAAAAGTTGAGGTGTCTCTAGTGTGTAAAGAAACATAGGCTCTTACAGTCCCTATGGCAGCATATCAGGGAAGGCTATTTTTAGCCCATCTGGTTTTCCAGAAACAAACATTTAAAAACAACAACAAAAGATTCTCTGCAGGTGCAAGGGGGAGTTTTACTTTTAAAAGCCTGGCTGCAAATCTCGTATTTTCCAAAGACAAACAAGCCAAACACAGTCCAGCAAGCTGAGCCAAAGGCACCACAACTAACATCACCACTGGGTCAAGGAGACAGAGATTTTATACTTAACCCAGATTTCATAGATTAACGTTGGATGAGAACTAGGTCAGGGAGAACCACTGAGCTACATATGCAGCAAGATTCTTTCTCCCCTGACAAACCAACTTTCTTTCTGTGTCTTATTTAAAGACAGTTGTCCAACAGAGTTTGTTACAGCTTAAAGGATGTCAAACAATAGTGGAACATCCAAACTCAGAAAAAGGTAATGATCTTCCGTTCTAATGTCAGTGATGGATAGCATCTGAATCATATCCTGGATCTCTTCCAATCCAGTTGTACTCCAATAAATTTGACAGCTTTACTGCTGTTTCTGGGATCTTCTCAGCTTTGTCATGCTGATCCTGATTCCTACAAGCTCCAGGAAAAATCAGACACAAGAAGTGGTAAGGTTCATAATTCAAAATGATTGGGACAAACTGGAGAAATGGTCTGAGGTAAATAGAATGAAGTTTAATAAGAACAAATGCAAAGTGCTCCACTTTGGAAGGAAAAATCAGTTTCACACATACAGAATGGGAAGTGACTATCTAGGAAGGAGTAGTGCAGAAGGCTATCTAGGGGTCATAGTGGACCACGAGCTAAATATGAGTCAACAATGTGACACTGTTGCAAAAAAAGCAAACACGATTCTGAGATGCATTAACAGGTGTGTTGTGAGCAAGACATGAGAACTCATTCTTCCGCTCTACTCTGCGCTGATGAGGCCTCAGTTGGAATACTGTGTCCAGTTCTGGACAGTTCTGGAATACTGCGTCCACCACATTTCAAGAAAGATGTGGAGAAATTGGAGAAGGTCCAGAGAAGAGCAACAAGAATGATTAAAGGTCTAGAGAACATGACCTGTGAAGGAAGACTGAAAGAATTGAGCTTCTTTAGTTTGGAAAGGAGAAGACTGAGAGGGGACATGATAGCGGTTTTTAAGTATCTGAAAGGAAGTTATAGGGAGTAGGGAGAAAAGTTGTTTTCCTTGGCCTCTGAGGATAGGACAAGAATCAATGGGCTTAAACTGCAGCAAGGGAGGTTTAAAGGTTGGACATTAGGAAAAACATTGTAACTATCAGGGTGGTTAAACACTGGAATAAGTTGCCTAGGGAGGTTGTGGAATCCCCATGTCTGGAAATATTGAAGAGCAGGTTAGACAGACACCTGTCAGGGATGGTTTAGATGGTACTGGGTCCTGCCATGAGGGCAGGAGACTGGACTCCATTACCTCTTGTGTTCCCTTCCAGTTCTAGTGTTCTATGATCTTCCCCCTAGGATTAGGTGACAGGAAGGCCTGGGCTATTCCCTACGTGCCTTTCCTCAGGAGTTCTCACCCCAAAATACCATCCCCCAATAGGCACTACACATACACCCACTGAGGGTATGTCTACACTACCACCCTAGTTCGAACTAGGGTGGTTAATGTAGTCAATCGAAGTTGCAAATGAAGCCCGGGATTTAAATATCCCGGGCTTCATTTGCATCTTGCTGGGCGCCGCCATTTTTAAATCCCCGGTAGTTCGGACTCCGTGCCCGTGGCTACACGCGGCACGGAGTAGGTAGTTCGAATTAGGCTTTCTAATTCGAACTACCGTTACACCTCGTTCCATGAACTACCGGGGATTTAACAATGGCGGCGCCCGGCAAGATGCAAATGAAGCCCGGGATATTTAAATCCCGGGCTTCATTTGCAACTTCGATTGACTACATTAACCACCCTAGTTCGAACTAGGGTGGTAGTGTAGACATACCCAAAGTTACTACAGAGCAGCACAGGACAGCAGTAATCACATACAGCATAATAAAGCAAAACAGTGCAAACACAATCCCCACTATGTCACAGAAGATTTAATGAAATGATTCTTAGGGATGTACCTAAACCTTAACTGACTCTATCAAAAGGGTGTACACAGGCAAAGATCTTCAGGTTCCCCTATATCAGCTTCTCTGTGGAAGAGAACAAAAAGCGCAGCGGGGAACGAGCAACAGGGAATGGATCATTTGATGATTGTCTGTTCTGTTCATGGCACTGGCCACTGTGGAAAGGCAGGATGCTGGGCTAGATGAACCTTTGGTCTGACCCCATGCCCATTCTTATGTTTTTATGTGTTTATGCTTATGTCAAGGTCCGTGCAAAGCTGCCTACAGTTTAAAAAGTTTGCAAGATAGAAATAAGTCGGTGCCTAGCAACTCCCAGGTCTCCAGACTCACCAGAGAGTTATATGCCCTTTAGTATGTTCACTTTTTTCACAGCATTTTGCTAACGATGACACCATTAAATTGGGACATAAACGGCATTCTCTCCAATTCACATATATGGAAAACAAGAAAGAAGTAAAGCCCCAGTAGGAGGAGCTCACTGGGGGTATGTCTACACTGCATACTTATTTCAAAATAAGCTATTCCGGAATAGTTATTCCGAAATAACTAATTTCTAAATAGCACATCTGCATTGCAGGGGAGCCTCAAAATTAGCCCGAGGCAGGCTTTCCTAATGTGGATGCGCTATTTCGATTTAGAGCCACAGGAGGCACTGGAGAGGAATAACTTAGAAGGGCCCTAGTGAGGGGCTATTTGAAAATAGCAACAGTGGAGCGTCTACACACGCCTTATTTCGAAATAGCTATTTCAGAATAGGCATTATTCCTAGTAGAATGAGGTTCACAGATTTCCGAATAAGAGGTCTGTTATTTCAAAATTATTTCAAAATAACGGAATGGCTGAGTAGACATTCACATTGTTATTTCGAAATAACACTAGTAATCTCGAAATAACGGTGCGGTATAGATGCACCCTGAGGCTATGTCTATGTAACCGTCACTGAGCAGATTTGGACCTGGGACCCACCTACGCTACCAGATTATTTTGAAATAATAATTCCCAAAATAACTATTTCAAAATAATCGTATTCCTCTTCATAAGCAGGAGTTATTATTTCAAAACAACAAGCCCATTATTTTGAAATAACAGGCTTGGTCATGTGGATGCTCGACTTGAGATTTCAAAATAAGTGGAGTTATTTTGAAATAACTCCCCAGTGTAGACATGCGCTAATTCTAGTGAGTTTATATTTGCTTGCATGTTGATGCCACTGTGTATTGACACTACATCTTTTATAATGGTACATGACATCGGGGAAGAGAATGGGGATAATGAAATAAATGTATCTGAAAGGAGCCCATATCCCCAAGCAGTTCATAGCCGAACTAAGCTGAGTATCTGCATCTGCTGAGTATGGAACTGTAAAGAGGAACATTTCTTCACTGACAACCCCTAATAGACAGATCCAGGAGTGGAAAGGGAATAGGCTGGGCCAATCAGTTGGTACAGGATTCTGGGTAGAGTTGGGGAAGCCAATGGCAGGGAGACTTGAACGTGGCAGGATCTTTCTCTTTACCTCTCTACTAATCTGTAGGGAAGGGAGAACTGACGAGGGCAATGATTTTCCTTGTGGAGAGAGAGAATTGGGGATCTGAGTTGGCAGCTTTAGCCTGCATGATTGGCATCAAGGCATGGGCCTCTGTGTGGGTTACTGGCTCTGCACATCTAGCTAACTAGATGAGGTACTGGCCTTTTGTTATTGTCTAGTACAGTATTTGAGTTACAAAGGGCCTAGTGGTCCAGGTCAGGACTCTGGCACCCAGTTTTGCTGGATACTGGTTAAATAAAACCAGAAATGATACGATCCAACAGTCGAAAGACTAAGACAACAGTAAAACTAGCAGGCTTTGCCTAAAACCAATGAGCTAGCTCTGCTTGGCATCACCAGGTTTTTTTCAGCAGTTTGCACTCTCATGGCCGACGTAAATCTTTAAGGAGTGAGTGGAAGGTAGCGGTTTTATGAATTTTGACAGGGTGCTTCCCCAGGCAAAGGGGGCATCGGACTAGAACGCGGATTATTGGGCAATAAAGGCTGGGTGGCATAGTGAAGGTAGGGCTTAATATTGCACTAGTTTACTACACCGGATAGTTAGAGGCCATAGCTAAGTGGGTAGGGGTCTTAAAGACAAGAAGCTTGTAGTTGAGGCAATGGTCAAGGGGCAGAAGACAGAAGTCCAGAGTGGTGACATAGAAGAACAGCCAAGCAGGAAGATTGTCCTAGTAAGAGGTTCTTTGAATACAGTCCTGAGGGGGCAGGCGGCAGTAGTCCAGGATAGAGAGGAAGAGATTACAGTAGTTGAGGTACTGTGGGCCCAGACTAGACAGCTGCCATCTGAACACACAGAAAAGGTCAGATATTTGAGATATCATATAGGAAAATGGGATAAGGGATCTTTCGGAAAAGGCTTTATTTTTCAAAAGATCAGCGTCTAGACTGGTGCTTTTCTCCAACAAAGCTCTGTGCTGGAAAAAAGCGGCAGCCATTTTTATGCTTATGAAGCGCGGGAGATTTAAATCCCCGCTTCATTAGCAATTGCGATATGTCTAATTCACATCCCTTTTCCAAAAAAGGGATGTAGTCTAGACGTAGCCAGCCTGTATGTGTGGGCTGAAAGAGGGGCCAAGTTAGGTTACAGGCCTGCATCAGTCAGATTGTGCTAGTGTGATGACCATGGTGATAGAGAAAGGGGGCAGAGGCAAGGGCTTGGGACTGGGAGATCAAAATCTTGGTTGAATGTGGACAGTCAAGAAGCCGTGAGACTTATCTAGGCCATGAACAGAGTGGGAAGGTCTGTGATTATTGGCAAATAGTAGCCAAAGCATGCTTCTGGATTAGGGATTCTAGGGATAGTGTGTAGATGGAGAGGAGGGTTTTTCTCTTTATGAGGTTATTGGCTGCACAATGGAGTCTCGGCAGGGACTGGCTTCTGTGAATGCCCTTTCTCAGCAGCTTTAGCATGCTGGGCTAACCTAAGGTGCAGGTCTTTGGGGGGGATTATTGGCTCAGCATTTCTCAATTGCTGGGAAGATGCCAAGGTAAAGGCGCTCATCCGACTGCTGTGCTGCTGTCAGGGCAGGCTGCTGTGAGGTTAGTGGGTCAGCATCTTGCTGGGCTGAAGTGAAGATTTAGGCCCCTTGCGAGGTCAATAGTTGAGCACCTCTAGCTCGCTTAGCTGGGTTCAAGGACTAGTCCACTGCGAATTTACTGCCTCAGTGTTTGTTGCTTGCTGGCTTGATTTCTAGGCATGGTGGGCCTCTCTGCCAGGTGGCCAGCTGAGCACCTGTAGTTTAATGTTAAAGCACGGGTCTTTATGCACAGATCTTCGCAATGTGACTGGCTCACTGGAGCTAGTAGATACTGGTGGTCCTTGCCACGTGACAGCGTGGAGGATTTCAGCATCCTTGATTTCTGTGAGATACTGTTTGCTTCCAGGAGAATGTGGAAGGACTGGAAATACTTTCTCCGCTTTTCTGCTACAAGGTGCCTTTTTTGCTCCCTTGCCTCATTTTTGTTGGCCAAAAGTTTCATTTTTCATGGATGCTCAGACTCAGAGTTTGAGGTCAGAAGGGACCATCCACAGAGTCAATACAAAAATGAATATACTGACAGTTAAGGTCATCAGGACATGCCCTAACTACCCAACCCTTAAAGCATAAAGCTCAAGAAGTATAGGGGGCTGGGAATGGATTGAGAGGGGGATGGAGCTGCAGGGTGGTGGGGTGCTGAGTCCAAGGGAGGTGACAGAGTTTGAGCCGGGGCCGGGAGACAGTTTGGTGGGGTTGGGATTCTGAGGGTTGGGCTGAGAGAGGTGATGGGAATATGGGTATTGGACTGGGGGTGATAGGGGGAGTATTAGGAAGAGGTGACAGGAAACTGGGGGCAGAGGTGGGGGGTGTTAGGGCAGGGCTGGTGGAGGTGATGGGGCCGGGGCAGGGCTGGGGATGCTGGGGCAGGGCTGGGGGAGGTGATGGGAATCTGTGGGAAGGGCTGGGGGAGGTTTGGGCTGTGCTGGGGCAGGGGAATCTGGGGACAGGGCTGGGGGTATTGGAACAGGGCTGGGGAAGGTTGGGGCAGGGCTAAGGCAGTGCTGGGGGGACTGAGGATGGAGCAGGAGGTTTGGGGGCCAGGTTGGGGGCTACAGGGACGGGCCTACGAGGGGAGAGGGAAGGTTGGGGGGGCTGGAGCTAGGGCTAGGGTGAGGGCTATGAGACAGAGGAGGGGATGGGGATGGGGATGGGGATGGGGCTGGGAAAGGCAGGGGGGGCTAGGCCAGGCAGGGGGCTATGAAGGAGATGAGGGGGCAGGGCTGGGAAAGGTTGGGGGGCAGGCTGAGGGCTATAGGGAAGATGAGGGGGCGGGGCTGAGGGAGGTTTTGGGGGGACAGGCAGGGGGCTATGAGGAAGATGTGGGGGCGGAGCTGGGGAAGGTTGGGGGCAGGCTGGGGGGTTATGAGAGAGGGGGACCAGGCTGGGGGCTACGGGGGCGGGGCTATGATGAGGGAGATGCGGGGGCGGGGCTGGAGGAGGTTGGGGGCGGGGCTATGATGAGGGAGACGCGGGGGCGGGGCTGGAGGAGGTTGGGGGGCCAGGCTGGGGAGCTATGAGGGAGACGCGGGGGCGGGGCTGGAGGAGGTTGGGGGCGGGGCTATGATGAGGGAGACGCAGGGGCGGGGCTGGAGGAGGTTGGGGGCGGGGCTATGAGGAGGGAGACGCGGGGGCGGGGCTGGAGGAGGTTGGGGGCGGGGCTATGAGGAGGGAGACGCGGGGGCGGGGCTGGAGGAGGTTGGGGGGGCGGGCTGGGGGAGCTATGAGGGAGACGCGGGAGCGGGGCTGGAGGAGGTTGGGGGGCGGGGCTATGATGAGAGAGACGCGGGGGCGGGGCTGCCAGGCCCGTGTGGGTCCCTACCCCAGCTGATGCCGGGCGGTACCATTGTCAGTGGCAGCGGGAGGGGAGTTGCTGGTTACTCCGCGGGCCGGGGCCGGCGAAGAGGCGCTGAGGGTTATCTGGGGAGGGGACGGGGGTCGTTGCCCCGGCGCCGGGGGTCTCCTCCACCCGGGCGGAGCGCAGGCGACACCCCTCCCCCCCGCCAGCGGGCGGGGTGGTGCGGCCCGGCTCTCGCCCCGCCCCCAGCCCGAGTCCCGGGGCGAAGCGGCCCCAGCCCGGCTCCGCGCGGCGGCCCCTCGCGCTCGCAGCCTGCCCCGCGCGCACAATGGCGCTGTCGGCCCGGCCCGCGCTGCTGCTGCCCCCGCCCGCCTCCGCCCTGCGCAGGGCCCGCGGCCGCGCCGAGCCCTTCGTGAGGTAACGGCCGAGCCGGGGGGCGGGGCGTCCGCAGCTGGGGAGTGGGGCGAGGGGGGCGGGGCAGCGACAATGAGGGGCATTATGGTGGGCGGGGCAGGAACAATGGGGGACGCGAGGGGGCGGGGCGGTGGGAGACATGGGGGGGGTTCTGGGGGGTGTATGCAGCAAGTGGGGTCATTATGGGCTGGGGGGGATTGGGGGTGTGGGGCAGTGCAGAGGGGGTGGAAATGGGGTGGGGAGAGCTGGGGGGGCGTCTGGGGGGTGCTCCCCCCCCCTTTGCATTGCAGGGTTGAGGTCAGGGGGTTGCTGTTGTCGGGTTGCCAGGGCTCTGCCCGGGCTTCCTACCTGGCTCCAGTAGCCTGGCTGAGAAGGGAGCACGTGGGGGAGTTAAAACCCCCCTGTTTTTTGTCAAGCGTCTGACTGTGAAGCACCAGCCGCAGGATGAGGTGCTTGCGGCCCTGAATAATTAACATGCCACATCGGGCAGCAGTTAATTGCATCATGTAGAGAATAGCGTAACCGGGATCTGGCACTGGCAGCGAGATAGGCATATGATCCAAAAGACGCAACGTTGTGCAGCGCTACCCACATTTAAAATGGCTCTGTGTGTGTGTGTGTGTTGTGATAGGTCGACCTCTTTTTTTCAAAATAAATGCTTAAAGCAGCCAAAAATGGGGCTGGTGTTCTTTAAGGGGACAAGACTGAGTTAACTTCCCAAGGACAGCTCCAAGAATGATGGCGTTCCTATGGCGTTCCTATTTGCAGTGTATTATGGAAACTGTTGTGTGAAGGTTAAATTTTTCTTCCTTCTTTAGTGGGGAAACTGAATTGATCACGAGCTATGGGGAGGAAAAAGGGGAATCTTATTCTTTGAAATGGCTTGTCCTTCAACTGTTGGTGTTAAAATCTGATGGCTTGTAAAATAGCATGGCTTCATTTTTGTTTAAAAATGGAAAGTATGTATTGTAAAATCTAAAATAACATGGTGGCCTTTTGGGTCTACATGGTATAAGTTTTATTTTCTAAAAAGAGAAAATGGTTTCCCTTCGAGCCTCACGGCTTCTGGGAACAAGTGACCTTGGAATCTGAGATCCTGTTTCAGAGCTGCCTGGAGAATTTCTCCTTCCTTAGAAACATCTGTGAGTCTTGAGCTCCCTTAGGGTATCCAGCTAGCCTCTGTAACTCCTCCCAGTAACATGCCAAATGTCATCCACTAATTTTTTTCTGCCTTGGCATTTCATTTCACTTAATACACTGTAACTGTTAGGATTCAAATGGGGATTTAAAAAGTCTGTTTCATAGACTGCCAATAAGAATCTGGGTAGGTAACAGAAGTAACTTAAAAATAAAGCAAAACAGTCCCCCTCTCCCAAACACAAATGGTATATGAGTAGCATGGAGACACATCCCAAGATAACTTTTCTTGGATCGCTTCCATGTGCTTCAGAATTTTTGGACTTCTGTAGGGTGCTTGGGAAATTGGCATTTGTAGCTGAAATCCTGGGCACTGTATCAGGAAAAGAGAATAAAGAGTCTTAAATGGTCTTAAATAAAATGTACTGAATCTTTAACTGCTTAAAAAAGTCTTTCAAGAAGCATGCATCTTTTCAAAAAATGATGTTTAAATGGTTCTTAATGTGATTTTTTTTTTGGGAGGGGGTGAAGGATGGAACCAGATTTAATTAAAAATGCATATATTTTTAGGCAAAATTAAAGAAAATATATGGGTTAAAGTATCGGTGAACAATACAAATTAAAATGTATCTGTTGGTATATAGCATCTCACCTTTGTGTGACCTTTATAGAGCTGCCTATTCTACAAACAAGGATAACACTGGTGATTTGTACTTGATAATACTACTTCAGTAAATGGTATTATAAAATATAAAGTCACTGTCAATTAAAGTGCTGCCAGTTTGATCTTCAGTAACCTTATCATGGTATTTATTATATTGAAAGGTGAAATAGTTAGACTAGGGACAGAGGTGCAATAAAAGCAACATTGAAAAGTAGGTCTTGTAGCTTTATTAAATGTGAATCCTAAATAGGCATTCAGTGGAAAATCCTCCGGTTTAGTGTTGTTCACAGTACTTTTAAATATGTGTCCAGATACATTATACTGTGTCTTTGCATTTCACCATAAAGTGTGTTTATATAAATAAATATATAAATAAAACAATTGTCAATCATTCTACAAATTTGGGTAGTATGGCGAGAAATTTTTCTGAGGCTGTGTGTTGTGAATTTTCTAAAAATTTGTTTATATAGGCAGTCCCCGACTTATGCGGATCCGACTTATGTCGGATCCGCACTTACGAACGGGGCTTTCTCGCCCCGGAGGTCGAGGTGGCGGATTGCTACCTGCGAGCTCCGGGGCGAGAGAGCCCCGTTCGTAAGCTGCTCCGGTGCCCCTGGTCTGCTGGAGACCGTCTCCAGCAGACCAGGGGCACCGGGCGGGTTCCCGCGCTTCTGAGACTTTGCCAGAGCAAAGCCTCAGAGGCGTGGCACCCCGCTGCCGCTGCGGCTCTGCTCCCTGTGTCCCTGGTCTGCTGGGGGGGGGGGGGCGCAGCTAGTGTGCCCCCCCCCCCAGCAGACCAGGCTTTTGTTTTGGACCCTGGGGCAGAGCAGCTGGGGTGCTGCTGGGTTGGTCCAATAGCGCTGAGGAGCGGCGCTACTGGAGCAACCCAGCAGCACCCCAGCTGCTCTGCCCCAGACGTCCACAAGTCAGCCGCTGCTGAAACTGACCAGTGCTGACTACAGGAAGCCCGAGGCAGAGTTGCTCTGCCCCAGGCTTCCTGGAATCAGCCACTGATCAGTTTCAGCAGCAGCTGACTTGGGGAAACTTGGGGTTCTTAAGTTGAATCTGTATGTAAGTCAGAACTGGCGGTCAGTTTCAGCAGCGGCTGAATCTGGACGCCAGTTCCGACTTAAATACAGATTCAACTTAAGAACAAACCTACAGTCCCTATCTTGTACGTAACCCGGGGACTGCCTGTACTGAGGGCCTAATCCTGCTGAAGGTTTACAGTGTGAAGGGGTATACTTGTGCTGTTCTTGATATATACTGTATGATGGAGGACTATATCTATGCTCCGTATGAGTTTTGAAACACAGTGAAAGGTGTGTGTTTGACTATGAAGAGTTTTATTTTTTTAAGGAGGTTGTCACTCCAAAATCATTGAAACTACTGCTCAGTGGACTGGAGATGCTTACTATTGGCTAACAAAATTAGTTGAAAAGTCTCAGAGGAGTAGCTGCAAATAGGAGGAGTCCTATGGTGCCTTATAGATGAACAGATTTATTAGGGCATACGCTTTTGTGGGTAACACAAGGAATGTAAAATCCTGTTTAATCAGTTAACCAGTTAAACATTACATTTAACCAGTTAACCACTTATATGCCCCCCCCCATGGGGTTAAACATGATATTTTAACAGTTAACTGATTAAAGGGGAAGCTACTGGGGTCTGCTTAAGCCCAGCTGGGCTGGAGCGGCCACCTGCCACAGGCATGGGCTGCTTCGGATGGATGGAGCAGACCCTGCTTGAGATGTGCCTTGGCCTGTTGCGGACAGGGGCTGCTTTGGATGGGCTGGAGCTGTGGTTCCCAATCTTGTTTGGTATCACCAACTGGCAAACTTTCGATGACTGGTTACATTTTATTTGCATATTCATTATGCAAATAATGAATATGCAAATATGGAAAGAAAATGTTACTGGGTCTGCTAAAAGCCCCAACCCCTAGAGCCTTCTAGTGCCAGCCCTAAGTCCTAGAGCCTCCCTACCCCTTCACTACTCCCCAGCCACTGACCCCAGAGTTCCCTGCACCCAACCCTCCCCCCCATGCCAGCTGCCAGCCCTCAGAGCCTCCTAGTGCCAGCCCCCAGGTGCCAATATTAGCCCCATCCCCAGAGCCCCCCTGTGCCAGCCCTGCCCCCATAACCCTTCCACTACTAGCCTCTCCCCTAAAATCCCCCAGTATTAGCTTTGCCCCCAGAGCCCACCCTGTGCCAGTCCTCCACCTCTTAGAGCCTCTCATCTCCAAAGTCCCCTCTGCTAGCCCCCACCCCCCTCACCTTGCCCTGTGCTGCCTCCCAGCCACCAGCTTAGTGCTGCTACCTCAGTCACAGCTGCTCTAAGGCTGCTGTGCCAGGCTCCGCTTGGCCCTCTCCGCCATGCACCAAGCCACTCCTCCGCATTTGGGAGGAGGCCCCGCCCCACCCTGTGCTGGTTGGCTGAGAGGCAGGGCAGCACACACCTCTCTCAACAGCTGTGGCAGGAATGGAGGCGCTGAGCCGTGTACCTTGGCAGCCAGCAGTTCGGGCCGCACCCAGCAGTTGGGACCAGCTGGGTAGCCCCATATCTGTGATGGGCCCCATGGGGATGAAGCAGCCCCCTGCCCACAGTGTGCAGGGAGCTGGTTTAGCCCCCATGGGTTAACCAGTTACCTTTTCACATCCCTAATTCAGACCACGACTGCTTGCTATTCTGCCTGAAAAGGAGTTCGTTTCTCATGTTTTATTCCCGAGTGAATATTTTGTCAGTAATTGCAGAACTGCCAGAAGAGTCAACATAATTGGCTGTTTATATCTGAGTCAGGCCTATGGCTACAATGGCCTTAACAGCAGGCCAGGATTCGTCTTGTTGGCAACTGCTGAGGAGTGGTGTTTGTTTTAAAAACAATTGGATAGCCTTTTGGATTCAGTTTTTTTTAGTAAGGGGGGTAGTGCAGTGGTGAGTAGGAAACACTTCATGTGACAAACCTCTTATTCCCAGACAGAAAACAAATTGCTTTTCAAGCCACCACGTCTTTTAGTTGCTTGCAGATTTTGCATAATTATGCTTTGGATCTTTGTTTCTTTAGTTCACTGCCATTTATGAAAGATTCACCATTTGTTAGGCAGTCTTAGACATTTCTGTGGGAGTAGTGTAATGTTTGCCATTGTGAAACAAAACATACGCAAAAGAACACTGCAGTACAGCAATGGAGCTATATCCCTTACATCTGTTGAATTATATCGTTTCCTCTGTTACTGCAGCTGTGAGTTATGGCTCAGACATATGGCAGACTAGCCCACAGCCCTCAATAGGGAATCCATTTTTAATGGCACTTTATTTCTGCCCTTTTCATCAGTAATGTCATGCTGGGAAACAACAGGAAAAGGAAGACTGTGTGTAGTGCACTGAATAAATCTGATGTAGAAATACAGGATGCAATCCAGAGTAATGAGGATGGCTGTTTTTTTCCCCACCATCTTGGGTATGTGGGGAAAGTAGGGGGCATTAGGACTTGATTAAAATGAAGCAAAATTCTGTGGCATTAACTTTGTAGGCATACTCAGTCCTTGTACGTAGAACCACACACATTTGTCCAATATTAAAATTTTGCTTTCTGTAAGAAACTGTAAACACAGTACAGGTTTCACCTCTAAAATCCAGGATTCTCTGGTTCTGCAACATCCAGCGTGACCATGGTTGTTCCAGGGTCAGTGTGTCCCAGCGCACTGCAGGATGGAGAGGTCTGGGAACCACTGTATGGCTCAGTTGGGCTGTGAGGAAGGAGCCAGGAACCAGCACAGGGTTCACCTGGGCTGGGGAGGGGCCGTGAGCTAGCATGTGTCTCAGCTGGGCTGTGGGGGCTTCCAGGAAGCGGGCAAGGGGTGGGGCTGAACTGACTTCCCTTGGTCCAGAAAAATCCCTTATCTGGGACCAGTCAGGTCCCAAGGGTGCCGGCCCAGGGAGGTTCAATCCCTTCCTGCACCCAGACCCCCCTCCTGGATCCTGCAGCCAAATCCCCTGCCTCAGGTCACAACCCCCTCCTTCACCCAAACTCCCTCTTAGATCTCACACTGTATCCTGCACCGCAGTCCCTTAACCCACTCTTCTGCACCCAACCTCCATCCTACTGCCCACATCCCCTCCACAGAAAAGTGCGGCCCTTGACCACTTTCCAAAATCTTGGAGTGCCCCTCCCAACAAAAATTGTTGCCCTCCCAACCCCCCCTCCCCGCCCTGCTCTAGTTGGTTCCTGAATAGTTAGGTTGCCATAAACTGCCTTAGGTTGACCTGACTGTGTAGTGTAGACCAGCCTTCAGTCATGATCTCCCTTGTCTGTGCTATTCATTTCAGTGTGGATAAAAATCAATGATAAAAAAAAATCAGATAAAAAAATACAATACTAAATTTCTCATTTAAAAACAACTTACCATTAAATCTCATCACAACTATGCACACAGTTACAGTCTGATACAAATTAATGAATGGTTTTAGCCTGTCCAGCCTAACTGCCACATCTTTCTTCTTGAAAGTTTTGGGCTTTCAGTTTCTGTTTCTCAGCAGACTAAAGTCACATGTGCAAAGGATGCAGGGGATATAAGATTGTTTTTCTGTGCATATGTGGTGGTGTACCTGGGCCAAGCATGACTGACATTGGTCAGTCAGGACAATTGTCTTAGAGCGGGAGACAATATATGGGGAAGAATGGAGAAGAAATAGTAAGGAGCAGTGGAGTGGACTGGAAAGAAAAAGGGAAGATAGGATTCAGTGCACACACAGCTTCCTATATTTCCCTGCACTTTTGTCATAGACAAACTGTCATGGCCCTATCTGGGAATATTTTGAAGAAATCCATTTTCTGGGTGAAAAAGGGAAACAGCGTTAGCGATGAAAGAAGATGATATAGGGCCTAGTTGCAAGAAGCATCATAGCGAAAACTGCATATTGAGAGAAAATGATGTGGATATGAACATGTGTGAAGATCAACTGGTTAGTAACTTGAATAATTCACATTGGCATGCATCATTCTTCAAGATTCTTTGCCTTCCTGTATAAGTGTTGTTTATAAATAAACTTCTCAAGTTGTTTGCTATGATGGATGTCGCTAGAAAAAAAAGTTTAGCTTAGCTAATCCTTATGGCTTGTTAGATTCTAAACCTAGTTAAAGAGTTAATCACCCAAGTATACAGAAAGCTACAGTAAGAGAAATCTAGAGTTGCCACTGTGTCATTTTATTCTTTTATACTATGTAATACAATGCCTCTTATTTTGGAAAATCATGGCCAGACCATAATGGTGATGCCATGAGTTTATTACCTATTTTACTTAAGCATAACTCAGTTTTCCCAAGGGAACCTCATGCTACATTTATTTTCTCAGAAGACACAAGGGCCAGTGAAGTAAAATGAGACTGACTCTACTATTAAGTGTATTCTAAGCACAGTTTATCTTAGCTTCTTTGGTAATTTGGAATCAGATCTGTATCTTTGCTGAAAAATTGTAAATGATTAACTGAAAAATGCAGTGAAAAGAATGACCATTCAAAATCATTTTTTACTTTTGTTTCAGGGTCCAATTTAAACATGAGACTCTATCTGCAGCAGTCCGTTGGTACTTTTAGCAGCAGTACTATAAATAACATACTTCAGACAAGGAAGTATCATTAGCAAGCAAAATACTTCAATCCATGGGGGAAAAAAAACAAAAACAAAATACTGTAACGGAGATGCCTATCTCCTGCCTTAACAGCAGGACCAAGTACCATCCTTGACACATTTTTGCCCCAAATGGTTTCCTCAAGGATTGAACTCACAACCCTGAGTTTAGCAGGCCAATGCGCAAACCACTGAACTATCCCTTCCCCACCACCATGAATGGGTTTGTAGTAAGGAGTAGGAAATACCATAAGTGATAAGATTGCTTGGTTAATTTAAGCCAGCAGTTCCCACTCACCAGTCTGAAAATCCGTCTCTGACAGGCTGTGGCATGTTGCCAAGTCATGCCCCCAGCTTTTATTTAGCCCTTCTGCTGGGGTTCCCCGGGGAACCCCATGCAGCAGCAGGGTGAGTAGGGCAGCGGGCAGCCCAATGTGCTGCAGCTGGAACCGGGACCATGGTAAGGCTGACCCTACTGGGGCAGCCTCACTGTGACCTCAGTTATAGCTCCGGCTGCTACTACATGGCCTGCCAACGAGGCCGTGTGGAGCATGGCTGCCCCGTGACCCTGTTCTCCCTCCCTGCTAAGCAGGCGCCTCCCCCTGGCTTCTAGTTGCTCCCAGCCACCAGGTACACACATGAATATTATGCATTATTAAGAGCATAGGAAAATGTGAATGTGCAGAATGTGTTAGCACTGTTACCTACTGCCTATTAAATTCTGGTGCAATTGAGGCACAAGGTTTGGACTGGACAATACTCTTTAACAAGCATTAGCAACTACTTTATTGTTTTTTAAAAATGAGTGTGCAGCACTTTTTAAAATTCTTGTTAACCATCATGTTCCTCTTCCTTTTGATTTGCCTGATATACCATGGTTAAAATGACTGTAATGATATGCAAATATTTCAGTGCCAGCCCACCAACAGTTTTTGAATCAGTTCGTCGGTCTGCGGTATAAAGAACGTTGGGAACATGGACTAATGCTGCTTAGAGCAGGTCTAGGTGACGTGATTGAAAAATGCTGCTAGCTATGATAACCCCCCTGTGGTTGCCAGTACAGGTGAAACTGCGCTGATTCTAGGTAAACAGGAAGAAAATAAATTGCCTGATGTTGCAGTGTTGCCAAGGCAGGGCAATTCCAGTGTTGCAGACTGCAGTTTTGGGGACAGGGGGGAAGGAAGTAATTGGGATCACTGTTGTTCTTGACGCTTGCTTAGTTATTAGGATAAATATTTTTCTCCACATGCAGCTGTGTAAGCAGATGCTTGCTTGCAGTATACTCTGAACACTTTTTTTTAAATGAAAGGTATGCCTTAGGAGAAAAAGCTTGATTTAATATGATTGTGGCCCGTCCACTTGAGTTACTAAGCATGTGAAATGTACTAATAGTTTTGTATTTTTTGGTTAGTGAAAGCAATCACATTTGTCCTTAAATGTTGTTTTAAACTGATTTGTCAGAATCTGGCTGCTCACCTCAGCTGAGGGAAACCTTTAATGAGTAGCTGCTACCTGAATGATACTGCTATAGAAGTAAATAAGAGGAGGCGGGTATTGCTTTTTGTTTAATACTAAGTTTTTCTTTTACTGAAGGCATTTATTGTCACTTGAACATGGAGAAATGAACTGGTTTTTTGTACATGTGACTGTGTCCTCGACTTCTGATGGTATATTTGTCTATAATCCTTTTGACTCTAAAATTTTATATTGCAGCTCATATTTCATTTCAGTTCATTGTTGTATTGTTGCCAGCTCTCTTTAACAGGAAGATCATACTAAAAGTTAAATGTTAAGGACTGAAATAACTTTTGCATTGAGGATGTAAACTTACAACGATCAGAAGACCTTGTCAGTGATGTCAAGAGCTTTTATATTCTCCTTTTCACATTGCCTTCCTTAGTAATCACCTTGTTAAAGCCTATAACAATACATATATGAACAAAACAGAAATAAAATCATAGGTACTGATGTTCACTTTTTTGTTTTGTTTGATATAATAGAGCTTTAAACTTACTTAAGAGAAGAGAGGGGATCCAGGTAGAATTTCATGTCCGCACCAAATATTCTTTTTGACCTGACCAATCTTATGTCCTTTTAAGTATTGTCTCTGATGACTGGCTTTTTCTTTTGTAGTTGCAGCCGTCTTCGACAAATCCAGAGCATCCTGATGCAGAGCAGCAAATCTCAACCTGATGGAATTCTCTGCATTTTAGGTTAGTTCTCTTAACTGTTCAAGTTTGTCAACAGCATGTTCAAGAAATGCATAGAGTAAACTGTTAAGAGTTATAAAATAATTGCAGATGTAGAAATATGGAAGAATGTAGTATTGTTATGCTTACAAGAAGCACACAGGATCTTTATGGGGGAAAGGCAATATGCTGTATTTATTTAGACTACAATGGCAAAACAGTTAGCATATGCTTATATAGTCAGACAGACAGACATCCTCCTGCCACTGATGGTCTAGTTTGCTCATGTTAGCCTGGTGGCCAAGTAGGCCAAATGAGAGGGAGGAACCAGGTTTGCTTCGGCCCGGACCAAGGTTACATTCTAATAATGGAAGGACAAACCCAGTTCTTAAGGGAAAACAGTCCTCCTTTTATAATGGTCCTTCTCCCTCAGGATCAGTGAGTTTGACATGGTCATTCTGTTTTTTCTGACCGATGTCTGTTACTCTGGTTGTTCTTGTTCCTTATCATCTTTGTTCTGCCATGCTAAGCTGGCTTGGATCATGAATAACTTGTCCCAATTAATAATGCTTGCCCTTTCCCTCAGTGTTCGGGTTCACCAATCTGCCCTCTCTTGTTATGCCTTCTAGATCATTGTTGTCTGGTTCAGTGGTGGCCTTCATCCATATCTTTCGCACATAACAAAAACAAGAATTTAGGTTTGCAAGCGAAATTTCAAGAAAAAGCAAGTCATTACATTCCTCCATTACCTTGCATTACATTATAATATCTACTTTAAAACTAAAAACAAAATAGCCATAAAAATCCACATCTATTTCTACTTCAATGATTAAAAAATATTGAAACTTGGTGCATTACATTTTAAATGCTTGAAAAAGCTCTAAAATAAGAATTTTTCAACTACCGTATTTAGAGCTGTGGCCACCAACCAGTCGAACACAATTGACTGGTTGATTGTGGGGGCTCTGGCAGTCGATCGTGAGGCAGTGCTCCCAGACCGCTTTGGTCCCTCCCACCCCCAACGAAGAGCCTGTGCTGGTGCTACAGCCTCCCGCAAAAATAGAGCTAGCTCCGGCTTCCTAAGGACATAGTATTTTATGTATTTATTTTTTGCCGGACATGGTATTTTATTTAAAAATGAAGCCTGGCCAATAAACCCCCGATTTGGTCCAAACCCCCATCTGGCTGCACCCTCATAACACTCCTGCACCTCGACCACCTCACCTGACCCTGAGCCCATCATACACCTTCTCAGGAAGCAGCCTCAAGACTTTGTCCCCACGCTGCAGGAAGGAAGGGAAGACAAGAAATCACGCATTCCTCCCCTGCCCACAACAGCGCATCTGCTTTCTTGTCTTCCCTTCCTTCACGGTGCTCTGGGAAGGCAGGGGGTGGGGTTTAAGATGGCAGCGCAGAATCCGGAGTGGGTGGATTTCTTGAAGCTGTATGTGCGCTTCTTCCTGCAGATTCTGCCCCAGAGATCCTTGTCCCTGGAGAGCCCCGGTATCGGCCAACCTGCTCCTGCCCCCTCCCTCTGGCCAGACTGCCACCAGCACTCTGCCCCCTCTCCCTTTGCCAGAGACCCACCAGCACACTACCTCCTGGCCAAACAACCACCAGCACCCTGCTCCTGTCGCCTCCTTCCTGGCTAGACATCTACCCCCCAGCTTGCTCCTGTACCCTACTTCTCACCCAGATGCTGTACCCCCATCCCTATCCCACTCACTAGCAGCCCTGTCCCGCACACTGGATCCCTTGTTTTTGGCCTCACCTCAGAGCATAGAGGGGCCCACAAAATCCACTAACCCTGGAATCCCAGAAGAGTTAATCTGGGCCGAGGACTTGAAGACTACTAATGAGATTCATTATAGATGGGAAAATGTGAACTATTATTTCTCTTTTGGTATTTCTTCTAAATTCCTTACTGTGCTGACAGATTTAGACAGAAAAAGATATCTGCTACCTTCCCCAAGTTGGTGCACATTTTTCTGTAGGGGTAAATGGTTTAAACACACATTCAGTGAGAAGCAACCTCTGAGGAACAGGGAAACGATGATTTAGTGGTGGCAGTGGATATGAGTTTGCAATGTCTTGTGGCATCAAAAAAAGTAAATACAAAACAGAGCTGTGTACACAAAGGTATCATTTTACAGAAGGATAGTAGCCCCATTCTATATATCTGGGGCATGATGCTTCTTGTTGCAGTTAGTTGTAAATGCCTAATTATTAGCAAGATACTGACAAATTGGAGGGTGTTCCATCAACAGTGATTACAGTAGCTGGCTGGAGGGTATGACTGAGGTTAAAAGGGGCTTTTAGAAGCCCCTCCCATGGTTTTCCAAATAGGACTGAGGTTAAAAAGATAATGTAAAACTAGAAGATTTACCTGTCGTTGCCTGGGTCCAGCCTGAGGGTGGGGTAGGCCTGGGCCATGCAGGCTTCCTGCTGGTGCTCCCTGGGCCGGAGCTGGAGGGGAGGGTACAGCCTAGGGGTGGAGTGTCATGGCCCCCGGTCAAGGGGGTAGGCCGTGCAGGCATGGCGCTGGTATTCCCTTGGCCTGGCCTGAGGGTGCGGGGGCGTGGGCAGGCTGTAGTTCCTGTGGCATGAGGCACTGCTGCACTGCCTGGCCCCAGCAGTGCCCCTGCTTGGAGGTCCTGTGGCGGTGGGGCTTCTGGGTTAGTACGGAGTCATTAAACTTCATTTGCAGATCATAGTCTGTCAGATGAAGAGATTTTCTTGCTGATTGGCAGCACTGTTACTGCTGCTAACAATTGACAAAATGAATGGGTTTCTTACCCTGTCAAGTTTAGCTGAGTTGTGTTGAATGATGGGGAAATAAGACTTAAAGTCAGATGTCAGGAGGGTCAAATGATCTTCAGGTGCTTTTGCAGAAAAAGTTGAATCTTCTTGAGGTTGAGTTGGCAAGTGTGGAACAAAAAAAAAAATGTTCTTTGGGAAAAAATACTTCTGCTGGCTTACCCACATGTACGGGGGTGGTTGTCTTTAAATGTCATTGCAAGTGTACTGGCTTCATCCTGTTGTTTTGAGTTTCTTAGAAAAACTTGAAATGGACAGCTATTTCTAAACATGACTTCAAATACAATATAATCCTTGTAGAACTGAGGGTTTTTTTTTTTTAGTATTTTTTAATGTATTTCTATTTTTGTTGTGACTGCTGCATCTTGAGCTCATTTTAAAAATCAAGACATTGTTATTGCGCCTATGTGATGTACTAATTTCAACATCGTTAACATTCTTGCCGACATCAATAAATGACACAAAATGCATGTCTAATACAGTGCATCTATGCACTTGAAGTTATTGTTTTATAAGCAGCAGTATAAACAAGTCATTGTATGAAATTTTAGTATGTTTTGACTAGGGATGTTGGTTTAACCAAGAAGATGATGCTGATCTGTTCATGTTAGCAGTTCAACTCTGCCCACTGGGGGGTTGGCTGTGCCCTCCCCTCTGCTGCGGGCTGTACTGTTTGCTGCAGAACCTGCAGCGAAGCCCTACTCTCGGAGTCTAACAGCCCCTGCCAGCTTGGCTTCCAGGGAGGAGGATCTGCCACCCCTTCTCCCCTGGAGGCTTCGCTACATGCGCTGCAGCATAACGCTTATTTAGGATCATACTGCGGAGTCTACAGCATGTGTAACAGCTAAGATTTTTAGCAGTTATACGATTACCTGTTGAACTGACTTGTTACATACCTAGATTTGACTTGGCTAGTGATTTTCCTAGCTTGTTGTAAAATGAGGCAAACGTCTAGATTATACTCTTGGAAGACCTGTTGTGTATCCTTCTGGAGTATGAATACCTCTGGTTGAGAACTGCTGATGGAATTTGTATGAACATTTTTAAAAGTTATTTTCTCAAGTCATCCCAAGGAAAGAGATGACAGTCTTTCATGTTACAATGCCCTGCGCTAGAAGCATTTCTGCTTTATACCTTAAAAACTCATTGAGTATATTGCACAGGGTTCCTATGAAGAGAAACTTGGGATAAAACTTTTAGGCTGTGTCTACATTGGCAAGATTTTGTGCAAATACTCTTTAACGCAAGAGTTTTTGCATTAGAGTATTTGCGCAAGAGAGAGTCTACACTGGCATGTGCTTTTGCGCAAAAGATGTGCATCCGTGCCAGTGTAGACGCTCTCTTGCGCAAAAAAGCTCCAATGGCCATTTTAACTATCAGGCTTTCTTGCGCAAGAAATTCATGTTGCCTGTCTACACTGGCCTCTTGCACAAGAGGGCTTATTCCCAAGCGGGAGCGTCATAGTTCTTGCGCAAGAAGCACTGATTTCTTACATTAGAACATCAATGTTCTTGCGCAAGAACTCGCAGCCAGTGTAGACAGGCAGCAAGTTTTTGCTCAAAAGCAGTAGCTTCTGTGCAAAATCTTGCCAATGTAGACACAGCTTTAATGAAAACGTTTCCCATAAGCTTTTCGGAAATTTCTCTGTCACAAGTAATTCAGCAATACTTAACTCCAAGCTGTTAATATTAGCCAGTGACTCGTGGGGACTTCATGCAGCACCGCACTGATTTAGATGCATAGTTCTTGTTAGCAGTAACAGTCTTATTTTCTGATGGTGCTCTGAAATGAGCCTCACGGGGACCAATTGGAATAACAGCAGTAATAAACAAGATATTATTTATATGTAACAGTAATGTACAGAGGCCCTAGTTAAGACCCTTGGGCTAGGTCATGTATTAAAACTTGATCCTTAGTTCCTCCCTCCCAGGTAACAATTTGAAGCCCCCAGTAGAATCATAGAACACTAGAACAGGAAGGGACTTGAGAGGTCATTGAGTCCAGTCCCCTACCCTCGTGGCAGACAAAGCACAGTCTATATCATCTGTCCAACCTGCTCTTAAATATCTCCAGTGATGGAAATTCCATAGCTTTCCTCTGCAGTTTATTCCAGTGTTTAACCACCCTGACAGTTAGGAAGTTTTTCCTGATGTCCAACCTAAACCTCCCTTGTTGCAGTTTAAGCCTATTGCTTTTTGTCTTGTCCTCAAAGGCCAAGGAGAATAATTCTCCCCTCCCCCGCGCCTTGTGACACACTTTTAGATACCTGAAAATCACTATCATGCCCCCTCTGTCTTCTCTTTTCCAAACTAAACAAGCCCAATTCCTTCAATTCCTTCAACTCACGTTTTCTAGACCTTTCATTGTTTTTGTTGCTCTTCTCTGGACTCTCTCCAATTTTTCCACATGTTTCTTGAAATGTGGTGCCCAGAACTGGACACAATACTCCAGTTGAGGCCTAATCAGTGCAAAGTAGAGCAGAAGAATGACTTCTCGTGTCTTGCTCACAAAACTCGTGGTGTTGTATCCCAGAATCATGTTTGCTATTTTTTGCAGCAGTCATCACACTGCAGACTCATATTTAGCTTGTGGTCCACTATGACCTCTAGTTCCATTTCTGCACTACTCCTTTCTAGACAGTCACTTCCCATTCTGTATGTGTGACGCTGATATTTCCTTCCAAAGTGGAGCACTTTGCATTTGTTCTTATTAAACTTCATCCTCTTTACCTCAGACCATTTCTCTAGTTTGTCCAGTTCATTTTGAATTATGACTGTATTCTCCAAAGCAGTTGCAACCCCTCCCAGCTTGGTATCCTCTGCAAACTTAAGAAGCATCCTCTCTATGCCATCATCTAAATCGTTGATGAAGATATTGAACAGAACTGGTCCCACAACAGACCCCTGTGGAATCCCACTTTTTATGCCCTTCCAGCTTGACTGCGAACCATTAATAACTGCTCTCTGAGAACGGTTATCTGACCAGTTATGCACTCACCTTATAGCCCCATCTAAGTTGTATGTGCCTAGTTTATTGATAAGAAGGTCATGTGAGATCATATTAAATGTCTTATTAAAGACTAGGTATACCATGTCCACTGCTTCTCCCTTATCCACAAGGCTTGTTATCCTTTTGAAGAAAGTGATCAGCCTGGTTTGACATGATTTGTTCTTTACAAATCCATGCTGGATGTTACCTGTCATCTTATTTTCTTCCAGATGTCTGTCGTACAGTGTGTGCATAATCGTATGATTAATGGAATATATGTCTATTTTAGCCCTCAGTTTTGGAAATAAGTGTTTTATGAAGAGTTGTGATAAAGTGATTGCGTGCGGTGCGGATCGTTGCTCTGGTCCTTAACTCAATTTTTGTGTTTTGGTAAATAAAATGAAAATGTATGAGCTTCATTGAAATCATTGCTTTAGGGTGGGGCTGGGGATGTGGGGTTCATTATGCAGGCTGTCCCAGGGAGACAGGACTATCCCAGCCCTCTCTCGCCATAGCAGCTAAGGAGGAGTGTTTTTTTGTTTTGTTTTTTTAAAGAGCTCAAGCATATAGGGATAAAATGAGAGGGTCTATAGTGAAAAATAGGTTAAACTGTAGTGGTTGTGCAGAGCACTTGTGGCTATTGGATCCGTTACATATTTATATTTACTTATTTTTGCTCTCTTCATTCTGCTCACCCGCCACTTGCCTTTTAAAATGAATGTCCTCCGGTCTTGTTTCTTAGATCCCATCCTAGGTCTTGGACTTAATGTGGAGGGTTATATCATAAGGGGATAAAGACCTTTGATAACTTGAAGAATCTAGCATTTCTAATGTAATCTAGCTTTGAGATATTGGAGCAGGATCCTCATGGCCTTTTCTTCCAGCTCTCTGGCATTGGCTGGGGAGAACAGGAGCGAAGTATTGTATGAGAAAAAGGTAACGCAATAAGAGTTTGAGGTTTTAATCTTGGGAAAGTCAGTACATTTGAGAACGCTCTTGCACGTGGGAAGGACAATGTGGCTTGTGTTATGTGACTACACAATGTTATATTGTGTGTAGTGATACAGAATCTTTCAGGCATCTCTGGGTATGAAAAGTGCAGTTGTTTAATATTGCAAGTGTAGAATGATCTAGTATGAGACCTTACTGTGAATGCGTACAAGAACTGTAAAAATTCTCCATGGTCATGTTAACTTTGGAATGACTTTCACATGACTTTACTGTGGTGAAATTGTCACTATAGGTGTTGCCTCCCTAAACTGGGAGATTCTGATCTGGCCAGAAAGCCCAGTTGGCTGGGAGTCATGCAGCAGGAGGGCTGGTTGCAGGGAGCTCCGGGGAGCCTGATGGGGCTTAGAAGCAGCCCAGCAGGGGAGCCGGGGCTGGGGTTGAGTGGCAGCCTGGCATAGGAGATGGGGTCATGTGGCAGCCTGGCAGGGGGGTGGGGCACGTGAACTGGGAAGCCAGGGCCATGCGGCAGCCTGGCAGGGGGCTGGAGCCATGGATGCTGGGGTACTGGGGCCTCGTGGGAACTCAGTAGGAGAGCTGGATCCAGGGCCACAGCGGGCAGGGGAGAATGGGGATGGCAGCCTGGCAGAGAAGCTGGGCCACTGAGCTAGGACCATTGGCAGGCAACCCGGCTGGGGCCATTAGCAGGGTAACCAGCCAGAGCTGAAAGCGGAGCCAGTGGCAGATTAGAAAGCCGGGAACATGAGACCTCCCCAGTCTAGCAAATTCCCCGATTCGGGCTGGGTCTACTGGAACAGGGAGGTCCAGCCTGTACCATCTAAGCGTAGATTTTATTTTTGCTTAAAATTCCGTTAAAAAAATATTAGCTTTCTATCAGAGGTATAGGGGAAACTCACTTTGTTCTTCTCCAGTAACAGAAGGCGGATACTCAGAAGTCATGTAGTACAGGACAGACCCAACAAAGAGAGCAACAGAGCACCACTAGCCATTACCTACAGACCCCAGCTAAAACCTCTCCTACACATCATCAGGATCTTACAACCTGTCCTAGATGACTCTCTGGCCTTTGGAGGCAGGCCACTCCTCGCTTACAGACAGGCCTCCCAATCTGAGACGAATAATCACTATCAAATTCACGCCCTACAACAGAAACACTAATCCAGGAATGGTTGGTTCCCTGCAAGAAACCCCACTGCCAACTCTACCCTAGTGACACCATCGCAGCACCTAACCATCTCACAGGGATAGCCATGTTGGTGTGTAACTAAAAAAACTTAAACAACGAATGGTCCTGTACCACCTTGGAGACTAACCAAAATATATAGATAGTATCATGAGCTTTCGTGGGCACACAGCACAGGCAGGGCAGGTGTGTATTGGCTCGAGGGGAGCTGACCGCTGCCCTGTGTGTAACCACTGAAAATTTCAGCAGATACACGGTTACTTAATTACATCACAAAAAGTAATTTCCCCTTCTTGTACTCGCACCACCATTGGATATGAGCAATATCCACTCAGATGTAATTAGCACTGATGTCACACTCCCATCTCTGTATCCCCTTTTTTCTTTTCCTTTCCTTTTCTTTTTTCTTTCCCTTTCCCTTTCCTTCAAGCATCTGAAAGAGTGAATTGTATCTCACAAGTTTATGCCCTAATAAATTTTAGTCTTTAAAGTGCCACTGGACTCCTTGGTTTTTAACCTTAATTTTGTTAAGGTTTGTCTGGTTTTGGTTGGTTACTTTGAATGTTTTCTTAACTTAAACTTGTGTATATGTTCGTAAATAAATATATGCTACAGGGGCAGGTGTATGAACAGACAAATGATAGGAATAAACCAAGTGTTGCTACTAGTGTTCATGACATAATTTTGAACCATTTAACACTACCTTGACCAAATAAATCCCTCTGAGTTAGTCTGTAAGTTCAAAAATGAGTATTCCCGTGGCACCTTAGAGACTAACAAATATATGTACTATCGTGAGCTTAATAACCAAAGCTCATGATACGATTTATATTTTTGTTAGTCTCTAAGGTGCCACAGGACTACTCGTTTTTCACCAAACCAGGATCCTCCACTGGAGAAGCATATTGCATCATGGAATGGCACACCCTAACACTCAAAGGAAACCTGCTTCAGTATAGGGAAGAAGGTCTGACTACACATCCTTACTTACCACCTGTCCCCCCCTTCCTCCTCGCTGGAACTCATACAGGACAGCATCAAACAATTACAATCCTTACTTGATGGGGACAGCATCCTGAGAGAAATTTTTCCTGAATCGCCTCTTCTGGCCTTGCCTCTCCAAGCTTCTCATCAGAAGCTAGCTCCCCACACACCAACTCGAAGTAGCACCAGGTGCTCCCATGATGCTAGATGCAGATCAGTATCTCTGCTGTTACAGTGATCAGTATTTCCCACAATGCACTTTTCAGGATCCCTGGGTCCTACATGTGCCTCACAACATGTGGTGTACCTCATCCAGTGCATCAAATGCTTCAACGATGTGGGTGAAATAAGGGAATGGCTACGATTCTGAGTAAACGTGCAAAAAATTGATACAAGTCAAAAGCTCCCTAATCGCTGCGGGCAAACACTTTTCTCATTCGCATATGTGACACATTGGTCGTCTTTGTCAGAGGAAGCCTGAACAACACCTGCTGAAAGTGAGCCTGGGAGCTTAATTGCATATCGCTGCCAAACTCTAAAAATGATGGACTCAACAGAGATGCTGGCTTTATGAATTACTACAACAATCTATAATCCACTAACCCACTTTCTTTTTATGACTATAGAGGTATTAATTGCTCCCTTCATTGTCTTCTCACAACATATGTTTACCTCCGCATAGTCAATAGACAGACTGCAGCCCAAATCCAGAGTGCCAGATGCTTTTGAATGGACCCCAAAATCTTTTTTTACTTAGTCATTATTATTTTTTAAATTGTTTTCTCTGGAGCCTGGACTATATCTTGACCAAGAAACTTAGACCTTAACAAAAAAAAAAAAAAAAAATGACTACCTCTGGTTTCTCTGTCTCGCTAAAAATGTGACACTTAGCATTTTTTAAACATGATGCTGAGTTTGATGTAGCTCTCAAACTTGTCTTTCACCAAAGATATAACATCCCTTCCACCTTGTATGTATCATGTGTTTTAAAGTGTCCAATCATACCCTGCTGCATTTGCAACTTTGAGAGTCCCATACTTTATTAATTTCAGAAACTGGTGACATTCTGCCTCTGCTGCTATGTCATTTGATACAGTCCTTTGGCTTTTACATCTAATAAACAGCTGTGCAGCATCTAATTTTAACATTACAGCTTTCACTTACTCTGTTTGTCTGCCCCAGAAGTTTCAAGTTCTGCAAAAGGCATTTGGGCTTCATACAATACTTTATATTTTATAGGTAGCTAGTGCATCCTGATCAAGAGCAGATGCTCAGAAAGATTCGTAATTAATTTCTGAAAAACAGAATAAGATGGTGTTTTAGACATACTACATTTTTCATATGAAATAATATATTAACTACAGTGCCAATAAAAATGTTGTCCAGGCGTGCTGTGGCTATTATAGACTTAAGTTGTAGTCAGGTTTCTTTGATGGTAGCCAGCAAAATTCCTTGACTCCTTCATTATACAGGATTGTTCTTAATTGTATAGTATTTGGCTATGATTCCCAAATGAGAATGTGGTAGAGTGTAAAGTCTGTAATACCTTGGAAATATTCTTTCTTAGTCTGCTGTATGGTTGCAATCTCTTCTCTTTCCCTCACTACATGTTCGATAAGTGTGGTTCTAATGCTAGTTAGTGTCTATGCCTAGCTTTTACTATTTAGACTTAAAACTAACAAGTCACAAAAACAATTGTAGTGCTGTTGACATTTATGGTATCACATGCCCAAGAATATCACCAGTCAAAGTTAGTCATCCAGAGAGCTCTGATTTTCAGAGTGTAGTTGCTTACACATATGTTCTCTTTCAGGAATTGATAGCCGGTACAATGAAGGCTGTAGAGAGCTGGCCAATTACCTTCTCTTTGGTTTGTATAATCAGAATAACAGTGACTTTGAGAGAACTGGATTTCCTGAAGAAGTTCTTGATGGTGAGTAATACAATGTTAAGCATTGAATTTGCACACTTGCTTCTTAATGTCCATTTCCTGGGGCGGGGGGAGGAAGGTACATAGTTACACTTGGAGTGTTATGTACGGTGTAAAAAAATTCCTGGGAAACCATTATAAATTCTCATCATACGAAAATTGTAGTCTTAACAGAATTGAAAGGTTATTGACTGAACTGGGAGTTCTGTTACATCAGCGTATTCAGGGTGCCAAAATTAACATGAAATGTAGGGTGTTGAAAAGTTTTAAAAAATATTCTTTGTACTGCTATGTCATGTTTGGTTGAGAGTGGAAGAGAGAAGTGAATAGAAGTAGGTGGCATTATGTGAAGTATCTAATGTCTACGCTTAGGTGGTAAGATGGCTTTGCATATTGGCATACTGTTTCCATATCGAGGAAAAAAATATTTTATGCTGAAAGGGTACATCTGGTTTCTGCCCTCTCTGCCCTTTGAGTGATCTTGATAATGCAGTATGAGTGAGTAATTTCATACTGGAACAAATACAGCTGTTTGTACAGTGTTATGTAAGTGCTCACCATTATCACAGTTTTTTTTTAAGGGACATGGTGAGGTAAGCTTCAGGATAACAGGTTAGAATGTTCATAACCGTGTTCCTGAGAGAGCAATATGCTTTTTTTTTTTTTTCCCCCCTTCCTGAAATGGGTAGCTGTGTTCAGTGAAAGTGGGATTGATCTAGTAGCAAATGAAAATAACAGACTGGAGATTTAAAACAATCAAAAGGAAGTATTGTTTCGCAAAAACTACAGTCAACCTATGGAACTCCTTAGGATGTTGTGACGGCTAAGGCTAGGTAGGCAAATCAGGCAACCGGAGTTGCAAATGAAGCCTGGGATTTAAATATCCCGGGCTTTATTTGCATGTTCCCGTCTGGCCACCATTTTTAAATCCCCCTTTGTTCGAACAAACTGCCCACAGCTACACACGGCAGTTTACAGTTAATCCGAACTAAGTCCTTAGTTCGGATTGACTGTTACATCTCATTCCACGAGGTTGCCTGATTTGCCTACCTAGCTCGAATTAACGAGCTAGTGTAGACATACCCTAACAGGGTTCAAAAAAGAACTAGATGGGTGCATCAATGGCTTTTAGCCAGGATGGGCCAGGGTGGTGTCCCTAGCCTCTGTTTGTCAGAAACTGGGAATGGGCAACAGGAAGTTATCATCAAGTGATCATTCCCTATTCTATTAGTTCCCTCTGGAGCACCTGGCATTGGCCACTGTTGGAAGACAGTACACTGGCTAGATGGACTTTTGGTCTGACCTGGGATGGTCATTCTTAAGTAGCATTTTCCATCGTGCATTTGAATTACTCTTGCCGATTTTTTTTTTTTTTCTTTAATTGGGTACTTGGTCAGACAACATTTCCGATTCAGTTCCGTAGGTTTCTGTATACATATAATTTAGACTTCTGGTTAACAATTTGTGGCAATGAAGTTAAAGTAGTAATGTGTGATTTGACTCTTGTTTTGATTATTGCAGATGTAATCATATTAATCAAACCTGACAGTGTCCATCTGTATTGTAACCCTGTCAACTACAGTTATCTTTTGCCATATGTGGCATACTGGAGAAACTTGCATTTCCATTGCCTGACTGAAAACGAGGTGAGTGAAGGCAGAAGGAGTACATGAAACTAGTAACTGATACTCAAAGGTTTCCACATGTATTTTTGCAAAGTTGTCTTTTTGATAGACTGCAGACTGTCTTTTTATGTTAATGGGAAGCACTACATTTTATGTTAATTTGCTAAGTTTTGAAGAATTAACCTATTATTGAATGCTGTGTGCTAGCAGAGAAATAGATAAAACAAGGCTGAGGAAAGGGTTCACTTCCTGGTTCTCGTTCCCTGGACAGGGTCATTGATTTGACAGAAATTGATGGTCATGTCACAAGAAAGGATTATTTGTGGCATAAGCAAAATACGGAATCTGAACTAAGTACTGCAGTGAACACAGAAATACCTAACAGTAGCTTTTTTCATTATTAAAGTCTCTTCAATGTCAGTCCAAGTATTTGCAAGTGCAAGTCATTTAGTAAAGTAGGGAAAATATAAATCGGAATCTGCGAAAAGCTTGGATTAGTTTAACCATTTAAAGAAAAATAATCTTTTTCTTTGTTTATTTTAAGAGACTGCTACTGTCCCTACAAAAGTGAATGGGAGATTTTTCCATTAAGTGTAATAGAAACCACTTGGGGCTATGTCTTATGATTGTAGTAAATTAAACGTCCCTTTAAACTGTCCCTTTTAAATTCTGGTACATTGATCAAGAAGTTGATTTTTAGAGCAACTAATCTGGCCCTTTGAATATCACAGGCCACCTGTATGGTACAGGAGCTAGTTTTTGACCAAACACACATTCAGTCTTCATTAAAAGACATCAAGAGATGGAGAATCTACCTTGGGAGCTGCTTATGGGGAATCCTCCTGGCTGGTGACTATTTGTATGTTATTTCTAGTATGAGTTCACTTTCCAGTACCCAGCCAGGGGGATTACCCACAGGAAGAATCTGATCTAGATTCTCAGAGAAGTAAGGGTGTCCCTCACCTCCCCCAAATAAATTAATCAAGAAGGGGAAAAACTTGGCCAACACTGGGTGCAGAGTCTCCTCGCCCCAAAGAATGTTATCCCTCTCTCCTGTATTACTTTGCTGAAATCCACTGGTGGTAAGAGGGTTGACATGGGAAGCTGGGAGTAAGTTGGGGAAGAATGAACGGAAAATGATGGGTATCAGCTTCTGGATGCAGCCCTTGGTAAGATTTCTAGGAGAGAGCTTTGGCTCTTTCCTCTCCTCCCTTTGGTGCCTGTGTGTGTAAAGGGAAGGGAGATGCAGTGAGTGGGTGGATGGATCAATAGAGACTGTGGAAAGGACAAATTGAAGGACATGAACAAGATGATAGAGGGAAAAGGAAGATTTGAAACTGTTGTGGAGGAAGCACTTAAAATTTTGAAAAGTAGTATTTTTATGTTGATAGTCTAATTGCCGTAAATTCAACCTTATTTTTCTCTTCTGTAGATGAGGACATTATGTCCTTCTGTTTGTAACTCCTACTTAATATGTATACAGGTTGGACCTCCCTGGTCCAGCACCCCCAGGGCCTGATTGCTCCTGAATGAGAGAGTTTGCTGGACCAGGAGAGGTCAACGCTGGCCCCCCTGCCACCGGCTTCGCTGGGCTACTGGCCCCAACAGGGCTGTTGGTCCAGCTTCCGCCATACTGCTGGCCAGACTCTCAGTCCCAGCAGGGTTCTTGGCCGCTAGTCCCACTGTGGCTGGCCTGACTGGGCTCCCGGTCCCCCTGTTCCTGAGCTGCTGGTTGCTGGCCCTGCTGCTGGCAGCTTGACTGGGCTCTTGGCTCCAGCGGGGCTCCTGTCTGCCAGCCCTCCTGCCACCAGATTCCTGGTTGCTGGGGTTCTTTGGTCCAGGAAGGGTACCATGGATGTTGCTAGACCAGTGTGTCACCGTTTTGAGAGGGTCAGATTATACTTAGATTTATAACAAAAGAAATACAAAATATACTTCACAACTTTTATATACCTCTCTAGCTGCCTATGACAGAAACTCGAGATTTAAGCATCCAACTAAAATAAGCAGCTTACCCATAATCAGAAAACTTCAGTAACAAATGTAAAGGTAGACTCTCAACAGACTTTTTCCGTAACAGTCCTACTGAGGAGAGAGGCCTTTTGATGTGCTTAGGTCAACATACCCAGGCTACCCCCCAACCAAAGGTAGCAGTAGATTCCAAAGTGAGGGCCCCATGCTAATTAATAATAATAATCATTAATCATGCATAGCATCATAAATGTGCTGTGCAATTAGAAATATTTTAATCTCTTTAAGAAGATAAAGTAGGTTTGAAAAATCTGGTTATGTTGCTGTTCTCTGATTAGCTTCGTTGTGTGTGGTCTGCTCTAGTTAAGTAGGAATGAAATGTCATGCTGCTTCAAATTGCAAATTATGAACAGAAAGATGAGCCAAATACACTATTTGGATAGTAGATAGTGAAATAAACTGACAATTCTGAGGTTCATTGTGCTGTAAATATGCTGATTTCTGGGTTACTGCATATGAACATCCTCATCACAGTGTGATGGACTTTTCTAATGTATATGGGACTGCCAGTTTCCTAGAGAGCTTTTGGCTGTTCATAGCTGTTATGAAATCTTGTCAGCCTTCAGACACCATTTTAGATTTATTCTTTCTGACAAATCATTGCCTCTGGCTTTTTTTTTTTTTTTTTAGTTTTGTTTGTTTTCCGTTATAGTGGCCTACCAAGTGTTGCTTATTTTTAGCTATGCTTTTATAACAATGGCAAAGCTTTAAAATAACAATAACAATAGCAAAGCTTTAAAAAGGAACAAGTCACATGGGTCTTGTGCAGCTCTTATACAACATTGCAAAATTTAGTGTTCTCCTATCTTTCTACTTGGTCACAATGTGTTTTCGGTGACTGTGCTGAAAAGTAATGGGGAAAATGCATTGAAAACATCTCTTATAAATAGCAATGTAGCACAATAAAGAGGTAATTTCAAATTCTTATATATCACATTTCAGAAGTATGCTGTCTGTATACTACATATTGGATGGAATGTATTTACAATTGTACTGAAAAGCCACGAGCCATCTCTGAGTGTCCCCCTGGAAACAAAGAAAGCTAGTTCTGAAGGCATATTCAAATCTAATTGGAGTTACTGACACAGTCAGTTGAGCACAGGTTGAATTAGGGATTGTTAAAGATATAAATGGCTTTGTTTGGCTTGCCTTTTATGAGAAAAGGTAGTTCCATTTCCTGTTTCACATGAATCTGAGTATCACTCACTCTTGGCTCTAAAGCAGGGGTTCTCTTAACACATTTCTTGATGTGAAAAAATTACTTAGAAAACTTAGAAGTGTGCAAGTCACCAGAGCCTGATGAAATGCATCCTGGAATACTCAAGAATCTGATAGAGGAGGTATCTGAGCCTTTAGTTATCATCTCTGAAAAATCATGGAAGTCGTGAGAGATTCCAGAAGACTGGCAAAGGGCAAATATAGTACCCATCTATAAAAAGGGAAATAACAACAACCCAAGAAACTGCAGACCAGGCAGTTGAACTTCTGTGCTAGGGAAAATAATGGAGCATATAATTAAGGAATTTATCTATGAACAGCTGGAAGGTAATAAGGTGATAGGTAACAGCCAGCATGGATTTGTAAAGAACAAGCCATGTCAAACCAATCTGATAGCTTTCTTGGACAGGATAATAAGTCTTGTGGATAAGGGAGAAGCGATGGACATGGTATACCTACACTTGACTAAAGCATTTGATAAGGTCTTATGACCACCTTATCAATAAATTGGGGAATTACAACCTAGATGGAGCTACTTTAAGGTGGGTGCATAACTGGCTGGATAACCTTTCTCAGAGTAGTTATTAATGGCTCAGAGTCATGCTGGAAGGGCATAACAGGTGGGGTTCCACGGGGGTCTGTTTTGGGATTGGTTCTGGTCAGTATCTTCATCAACAATTTAGATATTGGTTTAGAGAGTATGCTGATTAAGTTGGCAGAGGATACCAAGCTGGGAGGGGTTGCAAGTGCTTTGGAGAATAGGGTCATAATTCAAAATGATTGGGGCAAACTGAAGAAATGGTCTGAGGTAAATAGGATGAAGTTTAATAAGGATAAATGCAAAGTACTCCACTTAGGAAGGAACAATCCATTTCACACATACAGAATAGGAAGCTATAGTCTAGAAAGGAGTTGTGCAGAAAGGGCTCTAGGGGTCATAGTTGACCACAAGCTAAATATGAGTCATCAGTGTGATGCTGTTGCAAAAAAAGCAGACGTGATTCTGGGATGCATTAACAGGTGTGTTGTGAGCAAGACATGACAAGTCATTCTTCCGCTCTACTCTGCGCTGGTTAGGTCTCATTTGGAGTATTGTGTCCAGTTTTGGGCACCGCATTTCAAGAAAGATGTGGAGAAATTGGAGAAGGTCCAGAGAAGAGCAACAAGAATAATGAAAGGTCTAGAGAACATGATCTGTGAAGGAAGACTGAAAGAATTGGGCTTGTTTAGTTTAGAAAGGAGAAGACTGAGAGGGGATATGATAGCGATTTTTAGATATCTAAAAGGGTGTCACCAGGAGGGGGGAGAAAAATTGTTCTCCTTGGCCTCTGAGGATAGGACAAGAATCAATGGATTTAAACTGCAGCAAGAGAGGTTTAAAGGTTGGACATTAGGAAAAACTTCGTAACTGTCAGGGTGGTTAAACACTGGAATAAGTTGCCCAGGGAGGTTGTGGAATCTCTGTCTGGAGATATTGAAGAGCAGGTTAGATGTCTAGTACTGGGTCCTGCCACGAGGGCAGGGGACTGGACTTGATGACCTCTCGAGATCTTTTCCAGTTCTAGTGTTTTATAGTTCCAAGCTCTTTCATTATTATGTGCACATTTTCCATGCAAAAATCCCTGTTGGTCCTAACCATGTTGTAGTTGGTGATGGAAAGAGAGAGAGGCTTTCTTGGAAATTGAGGGTCAAGTATTTGTGGTTGTTCACATGTTCACTTTTGTATTTCAGTTTTGAAAACAGTGTCCTTTGGTCTTCATATGTTTATACTATGATGTCTCAAACCTCCAGATTATAGGGGTTAGTTAAATAGCTTTAGAGAGAGCCTTTGTTACTGTGCAGAATAGTGTAATGTATGATCAGCATTGGTTAAAATATATTTATTAAAAATATATTTTAATAATAAAAATCTCCAGTCAGAAAATGTTGTTTAATAAAATGATTTTTAAAATTACTCCTGTCAGTATGAAGATGAAGAAGCTGCAGAGGAGTTTAAAATTGCCAGCTTCGTAGATATGGTTCGAGATTGTAGTCGAATCGGAATTCCTTACAGCTCCCAAGGTGTGTAATACTGTATTACTTCATTGTTTTGGTGAATTGTTGGTTTGTCAGAATAGAAGTATGACACTGTAACAACTATGAATTAAAATACAGGTTGAATCTCTCTCTAGTCTGGTACTCTTGGGACCTGACTGGTGCCGAACCAGAGAATTTGCCAAAATATGGGAGATCAATACTGTATAGCAGTATCACTAACACTTGTGCTTAGTTGGCTCTTACAAGACTTTTTGGGGTAAATTAGAGCTACATAACAGCACAGTACACTGAGAGCCAGGACTGGTGGCTGTAAACAAACTTTATGGGACTGTGGGAAACTTGGCTGCCCCAATGATAAGCGAACATGTGGCTAATGAAAATCATGCCGGACCATGGATGTTGCTGGACCAGAGAAGTTCAGCCTGTATGTCTAGAAGGTTGTCTATATTGTAAGTGAGCCTAGTGATTTTATCCATCTTGTTTTAATGTATTTTTTTTATATCAGGTTTTGAATTTCTTAGCATCTGAAACTTAAGTTATTGAGGTTTTTTTATTGTCTTTTCAGAGAAAATAGTGTACGTGCACTCTAAATAGTGAATGCTTACAGCCTGAGGCAATGAAGTAATTTGCATGCTGGGAAAAGTGTTGGCTAAATACAGAAGTTCTCTGTTCTGATGGGGGCTTCAGATAAATACACTTTTGTATAGAGAAAGAATAAACTTTTTTATTCAAGCTTCCTTTTTTAGAACAGAAAAAACTGGCCTGCATGATTTCCTGTATAATCCGTTGCCAGGCTTCCAAGCTGAGCATTTCAATTTTATATTCCTGCACAAATGTGTTCAGAAATGCTAACCACATAGAGTAGTGGTGCAGAAATACTGCAGCACACTTACTCTGTAATCGTTGACAACTTTTTATTTTTTATTTTTAAAAGAGAACAATATACTATTGCAGAGATTCTTTTTGAGCTATGCATGTACTAGTAAGTCTGGCTCTCTGTTGATGGCTGGTAACCACTGCTGATGATTATGGTTGCATTCCATATTCAGCTCTAACTCTCCTTTATTTTAGTGCTCAGAACTTAAATTTCTTTTGTGTGAACACTTCTTGCTTGGTCTTGACAAAAGGTGACACACATTTACAAATATATGCAAAGACAGTTAGGGCAGTTCTGTGTTACGTGATTATAGAAAATGTACCTCTTTTCTGTAGTTTCTGTAAGAGAATTTGCATTCATAACTGAAATAACAGAAGCTAGTAAGTGTTTTTTAAATTTGTTTTTAAATAATAATCCATCCTTAGAAATGGAAGATGCACTAGTTTTCAAGTAATAAATATATGAAAAACCATTAGAACCTGTTTTTGTCTCAATTAAGGATGCACTTTTTCTTCTGCAGTTCCTAAACTCTGGTGACAATAGTCACACTCTAATTCAAGCAGTTTATATGCTCTGCTAATAAACTTACGCACTCATCAAGTTCAATAGCTTTAATTTTTTTAACTTATGAAAACATAGGGAATTTAGATGAGAAAAATTTGCATGAAGCAGCATTTAGCATAAGTGACTGCTTGAGAGGAAATTCAGAAAGCTAAGTTTACTTCCTCTGGGGTATTCTGGGCATTTTACGATGCATTGTGCATTTGGTTCCTGATTTCCTTTGCTTATTTACAATTGGCATCATAGGCCCAGAACTCTACAAAAAAACATTTCAGTGGTGATAGTCTCATTAGGTTGAACAGGACTGCTCATGAGTGTAGTTACCTGTGTGCTGAAGTGTTTTGTGGGACTTGAACCTCCATCTTCATAAAACACTGTAAAAGACATACAGTGCGATCTAACTAGTGTTGTGAGAAACTATGGAAATTCTGTAACACTGAAATTTGTTTCTCTGCTTTACCAGGTTAACTTTTTCATGCAATTATTTTTAGTTTACCTTCCCTCCAACCTTCTCTCCAAATATATTGGAATATTTTCCAAAAGTAAAATACTGGTGTTTTTTTTGCTTAACAAAAAAGAGAAAAAGCCGTGGCGTTCCTCATTTAAAAAAAAAATAGTTTGATATTCTTCGGTCTTAAAAAGATTAAGAAACACTGACATGTAGGCTATGTCTAGACTGGCATGATTTTCCGGAAATGCTTTTAACGGAAAAGTTTTCCGTTAAAAGCATTTTCGGAACAGAGTGTCTAGATTGGCATGGACGCTTTTCCGCAAAAGCACTTTTTGCGGAAAAGCATCTGTGCCAATCTAGATGCGCTGTTCCGCAAAAAAGCCCCAATCGCCATTTTCGCGATCGGGGCTTTTTTTGCGCAAAACAAATCTGGGCTGTCTACACTGGCCCTTTTGCACAAAAAGTTTTACTCAAAAGGACTTTTGCCCGAATGGGAGCAGCATAGTATTTCCGCAAGAACACTGACAATCTTACATGAGATCGTCAGTGCTTTTGCGGAAATTCAAGCGGCCAGTGTAGACAGCTGGCAAGTTTTTCCGGAAAAACTGGCCAGTCTAGACACAGCCCTAGAATCTATATTTTAAATCTTCCAGCTTGTTCTGTATTCTTTCTTTTGTATTAACAATCAATAAGTTGTTTTCTTTAGATTTCATTTGAACTCTTGTGACAATCAATATGAAATATTTACATTAGAGAGAGTGAAAAGACTATTTAGTGTCCTTTTTAGAACCCTTAGAATAACTTTGGCACATTATAGAAAGGTGAGATATTGTAAAGCTTCATTTTAATATGTCATTTAATATTATTTTATGAAATATTCAATTCCTATAGGTCATCTACAGATATTTGACATGTTCATTGTAGAAAAGTGGCCAGTAGTACAGGCATTTGCACTGGAGGGGATTGGCGGTGATGGCTTCTTTACTATGAAATACGAGGTATGTATGAAGTGTGTACTTTTGGTTATGGTTACCTATGTATAGAATCCACTCCTCCAGCCCCTTCCCCTCTAAAACAAAATTATCCTGACGTGAAGTTGGCAGCACTCGTGGAGTAATGACGTGTTCATAGTCTATCTTATAAACTAAGGGCGTGTCTAAAGTACATGGCTCCGTCGATGGAGCCATGTAGATTAGGCTGTTCAGCAGAGGGAAATGAGCCGCAAATTAAATAATCGCGGCTTCATTTAAATTTAAATGGCTGCCACGCTGAGCCGACAAACAGCTGATCAGCTGTTTGTCGGCTCAGTGTGCTAGTCTGGACACTCCCGTGCCGACCTGAAAGCCCTTTATCGACCTCCCCATTATGCCTCGTAGGATGAGGTTTACCAGGGAGGTTGATAAAGGGCTTTCATGTCGACAGGGGAGTGTCCAGACTGCCCCGATCTGCTGACAAACAGCTGATCGGCAGAGCGGGGCAGCCATTTAAATTTAAATGAAGCTGCGATTATTTAAATCGCGGCATCATTTCCCTTTGCCGAACAAACAAATCTACATGGCTCCGTTGATGGAGCCATGTAGTCTAGACGTACCCTAAGTGTACTAGAAACTGGTGCCTTACTCCGCTGGAGAGCTATCACACTCCCTTTCTGGTGGTGGAGAGCACTTGTTTTGAGCCCTGCTATGTGGTAAGGCATAGATCTGAAAACAATAAAACATTTTAGATGACTGTTATGAGTACTTATGGCCATCACCTGAAGAAAGGAGGAATGACTGTAATCCCTTATTTGGATGATTTGTTGGTTCAGCTGTTCTGACAGTTGTTATTATGGCAGATCCCCTATCTTAAGTCAGGGTTTTGTGGGGCAACCTGAAATCACTGGACTGGGTTATCATTCCCAGTTCTGTCACTGACTTGCTGTTTCACTTTGGGTAAATGTAATGGCCTCAGTTTCCTGGTTTGTAAAATGGAGATGATAAAAGTTACCCATTCTATCTACAGAAGTATATTTTAATTTTAATTTTTTCACCTTCTTGGTCCATCTCCTTGCCTATGAAGATATCTGGAGTTCTCTGTTATCCGGTTCTCTCTAAATATTCTTGCCTCTAGACATGTGTGCTCTTCATCTAGGCTCCGCTTTTGGGCACCCTTGGTACATGTACCTTTTTTTTTTTTTTTTTTTTTGTTACTCATCTGTTTGTCTTTTGACAGCTTAAATAATGCTCACTTTATCGTTAAAACTTTGGCCTAGCTGTGCTGCTGATCTGCCATTCTTTTCCTCTGCTGTGTTCATGTACTTGACTGCTTTGACTCTTCTGCTGAAATCCTTTCATCCATGCTTTCGTTTCCTTGTACCATCTTGAGCAGTGAACCTGTCAGCTCTTCAAAGGTGTGAGCAGGGTATCAATAGATTTGTGCTCTAATGGAGGTTTGACTAGTGCAGTGATACTCAAGACCACGGCTCCTGAATCTCAATTAGCTCTTAAATGTATTTTCTTTGGGTCTTTGTAGTATATGGCTTGAAACACTGTATGATTTTAATTATTAACCAATCAAGATGCTGTTATGTTGTTAACCAGTTGTAGCTGATGATAAAATAATACTTGGCAAGTCAATTTGCTGTGAGAATAATATCTAAAAACTCAAGATTTCCTGTCATTACAGTTTAAATATGAGCATATACTACTTTAATAAAAGAAACCATGAATTCACATGACTGTCTCTTTTGGGTAATTTTGATTGCTAATTTGGCTCATGAACCACTGAGGACTGAGTATCACTGGACCTGATGATGATGATGATGATGATGCTTTTTGGCTTTAAAATCTGTGGGTGAGACCTTGGCTCCATTGATGTCAATGGGAATTTTGCCACTGACTTCTTTGGGACTATAATATTACTTCATGAATTTGAGACCCCTCTAAGGATATGTCTACACTGCAATACAAAACTTCTTGCTGGACTGGGTCAGCTGGTTTGGCCTTGTACTGTAGAACTCTAAGATTGCAGTGTAGAAGCACTTGGCTGAAACCTGGAATCCCAAAGATAAATCAGAACAATAAGTGCTACATACATGTGAAGTTATTGCCTATTCCCTTTCTGTATTTTGTTTGAGTTCTAGCTCTTCCAACTCTAGTGGTATGTTGATGCTTTTAACACTATCATACAGCTATCCATTCCCATTCTTGTGAATTCAAAATTATCCTTGTTAGAATATTTAAAAATGTTTTAAGACTTCTAAGTAGTTCTGTTCTTTTTTTCAAAAGCAGATAAGATTATTTTAATCAATATTTCAGAAAATATTTAAATCTCTTAATATTTTTTACAATATAAATGTGGCACGTGTTCATATTGTGTTATGCAGATAACTCCCTGTTAATGCATTTGGGTGTAAATGACAGATGAATGGAAACCATGTCTTGTAAGGTAGTCAGTTTCCAGATGGAATGAAGAGAGCAGTTGAAATGATGATGTAAAACAGTCATATAAAGAAACTTTCTATCATGGTTGCATCTTTAAAAACTGCTTGAAATATTTAAAAACCTAGAAAGCATTTAAACCATCATTGTCTCTGAATATTTGTGAAAGGTTATAGCTCCGTATGTGTTTACTTACATGGAAAATTGCTTTAAATTAGTATTAGTACTAGTTGTATGTTTCCTTAGCTTAGTACGGTCTGTCTTTCTGACCATTCATTCAGAACAAGGAATTGCCTCTTTTGGAATCCTAGCCATTTGACCTGTTTTCTTGCATTACTCTACAAGATTGATGCTCAGTCTCTTTTTAAATTTTAACTGCAAATTTGTCTTTCCCTTCTGGCTATATTTGCTGATGTCTTTTTTCTCTATTATAGTTTAACTCTGATAAGCCTTTTAAGATACAGTTTGTATAAAAAGAAGCACACGACTTAAATATATGCTACCTTCTATTAATGTGAAGGAGGTGATTCTTACAGGCTGGGATAGCCAAAGTTTTTAAATTTCATCCACTCTTGAATCTATCCAGTACCTAGAAGTTAAGGACTTGAGTTCCAAGAAAATCTGTGCTTAAAGTATTTTCACAGTAAAAAGATATATATTAAAACTTTTTTCCAGTTAATGGATGTCAGTGTGGATCTGTGGAAAACATACAGCAAAATGGATCCAGTTTCCCTGGAGGATTTGATTTTTGAGGTAATTCAATTGTAACTTTTTGAACTAACTCGTGATAAGTCTTAAATGAATTGTCAATTTATGCCACAGTCTAACAAAACACCTGGTTTGATTATCAGCCAAAGTCTGTAGGCTCTCCATATTGTGAATCCTGTAGTGATTTCTTTGGAAGTTTGTATATCTTTTTGTGAAATTAAAGACATAGTATTCCATGCCTTATCAAGTCTATAGTGATAATTCCTACAATTACATGAATTGGCTGTATTTTGTGCTAGTCATAGCACTATGTTTTATGTTTTTTTTCTTGACACCAGTCCTTCCGTGTATATTAAAAGAATAGTTTGGCAGCAGAAACATTCTGATAAAAGAACAATTATTTTACCTTAAACCTAATTGGGCCATATTAATTCATGCTTGCTTAACAGTTCAAAAGCAGATCAACAGTGACACACAGTGGCCACAGACACTTTACTAAAATACATTAGTTTGCATTTCCCAACTTATTTGTTCATTTTTTTTAATTGTATCCTTTGGTATATATGGTTGTGACTACTTTCTTCCACTATTTGATCTGAGGAAGTGGGTCTGGCCCACGAAAGCTCATCATCTAATAAACCATCTTGTTAGTCTTTAAAGTGCTACATTGTCCTGCATTTTGCTTCAACTACCCCAGACTAACAAGGCTACATTTCTATCACATTTCCCAACTGTTTTTTAATGAGGTAGTTTGGTTTTAAATGCCTCAAACAGTTTGAAGGTGGAGAAAAATATGCTGGTAGAAGAGTAGTGTCTTTGGTAGTTAACGTTTAGTTGACATAAACATCCAATTGCAAAGCTGCTTATTGTCTTAGCTAAGTCCACTTGTTTTGTTCATCTAAAACTTCAGTGAGTCTCAGGCAGTTAAAACACTTATTTGCCTTGATGGTTGTATTGTATTGTAGGCTGTATTGTCTTGTGCAGAGCTGCTTGTTGCTAAATTTATCAAGTAAACATAAATATAGTTTTGGCTTTTTATACCATTTTGAAAAGGAGTGCACAGTCTGAAACCCTTTTTTTAATCCTTCCCCATATTTTCTAGGACGTGCTTAGGAAAGCTATAGATGCCATTCCACATATTACATAATTGTGCAGTAATTTTAGATCCCTCACTAAACTTGGTTACAATTCTGATGCACTGTATTCCCGTCCTAAATATTCATCAGCATGATATATTTTGTTTTTCTCTATTCTTTTTCTGATGTTCGAATTTGATTCCGACCTTTCACTGCATTCACTTGTAAAAAGGTCTGCTCCTTTGTGTGGTCGTTCATTTCTGTTACACATCTGACATTCCGCATACTTGGTATACACACTTGCCATCTTTAGATGCATTGTTTAGTGGTAGAGGGGTAAATACACATGTGGCAGACCTCATTCTAATTATTCAAGATAATTTCCAGTAGTAAGTCACTTTTTCTCTCCTCTTAGTAGCTCTTTGCTGTTAAAAGTATAAATCTGTATTGAAACCATGTACAGATTCCTTGCTTGTAAAAAGCATTAGGCAGCACTTCATTTTTTATCTTGTTTATATTTTACACATTTGTCTCCTATATTTTTGAGTGTTTCTGATAGCTTCTACCCAGAAATCTAAAAACTCAATTTGACAGTCTCAAAATAAATGGCTTACTTTTTAGAATTGCTAATAGGGCAGAAGATGATTTTTCTAATCAAGGTTGAATTTTCCAATTTATATTAAACTTTGAGTGACAAAATTAAACTTTAGCGTCATAAAACTAGATTTTACATAACCGACCTGCGAACAAGAGTGTTCTAACACAGTTGATTTAACATCTGTGATATACTGTTCTGCTGACACGACACTAGCTGAACAATGTGTATTGCTCTTTCCCCACTCAGGATTTAATGATTTTCGAACATCAGTGGACCAGCTTTTTTGCTAATTTTGACACTGAAATTCCTTTCATCCTGGAACTGTCAGAATCTCAAGCAGGGGAGGTATGTTTACTTGTGAAACTGTTAGAAATGCCTCAGAGGGACAGTTGTGTAAGTCTGTAATTTGAAGAGTCATGCAACATTGAAATGCAAATGTCATGAATGCTGATTCATTATTACCAATTTGCAATTATATTTTATAGTGTTTTTTTTCCTGTTCTTCTCTTTCTTTTTCATTGTTGTGATTTATAAGCAAACTTCCCAATTCCAGTGTGGAAGCTTATGAATACTTCTCTTTTTCCTAAATTGTACAGTTCACGCTGTGACTCCTCTTTTGTTTAGCATGAGAGTACAGTGTAATAAAAATGTTGCCTCTGTGTAGATAGGCAATTTAACTTTTCAGCTAAACTCTAAGTTCAGCTTAGTACTGATAATGGACCTTCTTTGCATGGCATATCTGTTTGATAGATTCAAATATATGTGTGCATTTCATTTCACTTTGATGGTAAGAATTCAATCTACAAAAGCAATAAAAAAGAAAACAGATGGCAAATTTCAGATCAGTTTTAACATATTATGAGCTATTACTGGTTCCAGTTGCATTTAATATAATTTAATGATGTAATCAAGATCTGCGAGTTCTTTTTTTTTTTTTTTAAATGTACAATCATTTCTTAGTGCCTGTCTACACTGTGGGTGCTATAGGCACAGTAGTATTGACATAGTGCCATAGTACTTTCTACAGATACTTCCTACAGCAACTGAACTGGTTTTTCCATCACTGTATGTAATCCTCCTTCCCAGGAAGTGATAGCTAGACCTGTGGAAGTACTATGTCAACCTGATTTTGCTCACTGGGAAATAGATCATCATAGTTACAGTGCTCAGAGGTGTGAAGTTTTCATACCCTCAGGGATAGCATTAGCACCTCTGATTTACACTATGCAATCTTTTTCCATGTTGCTTTTTACTGTTGGAGTAGCAAAGTTGTGTTTTTGTTCTTTTTGTAGCCATTCAGAAGTTACTTCAGTCATGGAATGATTTCAAGCCATATAACAGACAACAGGTAATGTCATTTATCGTATTCCTGTGAAGATGAGTGTCATGTATCAATCAGTGTACTATATTTATGTTATGTTACTCTCTAGATGCAATAAGACCTATTTTCATGTCATTAGGGATCATGAAAAGGTCTGCATATATCATATCCTATTTAGGATTGAAATGGAGTTATTTTTGTAAGGCCATTTATATACAGCCTCTTCTGAAACATCCCCAAAGCCTTTGTAAATTGCCTTCCATATGGCTGTATTGTGTACAGGGCAAGCATTTAGGCGTCCAATTACCCACTTTGCCTATTCTGTGTCTTGTAGGGTCTTGTCCGTGATTCATTACTGCACTGTCTGAGCATCATGTGTGCATAATGGCAAAGTTAGAACATTTGGCCTACGTTTTCAGAACAGTCTTAAGAAAAAGTGGAGTGATTTTTGCCTGTTGATCATTTACGGAACCCAAATTCTGAAAAGCAAGGAAATAAGTAGATAATACCCAAATCTTACATTAGCCACATTAGAATAATTTAAGGTTAAATAATGCTTATTTCATACCAGTATGGAAGTATTAATTCTGACAGAATTAGGTCACAGCAATCAGTCTGTCTATAACACAAGTCTTGAGAAAAAGCAATATTATGCAAGTAGAAACTTATAAATGTTCAAATTAATGGCACATACTGACCCTTGGTTTAAATGAAAAATCTAGATACATGACTAATAATAGTGTGTGCTCCAGTTACTGAGCTGGTTAAGAACCAAGCACACACAGTATAGATGCTCCCTCAGAGTTGGTTTCTTGCAACAAGTGAACTTGAGCAATTTTCTAGGCTAGGGGTCATTTTGGTGGGATATGCAGGAGGAGATGTCATTTGTTTTAATCAGTTCCCAAATCTGCCTTACCTTTCCAAACTGAAATATTGGCCAACTTGGGTTTGAAGTTGAAAATAGTCTGTCACCTCTTACCCTCTGCTTTCCTGATTACATGTCAAGTTTTCCAATAACATCAATAGCTGATTTTATCATTCCTCCCCTTGAACATTTCTTGCACAAATTTATGCTAAAATTTTGAAAAGTCTTACGTACCATGGTTTGGATGTTAAATTGAGATACAAAGAAACATTATATACCTGAACGTATAAAAGTGCTGTTTCTTTCTTTTTTTTAAATCAAGTGCTCAATTCACATAATTTTTAGAAAATATTTTAGTTAATGAGGTGTAACGTCTAGAATAAAAAAAAAGGAAAGTTTTTTTTTTTTTGTATTGGTGGATGAGTTAAGAGATTTGATTATGTTCATAATGGAACTGTGCTTGCCACGTCACTTACTTAACATGTACTTCCTGATTTGAGGAGACCTCTTGTTATCCTTCTGTTTCAAAAGCAGAGCATTTTACTGCTTGAAACAAGAAAAGATCTCCGTTGTCACCTAAATAACTACGGTTAGTTTCTTCCTTAGCTGCTGCTAACCAATCAAGTTTAGAGTACCTGCTTGCATAGTGTTAGGGCTTTCCATAACTGTAAATCTCCTGGAAAAGTTTGGAGACGGTTGTCAAGATTTTTTGAATTACACGTATCCAAAGAAACATTAGACAGCAGTCAAGATTGCAAATAGGAAATATTTAGACTCCAAGTTGAACATTCTTGAGGTAGTTTTGGAAAGATATTTTCATAAATATTTTGTTACCTAATGTTTTCTTTGGTTAATTCAGGGTCTCTTTTTGTTTAGTTCTTTCTCTCTAACAATAGAGGATTTCCATGGATTATTAATGTAGACTTTGTGCAGCTAATTATAGTTTCATTACTATACTCTTGTTTTAATGGGATAATTTCAATACATAACTGAGAAAAATTCTTGAAATATAATCAAGGGCTGAAGTGTTCTATGAGTGCAGCAATAATAATTGTATTTTTCCTTTTAGTCCTAGCAGACAGCCTTTTGTGCTATTTGGTAACCACTCAAGTAAAGAGAACCTGAACTCGGGTAACTTTAATTTTCCATCTGAGGGACACCTGGTTCGAAACACAGGCCTCGGTGGAAGTACTGCTAAGCACATGGTGAGCTTTTAAGTAACTTATTTGTTTGTTTTCCCAAGCACTGTGCTTTGGCTTTGCTAAATTTTTTCTTTTTTTGTATTACAAAAATGCTTATATTGGTAATCAGTCAAACATCAAATGTGTGAGCAGTACAAATATATATTATGGAAGGTTGAAGTAAAGCAGTTAGACTTTTAATGAAAAAGGAAGAAATAAACCCCTCTTGGAAGCCAAATTTAAACTCGTATTAGATGAAGCCTCTATTTATGCGTTGGGGCCTTATAGGGGCTAATGTGAAAGAAAACAGCTCTCTGAGAACTGTGCATAGTTGAAAATATAGGGTTTAATATTCTGACTGACTCTAGGCTGCAAATATAAATACTTTCTAAAGGTGCATATTTTAACTTCTTTTTCCAGTAATGGAAGTCTGAGTTACAATAGAATCATAAAACTCTTGGTTAATCGTTCTAAAAACATGCAGTATTAAAACTTGTAAGTTTTGAAATAACTTAATTAATTGTGCGCTTGATGTATACAAAATCATTATTTCCAAACTTGATTATTTTTAAAACAACCCGACAGATCAAACAGATCCCTGAAAAACTTTCAACTGTTAAAGATTGTTATTAAGATGAACTTTTAAAAAGTTAATTTGTTTCCATTTTCAAGTAAAAGTTGAGTTAAAAACCTATCATGAGCTCGATGGCTTGTTGCATTACCACGCAAGGGATGCATTTTGGGAAGCGACCTCAGGGATTACAGATCCTCAGGCTGGCTGGGCTGGGTGCATCAAGAAGGTAACTCGAAGCACAAGAGGAGAGGTAGTGTGCGGATTGTATTGTTTAGTTCTCTCTAGTAGCCTGTTAGGAAGATTTTGAGAGGGTCTCTGAGTCAGCTGGGTGTTGTGTTGCACAGATGCTATTGCAAAAGATGTAGAATGTAGTTTATTAAGTACAGGTAATTATGGAGCAATGGCCTGGTAATGATTTTATGACTCCATGTTGGTTAGAGCAATATTTAATGAGCCACTACTTTATGGATAAGAAAAGGATTTTCTTGGCCCGTTACACTGGTTAGGTAAAGAAGGAAAGATCATTTAATGTTTGAATGTAGGTAAACTTTGTTTTCTGTTTTCTACCCTCTCATCCTATTTCCACATGGATCATACTATTTTTCTTTCCATTTACATGGTTGGGATTCTCTTAAGATCATCTCTTGTCTTTGAGCCAGGTGTGATAGACACCACAATCTCCTGTGTCAATGAGTCTGTGGACTAAAGAAGGTGGTACACCTAATATGACATTTACTCTGCCTTGTTAAGTAATAGGATGCACTGAAAAAAGAGGTAAAAGGCATGGCTGCTTGGCAGAACTTGGGGCATATTAATGAAAAAATAATTTATATATAAACCTAAAAACACATTCTTAATTCACATGTGGATTCCAGAGCTCATCTTGTTTAAGGCCTTTATGAACCCCACCTATTAAGTCAAATATTGAAATACATTTTAGAAGGCTAAGATAACTATTTAAATACAGCTGATCCTAGCTCATGCACTTTCCGTAACATTTCAGTAGCTAGACAATTAAGTCAAATTTTAATTGACCATCTATTTATAGTTAATGTTTATACCATTTCTTATTGACTAAGACCCACTTGTATCTTATTAATACTCACAACTAGGCAGTGCAGTGTGTATCTCCAAAGGGACCTCTGGCTTGTTCAAGGACCTATTTTTTTGGAACAACTCACATTCCTTACTTGGGTAAGTCTTTCAACATTATCTCAGAGTATTTAAGGAACATGTCCTTTTGATCATTTGTAATTATTAGCAGCGGGTGTATTGCTTGTGGAGAGATGGAAAGCATATACTTCTTGATTCTCACAGCTGTAGGTACTCTGTAGTGCAGCAGCCCCTACAGGGAATCCTACCTGAGCATGACTGCCTTGACCCTCCCACTTGGACTAAAATAAGTCCAAAGTTTGGAGTTATCCAGAAGTAGGAGTTGGGACACATAGAGAAAAATAGAGTTTAACCTAAATACTTGTGGTTTGAAAATATCTTGGAAAAAGTCACTAAAGGTAGGGGAGAGGAATTCTTTTGAAGACCTGAAGATGCATGATGAAAACAGAACTGAGTGAGTCTGGTGGAGGTGTTCTGTTTCTCAAGTGCGATGCATCCCTTTGAAGTCAGTCTTAATTACTGCATTTCCAAGTCAGTATTAAATTTGGTTCATGTTGAGTGGGAGTTTAAACCCACCAAAGAAAAGCACATTTCAGCTTCAACTTAATATTACTATCTGACTCCCACCACTGCGGGGTCAAAAAATTGCTTGCCATATCCGAGGAACAAGCCATTCCTTGTTTAAATACAGGAGCATAACTGCAGTATCTCAGCGTTTAATCAGCTTATCAACTAGTTGATGGAATTTCTGGCAACTAGTTGATTAGTTCATAAGAGGGGAAACTGCAGAGCCACAGTGGGGTTCGGGTCTGATTGAGCTTCCTTTTGAAGTAGGCAAAACTACCATTGGTTTCAAGGGGCAAGATTCAAGTTCCCCAATGTTACAGTTTTCATGGAGCCTGGATATTTTGGTAATAACGGCCAAATGAATTTTTTAAATATCTTCTGGCAGCTGAAGCGTGATTTATAAAACACAATAAGCATAAAAATGATGCTTTGGGAGAGGACAAATCTTAATAAATTGTGAGTGCAGTTGTCTCAAATAAATGTTGCAAGCTACAGCAAAAGCCCTTTGATTTGGCATTCTGGGTAAATGGAGGGTGCCAGTAAATTAAAAATGCCAGTTAACTAAGAGGGAGGGATTTGGAGTGGAGGGCAGGTTCTAGGAGGACTTGGGGTCCAGGAAGGGCTCCAGATGCTGAATGGTGGCTTCTCAAATCTAGAAGCCCCCACAAGCAGCTCCCTGACCTTGAGGCTTCTGTTGGAGGTGTGGCCAGGTAACTCTGTTGCAAGCAGAGACACTGCCTCCATCTGCAGGTGCTTCCCCCTGCAGCACCCATTGGCCGCAGTTCTGGATCAAAGGGCTAGGAGCAGTGGAATCCACCTGGCCACAGCTCTGCTAGCAACAGCAGGGACAGGAAGCTGCATGCATGCACTTCTGGAGGCGAGTGCCCTCCCCATCTGGCACCGTGACACCTTATAGTACCTCAGCCCCTGCCCAACCCCCTCCTGGACCGAAACTCTCTCCAGAGTGTGCCCCGCAGCCCCTCCCATGCCCCAACCCCCTGCTGGCCCTGCATCATCTGCACTATGAAACAGACTTTCTGTGCAGACCAGAAATGTCAATTAATTGAGCTTGCTGGCTAGTGAAGTGCCAGTTACAGAGACTTTTATTGTGTTAGCAAATATTAGAAACAGTTTCATACCTATTATTATATTTCAAAATATAATGTGACATGCTTGATTTACTTCCTGGAAGAAGTTTATAATATCACTTGGACTGCATTCGTGTGTTACAAGTTAAAAGCAAATATTAAACTTTTTATTATAGACAAGTTGATAGGAAATCAAAAGCCAACAATTCAGGTTGGTAATTACCTAGCAAATTGCATCTGTTTTTTTCTTCAGAAGATGATTTTAGAGGAGAGATGAGAGAAAAGACTTTATACTGTTCTTTTGAGTCCTTTGTCTTGTGTTGTCTGAATAGTCATAACCTTTGATTGGGTAAAGAATATTATTGTAATAAAAGATTGTGTACTTGATTCCTAGCTACAAGATTCTTTTAAATAGATTTCACTAAATGCCAGTTCATTATATACCGTTACGTTTTTATCTAATTTCATCAGTTAAAAATAGCCTAGTAAAATTTTGTGAAAATGCTCTAACACCCCCCCCAACCTTCAACACAGAAATTCTAGTACTTGTGCTTAAAAAGATGATTTTAATCAAACACTTATAGCCACATGATAAATAAGTTTTCTGAGATGTATATATTAAATGTTACACAAGTATGTAACTTTCAACCAGATTAATATACCATATAGCCAGTCTTCCCTACAGAAACTTTGCCTGAAGTAGTCCAAAATCATTCAACCAACGTTATTCCAATGAGAAACAAAAGAATTAGTATTAAAACTAGTAGTCTTCATCATACAAACAATATAATTGTTGCATATACATTGCCTGTAGACTAAAAGTGTTATTAGGTGTGTTTCCTATGCTATCACAATAGAAAGGGGACACTTCACGTATCATAGGTACAGCAGCGTGGGGTGGGAGTTGGGGCTTGGAGCTAGAATGTATGTAATCATGGTAACCGATGACCTCCATACTTATCGGTTAAATGTTTAAATGATTACACTATTACATCCCTACTCTCAACTACAGGCAGTCCCCGACTTACGCGGATCCGACTTATGTCGGATCCGCACATACGAACGGGGCTTTCTCGCCCCGGAGCTCACAGGCAGCGGTCAGCCACCTCGACCTCCGGGGCGAGAAAAGCTGCTCCCGGTGCCCCTGGTCTGCTGGGGACCGTCTCCAGCAAACCAGGGGCACCGGGAGCAAAGCGGTCCCGCGCCAGAGCAAAGCCTCAGAGGCGAGGCACCCCCCTCTGCCGCTTTGCTCCCTGTGTCCCTGGTCTGCTGGGGGGGGGGCGCAGCTAGTGTGCCCCCCCCAGCAGACCAGGCTTTTCTTGTGGACCCTGGGGCAGAGCAGCTGGGGCGCTGCCGGTTGGTCCCGCAGCGCCGCTCTGGGCACTACTGGACCAACCCGGCAGCACCCCAGCTGCTCTGCCCCAGGCTTCCTGATTCAGCCGCTGCTGGTCAGTTTCAGCAGCGGCTGAATCAGGACTCCTGGGGCAGAGCAGCTGGGGTGCTGCTGGGTTGGTCCAGTAGAGCCGAGGAGCGGTGCTACTGGAGCAACCCAGCAGCACCCCAGCTGCTCTGCCCCAGACCTCCCCAAGTCAGCCGTTGCTGAAACTGACCAGCGCTGACTACAGGAAGCCCGAGGCACAGTTGCTCTGCCCCAGGCTTCCTGGAATCAGCTGCTGATCAGTTTCAGCAGCAGCTGACTTGGGGTTCTTAAGTTGAATCTGTATGTAAGTCAGAACTGGCGGTCAGTTTCAGCAGCGGCTGAATCTGGACGCCAGTTCCGACTTACATAGGGTACGTCTACACTACAGCGCTAGTTCGAACTAACTTAGTTCGAATTAGTTAATTCGAACTAAGCTAGTTCGAACTAACGCATCTAGAACTAAAAACTAGTTCGAACTAGCGTTTTGCTAGTTCGAACTAGTAAGTCCACATTGAGTGGACTCTGAACAGGGCTTAAGGATAGCCGGAAGCAGTGCCGGCAGGGCATCAGAGGAGGACTTAGAGCATGGAGATACTGTCTCAGGCTAGCCGAGGGCTGCGCTTAAAGGGTCCCGACCCCCACCCCGAACACACAGTTCTAAGGGGTGCCCCGCTTGCAAAGAAGTTCTGGCTTGGAGTGCCCTGAGTGCCCACACTGGGCACATCACAGCACTCGGCCATCAGCCCGGCTGCACTTGCCGCAGGCTGCCATCTGGGGAGAGGGAGTAATTGGGGGGCTGCAGGAGAGCTTCCACCCCCAGAAGCCCGCAGAGCCAGCCCAGTCCTCCCCATCGGGGGCTCGTACCCCATTCCTCCCTCACCTCCTTCCACTTGCCCTTCCCTATCCCCCCTTCTTATTGATGTACAAAATAAAGATAACGTTTCTTCCAACATTGACTCTGTCTTTATTGAAAAAAACTGGGGGAGACTGGGAAAAGGAGGTGGGAGAGGGGAAGAGAAAGGCTGGGAGAGGGGAGGGCAACTAACATGATCAGGGGTTGGGAACAGGTCCCAGATGAAGAGAGGCTACAGAGACTGGGACTGTTCAGCTTAGAAAAGAGGAGACGGAGGGGGGACAGGATAGAGGTCTCTCAAAGCAGGGGTTGGGTGGAGAGGGTGCATTCAGAAAAGTTCTTCCTGAGTTCCCATAAAGAAGGACTAGAGGACACCAAAGGAAAGGAATGGGTAGCAGGCTTGAAACTAGTAAGAGAAAGTTGTTGTTGACAAAGCAAATAGTTAACCTGTGGAACTCCTTGCTGCAGGAGGCTGTGAAGGCTACAACTAGAACAGAGTTTAAAGAGAAGTGAGATAAAGTGATGGAGGTTGGGTCCATGGAGTCCTATTAGCCAGAGGGTAGGAGTGGTGTCCCTGCCCAAAGTTTGTGGAAGGCTGGAGAGGGATGGCACGAGACAAATGGCTTGGTCATTGTCTTCGGTCCATCCCCTCCAGGGTCCCTAGGGTTGGCCTCTGTCGGCAGACAGGCTACTGGGCTAGATGGACCTTTGGTCTGACCCAGTACAGCCATTGTAAGCTCAGGGCTCAGTGTCGGGGGTCTCAGTGGACCCCCTTGATTTTCATGCACACCTGGTCCTGGGTGGCCAGGCTGGCAGCTCTCCTGCCCTAGACGGCCACTTTCCTGTGCCTAGTGCGGAGATCGTGGACGAGGTCCACGATGTCCGCACTAGCCCAGGAAGGTGCCCGCCTCTTGCGGTCCAGGGCAAGCTCCCGGGAGCCGCCAGCCTGGTCCCGGCAAGAGGGGGTGGGCTGGGGGGCATCGGGTGGGTGGCTCTGTGCCGTGCCAGGTGCAGGGTCTGCTAGCTGGGTGCTGGCAGGCTTGCACCTGGCACGGGCACCGTAGCCAGCCCGTGCCCCTTTAAGGGGTCCGGGGCCGGGAGGGGGGCATAGAGTTTCCCTGGTGTTGGCCAGAGTGGCCACCAGGGAAACCTGGGGAGGGCAGCCTCCCACTAGTTCGAACTAAAGGGCTACACAGCCCTTAGTTCGAACTAGCTAGTTCGAACTAGGCTTAGTCCTCGTAAAATGAGGTTTACCTAGTTCGAACTAAGCGCTCCGCTAGTTCGATTCAAATTCGAACTAGCGGAGCGCTAGTGTAGCGCATAGGAAAGTTAGTTCGAACTAACGTCCGTTAGTTCGAACTAACTTTCTAGTGTAGACATACCCCTACAGATTCAACTTAAGAACAAACCTGTCCCTATCTTGTACGTAACCCGGGGACTGCCTGTATGATTGAGACTGTTTTCATCGTTTCATACCGACTCAACAGACAATCTTAGGTAGATAAGCTTAATAAGACGCGCTATTCCTCAAAAAAGCCCTGATTGCCATTTTTGTGATCGGGTTTTTTTTGGGGAAAACAAATCCAAGCTGTCTACACTGGCCCTTTTGCGCAAAACTTTTGCGCAAAAGGAGTTTTGCCCGAACAAGAGCAGCATAGTATTTCCGCAAGAAGCACTGGTTTCTTACAGTAGGAAGTCAGTGCTTTTGCAGAAATTCAAGCGGCTAGTGTGGACAGCTGGCATGTTTTTCTGGAAAAGTGGCTGATTTAGAGAAATTGGAGAAGATCCAGAGAAGAGGAACAAAAATTATGAAAGGTCTAGAAATGAGTTTGAGGCAAGGCTGAAGGAATTGGGCTTGTTTAGTTGGGAAAAGAGAAGACTGAGAGGGGACATGATAGCGGTTTTCAAGTATCTGAAAGGAAGTTATAGGGAGTAGGGTGAAAAGTTTTTTTCCTTGGCCTCTGAGGATAGGACAAGAATCAACTGGAATAAGTTGCCTAGGGAGGTTGTGGAATCCCCATGTCTGGAGATATTGAAGAGCAGGTTAGATGGGTATCTGTCAGGGACGATCTAAGAGGTGTTTGGTCTTGCCGTTAGGGCAGGGGACTGGACTCCATGGCCTCTTGACATTCCTTCCAATTCTAGTATTCTATGATTCTATGGCGTAAGAGCATTTGTGTAGTTTAACATTTAAATGTGTTAATGATTAGCATGCATCTGTAATTAAAATGACATATATTAAATAATGTTCAAGGATCTCTTAAATCACGCATGCTTGAGACCATTAATGAAATAATGTTTTATGTGTCTTTTTTTTTATAATCCGAAATAACAGTGCTGCCATAAACGTTCGGCTTTGACCTAGTATTGATTTCATTATAGTTCAGACTTAGAAAGTAATTTCAGAGCACTTTTTTCTTGTGCAATGTTCATAGAAAGTGTGAACTGAGGATACTACTACACTGTCCTCCTTTCTTCTCTCTCCTCTAACATCCTATTTTAAAATTAGTGAAGCGCTTCAGTTCCTAACCTTCTTTGTGAGCATCGTCTAGCGCACACTCTTGCACATAGAAATAAAATGAAAGCCATTGATACGTTTGTCATGCTGCCTTTTTGCTTTCAGTACGTGTACATTGCCAGTAAAGTTAAACTTTGTGACTGAAACATTACAACTGACATTCTTGACAAACTTTCTAGTATTTTGCCAAGTCTCAGGTATACAATTGTGTATTTAATACTTTCCATGATTGATAAAAGGAAACGGCATCCCTTGGTCTTTGACCAAAGGAAGTCTTAAAAGTAATCACTGTTCACACGGATTTGGCTCTGCTCCAGTGAAGACCATATGTGTTCTGCTTTTTATTTTAATGGGAGCCAAACTGAACATGTAATCCCCAGTTCCGCAAACACTTAAGAATTAGAATAGTTCCTTTGATGTTAATAGGACTACCTATATGTGAAAAGCCAAGAATGTTTGTGTGCAGAGTTGGTTCCTTCTGACCAAGATTTTCAAACCTTGCTGCCCAATGTTAAACTCCTAATTTGCTACACACAAAGTGTCACATAATTATGTTTAGGGATTGGCCTAATATTTAAAAGTATTGATCACCTGCTGCTCCCACTGACAGCAGCGAGGCTTGTGGATCCTCGGCATGTTTGCAAAATAGGCTTCTTGTATTGAGGTTCTTCAGTATAGTCCTGTTTTTTATTCTAGCAACACCAAACTAACACGGCTACATTTCTATCTCTGTTCAGTATAGTAGTTTCTGGTAAATCAGGAGTTTAACTGTAGGCTCCCAGGTTTGAAACTTTTGCCTTTTACAGTGGTACTGCACGAACTGGTATAAGTTGTAGCTGAACATTTGTCCTGTGTGTGTGCATGTTTTAACAAAACCTGCCTATCAGAGCGAGATTCTGAACAAAATTACCAGCCAAAGTTTGTAGATCAGTTTATATATAGCAAGAGGATGGTTCTGCAAGTAAAATGTAAATACTAATTGTTTAGGGGGTTGAATTCTTTATCCTGCTTTTTAAAGTAGATAATCTTTGTATGAAATACGTTACATAACCTAATATAAGAGGATTTAAAACTAACTTGAAATATTTTATTTTCATGCAGGAAATGACAATGAGATGCATGAGAAAACTAAACAAATGTAAGCTATTGGTTTTTACTTTTCCTGCTTCCTTCCTCCTAATGATAATAGGTTCCAAACACCCATTTAGATGGGGTTTCCTGTTGACAATTACCATGCCGTTCTGTTTTGTTTAACACAGATCTGTGTACATGTAGGAGAGGCTTTGCTAACCAGGTGCTTAAATAATGACAGATCTGGATACTGATTGGTTATGGTCTCTTGCCCTAATTGTGGTTCTTCCTGGATGTGTCTTGTGTCAGTGTCTTCTGTCAGTTCTTCCTTGGTCTTCCTTTCCTTCTGTTTCCCCCTTCAAGTGTCTTAAGTGCTTGTTAATAGTATCTCCTATTCAAGTGTGGGTAAAAAAACAGATGTAGCTAGATCACATGGTAACCGTCTTTCCATTACACGAGCATCTTAACGGGTGAGGCTTACCTGTTCCGGTTAACTGCTAGGGGCTGGGGCAGCTCCCTGCCCACCCAGGGCAGGACAGATAAACAGCTCTTTTGCTTCTTCTCCCACTTGTTAACTGTAAGGCATTCTGAAGGCTGGGAATTCCTGGATAGGCCTGCACATTTTCCCATGTATGATACAGAGCTGTTAAGATACAATTGATTTAAATCTGATCTGTCAGTTATGTCAATGCGACTCTTACTATTCCCCTTCTTGGAAGGAAATTAGATCAAGCCTTTATATGGGCAGAATCTTTTATTGCAGAACCAAAATACTGGGTGGATGATAAATGTGTGCTGTAGTTGATAACTTTTTGTTCATTTTTCTTAGCTAGGCCGGTCCAATATGTTTCCAGAATCTTTGGGCATCTAGAGCTTGCTTGCATGATGGGCTGCCTAACCATGGATATTTTCTTTATTGGAGCTCTCAGGGTGAGATCACTTAAAGTTCCTCCCCCTGATCCAGTGGTAAACATCAGTTGACTCCAGTGACAATAGGGTTAAGCTAGTCTTGTGGGCTTTTAAAAGTATTTCCTTCAGGGTAAATGGGGATGGGTTTCTGTAAATCACCAAGAGGAAAGAAAACTTTGTCATCAATTGTAATCCACCTTTTCATTTCAGCTACAGTTATGTTCTAAAGCAAAGTGCATTCTCATTGGTTGTTAAAACATGCTGATTTACAAGTGTATACAGCCTTTACACACTCCTTTTTGTACAGGAGGTACATGATCGTTATATGCATTTATTTAGGCAGTTGTGTGTGTTAATATTATCAGCAGCAGGGCCAGCAGTTAAAGCGGGCCCTAGGGCAAGGTGTGTGGGCAAGTTTGCTCTGTGCCCCAGAAGGGACAGAGCCTCAGGCAGACGGGGAGGGCTGGGAGCAGCCAGCCCTTGACGCCTTCCGGATCTAGGTGCTGGGGGCCTCCCCACTTCAGAGCTCTCTGGCATGAGAGCGGCAATTCAAAGGGGGCGCGGGGCTCTAGATGCTGCCGCAGTAGCCGCAGCTAGGAGCCCTGGGCCTCTTTGAACTGCTAGGTACTGGGCAACTACCCAATTTGCTTCCCCTACCCACTACTGTTCTCTCCCATCAGTGGTCCTGGTTATCAGGTTGTTCTTCACAGGTTATTATTAGTATATTAGAAAATGGAGAGTGGTCGGTGGAGTCGTAGATGTGTATAATTTTGAGAATTGGGACCATCAGCGTTCAGATAAACTATGAAGGTGCATCCGAGTGGGCTTAGTGGCAATCCCACTGAGATGCATGCTGGTGTCTCTTGGAATCAAGTTCCATCCTGGTGCAGAGCTTTCATGACTTTGCCAGTTTCTTGCACCCAGCAGCATAGTAACTGGGTCCCCTTTATGACGGAGCCCTTACTACAGTACATGTCCCTTTGTGCCATATTTATAATGCTTGACCTCAACAGGGACGTTTATCTTCTGGTGTGTTCTCTATGCAGAAAAGCAGTGTTTAACTCCGTTTTTGATAGAGGCTCATGGATTGACCACATTTATTTTAAGTCTGATTTAAAAATCCACTTTTATAACTTAAAAAAAAATGAATTTTTATATACCTCAGTGCAAATAAAATGTCACAAAAATAAATCATTAGGCACAATATTAGAGGTTTTAAGAGGCACCCACTCTCAACAATCCAGAAATCACTTAGATGGCAAGATGTACACAATGCGTCACTTTAAAGAGAGAAGGAACGCTCTTCCTGATTTCCCATTATTTCAAGTAGAGTTTGGCTGTAGCGAGTCATGTTACATTTTGTTTTTCAGTAGGCTGTTATCGCAAATCTATGGTGCTGTGGTCGAGGCTGTTCTCGCTGGTATAGCAGGCTATACCAAAACTTCAAGTGTTACCAAGGTAATAGAAAATGCCTGTCCTGCATGTTGTAGTGGAAACTAAATTATTGGCATTGCCTTCAGAATGTTACACACATCTGGCTTTAAGGAATGCCTTCTGAATACAATTCCACCACTTCTTGTTTTCTTTTTTGGCTTGCATATAAACATCACAGTAAAGTTTATATAATATTTAATTTTGTCAAAGATGGGTTATTAGACTTCCATAGCATAAATGGTGGCTGATGCAAAGTAAAGTACTTTTAATTGGTCTGGTGGCCTCCAGCAGGATTTTCTGCAATGTCCCTTTTAATCAGTGCTGTTTCAAAGTTTTATACATCCTGAGGCAAGATGTGTGTGTTAGTAATCCTGGGCACTCTGTTGTCTGTCTCCTCTGTGGTATTGTGCCTCTGCTGCCTGGGGTATGCTTTGTGTTCAACATCTGAATACTCCTCTAGTTAATGGAAATTCTGTAAGCATAATATAATTTTCTGGGTTATTTTGTAGGCAAAAGAAACAGCCGAAGAAATTCTTTTGTCTATGCTTGATTCCTTTCATCTAACACAATTTAAAACTGCATTACGGTATGTGATTTCAGATATTAACTTTTCTGCTCATCCTGTCTTAAGTCACTTGTTTTCTTTGGGGAAAAGTCGCACTTAAAACACACTTCTCGTTCTTAGTGTTGACTACTAACTTGCAGATTTAAATCAAATGGGTAGCATAATAATTGCGTTTTTCTTCGTTTCGACATCTGCTAGCTACTGGGAAAGTTACGTTGACCTAAAAACTGAGATGAGTTTCTTTGCATGTAGTTTAGCATGTGTAAATGATGTGATTGACGCATTATCTATATTGACAGCAGCATACAGAGTACAGACACTGCATGCCCAGCTATGATGGGTTTTAAAGCCGTATAACTGGTGAGGCACAGATTAGACAAAGTAGAGCAGAGCACTCTCCCCATCTAAAGCCTAGAGCAGGGATGGGGAACCTAAGGCTCTGGGGCTGGATGCGGCCCCCGGCTTGCTTGGATCTGGCCCCCGAGGCTCAGGGCTCCTTCCCCAGCATTGGGAAGCCTATGCTGGCACTCCAGCCCTCCCCCCCCGCCAAGAGGCTGAAGTGCACAAAATCTACGAGGCTGGCCCCCCACAGGCTCTGGTGTGCGAGAGGAATGCAAGGAGTGCCTTTCTCTTTCTCAGTCGGGGACCACGTCAATAAGGGTTTGGAGTTCTTGGGATTTCCCCCTCCAACTGATTTTTCTGTGTGTCAGCAGCTCCTGACCCAAAAAAGGTTCCCCGTCCCTGGCCTAGGATGTATACAAGGCTCTCTACATGCCCAAACAGTGCCTCTCATGTCTTTGCCATTTTTAACAGCATAATGTCCTGCAATTTCTGCTGTGCTGGAGTCATTCTTCCTGACAGTGGAAAAACTCTGGGAGCAGGGAAAGTCTGACGGAGCTTTTCCCCAGTGCCTTCCCCCTGCCAGAGCCTTTCACTGCCTTGTGTAGCTACAGGTACCCTACACACCACAGCATTTATATACAAGCTTAGTCATTAGCAGATTTCTAAGAAGAAAAACATCATTTTAACTGGATGCTCTTGCTTGATTTTTATACACAGTTCCAAAATAGCTTTTCAGATTCAAGCTGTGAACAGTCATGGAAGGTCAGTATTTGTTTCTGTTCCTTATGGGGAAATAAGTAATTTTAATGCTACTCAGGAGCAAACCATGCATTTTTAGTCTTTACAAAATGCGTTATAGAAGACATTACCATCTTGAAGTTTGTAGCAGATGAGGGCAAGCACTAAATGCCTTAGCTTTTGTATATGGAAGCAACTTAATGGTTTGTTATCCTTCTGTGTGCACTTATAGTTTTATGGCATCTGAGTAGCACTTTAAAAATGAAACAGCTGTGCTGAACATCTTTATTAGCTCTGTTAATATATAGGAGCAGCAGGAGTACATTCAAAGATTTCATTTAAACTACATTTGAAGGAAGTTTTTTTTTTTTCTCAGACTTATGGCATTTTATGTTTTGCCACACTATCTAAAACCAAATTATAACGGCATTTTATACTAAAAATCCCATTGAGGGATAGAACACTTTCAGTAGACATAGTTATTTTGGGTGGGTATTGTAAAATTATCTAGTCTTTAAATATTGAATTATTATTCTGTTCTAGAATTATTCCACTGGATAATGAGGATAGCCTGTACTTAGTTAAAACTGTGAGTAGAGCTGTCCAGTTCTGTGTGATAATTTCCAACAGTGTGCATTTCTAAATGTAATTATAATCTGCCAAGGTGAACGACTATATTTAAATGTAAAGGTCTGTCTAAAAACATCACTTAAGATCTCAAAATGTACAGCAAGGGATTAGATAGACTTGTTTTGTAAGATTTTTGACTTCTAGCAAATTAACAAATCTGTGTTGTCTTGGCTAGATGGATTTTTGATGCAAGAATTGGTAGTGAGATGATTCAATTGCTTTTTGTTAGCTCCTGATGGAGTTTGGGAACCTGACCCAGTCGGGCAGGGAACCTGGGCTTGAGACCAGAGTTCTTGTCCTTGATATATTTGTGAGGTCTTGAATGACACACTTAAATTCCTTGTTGTCCTTTCCCCATATGTAAATAGTAATGACATTTATCTCTTCGAAGAGCTTTAAGGTCTGTGCATGGAACTTGTTTTATTTCGTGCTAAATATTTTAAATACTGAAGGACTCTTTAAAGGCAAGAACCAAAGGCTAGAAATAAAAGACAGACTAATGAAAATTAGAAGTGAGGCATACATTTTTAACAGTGGAAGTGACTGACCATTGAACAAATGACCAATGGAAATTGTGGCTTCTTTATCTTCAGTCTCTTCAAACTACAAAGGAATGCCTCTGGAAGATACACATTGGCTACGTCTAGACTGGCATGATTTTCTGCAAATGCTTTTAACGGAAAAGTTTTTCAGTTAAAAGCATTTTCGGAAAAGAGCGTCTAGATTGGCACGGATGCTTTTGCGCAAAAGCATTTTTTGCGGAAAAGCATCCGTGCCAATCTAGGTGTGGTTTTGCTCAAGAAAGCCCCGATGGCCATTTTCGCCATCGGGGCTTTTTTGCGCAAAACAGTTTTTAGCTGCCTACACTGGCCCTCTTGCGCAAAAGCATTTCCAGAAAAGGGCTTTTGCCCAAACGGGAACATCAAAGCATTTGTGCAAGAAGCACTGATTTCAGATAGTATAACGTCAGTGCTTTTGCGCAAAATCAGCGGCCAGTGTAGACAGCTGGCAAGTTTTTCCGCAAAAGCAGTTGCTTTTGCGGAGAAACTTGCCAGTCTAAATGCAGCCTGTGAGATGAGACTGATACAATGGTAGAAATAAACAGCTTCCTATCATATCAGTCGAAGTATTTCTATCACGTTGCAGCTCTTTAATTGATTTAGTCCTTGCTTATCTCTTGGTCCTGAAGTCTCTTCTCTGTCAGCTCTTATGGCTGTTTTTCCATATCTGCATAAATAGACCTCATGTACTAAGAGATGGGATAATATTTTACTGCATGAAACATTTAATTGTTCCTTTGCAGGTGCTGTATTTGAGAAATTGGTTATTAGAGTTAAAAGTTTGAGCTAAAGCAAGATGTTTTCTCTTGAGCCGTGATCTCATTAATTTGTTCCAGGAGAACTTATGTGAACTCTGTAAATAGAACTGAACAGTTCTTGTTAATTCCCACTGTAAACTAGCCTAGTTTCTATATTAGTGCTGGTTAGTTTATACCTGTGATTACAAATCAAGTGGCATATTTAGAAATAAGGATGGTGGGGTACCAAGACTACATTTTCAGATTAATGCTGAGTGAGAGACAATTGAGTTGTGAGGTTTGAGAGATTTGTGGCAACACTGTAGTTAGGTTTGTTAAAATCCCGGGGCTCTCTGTTCCCATTTGTTTGTGGAAAAGTAATATCTTAAGAAGCTCAAATTTAAACTGTTGTTGCTTTTACACTAACAGCATTTTTAGATAATTTATAAAAGACTCTTCTTCCCCCACCCACCCTATTCCTCTCAATTTGCTACAGGCGAATATGACAATATATGACATTCCAGATTTGCTAGGAGGAAGGGGATGCTTGGGATCTGTAGTCTTCTCGGAATCCTTTCTGACATCACAGATATTTATAAAAGAAAAAGGTAACTCTTTCAGCTGTTTCAAGCTTTTGCATGCACATTATGTGTATCGATGGGAGTTTTTTAATCAATTCATAGTCTGAAATAGGTAAAGAAAATAACTTGTTACCACTGCTATTTTGACGATTTTAGTAAGTAAAGACCTAACTATACAATTTTTGAATTGGCAAATAATCTAAGTAATCCGGTTGTATAAGGGACAAAATAACATTTGTGTCTTCTCTAAACTAATCGGAAGGATTTGTTCGCTTCTACTATAAGCTTAATAGGATTGTTAGACAAAAGAATCTCGTGCAAAATTGCCTTCTCAGTCTTTGTTCTATTGACTATTCATTTGTTTTTGTATTAAAAAATAAGACAAATAGGAGCAGCCGATTTACCTTCCTTATCCCTTTTGTTGTTGCAAATATAGTTTTTTTTTCCTACCCTGTAGTATTTACCTTGAAGTTAGAAACAAGTACATGAAAATTAAAATGAAAAGGATGCAACATTTGTTTGCTTTGTAGACAGACTTGTTTTAAAATAGGGGATAGTAGGTAACCTTCAGCCAACTTGAAACCCCACTAGATATTGTTTACAATGCCAGAGTGGAAAAACCCAAAGGTTTTGGTAATACTGTAGTCATTTGTGTTAAGAATTCCTTTTGCATAAGATAGAAAATTTGGTCAAAACATGGAGTTCTATCCAGGTAGAACTCCTTTTTTGCCGGTTCAGGAGTGTTTTTGTGTGTGTTTTGTTTCATTTTTGTTTTCTGATTCTTGGTGCATTGCTAACTCTTAAACTAATACCAATATATATTTGGAAGTGTTTGGTTTAATTTTGGTCAGGAATGCTTTTTCCTTTCCCAAAGCTGGGCTCCATTTCCTCCTGCTTCCCCCAGCCCACAAGAGGAGAGAGAAAATAAAAGCAGCATTTTTAGACCAGGAAATAATGGGAGTTAGGGAGAAAATTAATAGAAGGGTTGAGGGTGTTTGCAAAAAGGAAAAAGCAAATGAGAATACTAGAGAGAAACCAGGACGGTTAAATGTGCTTTGATGGATGTGTGATGGTACAGGTTGACACTCCCTAATCTGGATTTCCCTAGTCCGGTAACTCTCCTGGTCCGGTATTGTTGGGGTGACCCTGTGGGACCAGGAGCATTGCCCCGATTAGAACAGGTGGAGCGCGGGAGTCCCAGGCGGCAGCGGATGTGCTGGGGAGAGTCCTTCGAGGCAGCAGGGCTGCCGGGCAGAGCGCATAACTCCAGGCACTGAGCTGTTGGGGAGAGCAGCGGCAGCAGAGCTATGGGGGGGAAAAGTGGAGCCCTGGGCAGCAGCGGATGGCCAAGAGGAAATGTGGAGACCCGAGTGCATTGACCTCCCCTGGTCTGGCAAATTCCCTGGTCTGGACCATGCAGGTCTCCAGGATTCTGTACTAAAAAGGGTGGAGATTCTGTCATGTAGGGAACGTGAGTTGTGGGAATTGATATTTTATAGGTAAACTGATAGCAGCTTGAAGTTCTAGTTGTTGGAACTGAAGACCAATAGGGCAGTTCAGGTGGTTTGATGAGCTATTTAAATAGATAGCATAGCACTTATGTTTTATGGTTTATGTTGGCTTTCCTACAGATGGCAGTATTAATACAGAAACCAGCTACATCATTCTGACTGCAGCTATCCCAAGATACGTTTCTTGGCTGGTTAGTATAAAGCAACTCAAATACTTCATACCTTAAAAGTTTTGTAAATGCATTCCACCCAGAAGAAAAAATAGGTAAATGTATAAAGTATATGTGAATACTTCTTAAACTACATCTGAAAATGAGCTTATTCTGAAGGTATCTAGTCCGGCCATCATTCATACACACAAGTAACTGCTGTAAAGTTTATCCAAGCTGAGAGGTCTGTTTTTTGAGATGTGTTCTGTAACTTCCAACAGTGAATTCATTGTGTGGCATTTTATAGCACATGGCTATGTAACATGACTTATCAGTGTAGAACCTCTTCTGAAAATTGAGGGTTTGAGGCCAGATTCTGAGTGTGTGTAGCTCCTCTGAAAAGAGTGGTGCTGTGCTGATTTACATCATCGGAGTATCTGATCCCTTATCTGAGGAAGGATTTTTCTTTTATGCCACTTTGGTCTTGAAAGGCGACTACGACTGGAGCAATCCCTTGAATATCAGAATTTTTCTGAGAGCCCTTTTGTCCCTCACAGCAGCACAGAATTGGAAAGGAGCAAAGGAGGCTTTGCAAAGTACAGAATCTAGTCCTCCCTCCCCCGCCTTTAAATTTCATTAGTCACCCAGTGCTGCCACTAAAGGGAATTTGTTTCCTATGAATGTTGAGCAGCATTTTTATTATTAAAGCAAGTTTAAAATCAGATCATTAATCCACAGTGACTATAAATGGAAAATGCAATTTGGTCTTGCCTGCAGGTTGAAGATAATGAAGTGAAACTGTCTGAAAAGGCGCAGCAAATAGTGAAGGTGTGTAATGATATAGTGTTTAAACTAACTGATAATCCAAGGTAAGCTTATTTAGGCAAAGCGTAAAGGTGATGTTTTGAAGATGTCATAGTCACAGATAATATGTACTAATATAATATTTTTTCCTGTAGATAAGGAAGTTCTTTTTCTCCTATTTCTCCCTCCCCTACCTTCAAACTGCATTATATAAAATAACAGTGAATATGACAAACTCAGTTCTGGGTTTTCTTTATTACAAATAAGCAGCTAAAAACCAACACCAAAAAGAGTTCTGTTACTCAGACTGCTTGGCAATTTAAATAACATTACCCCTTGAGTTCAGTTATCAAAAATATGCACTGAAAAGACCACTACTATTATATGTATTTTTAAAAAATTTATAGCAGGCTAGATGCCTGAAATAAATAAAAATATTTAGAACATATAAAAAGTATGCATCTGGAAGCATCTACAGTACCTCGATTTTGCATCTGCGACTTAATTTGCAGATGCCAGAACCCTTCAATGGAAGTATATTCTTGTAATTTATGTTCCTATTAAACTGTATAACATGTTTTTAGTTCAATAGACTGGCCATATAACAATTAAAAGCTATTCTCTATGAATATGAAAAATAATTGAATAGGTTTCATTTTACAAAACCGTGCTGGGGAGAATTACTTTTTAAAATGATATTCCAGATCTTTGAGGTGCCATTAAATCAGGAGCAAGCAGGATGCAGCCTGCAAGCCGGATCCGACTCTCCAAGTCTTTCAGTCCAGCCTGTAGCTGCTCCGCCAAGACACTGAGGCTGGGAGCAACCTCAGAGCAATTGATCCATATACCTTTCTGCACAAGGGGGAGGGTGAAACTTTGGGCCCTGCCCACGCCTCCAAAACAATCTTGCATCTACCATTGGTGGTTCCTTCTGGCTGCCCCATACCACTTCTCAGACCCTGTAAGCCAATCCTTTCTCTTGTAGGAGGATGGTATATTTTAATGCAAAACCATCCTCTTACTGTGTAACATAAATCTAGCATGTGAAGCAGGATAAAACTTGCTCAGGTTAAGAATGAATAGTCACCATCACATTATAAAATTACTGTAAAACATTCTTTTCCTTTTTAGGAAGATGAATCCTTCCTGGGCGCTTTCCTCACAGGAGGTGATGGAGCATATATTTATTCTAGCAGTTTGCAGGCTATGCCTGAGGAAGGTGAGTGTTTTTGTTGTTTAAATATTCAAGAACTGTTCAGCCTTCTTAGTATTTACACAAAACTAGGAGGTGTGAATCATGTAGTGAACTAGGTCCTTCCTTAGAGGGGCAAGCTACACACAAGACAAATTATTGTTCTTCTACTCCATTCTTGCCTTAAGGAAATGGAGCACTTTGCCACGTGGCTTTGGAGTTTGCAAATAAGGTCTTCATCCTACAAAGTATAAAACTAAATCTAGTGCTTGTTACTCATGAGTCACTGAAGTACTCAGAAGAGCCAAAACTGCATTAGATAACCAAGATCTGGCCTTAATGGTTTTCAGTATTTGTCCCCAAACAAATTCTAGAACATAATGGAAATCGCTTATCTGGTATCCAAGTGATTTCCATTAAATTTTAGAATTCTGGGAGGAAGAGCCATCCCTCCTGGCCAGGACAACTATAGCCCCTGAACTGAGCTCAGACATGATAGATTAAAAATACAAGAGTTTAGATTCCTTTTCAAAAACAAGCCACAGTTATTGGAGTTACTCTCCAGCCAGAAGGTCTCTCTCCTCCCCGTTCCCACAGCCCAGCTGGGGCTCAAAGGGAATCCCACCCCACTCTGCCTTCTGTCCCAAAGCATCTGGAGCTTGGGGAAGTGTTTCCCATCCCCCAGGCAGCGCAGCTGGAGCTAAAACTGAAACAAACTCTCTGTCTGCTCCCCAGTGCAGCTGGAGCTGGGAGTTTGAGTTTCTCCCAGCCCAACTGGAACTGAAACAGAGGTGGAGTCTCTTCTACCTGCTTCCCCTTAAGACACCTGGCAGAGCTGAGACTTTCAGTGTCTCCCAGATCCTCCAGGCAGTTCAGCTTGGGCTAAAATAGCTTTGGATGCTCCTTTGCCTGCTGGTTGCTTCTGTAACAGGGTCTTATCCGGGCTGCCTGTGACAGCCAGGCGGGGAGTAGGATGCCCCAGACTTAGTCCCCAACCCTACCTGATCCTCATCCACTCCTGTATTCTTCCTGTCCCCCACTTTCCCCCTGCTCCCAGCACACTTCAAACATGTTCTTCTGGGTTCCAGAGTCACCTAATTAGTGGAACCACTACCATACCTATGGTTTTGCTAACTAGATGCCTGGATCTTCATTTCCTTCTGCGTGGGCACACCCTACAGAGAACTATGTGGAAAGCTTCTGTAGTACTGGTTACTGTGTGTTTGGCTCATTTCAATGCTATGAGTCTCTTGCTTAAATGAAGACTCAATTCACTCAAACTGAAATCTCAAATACTTTTTTCCAGAATTCTCTCCGTATACGAATGACTTGAATTCCAATATGTTCAGAAGTTTTTCCTACTGTTTCAGGGTTATATTTGTGGTGCTTAAAAATTCTTGGATTTTGAACTAATTGATAGGACCATGCCAATTAAAAAGACATTCTTTGCCATATTAAGAATTGGATAAAAGTGAAATTAGGGTGCTATCAAAATGGTGGTGTGAGGTAATTGGGTGACATGGATGTTTTTCTGACCCACTGAGTTTGGGTAAGGGCTAAGTCCTACTTCTTTCTGGGCTTACTTTTTTTGGTTCTAGAAGCTCTAATAGCAGATTCATAGATTCCAAGGCCAGAAGGCACCATTGTCATTATCTAGTCTGATTCTGTATAACACAGGCTATAGATTTTCCCCAAAACTAATTCCGAGGGCAGACGTTTTAGGAAAAAAAATATCCAATGGCGATTTACAATTTTGACATTGATGGAGAATCCACTGCAATCGTTGATAATTCATTCCCTTCAACCAGTGCCTTATTTTGACTTGCTTGTAGTTTTGTTGCTTGCCTTCTGGGACATGCAAGATCCTTTGAGGTTTCTGTGACTAAGAATATCATAAATGAAATATACCTTGCTTTCTTTTCTCAAACACCCAAGAAAAGACACATGTGCTTGGTTTTGTTAGCCTCAAGAGTAATGAAACTGTTCCTAAATATCCACAGTCAGACATCTGAGTAATTTACGTGCATCCGGCCACTGTATTGAACAGTGAATGCCATTGTCCCAAGGCATGAATAACTAATACTCATTTGAAGGCTAGACTGCGTGTCTCTCTTCATTGTGCTCTGCCTTTTGGCCTTAGACTTGTAATTTTTTTAGTCTCCCTATTGTATTCATCAGAGGTACTCCATATTATTGATCTTTCTGCATTGGAGTCACAAGCATAAGAGGAATGAGAGGGTATTCATAGAAAATATAAATACAAACTTCAAAGCTAGTATGATTACCTATGTAATTTAAAATATTACAAATCAAAAGGCTGTGATGTTCGAGGCAGTTCCAAGAATGTTACTTTAGCTGGCTAGTTCTACTATGAATTTACTACTTGTACTTTGATGCTTTTTTTTTTTTTTAACAATAGAATGTTGTTGATTTTGTGACTGTAAATTTGTGGTTGGTTCTCTTTCAAGATAGAAGGTATTAAGACACTGATTGTTGCATTTTACCATATTTTGGTAAATTATATGGGTCATGTATGTCATAATTAATCCTTCATCTCAATTCTCTTCCTTACCTTTGGCTGAATTTAGTCTTCCCCATACATTTTTCCCTACTCCTCTTAAACATTCTTTTACTTTCTTCCTCATTTGTGCTTTCCTGTCTAGACTGCTCTCTTCTCCCCCAGGATGAAAGGGCTAGCAGAAGTGCTGAGGGGCGCATTAGTACTTCCTGTTGTATGTTGGCTTCTGTTGTGGCTAGCAGGAGCAGTTTTGCTACTGTCAGCTGGTAGTTCTATTCCTTTTCCTTTTATTTAATAGCAGAGCTCCTTTAGGATTGTTTTTATCTAGCTGTTGTGCTTTATAAGCTGTCTCCTCTTTTTCCTTCTGCTTTCACAGGCCATCCAGGTCTTTTCTTAAGACCTTTGGTGCCTGTAGAATCAGTTGGAAAGTAGGAGGTGGAGACAGTATTGGGTGACCCATCGAGTCTTGCTGGAAAACCAGCAAGTTTAAAAAGTGCTGACCAAAATGCTAAGTTTTATGCTGCACATGAAGATGAATGAGTCTGTGAATAAAGCAAAGGAGCTGTATTTTGTAATGTTTGATAATTAATATCTACTAACAGCCAAGGTGGTGTTAAGGTTTGGTGAAAGAAAAAATAGAACCTGTTTCCTGCCTTTTATTATGCTGAAATATTAATTCTATATAGTGACACTGTCATGTCCCAAGAATATTGGGACTATTTTAAAATTTTTCCTTGAGGTATCAGATGTTGGCTCTTTTATGGAAAATAGCATGTTAATACATATTTTATTTATATTTTTCATATATATTGTGACAAACCCAAACTAGCTGGCTGTCACACGCTACTAAAGGGCAAATACACAGGGTGCTGGATAAACCGTTTCTATTCCCTGAATAAACTGTCTGCTGCCACATAACTAAGGCAGGCGGACCCGAGGCTAGTTAATAGCTGGCCTGAAGGAGCAGGCTAATCAGACACCAGCAGCCAATTAAAGCCAGGGGAACTGCTATAAAAGGTTTCCCTCAGGTAAGGCAGGGGCAAGGAGAAGAGGGACAGACTGAGGAGGAAGTGTGTTTGCGGGGAAGCTGAGAAGGAACGATTCAGTCAGATACCAGAGGAAAGGTATTAGGGGAGCATTTGGGGAAGTGGCCCAAGAAGAAGGCTGCTGTTTTAGGTCTAGAGGGAAAAACCCGAGCAGTTTCCACAGCCTAGGGTCCCTGGGCTAGAACCCAGAGCAGTCGGTGGACCCGGGTTCCTCCCCACACGACAGAGAGAACTAATTCAGGGAGGATGTGGTCCAGGAATTATGGAGGCATCTCCTCCTCCTCGTTCATTGACTTGACCAATGGTGAAAATGGCGCAATAAGCTGTACCCTGACCTCTAGAAAAACATAAGAGGCAGCGTAGAGGGTTGCAGCGAGCTCTGAGGCATATAACCACCACCTAAGGAGCGTAGGACCCTTGGGGCACCGCCAGAAATTTGCCACTATATATAATATATAAAAATCTCATGAAATGTGAAACACAGAAATCATGCCCATCTTGGTTTTTCTCTCTCTCCTATTCTTTGTTCACTGTTTTCCCTCAGTTTTGCAGTTAATTATTAATGGATTTTTTTTCTTAAAGCCTCCAAAAATGGTTTTTAAAAATTCCTTTGAGTAGAACTTACACAATATGGCAGCAGTGTTCCTTGTAAGCAGTATGCTTATGCAGGAGAGATTCAGCTGCCACCTAACCAATTAGAAGAACACTTACAGCTAAGTTTTTGTTTATAATGGTGGTGCACATTGACACATGCCTTGGTGCACAGAAAAATGTATTCCATGCATGAATGGAAAAAATATGTACATGGATGAACTAGATTAGCAGAGACATTGTATGGCTGTTTTCTTGAAGGGTTTCCTTCCCTGACCAAATCTAAAATAGCTGGTAAAAATGAATTCTGGGGACAGATTATCTGGAGTATCTTCCTCTATAGTGCGTTATTTCTCCTTTTGTTGCATAAGATAGTATTTTGGACTGAAACACCAATTGCATCATATTGTAAAACCCGAACATGATTTTCTTGAAAAAGAGTCATTAGATACTGCCATGTGGTGGTGTGTTGCATACCTTAATAATCTTTCCTTTTTTCAATTATAGGCAAAGTATACTTCTTTTCAGGTGGCATTCTGTTTTCCCATCCCCATCACGGAAGCATTACTGTGTCAAAGAATCATATGAATTCCATTAAGTTCTACGATGGGGTAAGTGCATAAGTTGTTTGCAGTTATTATCCTAGATAGTCTTTAATCCATTTTACAAAGGTATTTATGAAGGAACTAGCAAAACCATGTTTGAATCTGATGTCGTTTGCAAGACCGTGCAGAACATTATTGACCTTGAGCAGAAAGCTGTCTGGATGCTTTCTGAACAAATTCCTACTCTTTTTGTATTAGTTTTATGGTACTTTCATCATTGTTGAAATGTACGGAGGACAGGATTGTAGCACAGGAACGTCATTCTGGATCTTTGTAGTTGGGACTGCTAGCTTTACTTTATGCACTCCATTTATTAAGACTAGCGAGAAATTATTTAAAGTAACAACAGCAAATGAGAACAAAATTTATTTTACAGCTTTATACTTCTGACCAGCTTATTTCAACAAGATTTTTCGTTTCTGTCATAGCTCCAGTCACATAATTTATTTGTAGCTGAAGTGCTACAAATGTTTTTATACCAAACGTTTTTAATCTTGAGTCAGATGTTCTTAGTAGTGTACCGCTTATCATTTAAAAGGTCATGAGGCATGTCTTTATCTGCTGCTGGAGAGTATCATGTAACTGGCAATGTGAAAGGCGTGATTGGTTCACCTTTCCCGGGCTGTGAAGAGTGAGGAAGAAAGGCATGCTTCATTGTTACGTGTATTTCAGTAAAATACATGAGCCATTATTTTAGCAGACAGTGGCTCCTGCCTCTTTCTGACCGAATTGTTGGTCCATTACATGATGACTGGCCATGTTTAATATATGATGTTTCTGATGTGCTGCTGTGGGGTGACTTCTGGAAATTAAGAATTGGGTTAGTGTGGACAATGCCACTTCAAGTTAGGCAGATCTGTTTTAACTACAGTACTGTCTTGTTTTCATAACTTACCACTGAGAAGGGTAATGGAAGATGACTTTGGATGAGCACAAAGTTTCATATGTGCTCTATAGAGAAAAGCACCTGTTTCTTCAGTCTCAAGTTCTTTAAATAACTGTACAGGAAGCTCTAGAGAGCGTTGTGTAGATAGGATTTTGTGAAGTTTTTAAAAAAAAGTAAAATATAAGAAAGGTGTGTACTTTAAGTTGAAAAGCACTACAGTAAAGAGACCCTTACCTTAGCTGCCTTTTCTTTAATACCATCTTGACTGCCTTTTCTTTAATACCATCTTGACTGACTCTCTGTAGTTATATAAGCAATTTTAACACTGACCTTCCTTCTATTGTGCAATTCAAGATGCTCACTTTTATAGAAGTTGGGCTATTTATGGAGTCTGGCTATCGTTTTTGAACTATGGCCAAGTTTGAGTGCAAAGCAAAACCTTGAAGGAGAATTTTATTGTTTAACTGACTTGGCATGAAGCGAGGGTGGAGAGCTAAAAATATTAAAACGTGACAAGGATGAGGGGATTGTTAGTGCACTGTTTTTAAAAGGTGAAGTGTAACAATAATGTAGATGGAAAGAATAATCTTTTGTGCTTCCATGTGAGACACTATAGTAAACGAGCACATTACCCTCAAAGTAATGCACACCTCTTATAAAATTCTGAATATAGATTTTTTTTATTTGAATTTCTAATTTTAACTAATTCTTAAAAAAATTGTCAACTGAACAGTCACGGGACTGGAAGTAGGGATGTAAGCGACCAGTCGACTACTCGATAACCATATGCTTATTGAGTAGTGACTCGACTAGTCGCTTTCCCCATCCCTTGCTGCCTCTGTCAGAGAGGCAGCAAGGCAGCGGGGAGCAGGAGCTGATGCTGGGGGGAGCTAGCTTAAAAATCGGTTCCCCCCAGCACCATCTCAGGCGGGACAAAGGAAGTGGAGGCGTAGCGGGGGACCTGGCACAAGCTGGGAATCAGCTGAATCCCGGCTCACACCTGGTCCCAGATGCTGCACCTCTGCTTTTTTAAATGTATTAAGAGCTACCTGGCTCTTAATACTATTTAAAAAGCAGAGGCGCATTGCAGAGTTGGGGGGAACTGGGAGTGAGCTGGGACAGTTGATTCCCGGCTTTGCCTGGTTCCCCAGCTGCTCCTCTGCCTTTTATATGTATTAAGAGCTTGACGGCTCTTAATACATTTAAAAAGCAGAAGCGCAGAGTCTGGGACCAGGCGGCTCTTAATACATGTAAAGGCACAGCCGCAGTGAAATTCCATCAACTAGTCGATTCGCTTATTACCCACAATTTAACATCCCTAATTGGAAGTTGATTTGAAACGCCCACTCCTATGACATGTCACTTAATTTCCAGTGAGTGAACATGGTCTTGGCCACCTTCTTTTAAAATGTTGATGGTCTTCTCTGAAGATAGCCATCTGTTTTCCATTCTAGTTAGAGGAGGATTATTGCTATGACTTCAGACTAAAAGTATGGGAAGGTAGTAGTAAACTATAAACTGCAAAAAATGCATGGCAGAAAGGGTAATATAAAAGAAACATGACAGCACACATTAATGTTTGAGCTGTGGCTCTCATAATTGAAACTTCAGGTATGCACTAGAAACATTTCTCAAACTTCATTCACATTTCAAAAAGTGAACAAAAGCAATACATAAATACAGAAACATCATATTGCAGTGCAGGCTTTAGGTATCTCTTGAATCATCTGGCATTTACTTGTAAGATTATTTCTTAAATTTGAGTTCAGAATTGAAGTTCAAATATGGCTAATCTCTAATGGTACTACATCTAGAATTTTTGTCTAGCTTCATTTCATCAACATAAATAATGCATGTGTAGGACTGACCCCTCACCAATTGTGAGAATTCATTGCTTTAGTAGTTTTTGAAGGAACTGTGAAGGTAAACTTGAAGGCTTTTTGTCATTATTAACCTTTTGAATAGCACTTAGCGGGGCTATCAAGCTTTATTCTCTTTATTTCAGAAAAGACATCTTCCTGGTATACTGCTATATGTTTTGGAAGCTTCTGTAAACCTTGATTAAGTTTATCACATTTTAAAGCAAAGATAGTCACATGACACACAACTGGCTTCGGAAATTTGTCATGGTCAATAAACATGAAACTTCAATCTTCTCTGGTTAAAATAATTTGCCTCTTGATATGGTGTTCCAAACTGTTGCTGCTGACTTGTCACTCTCTTAAGCCATGTGTATGGTCCCATTTCCACAATTGGATTGTTCCACATTCACTGATGTGGTGGTGCTGCTATCGGTAGTGGTGCAGCTCAACAGAAGCAATGGACACCACAACTCAGTTGAGATGGGGACGTGACCCACAAATTCACTTCTAGGTCATACTTCATGGGTTGTGAAGCTCCGGTCTTACATAAGAGAGGTGGGGAGAATGGAGTACTTCTGAGCCTTGTTGCACTATACTATGTGAAATAATTGCATCTTGAAAGAAAAAAAGTAATGTGGTAGTTTTTGACATCCAGGAAGATTATGTAAAAATCATCACAAACTTTCTCTCTTGAGTAATCTGTGTTCAGCAGCTCAGGTAGAAATTCTTCTTGCTGACAGCTATGAAGACTTCCCCAGACTGAAGGAGTTCATATTTAAATATTGGACAGTCTAAAACTTGTTTCCTTCTCAGTTATCATTAGTAGGATACTGCAAAATAAAACTGGGATTTTTTTTTTTTTTTTTTTTTGTCTACTAGCTGTCAGAGGCGAGACCTACAGTACTAGACTTCCATCTCTAGGCTGAACACCAGCAATTCTCCTGGGATGCAGTGTTTTTGATGATGAATACACAGACACAAAACTTCATTAGGCTGTACCTATTTTATTGTGTTGAGCAAGGTGGCTGGGTGCCACATTATTTGAAAAGGACCATCACTAATATCCTGCATGACGAGTGAATTAACCTTACTTTCTACTTCTGTAAAGTAGAGCTAAAATTATCTTCATTGCAGGATTCTGAGGCCTAATGAATGTTTGTAGAAGCATTTTGAGATTTGTTGGATGCAAATACAACATAAATCTTATTAAAACAAAATGAGATGGAAAATTGACAAGAATCCTGTTTTAATGAGCCCTAGGGAACAGGAATCTCATTAGCTACAATTTCCTGTTCGCATACCGGAATAGAATTTTGGCAGTAGTGATGCTAGACTTTATTTATTTGAACTTCAGGTCTGTAGGGGGCTTTATGAGATAAACATGGCTCTTGGAATACACTTAGATGCTGCATGTCTGCTGGCAAACCTTGTAGCCTTGTAGTACTTCACTGCTGGCATAGTTCCTCTCATAGTAATAATTGTGAAATCTGTTGTGTAAGGGAAGCTTGCCTGACTTAGCACCATGGTAGTCATTTAACCTTCAGTAGTACACATTTTGCCATTGATACTATCAAAGGAGCTGTGCCGGCAGAGAACTATGGGGAACCACTAGTGAAGGGCAAAACAGGAAAAGGATGATGGTGGGTTGCCTGAACCTCAAAGCCACAGCTGAATGCTTCAAAATGGAGATTTAACTCTTAGACAGTGCTTACGCCTCACCTGTGATTGAGCCTCTAAAAGTCCAACTGCTGATTATGGTGGGTCTTTCTGCTATGTATCTATACTGAAACTCTTTTGGCATAGCTTTTGCAGACTTGAAAGGACGCACAGTAAATGCGACTATAAAATACTATAGCTTGGCAAGGCAATACTGGGTATGCTTAAAAATGATGCAATTTTTCAGTTTGAATGATCAATGATTTATTGTAAAACTTCCTTTTATTTCCTTTCCAGGACTCTACTACTGTTGTGGCTGCTCTTTTTATAGATTTCAAAAGTTCTTTGCTTCCTCATCTGCCAGTTCAGTTCCATACCCCAAGCAACTGCCTGATGATTGGACTTTTCCCAAAATCAAGGATCTATAAAGCTTTCTATTCCCAGGTAAAGTAATTAAACACCATCCTGCTCTAAGTGTAGCACATAATGTTCTATGTGATGAAGAGTAAAGGAAGATGTTTTAGGAAGCTAGGCAGTCAGATGGCTACAGCCAAGCTTCTAATGTGGGATGAGCCACTGAGATTCACCCTGGGATCTTAGAAGGCCCAGTTGACTTTCTTATTCATCAGTCAGTATAGACATTAAGTAAAATCAGCGCCTCACTAAAAGAAAATCAGATTCTGGATTTAAGATAAGCTCTCAAAGCTCAACTTCTCATAGTCTCAATATGAAAAGTTAGAAGGCAGCAGTTTTCTGAAGGTAAGCATCTACTGTAATTATCTCATTCTATTGAAGACGGTGACCTAGAGCAACTTGTCCACCCTTCCCCCTCATCTCAAGCTTCTGGAATTTAATTTGTAGGTATGAGAGCTGAAGAGACTCCTGAAGTCATCTAGTCCAGGTTTCCAGGGCGTGGGCCATGGGGTGTTTATTGAGCTCAGGGGTGGGCAAGATACAGCCTGGGGCTTGGATCTGGCCCCCCAACCCATTCAGTCTGGCCCAGGGCCCACCCAACTGGACCTAGGGGTAGGGAGCAGCTCCAGGGCTCGGAGTAGCTGGCTGCTCCATCTGTGTCTCTGCACTGCAAGTTGGAGGAAGCTTTGTGCACTGTGAACCTCATCCTTAACCCAAACTCCCTCTCAGACCCAACACCCTCTCTTGTACCCCTATCCCCTACTCCCAGCTCCTTTCTGCAACCTCCATCCCAGACCCTGCATCTCCTCCATAGAAAAGTGCAGCCCTTAGCCACTGAGCAAAATTTGAGTAGCCCCCCACAAAAAATTATTGCCCACCCCTGATCTTAGCTGCAAATCACCAGTGCCTTTGCTCCCAACAGTATATGAGATGTGATTTTTTTAAGAGCCTGTGATTCCTCAAAATGTGGGTGTGAGAAAATCTTCACTTTTGTAAATGTTACTAATGTTAACATCATAATTACTGTTGCTACTAGTGTATTACTCCATAGTCTCTCTTAGTGTATTCTCATCTAGGCAATGAATTTGAGTTGTAAAATATAAAAGCTGTAATAGCCTCATTTCATGTGTGGCACTTGGTGTATATTTGGCTATGTTAATTATACCTAGCTTTTGCACTGTCTAAATCAGTCAGGATGTCAAATCTGTCTACTGAATTAGAGATCGTTTTAAGGGCGCACACAAGATATTTTTATGAATATTTGAGACCAGTGGACTGTTGTCTTTGTAGATGTAATATTTGGCTTTTTGACAGTGTTCTGTCTTCCTAATGTCCCCTCTCACTGCCTCCTGTCTCTTACACTGGAACACTGTTTAATTTCTGATAGTCCCAATCCCTGGCAAGCCAGAAATTAAGTCCTCTTGTTGTAGATTAGAACTTTACCTAATTATTAGACAAATCATAGCCAGCTTTATTCTTAAAGTAATCATGAGCAAATAGTGAAACAGAGAAATCACAAGTCCTGGGAGAAGTTTTGAAGATCATTTTAAATCTGATCATAAGAATTTTTAGAAAAGTGTAACTTCCTAGATAATCCTGGTTGGGCGAAATGTACATGTTTGAATGGCTTGTCCTTATCATGCTCTGATAGCATCCTCTGGAAGTATATTGTACCCAGTGAGTTCTTCCACTGTTATCATTTACATTAAGAGGACCTGATGCTTGAAATTGGAGTGTTTTGTTGCATATTTCTAGTTATACACCTTGGGATCATGATCCTAGAAGATATTAGTAAATCAGATAAAGGTATCTCACTTGATTAGATTGAGTACTGTCAAGTACCCTTTAATTGATAGCGTCACTCACAGAGTAGATAGTACTGGCAAGTGTGGATTAGGCTGCATTTCATAAGGGACATTGTATAATCTTTACGTATGGAGGTGCTGAGTCTGGCAGAACAGTCTGAATATATTAAGTAGGCCATTCAAATTCTCCAGGAGGACATTCATCTTGATGGATCATAATAGATGGGAAGATGTGTGGTGATCAATGTATTCTTGTCATATCTTCTTCCTTCTTCTAGTGCGGCCATGCCTTTTCATGATAAAATCCTCCCATCTCTTTGGAGCTCAGCCAAGTGGTGGTTTCAGTTCCGTTGATTGTCAGTGGATCTCGCTGTAAGCCCAGCCTGTTGCATTTCACTGTACCTGCTTTCAGCAACTTCTTGAATTTCATTCTTGCTGTTGGTTTACTTCATTGCGAACTCGGTCACGAGTAGAATATGAACACTACCAAAACAGTGAATATAGTTTATATATAGAATATAGTGAATATTTTGACTGTAGGTGTTGCCTTTACTTACGAAGAGGAAGGAAAGATCTTAAAATCATCAACAACATCTATTCTTGATTGCTCTGAATCAGAGTTGTGGGCTTGTAGTGCCCTTCATAGGAATATGGCTTCGATGAATAGGATTTAAGCCATTGTCTCAAAGTTAAATCAGCTCCTCGCTAAAAATAAAATAAGGACAACGTCACAAAACACTTCACTTTGAAGGCAGTTGTATATAAATTGAATTGATTTTTTACATTCGCCTTGGGATTGAAGAAACTTGTGCAAAGTGTTGAAAAAAATTGAAGTCTCTTGTGTCCTCTCATCATCTGCTGTGACTTAAAGATGAAAGTTGTTATTCCTTTTTGCACTCTTGTCCGTTTGAACCAAACCTGCCCGAAGTGTTGGGTACTATATTTTTGATGTTATGGGACATGGAGGAAATGTGGAGTTTCCTCCTCCTGTTTCAGGAGGTTAATCTGCTTCTTCTGTCGTAGCATATGTGTCAGCCAACGGTCAGGGCTCCCTATATCGGTACCTTAAGACCGGCTGAAGTTCTTTTAAATTGTGCTTGGTTCTATTACAGCAACTGAAGGCGTCAGGTTAAAACTTAAACAGTTACAGGTTTATTAAAGAAGCTTATAAATCATATGGTTGCAATGGCTATTGTTCTATTTCTTAACTACTAGCAAAATATAGATCTTAAAATGGTTACAAAGAAGATAAAGATAGAAAAATAGAAATAATGGTACCAAGTAACAGCTTACTCTTTCTATGTGTACACTTAAGACAGAGGACCACATCCAGGTACAATTTTTACCCCCTTCTGTGCCTCTCGACTCCAGCATGTCAGGCCAGGGCCGGTCCCTCAATTCCTAGGAAAGACAAAAATATGAGGTGGGCGTCCCCATAGAACCTCGGGAGGTCAAACACCTAACCCGACCAGCAGGTAGAGAGGGTAGAATGACACTCCAAGTGAGTGTGTGCTGGACCTATCTTTTATACTCATGGGGTCACGTATTTCTCTTTCTTATCTGTAATGCCAATTGATGCTGGTCTGTCTGCTGTGAGACCAGTTCTTACAAGGGAGTTGTGAACTTAATTTACACTTGTAAGAGAGAATTGAGATGATTAAATTGGAAGTACGGGACATTGTTTTCTCAGTGGGAAATTCCTCTCCCAGGGACTGTGTGTGTTCGAATCAACATAGGTGCCAGCCTGACACTTCTTGCAGCCTTGAGCTTAGCTTATTTCCTTAATCGTTACTCAGAGTCAGAAACTTGCATATCCTGGTCAAAGCAGATCAAAGCTTAATGGCTATGCTGATCTTCTTATTGTTCCTTCTCTGCTCTGTATACAGACATCTCAGAGGGCAAGCAAGATTGTTTGAGATGGGGGGGGGCTGCCTGGCTACAATATGTTTGGAGGATTTGCATTGATCCAAAACAAGCTAAGAGTTCTGCAACTGTTTGAGTATCCCCTTTCATAGAATCATAGAATACTAGGACTGGAAGGGACCAGATACTGTCTAGACCATCCCTGATAGACATTTATCTAACCTGCTCTTAAATATCTTCACAGATGGGGATTCCACAACCTCCTTGGGCAATTTATTTCAGTGTTTAACTACCGTGACAATTAGGAACTTTTTCCTAATGTCCAACCTAAACCTCCCTTGCTGCAGTTTAAGCCCATTGCTTCTTGTTCTATCTCCAGAGGCCAAGATGAACAAGTTTTCTCCCTCCTCCTTATGACACCCTTTTAGATACCTGAAAACGGCTATCATGTCCCCCCCCCCCCCCACTCTTCTCTTTTCTAAACTAAATAAACCCAATTCTTTCAGCCTTCCTTCATAGCTCATCTTCTCTAGACCTTTAATCATTCTTGTTGCTCTTCTCTGGACCCTCTCCAATTTCTCCACATCTTTCTTGAAATGTGGTGCCCGGAACTGGACACAATACTCCAACTGAGGCCTAACTAGCGCAGAGTAGAACTGAAGAATGACTTCTCTTGTCTTGCTCGCAATACACCTGTTAATGCAGCCCAGAATCATGTTTGGTTTTTTTTTTTTTTTTTTGCAACAGCATCACACCGCTGACTCATATTGAGCTTGTGGTCCACTATAGCCCCTAGATGCCTTTCAGCTGTACTCCTTCCTAGACAGTCGCTTCCCATTCTGTATGTGTGAAACTGATTGTTCTTTCCTAAGTGGAGCACTTTACATTTGTCTTCATTAAACTTCATCCTGTTTACCTCAGACCATTTCTCCAATTTGTCCAGAACATTTTGGATTATGACCCTATCCTCCAGAGCAGTCGCAACCCCTCCCAGCTTGGTATCATCTGCTTTTGCTCATTGCAATTCAGTGGTATTCAGGCAATAGGCCATTGAGTCCTTTGTCTTTATCAGTGCAAAAGCCATTAAAGTGAGCTCTTCTGGCTTCTCATCGTCCATTTTAGTTTCCTTGTCCCTTCTAGTTAAAGGAAGCAGGAGAAACCTATATTCTCCAAGAGGTACTTGATAGAATGGTATGGATGCCTTACAGCTGCACATATCGCGCAGTGCTGTAGATTCATAGGGTTCCCTTCTTTTGTGTTAAGAACTGAGTTCTTAGAATACTTGGGCACTTGTATTCTTAAGGAAGGTGCAAGATTTCTGCATTCGTGAAGGAATCATGTACATATCCAATTGCAGTCTTGCTACAAGAAGTTGGATTGTAAATATGTGGCACTTGTTAGTGGTGAAAGTAGAATTATGGCATGACTTGCATGATTACATTATGTTGCAAGTGAGAATGGTGCTGCAGTAGATAAGAGTTGAAAAGGAGTTTGCAGCTGATACTTCATTATGCCTTTTCATCTTAAGAACGGCCATACTGGGTCAGACCAAATGTCCATCTAGCCCAGTAACCTGTCTGCCAACAGTGGCCAATACCCCAGAGGGAGGGGACTCAACAGGTAATCCTCACGTGATCCCTCCCCTATTACCCACCTCCAGAGAAACACAGGCTAGGAACACCATTCCTCCCCATCATGGCTAATAGCCATAGATGGACCTAACCACCATGAATGTATCTAGCTCTTTTTTGAACCCTGTATAAGTCCTGTCTTCACAACATCCTTTGGCAAGGAGTTCCACAGGTTGACTCTGCTCTGTGTGAAGAAAAATTTCCTTTTGTTTGTTTTAAATCTGCTGCCTGTTAATTTCATTTGTTGATCCCTCGTTCTTACATTATGGGAGCAAGTAAATAACTTTACCTTATTCACTTTTTCCACACCAGTCATGACTTTATCGACCTCTATCATATCTCCCCCTCTCCCTCCGCCCCCCCTGCAACTGGCTTAAAAACTTGAAATTGGGGGTTGCAGGTCATATTCATTCCTCTTAGTAATTTGAATAATTGAAGATGTAACACTCAGAATTTCTGTTTCAGATGCACTTTTTTGGTTTGTCCATTTTATATTTCACATCCACAAGCAATGTCGCAGCCCAGTTTGCTGTTGAGTACGCACTTGATCCTTTCTTTTTGTCTTGTCTCAGCCCCACAGTAGTAGTCAGTGCTTTTTGTGGGGGGGGGAGGAGGGGAGAGAAAGGAGGTCCTGGTACTCCAGGGGAAAAGTTGAGCCAAAAAAAAAGGGGGGTGGGGTGGGGCCAGCATTACCCTTTTAAAAGACGCGGCCCAGCTAACTGTCAGACATTTGCGTACAGAGGTGCCGGTAGGCTCCATTTTCTCCAGGTAAGCTCTGACTGAAGTTGCCAGTACTGCATCTGGAGGGGCCAGTACTGCGTACCAGGCAGTACCGTCACAAAAAAGTACTGGTAGTAGTAATGGGATACTTCTTGGAAATATCAACTCTGCATCAAGAAGCTACCTGAAATCTATATTTGTCGAACATGTATGGTTGTGACTTCCTTTCCACTCAGCTTTTCCAGGCATGGAATGGATGGTGGTGGTTGCTGCTCTAGGAGGCTTTCCTGTTTGAAACAAAAAAAGCCTTGTGAGTTGGTGTTGTGAATAAAAGACTTAATTTGCTCTACAAAATAAAAAATACCTTTAAAACTCTGTACACTAACATTTCAGATGTGTGAAATCTAAACGAGTCCAGTGTTGTGAGGCTTGCTTTTTTGTTTTGTTTCAGGTTTTCTCTTCATGGCAACAGACAAACTCAGGAATATCTTTAAAGGTGCTCCAGGCAGATTTCCTGTCTGCAGAACAAAATAGATTGTAAGTTGATGTTGCTCATCTTCATGCATTTACATGTCATTACAGATCGAAAGCAGTCGTTCACAACCTTTTTGAGTGTATGGACCTCTTTTCAATCTATTAAAAATTTTACATAGCCCGTTCCCTGAGGGAGGCAAAGAGAAGAAAAGGATCAGACCACTGTTGTGGGCCTGATCCTTATTTTTAAACTTCCCACTGACCCCTGCAATACTGTTGCGGACCACAGGTTGGAAACCACTGATTTAGAGTAATGTTTTCTGTTTAACACACAGCCAAGATCTTGTGACCTCTCAAACACTGTAGAAAGTTTTACAGCCGATTCACTTGAAAAATCAGAATGATGAAATTGTTCTTATAACTTCCACCATTTTATCAGAATTTATCAGCTTTGTGGATTAAAAGCGAAGGAAGTTGGTCATGTTCGTTTTGAGCTAAACAAATGGGTGTGCTTATTTCAGACACTCCAACATACAGAAGCTGTGTAATGCCTTGTCCTATCCTGCAGAAAGATGGAGCCACCTAAAAATATCTGCTAGCCTCCCTGAATTAGAGAGGTGAGGAGTTGGTGGTGGTTTTTTTTGTAACTTCAAAAGATTACGTACTTCCAAGATGGTGCCCCATTTTAAGATCTATTGCTTCTCTAACTTCGTACTAAATTCTTATAGTGGGATGCAAATACTAATACAAAGTTGGAATATTTTCCTTCACTGGGAGGTCTCTATTAAAGTTTACATCCAGTAACATGTTTTACTGTAGTCAAGTTACAGCTGTTCAGGGGGGAGCGGGAATGGCCGCAGGAGAAATCCACATGTTGCTTAAAAGATAATGCAACTTAACTTTTCAAAGGTTTCTGCAACACTTTGCGGTCAGCAGCATGAGTCGTGAGCCAGTAATGAGAGCACACCTTCCTGTTTTGTTACAACAGTCGGAAAGCATTCCTGTTAGTAAACCAGAAAACGATAAGGTAAGAGAGTGCAAAAACAAGCAAACAAAAAACACTATCCTCAAAACGACTTTTAAAAAATGGATAGGAAGAAAGTTTATAAAATGCTTACACCTTCACTCTTCTTCTATGCAAAATTAAATACTTGTTTATGCTCTGCAAATCTATTTTGCCCTGCATTTAGTGAACTCCAGTCATCTGAAGAAGTGGGCTGTGCCCACAAAAGCTCATGATACACGTCTACATGTTTTGTTAGTCTATAAAGTGCTATCAGACGATTTTTTTTCCTGTACAGATTAACTAGGTCGGCTACCCCAGAAACTGCATTTATTCAGTTAGCTTTGCAGCTCTTTAAAGTTTGGTTGTAGTCACATTAGTTAAACTGTAAAAATATTGAAAAGACGTCTGTGATGTTTCTCAATAACTACATAAATAAAGTTAAATTTATAGCTGTTATGCTCCTTTCTCTCTGTCTTCCCACTTTTTCTTGCTCTCTCTGGTATTGTTTTGTATTGAGAGCTTTCTAGGAGCAGAGACATTGTTACATTGGTTTGTGAGGTCTCTAGCATACTTCTGAGCACTCCCAAGAAAAATAATTACAGTAATAGTACTAAATATAACTTTTCCTTTTCTTTTAGGTGGTTATCACTATTATAACAGGGCTTCCAGGCTGTCACGCCAGTGATCTGTGCACTTTTCTGGTCACCTTTAACAAGGAGTATGGAAGGTTAGTTGTGTTGTTTTGGTTCTACTTTGTGCAGCAGTCATGCAAAACCGTTTTGCAGTCAGCAGCATAAGTCATGAGCCAGTAATGAGAGCACATCTTAATGAGAGCACATCTTCCTATATTTGCATATAGACTGTCTCTATGCAACAGAGTAAACGGACACTAATCAGCCATTGAGAATGGTAAACTACATAAAACAGTGGGAGAACATTTTAACCTCCCTGGACACATGGTTACAGACTTGAAAGTTGCCATCCTCAAACTTAAAAAACAGTGGCAACATGAAACTGCTGAGCTGGAATTCATATGCAAATTTGACACCATCAGAATGGGTCTGAATAGGGACTGGGAATAGCTCTTGTTACAGTAAGTAGTTTTCCATCTTAGATATTCTGATCGTATCCACATCCACCATGATGGAATTAGCTCTGATGTAACATCTCTGTATCCCTACTATGTTTCTTCTTCTCTTACTTCATACGTCTGATGAAGTGAGCGGCAACTCACGAAAGCTTATGCCATAAAAACTAGCAATTTTATTAAGATGCCACCAGACTCCTTGTTGTTTTTGCTGAAACAGACTACACTTAAACCTTCACTTCTCCTGCAATTTGCATCAACTATTCAGTTGATAAGGGTGCCTCCGCCCCATGGCTGTTGCTACACTTTAAAGGTGAAAGTGCTGTGGGGAGCATGGGGCCAGTAGGGGACTCAAGCAGTTCCCAAAGCCCATGCAGCGTTTCAAAGCGCTGGATCTGTTGCTACACTTCAAAGGCGGAGGCGCCCTTATCGACTAGTTGAATAGTCAATGCAAATTACATCGGCTATTCGATTAGCCAGTTAATCTAAATTTAACATTCCTAGGTGTGAGGACTTGTGCAGTAAACATCGTGAGGCACTTGGATTTCCTAGTGATGGCAGGTGGGAACAGGAGAATATCACATAAGTATCTTAGGTAGGGAGATGATATTCTGCCTTTAAGAATGGGAATAGCACAAATATCAAAAAGTTAATTCAGATGGCCATTGTCACTGCTGTATGTCCATTTGTTTATTCTCTGAGACAGTTCAATGCATCTGTAGGATTAGCAGGATCTCCAGAAGGGTCAGATGAAACATTAGAAGTTGGGCTAAAGTGACAGGTTACCGTGTGATTTTCTCCATAAGCGCTTTACAAGATCAAACAGACCAATCCTTTTTTCTTACCCCAAAAAGCTTATGCTCCAAATATCTGGAATGTAATCTCTGTAGTAAGGCAGTTCTAATTCATATTATAAAAACCTGGCTGAATGGGAACTTAGCATTTGTAAATATTTAAGTAATTCTCTGTTCTGGGCTAAATGTAAATCGAATGGTGGCAGTTTTGTGTGTGGCTTGTTCCAAACCTTTTTATTTAAAATTTGCAAACTGAGGGTTTGTGTGTGTTTTATTATAAACATATAAAATTCATTTGAAATGATTGGTGCATAAAACCATATTTCATTTCTTAAGTGCCAAAATTGGCAAAAAGATCATCTTATCAATAGAACTGAAATGTATCCTGTCCAAGGTAGCTCATGCACTGTCTCTTGATCAGGGATCCTCATTTGCTGTGCTTAAAAAAAAAAAAAATCTTGAATAAACCACAAAAATCTGTTTGTGATTAAAATGCAACACTGAACTTTAGTTTCCCTAGCTACTTTATAATATGGTAAAATATAGGTATCAGTTGAACACAAGATTTTATTGATATATGTATAATTTTAAGCCATTAATCATTATAACAACATTTATAGAAATGTTTTGCATTTCGTATTCATATCAAATGCTTTTATCTCTGTATTGCATATTTTCAGAAAATGTATAGTTTTTTTTTTTTTTTTTTTAAATGCACAAAAAATGAAGTGCCCACTATCAGTCTTGGGTGGTTGGACTCTTGCTGTCAATTGAAAACTTATTTAAAAAAACTGTTCAGTCTGCTCAAGGTACTACTTAGATTTATGTGTACTTACTCAAATGATGCCCAACACATTTATGCAGGAAGTGACACTGGTACTTTCTGTGAGATTTAGTTAGAAATTAATGCGTGTATTGATTTTTAACAAAATGTAAAAACTGATGGTTCTCTGTAAAAGTGCAAATGCTGCATTTTTTCATGGCAGACAGATTTCTAGGATCCCTGAGCTCATGATTGTTCAGCTTTATTACCAACACACAAATCAAAATTACTCTGGCACATTGCTTTGAAGAAGCTATTTGACCTTGTTCCATGTCAAAGAAGCCATTAGCAGCAATTTAAAAACAGTAGGCTGATGCTTAAAAGACATCATCCTAAGCGAGTTCCTCCTTTGTTTCTGTATGGGACCAGAAATGGGGAATGTCTTTGTACTGGTGAGAAATGTATTTTGGATGGTCAAAGGTCAAAAATGAAAAGAACAATTAATAAGATATAAAGAGAAAACAGAACTGAATTGCTATCTCACTCACTTAATTGGATTATTTCAGGTGGGTTGTTTATCGGCAAACTATGGATAGCCCTGAATGCTTCAGTGCAGCTCACTTCCAGCGTTACCTTTCAAGTGTTCTTGAGTCCCAACAGAACCGCAGTGCTCGTCAGTCCACTTACACCAGAAAGAAAATGAGGCTGTTGGTGGTCTTGCAAGGGTAAGTCTTTCAAATGTTAGACAAACAGTTTGTACAATAGAGTTCTCTCAACTATTCTCATTTATAAATATTTCATGGTTCCCCATCATTATTTAGTAGTGTCAAACTCAACAAGATTGATCTTCAAGAAGGTATGCCGTTCTCAGTTCTGCTCTCATATCTCCTACGGTAAACTGTTTTGTAATTTATTGTAATCTTTGCCTATCTTCATTGGAAGAAGGTTTCGGTGAGTGTTAGTTCATGTGCTGAAAACAGTCAAGCTTAGCTCTGGTTTTACCCCCTCCATTGATATGTTCAAGTGTCAGTGGTCCTCAGGAGAGAATAGTTTACGTATGGCTCTCTGTGTGCATCTACACTGCACCATAACTTGAAATAAGTTACACAATTTGAGCCGCGCAAATTGCGTATCTTATTTCGATGCTATTTTGCAATAGCTTATTTAGTTATTTTGGTGCTGTCTACATAGCACCGGACATCGGAATAGCGAGCCTGAAATAATGGGCTTGCTATGAAGACTCAGGATAGCTATTTTGAGATACTCCGGTATCCTGAAATAGTGTTGCAGTATAGACGTAGCCTCAGAAATCATCCTGAGTACAGATGATAGTATAGTTCTAGTACAGCACCACACTTTTAGTGCGGCATGATAGTGGGGCACTCATCCTCCAGAAACTGATGAGACCACGTTATAGTGATATCCAACACCTTCCCCTTCATGTGTGGTGGCCAACTAAAGATACTGATCTAAATTTTGAAATCCTTTTTTTGTTTGTTTGTTTCTTTGGTGGTTTTTTTGGAAGACCTGAGGTAAATAGTGTGATGTACTTTAAGAGCTGCGGGTAGAATTTACTTCAACCACTAAAGCATTGTTTAATTTCTGGAGACACAACTGTCTGTTGTGCTCCATGAATGCATGCAAGTGCCACAAAATACTTCTCTGTGTTTCCCAGTAGATATAATTTATTGTAGAGAAGAAAACAATACAGTTCAGCAAAAATGTACAACAGCTTGCTACACTATGCAGAAAAGCTTGTTAGCTGAGCTCACATCCTACTTTTCACTATTTTATATTTGAAGGTTGAGATACTGGACTTGTTTTGAAAAATACCAATAGGGTGGAGTACCATCCCATTTCTCTCCAAGGGAAAACCTATTGTGTTGAAAATTACTGAAATATCCTTACAGGTTTTTGCTACACTTGAATGTGGAGTATCTTGAAAATATTATTTCAGGAAGTAAGAATTGATGTAATTAATTCTTTGAATACCACAATTAGGCCTTTCTTTGGAAAAGCATTGTATAGCTATTCTGAACAAGCAGTGCAGAAGGATTTTTAATAATTTCAGGGTTTTCAGATGTAAAGGAGCCATTGATTCTTTTTTCTCAATGTAAACATGAAGCCTAAATTTGTTATGGAGATTTTAAAAACAAAAATATTAACTGCAAGAACTGTAAATTCTCTCCTTTGTACATGTAGAAGCTGATATTACTGCATATACTTTGTTACTTGTTATACAGCCAGTCCCCGATGTACAAACGCATCGACGTACGACCAGCTGCACTTACAACCAGCCTCGCATTACGCACAGCCCCGACTTACGTATGGCGATCCGCGCTTACGAATAGTGTGGTCCCATTGAAATGAATGGGGTCCGATTTACGAACACATCGAGTTACGACCAAGTGCTTGGAATTTAACTCGTTCCTAAGTCGGGGGAACGGCTGTAGTATCTTAATATACCAAAAGAAGCTAAGGGCTTGTCTACACAAACATTTTGTTCTCTGCAAGCAGATGTGTGAATCAACCCTATAGTATCTGCTACATAGTAATTGTCCACGTGCACCATGCTGAAGCACACCGACTGTGCTTTGATCTATCCTGCTTTGAAACACAAGTAGATTAAAGTATGCTAATGAGCACACCAACGGGGTCTATAGTGGAACAGATTCACACGGTAGCTTGCAGCAAACTGAATGTTCATGTAGGGCAAGGTCTGAGTTGAATTTCCGATGAGAACCATAGTTTAGGATTTCATGTCTCTTGCATTTAAAAAAAAATCTCAACCTCAAAGTTAATTTTGTATAGATCAAGCAGAAGGTCTATGCATGTTTGCTTTTTATGTCATGAATCCTTATTCAGGTAAGTTCACATTTGAACATGCAACAGGTTTTTTTGTTGAATGTTCTGATATTCTTTCTGATTGAGAGGATTGTGCCCATCAGAGCACGTGAACTCTGGTTTAAGACTGGCAGAGAGGACCAAACCACATTCAGTTAAAAGTACGGGGGGATTTTAAGTAGGTCTTAATTAAACTCTGTTTCAGGTAAACATGCTTACTTATGAAGGAGGAAGCTATTAGGTCTTTAATGGACATGAGTGGATAGGATGTCTGTCTTTTTTTAAAATATATGCATATATATTCTATATCTAGTAAAATAAAACCTAAAAGATGACTGCTTCAGCAGCACATACTAGCACCATGGTGGGAGTTGGTCTGTCTTGAATGAGAAGGAAGGGCTGCTGTTTGCACTGTCATTAGCACCGCACTTGGCAGTGTACTCAGGTATTTGCTCCCAGCGTAACACAGCCTTGACCTCCTTCTGTGTGCCAGGAGTGAAAGTTTCAGCTAGCGAAACACACAGATGGTCCTCTCTAACAAATGTTCTCACCCTTTAAAGATATGTGCACTTGATTTTGATTTAATATCTATTAGCATTTACATCAGATAACTTAAAAGTAAGATTACATTGAAACAATTTTTTCCATCTTGGTTTAGAAATAAATACTCATTTCTGTCAGGCAGTACAGTACTGTAGTGGGTACTAGTTAAAGAGTCTAGGTCATAACATTTTGGCTTTTGAAGTGTACAGTATTCGAAAAGGATATTATTAGCTAAACTCATATACAATGGTCAACTCTCTTTACTATTTTGTTTTGTCTAGTTTCCATTATTGGGAATATTAGAATAATGTTAATTGTAAAGACATTCACGCCGCTTGTTTTGTCGTTTAAAAAAAAAACTATTTTTTTCTTAATATATTTCCATAGATAGCCCTGGTAGCTTGGTTCCAGAGTCTTAACTATTGCTAATATATTTAAAACTGTTTTGGCTAGTCAGTTTTCTTTTCATACCAGACAGTAAAAATAGAGTAGTTAAATGAATGTTGATAGTTCAGTAAAATCTTTGATTTTAGGTTTAAGTTTCTAAAACCTCACATCTCAGCAAAAGTCTGAAGCTGAATCTATGCTGGAGAATTCTTCTAGCTCCCTCCACAACCTTTCTTAATTTTTCCACATTTTGTGGGGAGCTGAACTCTCTAGGTGTTGATTGTTACAGAAAAGCCCAGTTATTAATATAATTTCAGGACTTTTTTAATGCCAGTGCAAAAAGGATAAGATAATCCTTTGCCTCAAAGTAAATATGAGATGTGGAACAGAGCTGATTTTAAGTCGTGGCTATCAAGTAAATACAATTCAGTCAATTTCATATTAATGTTCTCATCCACTAGTATTATGTGACAGAGTTTTGAGTTACAAACACAGGAGAAGAATACTTCAATTCAAGCAGAATGTTTAAACTAGAATTCTTCTTAAAGCAACACCAAGTTTGATTGAAGTCCAAATTATAAGGTCTTGTAAAGAAAGGAAGTATAAAACCCAAGGCCAACAGAAATGTTTCTATAGCATTTTCTTTAGGTCTTCAGTTAACCTGCATGTGCTACATCACTTGCAGAACCATAATGTGAATTTCTTCCTACCTTATTTCTGTGCCTCTTGAAAGCATACTTATTCAGTGTTGAGTTTATAATAGCGCAAGGTTTAGCTGTCAGTAATTTCTGTTGTCACTTCTGTTTTCTTTGTGTAAGTAAATGTCTGAATTCTTAAATCTCTTGCATGCTGAATCGTGGAACAAGCATTTTTCTTAGAACACTAGTAATTTCTTTTTATTAGTTGTTGACATGGTTCTTGTATTTCTGTCACTTCACACATCTTCACTTTGTTCTCTTGGTAGATATACAGATGTTATTGATGTTGTACAGGCACTGCAAACTCACCCTGACCCTGCTGTGAAGTCCTCTTTCATCATTGGAACAATTTCTACTTGCGTAGAACCTCTTAGCTGCTATATGGAACATAGGTACACTTGAAAATCTGAATTGTTTTGTGTATTCGTGTGTGTGTGTATATGTAGTTTGTGGTTTCCTTTGTCATCTTGTGGGAATTATGCAACCATGTGTGAGCTGGGTTATCATGTTGGAGCTTCACTAAATGGTCTCATCTTTGATTTTATATCTTTTTAACAGAGCTTTTAAATGCAGTTTGACTTATACATTTAATGTGGGATTGTTATCCACTGGAAACTAAGTTTTGCTTTCAAAAAGTTTAACTTAGAAAAAGAAATTAATGTTCACATCTGTAGATTATGTAGGAACAAACAAAAAAATGTGTTTTTTGAATTTTACAAAGCAATGAATTATTGCAATGATTCTTCAGTGAATCTTCCTTATTCTTTCATATTGCCAGACATTATGAAACTTTTATTTTAGTTTGGGTACCTGATTAAAAAACATGAATTCTGTCTCTTTCAGTAAATACCAAGTGTCTTTAAAGTGCTGCATAGTCCTGTCTTTTGTTTCAGCAAGACCAGACTAACACTGGCTACATCTCTGTTACTATTCTAAGTGTCTCCACTGTAATCTTTCAATTTGATGTAGATAATGTTAACTACAAATGAAGGTTATTTCTATAAATATTTCATTGGGACTATGATGAAAGAATTGCAGGTTATCTCCTGAAGTGAAGTAGCTGTTGATGGCAAAGACATAGTCCATGTAGTGTCTATTTCTGTCTCACTTTGAAGCTTCCTTCTGTAAGAGCTTGTAAAAGTACAGATCTGGCAGACTTAAAATGGCTTTATACTGCAGTCGGCCATTCTGAGTATTCCATTCTTGATGGAATGCCAGAGGTTACTATGGGTACTGTGCAAAGAGTGAAATGCACTAAATATTAATCCTGCCCTAAAACGCTTTTCATGTATTCTAAAGGTACGACCCAGTTGTGTAACAATAGCTCATGTTTAACAATACCTTGATATTCCAGTCTTTTACTAATTAACTCGGTGTAATACCAGACAGAGTAGAAAATAGTCCTTGACACAAGAAAAGCTTCATAAAATAGATTAGTTTTCCAAAAGTGCTTTTTGGCAGGGAAAACACATAGTAAACATGACTTGGAAAGCTGTTCAGGCCATATGATAGCATAAAAAAAGGCTTGAAGATTGGACAGGGTGGTGATGCCGGGTTAAGGCAAATACACTGTAACTTCTGTATTCCAGGTGTCCCTAATCCGGGAACACCCATGGTATGGAACCTGGCAGGGAGAGGAGGAAGCCGCTCTGCATGCTGCCGCTTCCCCGGGCCCCAAGCTGCGGGAATGGCAGTACAGCAATGGGCTTTTCCAGAGGCACTTTTCCAGAGGCTTTTCCCTGCCACTCGCATAGCGGTGGGCAGTGCCTGGGTGCAGTGGGGGATGCAGACCACCAGATGAGCGCTCCACCTCCCTCTCCCTGATGCCCTCTCTGTCCCAGCAAAATCTTGAATCTATTTCCCAGAGTTGCCAGATGAAAGAAGTTCAGTCTTCAAACTTAAACTCAAGGATTATGCTTGTGTTAGGGCTTGATTTAGATCTCAGGTAACCAGGCGCAATCAGTTTATTAATGAAAGATAGATCAGTCCTGTGCTGAAAAGGTTAATGCTTCATTCAATCCTCAGAGCAGGTTTGCAATTTACACTTGTTGTTCCAAAGTGATTAGAAAACTATGTGCTTTTATATAATAGCTATTTGTCACACATGGAAGGAAGCCCCTGATTATTACACCTTTCTTATCTAACCTCATTTCTTCTTCCTGCTTTTCAGGTAACAGAAAGCAGCCCCAGTTACTTTTAGGTCCTTACCTAAAGACACCTGTATTGATTTATCCCACTTATCCTAGCACATTTTTTGTATTTCTGAAGGGGTCTGCATGCCAAACAAGACTTGAATGCGGTTCAGTTGCTAATAAGCTTCCACTGCGAAGCTTCTGGTAAATGAAAAGCATGCTGGAATTCGGTTCATAGATAGTATACGTGGAAACAATAGAAAGCCATCTAGAAGCTTGTAGTATTGGCTAAGTGTTTGTATAGAGCATCCATTTTTAACATTATTTTTAACATGAAAGTTTATTTTGTTTTCTAGATTGCTTTTTCCTAAATTCCTGGATCAGTGTTCACAAGGTAAATAAACTTTCCTGTTTCTTAGGAAAACCATACAGAATAAAACCTGTCATACTTCGACTTTAAACATTGCCTAGATCAGTGACTTCTGACCAAACGTGTATTGTACTATATTTAAGAGGCCAAAATCTATACTTGGAGGGACGTTCTTTGTACTGCATAGCTGCCTTCAATGGCCCTTTATCCACAACATGTGGTTTGAGAGGAATGGCTGGAACACAATGCATTTCAGCTATCCACAGATGGGGTGTGGTCATAGGGGATTGTTAGTTGGTTAGCTGGCACACTGTTGAGCAGCCCCTTGGCTGCTGTAACCTGGGCTGTGAGAGAGAATCTGCAAGCTAAACTAATTAGTTCTCAGTTTCGTTTAATGTCTTTCTCTCTTGGACATCTGTGTAGGAGAGGGGAGCCATCCTTTCGTGGGCACCTATTAGGCTCAGGCAGAGCCAATCATGTTCTTATAGCCTGGTGCAACTGAGAACTAGTCTCTTTCTCCTCCTTTTGTGGTACAGTACGTGGGATGGGGCAGGATGCAGGCAGATCAGAGCTCTCATGTGAGCTATGCAGGGGAATTTATCCTCCCCTCATCTGCCTTCTTCTCACCCTGAGCCCCTTCTCTACTTCTCCGGCAACTTCCTGTAGCAGAGAGGAATAGTTGCTTTGGTTTAAAAAAGCAGAGCATGGCTGAAGAATCACCATTTTATTAATAATCAAATACATATTTTCTCCCTGATACCCATGGGAGCAACTGGTTGGGGGGAACTGCTACTCCAGACATCACAGAAAATCTATAATAATTTTCAGTCAGTCCTTGTGCATTGGACTCAAAGATCTGATTAAAAATATGTGCGATATGAATATTGCCTTGTGAAAGTTGCCTGTGCATAAAGCTAAGTATTGAAATTTCATTGAAACCTCCAACAGTTTTTCTTAAACTTGCATAGGTATCTTTATGCTTTCTCCCTTGTGGCCTCTTGTGCTTGAGCCATTCTCTGTAAACATCTCCAGAGCTACTCCAGAATTTACTTTCACGTCCCTCCCCAAAGCTCTCTCTTGCCATGATGCCTTTATAAATTTGACAGTGGTTAGGCTGTGACTAATGCCTATCGGCCATATCGTCTTACTATTTTCTTGTACTCCACAGTCTCTACCAAGTGCAGGCAAGTGACATTAAGCAGTAAAACATTATATGTTCTGCACATTCTTAGGGTGTGTAGGTGACACCTGTGTGTCAGAAAGTTGAGGAAACAACTAGGACAGGGCTACTCAACGTGCGGCCTGTTGGTTTGCAGCCCACGATGCGGTTTGGGTTTACGCGGGGCTCAGCACATGGTCCGCGGGTGGGATCCTTTGAACATGGCCTCCACTGGGAGCATGCTCCACAACGGCGAGGCAGGGTGAGCACTGAAAGACATAAGCTGAAAGGCTGGCTGGAACGGACTGGTACAGGGTGTCAGCATTTCTAGCCCCAAGGGAGGAGGCACCAGGGCATTGTGGGAAGTGTTGGCTGCTTAGCCTTGTGAGCAGAGCCTAAGAGGTACTGACTGGCTCACAGTGGCCACATTTGGGTCCAGCGCCGTGGCTTAGGCATGAATACGAAGTTTAAGCCTTATCTGTGTGAAACAAGCTATTGGCATGTATATGCAACCACACTTAAGTTGCAGCCCTCGACACGTGCTGTGAGTATAATTGTGGCCCCCGGGGCTTCCAAGATTGAGTAGCCCTCTCTTTTGCATCTGTTTTTGAGTAACAGGGATGAATTAGTTGTCAAAGTAAAGGTGTTCCGGAATTGGGAGGAAGTGATCATGCTCTGATAGGATTTAAAATTCTATGCAAAATGAGGACAGCAGAAACAAGAATACTAGACTTCAGAAAGGCAGATTTCAGCCAACTCAGAGAAATAATAGGCAAGGTCCTATGGAAAGGCCAATTCGGAAGAAAAGAAGCTGAAGGGAGCTGGGATTACACAAAATGTCTAATACTAGAGGTTCAATATCAAACTGCTCTGATGCAGAGGAAGGATAAGAGCCACAGGCAGCCCATATGGCAGCAGAAGTTGCATTTCCGCTATCTAAAAACCAAAAGGGTTATGTACAGGAAATGGAAGGAGGGGCATGTCACCAAGGAAGCATGCATAGGAGTAACATGAGCATGTAGGGATCCATCAGGAAAGGCAAGACAAAGAATGAGTTATAGCTGGAAAGAGGTGTTAGAGACAACAGGAAAATGTTCTTCAAATGTCAGACAAAAAAAAAGATAAGGACATGGGGTAGGTTCACTGCTCAGTGGAGAAGGTCAACTGATCGCTGAAGTCTTCAGATACATGAAAGGCTCTCTTAAAAAGGATGGAGAAAAACTTGTTCTCTGGTCATTGAAGGCAGGATGAGAGGCAATGGATTTGGACTATAACAGCAAATTTAGGTTAAACCTTCAAAAAAACTTCTAACTGTAGAGCAGTAGGAGGATGAAACAGACTGCCTCAGGAGGTTGTGGAAGTTTCTTCACTGGAGATTTTCAAAAGGAGGCTGGAGAGCCGTCTGTCTTGGATGGATTAAACAACAAATCCTACATCTTGATGGGCAGCGGGTTAGACCAGGTGACCTTTGCGGTTTCTTTTAACCTTATGATCCACAACATCCCCTGGGTGGACTACATGTTGTGTGCAGAAGTACTTAAATTTATTTAAACCTGCTGTTTGTTAGCCTCATGAATGACCCCTGGTTCTTAGGTTTATGTGAAGAAGTAAATAATACTTCCATATTCAGTTTTTCCATTACGTTCATGATTTTATACACCTGTATCATATCCCCCCTTTTAGTTGTCTCTCTTCCAAGCTGAAGGGTCCCCATCTTTTTTCTCTCTCCTTACATGAAAGCTGTTTCATACACTGTATTTGTTTTTGTTGCCCTTTTGTCTATCTTTTCAAATTCTATTTTTTTTAGATGAGGTGATGAGAACTGCATGCACTATTCATGGTGTGGGTGTACCATGGATTTATATGGTGGCATTATATTTTCTGTCTTACCTGTCACTTTCTTAGTGGTTCATCACATTGTTGACTTCCTTTGAACATTGAATGGAAGTTTTCAGAGAACTATCCATGGTGACTCCAAGATCTTTCTTCAGTGGTAACACTAATTTCAATAATTTTGTATGTATAGCTGGGATTGTATTTTCCAATGTGTGTATTACTTTGCATCTATCAGTATTGAAATTCATTTGCCATTTTTTTTTCCATTTTGTGAGATTCCTTTGTAATTCTTCACTGTCAGCTTCAGACTTAACTATTTTAAGTAATTCTGTATCCTCTATACATTTTGCCACCTCATTGTTGACCACTTTTCCCAGACCCTTTATGAATATTTTTGAACAGCACTGGTCCTAATATGGATCCCTGCAAACACCACTATTTTCCTCTCTCCATTCTGCAAACAGACTACTCATTTGCACCATCTGTTTCCTGTCATTTAACCATGAACGGGCTTTCCCTCTTCTCCCATGACTTCTTAGTTTGCTTCAAAGCCTTGGGTGAGGAGCCTCGTCAAAGGCTTTCTGAAAGTGCAAGTACACCGTATCCACTGGGTCGTCCTTGTCAGCATGCTTGTCCCCCCCCTTACTCCCTCTCCCACAATGATTTCTAATGTATTGGGGGTATGACTTCCATTTACAAAAGCTATGTTGACTCTCCTTCCAACAAATCATTCATCTATGTCGGCATTTCTCAAAGGGGTCTATGAAGGTACTCCAGGGAGTGTCCCGGCTCTGGTGATCAGTTCCTTTCCCTGAACTCTTCCACTCCTTCCCAGTGCCTCCTGCATGCTGCAGAACAGCTGTTAGCAGTGTGCAGGGGGGCAGCGAGGAGGAGTGGGGACAGAATGCACTTGGAGAAGTGGCATGAAGAGATGAGACAGGCATGGAGTGGGGAGCAGGAAGAGCTGGCATGGGGGTGAGGCCTTGGGAGAATGAGTAGAGTAGGGTACAGGGCCAGTGTCTGAGCGAGTGAATTGAAGTCCGTGAAAAATTTTAAATCAAAATGGGAGCCCACAGTTTGCTATCATTTGAGAACCGCTGATCTATATGTCCAACAATTCTGTCCTTCACTATAGTTTAAACCAATTTGCCTGGTACTGAAATTAGGCTTACTGGCTTGTAATGGCCAGGATTACCTCGAGAGCTTTTTTAAAAACATAGCGTTATGTTAGCTGTTCTCCAGTCATCTGGTACAAAAAGTGATTTAAGGGATAGGTTATATACCACAGTTCTTCAGTTTCACATTTGAGTTCTTTCAGGATATCATCTGCTCCTGGTGACATTTTGCTGTTTAATTTATCAGTTTGTTCCAAAACCATCTCTAATGACACCTCATTCTGAGACAGTTTCTCAAATGTATTACCTAAAAAGAAGGGCTCAAGTATGGGAATCTTCCCTAATATCCCGTGTGGTGAAGACTTCTGCCTCCCCTGTGGCCATATTTTCCCTGAGTGGTTCTTTAGTGCCTTCATCGTCCAGTGGCCCCTGGATTGTTTGGCAGGCTTTCTGCTTCTGATATACTTAAACTTTTTTACTGTTAATTTGAGTCTTTTGCTGTCCTTCATCCATTCCTTCCATACACTTCCACAGTGCCTTTGCTTCCAATTTGCTCTCTGCAGCTGTTCAGTCTCTTATCTCACTTCTGCATGGACAAGGAGTGCACCAGTATGTGTTCTGATACCCTAGATATCAGTTTTGTTTCAAGTTTGCCATTTTTTTTGCCAAGGACCAACAAGGAATTATTGTGAAGCATCCCTTTCTCCTGCAGTTTTTGAACTTAATTATCTAATTCCCAGATAATTAATGCTGTTCCCAGAACTGTGCCTATTGCTGCTCAACCTTACCCTTTAGGCTGATGTGTAAATAAAGGTAGTAAACAAACCCAAGCCCTTTTGGAGTGGGAGGGGACGATTAAAATACTAAAATGTCAAAATCATTGTTAGAAATTGTGTATTTAAGCATCTTCTAGTTTTCATTTCATATCCCCCCGCACCCCTCCCTGACCCTTTTTAACCTGATTCCTGGCTCTCTCTCTGATCTCAAACTTGTGGTATGGCTGTTTAATATGTGAGTAATTGTGCAAATACCTACTGAAGATACTGGTGTATATGTCTGGGTGATTACACCTTCAGTTGTAAGCTCCATGGAGCAGAAACAATTTTTTTGCAGCTTCCTAGGTTGGCAGGGAACTCTATAGACAAATGCAAGACAGTCACCGCCATAAAAATAATTCTAAATAGGTAAATGTGAGGAGGTTGGAAAAAACCTGGAGACTTCTTTTCTCATCTTCTGTGTTGTAGCATAATGTCTTTACTTTCTGTTTCTCATTTAGCTGATTCCATTATAATCTTTGCCTCCTTGCTATTGCTTTTTCATGTTTTGTTTTTTAAACCTTGCCTATTTTATCAATCTCTTCAATCCTGAGGGTAGTTTTGTCTGATGCGGGTTTAATGTGCACACCTACTGTTTGCGATATAGCAAAATAGTAAGTTAAACATATATGGTTGATTTTTCTTTTCCTCAGAATTAGGAACTATCAGTGTAAAGCAGGAATATGCAAGCTATCCATTTGGTGGCGCCAAATAAATGGAGATTTTTTTTTTAAAAATCCAACCCGGGCCCTTACAAACAAAGCTGTTGCATTTGGTGGGCCTGCTGTTAACTTTATCAGGTCATTTTTGTGATCCTCATATTAACTTGTATGTGTATCTCGGAATTGGTTTCAAGTTCTCTGTGCTTGCTGTTCTATCCCTTACCCTATCCAAACTTTATTATCCGTCAATGTAGCTGCTTCTAAAGTTAGTCTTAGAACTTCTTAAGATAAAGCTATTTTAGAAGGTCCCAACTCAGACTTTTACAAATACCTCTTACCATAAAACTTTCCCTCTTAAATGGTTTGATTTTGCTAGAACCCTCTATTTTGTCTCATGTTAGTGTCCAGAAATTAGGGGAAATGCCTGAAATAGATTATAAATTGGCTCAGGACATGAGGAAATTTTTAAGTTCAATTACTAACAGCCTGGATCTTGCCCTCTGTGCTTCGCTGTTCCTTGGGTGAAGTATTAGAAATTCCTTCAGGTGTAATTCCTTATCAGTGTAATTCTGTTTGGAAATTAATGGCTCCCATGGTACTTTCAGAAAACAATAAGGGGATAACTCCAGTATGCCAACCAGCATTCTTTGGCTTAATAAAATTAGTTCTGGTGCCCAAGGATATTGGCAGTAGAAACTAGTATTTTATTTCTGGTGCTCTTCAGAAGGCATTTGCATCAGCCGCAGCTGGTTCCCATTTAAAGTGTAAATTTGTCTCCCATTTTGTATTTTTTTTTAGTCAGGTGTAAAAGGGCATCTTCTGTGTTCAAATCCAGGAAGGTTCCTCAGTTGAAAATAGTAACTGTTGTTTAGGCCTAAGTGTGGGTGAACAGCGAGCCACTTGATTTTAAAGAGGGAATATCTATTTTTGGAAGCACTCGCTGAAGTCTGTTATTTTTCTCTGAGATTCAATTCAAGGTATTTTTCTAGTTATTCAGCTGTTTACCTCTTTTATGGCACTCTGTGGAATTCTCGGGGAGTGGAATGCAAACTTGGTGTCTAAAAGAACCATTTGGAAATAAAAAGGAAAGATCATTTTTATTGTTCTGTAAAAGTGACTCTTATGTGTTTGCCTGAAGTCTCAGCTCTAAAATGGTATGGCCCAACATATATGCATACAGCTTGCCACAAGGCTTGCATATTTGTTTTTCTTTTAAGTCCAGTTTTATTAAATTGGCTTTTTCCTTCCCTTTTATTTTTCTTTTAAATCCGTTCTTGTGCTAATTGATCAAACTTGGTGTCTATATAGTGATACCACCTGAACTTAAAAAAATATGAAGGAATCTTTTGCCAGGGGAGGAGGAGTGTAGTAAAATCTCCCCCTGCAACTGCAAAGAACTGCACCACACCAGTAACTTGTCTGTTTTAAGAGTTGCTAAGTTACCAGAGTCTAAAGATTCAGATTCCTACCCTTAGATCATCTTCCCCACACCCACCCACCCACCCACACATTGTCTGAGGCCCTAGGTAGTCTGGCAGTAAAGATGTAGTAATTTTTAACTATTGTTTTAAAAAATCATACCTAGGAACTACAATGTAATGGGTCTTTGAAAGAAGCAAGTGGGTTAATTCCACTGGACAAAACCTTGTCCAGCTGAATTCTGGATTACATAAAAAGCTACATTTTTACACTCAGGTAGAATATGATTAAGTGAACTCTGTTTTCTATTGTCATAGTGCCTATTAGGACCATCAGGTGTTAGGTGCTGCACAGACATGGAACAAAAAGCCTACTTCAAGAAGTTTACAGTTAAAGTATGGTCATGCAATAACAGATGGATACTAATATACAGATGGGAGAATACAATGAGACAATTTTGGTCAGCATGAGAAGCTGCTGGGTCTTAGCACACCAGCAGCCTAATGATTGCCAAGTTTATGTTTACAGTGGAAATGAAGATTTAGGATCTAAAGATCCTTTTATTTTTCCTACTTTAATCTCCTCCTGAAATTAAGTCGCACTATGAGTATTTTATCTGAAGATGACTTACTGCAGAGTAGGAATGAAAGCTTGTAGTTGAGTACGTGATTAACCGATAAGCCTGGGCTTCTCAGTTAATATTATTGACTACATGCACTCCCCCGCCCTCTTTCTCCTTCCCTCCCCGGCGCTGTCTGTGTATGGGAGGCAGCATGGGGTGGGTGGACTGGGAGCCGGTGCTGGGGGCTCCCAATGAGCCACGGATCCACAGAGCCACCTCCCCCTGCCACTCCACCATCCCTGACTGCCACGCCACTGTCTTACTAAATTTAAAATGCAGAGGCGCAGCAGGGTAGGTCATGCTGGGTCTGGGACCTACACCTGTTGTGGCTCTGCAGTTTAAATGTAGTATGTTTTAAACTCCTACTACGTATAAATTACAGAACCTCAGCAGGGCTCCTTATCGACTAATCATGTACTCGATACAAATTGTATTGAGTACACAATCAGTCAATTACCTGCTTCTTAACAATCTTAGTTCATCATATTTTAATATGTCAATTGGAGTATAAATGTTGTCGTTACATTTCAATTTAAAGTATACAGAATGGTATAAAGAAGTCAGCGTATAAAATTTTAGTTTGTACTGACTACCCTAGTGCATTTTATGTAACCTGCTGTAAAACTAGGCAAAGCTCAGCCCCTTCCCCTTCCCGGACAGGAGCTGCTTCCACCCCGCACTGTTGCCTCTGCAGAGGCAACAGCGCGGGGTGACAGACAGCCGGTCTGTGATGGGAGCTGGTTTTTAAACTGGCTCCCCTCACGGACCAGCTCCCGCCTGGCACCCCACACTGCTGCCTCTTATACATAGGCAGCAGCACAGAGTGACAGAGGGCTCCTTGGGAGTGGGTTTGGAGCACATTGGCTTCCGGCCCCACCCCCAGGACTATAGAATTGTCAGATAACCAATAAGAATTCATGAGGTTAATCGACTTTTCAGTTAACCGATATTTAACATCCCTAGTGACTAGACTACAATATCTTTTGTCCCTGCCTCTGTTTGTCAGAGGGTGGAGATGGATGGCAGAGAGATGGCTTGATCATTGTCTGTTTGGTTTGCTCCCTCTGGGGCATCTGGCATCAGTCACTATCAGCAGTTCAGATACTGGGCTGGATGGACCTTTGGTCTGACCCTGTCTGGCCATTCTTATGTTATGTTCTTTCACAGAGTAACGTTCTAAGGTTCTCCATATGGTGACACTCCATCTAAGGACAGAGTAACATTTTTTTCTTCTAAACTTTTTGTCTGTTGAACAACTGCATTCTGTTTGGACTGTACATAAAATACGCACAAACAAATGTTTTACTTATGTGCGTAACTTTACACCGATAAGTTAAGGGTATGCTGAAGTGTTTCTGGGGTGGGGACCAAAATTGGAATACTTGTACTTCCTAAATACGGTAAAACCTGTGTTATCTGGCATGTTCAGGGCCTTCTGGTTATCTTTAAAAGACAGACGGAATTATACCGATCTCATAGAGCTAGAAGGGACCTTGAGAGGTCATCAAGTCCAGTCCCCTGCCCTCAGAGCAGGACCAAAGACCCTGACAAATTTGCCCCAGATCCCTAAATGGCTCCCTCGAGGATTGAGCTCTCAACCCTGGGTTTAGCAGGCCAATGCTCAAACCACCTTCTTCCTTAAAAACTCTGGTTATCTGAGAGTCCCATCAACCTAGGAAAAACCAATGGACAGTAATAGTAAAGTTCAAGTTTTTAATATTGGTAGTTTTGTAGTGTGAGGCAATTGGTCTCATATTTCTATTTTGAGTTAAAGATTATTAGTAGTACTTAAATAAAAAATTGTTAAACCAATCATGGTAAACCAAGCCAGGCTTGTGCGCCTGAAGATGTGACAGTATTGTGGCTGGGGGTAATGCCGGTTAACAGAGTACCCCATAACAAAGGTTTCACTAAAGTGTTTCATCTTTCTAACTGCCACCTGGTCTGTTTTGCCTGACTTGTCTCTTTTGAACTGTAAGATTGTTGGGGTGCGTGCAGGGTCTTGTTTTCCATATATTTGTATAATGCCTGACACAATTGGCACTGCCCCGCCCCCAACTTCCTTAGAAGATACTGCAATATAAAAGTTTAAGAATGTAGAATAATTACATCTGTTGCACATAATTTGCTCAAAAAGCTATCCGCTTTAGAGTTTCTCATTTTTAATGTGCTTTCCTAATTGGAGTGAGTTGTAAACAAAAATAAATTGCCAATGAACTCTGTAATCCTGCGGTTGTCAAACGGGATTGCAATCCCCTTTGAATAGGGTCGCTAGTGCTGGTGTGGACTTGCTGGAGGCCTGGGCTAAAGACCCCCTGTCCAGGGTTTCAGCCTTGGCGGGGGGAGGGGAGGACTGAAGTTGCAGACCCCCTCTGCCCCACCCTCTGCCTAGGACTGAATTTTAGCTTTGGCCTCCATGCGTAGAGTGGTGAGGTTCAGGCTTTGTGGGATTCCAGGCTTTGGTTTCCCCTCTTGAGGTCATGCGAGGCAGTGATGTTTGAGAACTCCTGGTGTAGTCAGTTGCTTCACCATGCTTTAGTTGGTTATGGAATATATTCAAGAAGCAAAATAACCCGTGTCAATCCATGTGATTGCTTTAAACGTATAATAATGTAGCATGGGGAAAAAGTTCTTTGAGGTTCACAAATTTGTATGTTGGTGATCCCTTTCACCTAGGAAGCCCCTCTTACAAATTACAGACACATGTTTTTATATTGAGTGCTATTCTAAATGCTGGAGAATAGAGCAGGGTTTGGTGCTGGAGGCTGACAGCTCACAAACCCCAGTTTGGGAACCCCTGTTCTGTATGACACCAGTCTCCCAGAAACTCTCTCATGCAGCAACATTATATTCACTTCATACAGAGGATGTGTTCCCAAAGTTACGTATTTCAGGTGTTGTTTGACAAAATGTTTACAGATTACAATTCTCTTCATCTGTCACTAAATTTCAACCCATTAGTTCATCCCAGTTCCCTAACTAGTTGTTCTATTCCTTCTTTATCTTTGTTTAGAATGCTAGCATTCCAGATACTGCTCCATGCAGGTACTTCCTTAGCTTGTACATAAGAAACTTGTCAAAATCCAGATGAATTACTTCTGTCTCCTTATGCAGTTACTTACTTGAGGAAATGAAAGGTGTTATGGGATCCTTAGCGATCAAGAGAACAGGATTATGGAATAGACCAGATTAGGCTGTATCTCTCTTAAAATATTTGTGCTTAGTAGTTGTTAGTGCATTCTTATATTCCCGGAGCAGTATATTTATGTATATGATAGCCAGAATATACTGGTCAATAGTTGTGACCTGGAAAAATGTTTTTGCTATATCACTTACCTGGCATATGTTTATTATTGTTCTCCATCATTGTAGAGATAGAGTAAACTGTTCCCAATTTCCTCATGCAGGTCTGGTGAGCAATGTTATCTTCACAAGCCATACTACAGAGCAGAGACACCCACTCCTTGTACAGCTTCAGAGCCTCATACGAGCAGCAAACCCTGCTGTTTCATTTATCTTGGCAGAGAATGGACTTGTAACTAGGTAATACTAGTTGAAGCTTTCATTTTTTTGTCATTTTCAGGGTTTATATTAATATTTGTTCAGTTAGAGCCCAGTTGTGAAACCTTTGCGCGCATTGGATAGCATGGATAAGTAAACGCACTCAACTTAAATGGAACCAAACTCAATGAGTAAGTCCTACACAATTTCAGTAAAAGTTGAATTGAGGAGCCTATTAAGTTCTTTTAAGGGCTTTTTTGCTACTACATACTGTATTTAGTAGATTGACTTGTATCCTTGTTGTGTATAGAAAACAAGTTGAGTAGAGAACTCTTTTTTTTTTTATATAATTAGTAAACATATAATTATTATACCGCAATCGGACTAACACATCCTAACCTATGTAAGAAGCTTACAAATAGTGACCATTTATATGTTCTGTATATTAAAAATATCAATCTTTATCTTTTTAATAGGAATGAGGATATGGAGCTAATACTCTCTGAAAGCAGTTTTTCAAATCCTCAGATGATGAGAGCTCGTTATTTAATGTATCCTGGCTGGCAAGTATCTTTATTGAGAAATAATAAAAAGCAATTTTTAATTAACATGAAGATTTTACAAGTCCCACAGCGTATGTTTTCAGGACAGTTCATACATGTAGCCCAATCACTTTGTAAATGTCTTTTTTAAGAGACAGAGTAGTTTTTACTACTACAGAGTAGCCAACTAATGCCATCTTCTGCCTACCTGGTATCTTCATCTGTTACTATTTAAATGGGTGGCAAAATTTCTGTTGGTTTCAATGAGAGCAAGAGTTAGCCCTTGAGAATAAAATGAATAGGCCTGACAGCTGTTCTGTCTAAATGAAATGATCTAGTGGTACCATTGCAGTTCCTAGCAATCAGCTATACACAATGAAGTATCGGCATTCTTTGTTGGTAATCTCGGCAGAAGCCAAGGACAGAAAATAAATGAAAACAAAACTCCCTTCTAACAGCTAATGGTATTTTCTACAGTTCAGGGTTGCAACAAATTGCTGAGGGTGGCATGTTGTGGCTGCTGTCTGTGTTGTATGAGTGGGACACATAGAGGGCTCTGTTCTCCAGAACTGCCAACCTGGCACCAGTCCCATATCCTGATGGATGGTTGTTGTTCTAGTTACATTTGGAGCATTAGAGGCGTACTGTGCAGCATTTCAACCACCATATGCTGTCAATCGGAACAGCTTCTATATCTGTTTCTTGTTCAGAATTAATCCCTTGACTCTAAATAAGTTGTGTCAAGGTAAAGCTTCCTGTAGATCACGTGTCACTCCAAAGGGGAAAGGATTGGCTTGGAGAAAAAACTGTTGCAAACCTCTTGACGCTGGGTTTCTGTCTCTTAATATAGTGTGCATGGGGGGGGGGGGGGGGGAGAAGTGTTAACAGCAGGAACTTTCATTGGAGTGATTCCTGATATCATTCATGATACAAAATTATCTACGTAATTCTTACCTTGTTTACAGTTTGCATTTCTCTTCTTACGTGCAATTAATTCTGTATTTCTCATAAAAGCTCTTCAGTTGTTAAAATAACAAATATTCTTCATTTGTAGAAGCCTGATAGATAAAAAGCATATTGATTACTCACATGAAGTCTGGCCAAAAATATTTTTGATTTTGTTTCATCAAAGCTGATATTCCATTTTACCTTGTGGTTTTTTGTTTTGTGTTTTTCTTTTTAAGGTTTGATGGTAAGTTTGGAGCTGGCTCTGTCTTCCCACCAATGGTTCAGATCTGTGTGTGGTTTAGCCGTCCTCTGGAAAAAACACGGTTTGTGACCAAATGTAAAGGTAAAAATGGATTTTGATTACTTACTTTAAGGTTTAAAATATTATGGGTGTTTAGTTAGTGTAGAGAACCCCTCTGGTATGCTAATCATGAATAATGTGAATTTGTATCTAGAATGTAATTACTCCTTTTTTAAAGTGCTTCATATGCTTTATATATTGACTTCTTTTGCCTCTTTGGGGAACTTAAGAGACTTGTAATATTGTTTAAATAAGTGTAAGCTTTTTATATTAAATCTAACATTTTAATGCACAGACAAGAGTAATGTCAATACTTCAATTTATAAAAAAGTTTTAAACACTTTTCTGTTTTACGTTTTTAAAGGATCGCTACCTTATAACTTCGTATATGAACGGTTCTTTACGATGATTATGTAATGAGACCATTGGTAGAGTTACTGTGCTTTTGAAAGTGAAGTAATGTCTTTCCTGCTGCCATTGAAAAACAATTTTAAAGAGAACCTACTTTCTGCCCATACTGAGTAAAGGGTTAGTTATGTGGGAGGGATACATTTTTTATTATAATATCATTAGAGCATATAGTTTTATAGGGAAGAGAGGTTACAAATAGAATCGGTTTCCAGGGATAGCGGATAGCAAACAGCATGAAGTTATGTAGAGATCTGTACTCTAACCTTCCACTGCTAGCCAAAGTGAACTATGCTGAATGAGCTGCACCAGGGAAGAGAAAAATAAGTAGAATAACTTGTTTTTATTTTTATTTCACACAGCAATTAAGTCATCAATTAAGCCAAGTCCATTTTCTGGAAACATCTACCACATTTTGGGCAAAGTTAAGTTTTCAGGTAACCAGAGAGTACTATTTATGCATTGTCTTGAGATTACACTTACTTTGTTTACCTACTCCCGAATACTAACATAAATAATCGATAATGGTGTATGGTTTTAAAGGAACCATACGCATCTATGAACATATTCTACTTGTTAAGATAATTGAGATAAAGGCAGCTGTATCTGCCCTGCGTTTAAAGAAAACATCTTCTCTTTTTGATAGATTCTGAGAAGATGATAGAAGTCTCTCATAATACACCAGCAAATTCATTAAGTCTTGTGCCTGTTCAGGGGGGGCCTACCCCTCCTGATTCAAGAAATGATAACCGAGATCGCAGTGGTCAACAGGAGTGCTTCCTTGTCTTCATTGGCTGCTCTCTTAAGGAAGAGGATATAAAAGATTGGCTCAGACAAACTGCAAAGCAGGTTTGTGGAGTTTTTTCAGCTGTTGGGATTTTTTCCCCCCATGTTGCTTGGTTTAACAATCCAAAGAGAATGTAAGTATTTTAATATTCTTGCTGTCCTAGCAGCCTGGAAACTGGTTAACTACGTTCGGCATGACGTGCCCAGGACTCCCCTCCATTTGCAATGATCTTTTCAATAAGATGATTGAAAAGGCTCACGGTTGCCACCTGTATATCAAATCTTTTTTGAAACACCTCTCACAGCATGTACATAGTGAGAGCTCTTAGCTGCAGAACACTCCATAGCAAGCTGAGCATGGGTGTGTACCCAAATAAACTCAAGGAGACTTGGACTGAGACATGATTGTCCAGCGTGTGGGTAGGGTACATGGCAGTGTAAGCTCGGACAGGCAGTTGAGTGAGTGGAACTTGCACTGAGGTGTAATTATAACTGGAGCAGCAGTGACCACTATGGTTAGCGTATAACTATTTCCTTTCCCTCCTAGTCTCAGTTGCTTGTAACTTCATATTTTGGGCTTACATTTTCCAGGCTTGGTCTATGCTTTCCAGGTGAATATTTTTTTTTAAATGTTCTGAGAAAATATCATTCAGCTATATTTCAACATGAGACTTTTTTGCGCAAACAGTTGTGTAAAGAAAGCTGAAATATAGTATGGAAATAACCTGTATTCAAATGAAAACTGATTCTGGTTTGCCAAATTGTACTTGAAAATCATACGTTCACTTTGGCAGACTTTTTGTGAATGTGTGTATGAGTGTGGCTAACATGGCCATTGTAAAGGGTTGGGGGCATGCACTTTGTAAGATGGACAAGAGTGATTTGTCTCTGAGGTAACATAGTGGCTTCAATCAGTGCTCCTGTAGGCTAAGATATTTTGGCCTTGGAAAAGGTTCAGAAAAGGGCAACTAAAATGATCAGGGGTTTAGAACAGGTCCCATATGAGGAAAGGTTAAAGCGACTGGGACGTTTCAGTTTGGAAAAGAGGAGACGGAGGGGGGATGTGATAGAGGTATATAAAATCATGAGTGGTGTGGAGAGGGTGAATAAAGAAAAGTTCTTCATTAGTTCCCATAGTATAAGGACTAGAGGACACCAAATGAAATTAATGGGTAGCAGGTTTAAAACTAATAAGCTAAAGTTCTTCACACAGCGCATAGTCACCCTGTGGAACTCCTTGCCAGAGGAGGCTGTGAAGGCTAGAACTATAACAGAGTTTAAAGAGAAGCTAGATACATTCATGGAGGTTAGGTCCATAAAAGGCTATTAGCAAGGGGGTAGGAATGGTGTCCCTGGCCATTGTTTGTCAGAGGCTGGAGAAGGATGGCAGGAGACAAATCGCTTGATCATTGTCTTCGGTCCACCCCCTCCGGGGCACCTGGCATTCGCCACTGTCGGCAGACAGGCTACTGGGCTTGATGGACCTTTGTGTCTGACCCAGTACAGCCATTCTTATGTTGTATTCAGATGCTATAACCCGTCTGAGCTCCTGAGGAGAATGGGACAAGATGTTATGTGACTTTCTAGTCATATAGTTACAGCATTTTTTTGGCAAGTCAGTAGAAAGTCAAAGTACGGGAGTGCCGATTTCTTTGCGTTCTTTTCTTAAAAAACACTCCATTCAAAAAACTGTTTAACGTTGAGTTTCTGCAATTCATCACTTGAGCCAGGAACTATTAGTGTTATACAGCCTCTTTCCGACTTACGAACCGGTTACGGACCAAGCAATTGGTCATAACTCGGTTCGTTTGTAAGTTGGACCCCATTGAGTTACACGCGACCGCGCTGTTCATAAGCGCGGATCGCGTTCGTAACTCGGCATCCGCCATTTACGACAGATTTGGTCGTAACTGTGAACGGTCATAAGTCGATCATTTGCAACAAGGGGACCCGGCTGTAGTTGCACACACTGCATTAACTTTACCTTCTTGTCCATGCACATGTTGATACAGGCCTTAATTAGATGGTCGTGATTTCTCTCCTACAATAAATAACCGTTTTTTCGACAATTATGTATTCACTTGTGTTGCATGTTGGAATGCAGCATAAGCTGAGAAGTTGAGACTCCCCCAAAATCAGGGAAGTTATTAGCAAATCTGTTAGAACTGAAAAGGTTCCTACCCCCAGCCCTGCTCTCATGCCACACTGCACTTATTGTAGGTGTATTTTAAATTGAAAATGTACCTGCTGTTATGTATTCAGATATTATTTCTAAATCATGCAGCTTCTTACATGGCATTTGTCCATTCTGAAGACTAAGTCTGTCAAAAATTGAACATTTAAAAAAATAAATAATACAGTTGGATTGCCATGCTGCTTATGTCCGGGTTTTTTTGTTTTGTTTTGCTTTATTTTTACAATAGCGATTGAAATTGTCTAGTTAAAACACCTTCAGAATTATTTGTTCTGTTAACTAAAATACATTATAAAATATTTGTTAGTTTTTTTCATTTCTTTTTGTAAATATTGAATCTAAAATGTCTTAGCTAAACAATGCAATTCAATAATCATGTCCACTTATTTAGCATTCATGCACTTTTTAAAAAATACCTCTTATTAGGGGTAAGTACAATTATGTATTGTTACATATTGCTGCCTTTTTCCAATTTGGTAGTTGTACCTTTCAGTTGCTCTTTTTTTCCCTTGTACTTCAATTATACTATAGTGTGGTGTTGCCCTGAGCATTAATTGTATTACTGGTATCTGAATCTGTCTAGAAACCTCAGAGGAAAGCGTTGAAAACCAGAGGAATGCTAACTCAACAGGAGATCAAAAACATTCATGTAAGTACACGCTGTTGGCATCAAGGCTTTATTTTGACCCTCACTTCCAGAAGTTCCCATTTACATGATGGAACGCCGTAGTATAACTCGTGTTCTAAGTTTCTGACTTGATGAATGCAAAACTATTACTCCTGATGCTGTTAAGCTTCCAGATAAGTGGTGGGAGTGCTGTATAATATCATTAGTTTTCCAGTAACCCAATTCTGTAATAGAGTTCTGGAAGTGGGAACATGGGGCTGTCGCATCATAGCAATAATCACATTTTCGTAATAGTGATGGATCTATTTCCATTAATTCTTGAAAGCTTATGATACCTACTGTTCATCTGTGCTCTCCTTTGCATGTGAGAGGCAAAAATAAACTCATGTAAAATGCTTCTGCTTTCTGTAGCTGCTGTGTTAGTCTGCCCTTGCAGCGGCTACTGTTAGTTTGTTGGAAATGTAGTGAAGTCTAGGCAACAGGCTGCCTTAGGAAACCTGTCGTAACAGAACATCCAAAAGCAACCCTCAAACTACCTTTCATCTCTGTGATGCAGCCTGTTTCTTAGTTGTTAAGTAGTTAAGTCCTATTTTAATGTATTATTAAAGAGTTCTCTGTTGTGCATGCAATACAGGACAGATTTATTGTGTAAGGAAATAGTGTGCATGCCAGTGTTCTCCTGTATGGAATGAAGACTGATGCACAGAGTATTTATAGTTACATGTGCATTGAGTGTTCCCTCATTTCCTAGGCAATCAAAGAGATAAAGTCTGAGATGTTCAGATACTATAGGGACAGGAGTGATGTAAGCACCTAGGCTTTTAGATCTACAGTCTCAATAAAGAATTAGAGGGTGATGTTGATTTGCATTAATTACATGGGCTTCTAGAAATTAGGTTCTGTCAAACTAACTTGTAATCTCAAACAAGATACCAAGTTTGGTTAGCTGATAACACTCATAATATTGACATAATATACTGAGATATCTGTAAAGCTTTGACAGATGTGACATCTTGATTTAAAAAACCTACTGTGACCTAGAACTAACAATGCACATATTAAATGCATTAAAAGCTGACTAACTGATAGGTCTCAATGCAATTGTAAATAGGGAAAAGTCAACAAGGAGTGTGTTTCCAGGGAGGTGCCCGCAGAGATTAGTTCTTGGCTCTGTTTTATTAGTAACTTAGGAGAAAACATAGCAACACTGGTAAAGTTTTCAGATGGTACAGATTTGGGGGAATGATGAACAATGAAGAGGAGAGGTCGCTGTGTAAGAGCTATTGGGATTGTTTGATAAACCGGGCACAAGGACACAATGTGTATTTTAATATGATTAAACATGTATATCTAAGAACAAGGAATGCTGGCCATTCGTTGCATGATGGAGGAATCTATCCTGGGAAACAGTGGCTCTCAAACAGATGTAGGAGTCATGGGGAATAATCATCTGAACTCGCGCTCCCAATGTGATGCAGTGGCCAAAAGGAACTGGCACATGAACTTGCAAGTCCCTTAGCAAAAATTTTTAATAAATCTCTAAACTCAGGGGTTGTACCATTTGACTGGAGAATTGCTAATATAGTTCCGATTTTTAAGAAAGGGAAAAAAAGCGACCTGGGTAACTATAGGCCTGTTAGTTTGACATCTGTAGTATGTAAGATCCTGGAAAAAATTTTGAAGGAGAAAGTAGTTAGAGACATTGAGGCTAATGGCAATTGGGATAAATTACAACATGGTTTTACAAAAGGTAGATCGTGCCAAACCAACCTGATCTCCTTTTTTGAGAAAGTAACAGATTTTTTAGATAAAGGAAATGCAATGGATCTAATCTACCTCGACTTTAGTAAAGCATTTGATACAGTACCACATGGGGAATTATTGGTTAAATTGGAAAAGATAGGGATTAATATGAAAGTTGAGAGGTGGATAAGCAACTGGTTAAAGGGGAGACTACAGCGGGTCATATTGAAAGGTGAACTGTCAGGTTGGAGGAAGGTTACTAGCGGAGTTCCTCAGGGATCAGTTTTGGGGCCAATTTTATTTAATCTTTTTATTGCTGATCTTGGCACCAAAAGTGGAAGTGTTCTAATAACATTTGCGGATGACACAAAGTTGGGAGCTATTGCCAATTCAGAAAAGGATCGGGATATCATACAGGAAGATCTGGATGATCTTGTAAATTGGAGTGATAGCAATAGGATGAAATTTAATAGTGAGAAGTGTAAGGTTATGCATTTAGGGATTAATAACAAGAATTTTAGTTATAAGCTGGGGACACATCAGTTGGAAGTAACGGAGGAGGAGAAGGACCTCGGAGTCCTGGTTGATTATAGAATGACTATGAGCCGCCATTGTGACATGGCCGTGAAAAAGGCTAATACGATCTTGGGATGTATTAGGCGAGGTATTTCCAGTAGGGATAAGGAGGTATTAGTGCCATTATACAAGGCATTGGTGAGACCCCATTTGGAATACTGTGTGCAGTTCTGGTCTCCCATGTTTAAGAAGGATGAATTCAAACTGGAACAGGTACAAAGAAGGGCCACTAGGATGATCCGAGGAATGGAAAACCTGTCTTATGAAAGGAGACTCAAGGTGCTTGGCTTGTTTACTTTAACCAAAAGAAGGCTGAGGGGGGGACATGATTGCACTTTTTAAATACATTAGAGGGATAAATACCAGGGAGGGAGAGGAATTATTTAAGTTTAATACCAATGTGGACACAAGAACAAATGGATATAAGCTGGCTAGTAGGAAGTTTACACTTGAGATTAGACGAAGGTTTCTAACCATTAGAGGAGTGAAGTTCTGGAACGGCCTTCCAAGGGAAGTAGTGGGGGCAAAAGATCTATCTGGTTTCAAGATTAAACTAGATGGGTTTATGAAGGGGATGGTTTGATGAGATAACATGATCTTGGTAACTAATTGACCATTCATTATCAGTGGGAAATAGGTCAATGGAGGGATGATAGGAGTTACTATAGAGAACTTTCTGGGTGTCTGGCTGGTGAGTCTTGCCCACATGCTCAGGGTTTAGCTGATCGCCATACTTGGGGTCAGGAAGGAATTTTCCTCCAGGGTAGATTGGCAGAGGCCCTGGAGGTTTTTCGCCTTCCTCTGTAGCATGGGGTACAGATCACAGCTGGAGGATTCTCTGCATCTTGGGGCCTTCAAAGTATTTGAAGGCTTCAATATCTGAGATATAGGTGAGAGGATTATTCTAGGAGGGGTGGGTGAGATTTTGTGGCCTGCACTGTGCAGGGGGTCAGACTAGATGATCATAATGGTCCCTTCTGACCTTAAAGTCTATGAGTCTATGAAAGCAGATGACATCCTGGGATATATAAACAGGGGAATCTTGATTGGGAGCAAAGAGGGGTTTTTTTCTCAGTTGCAGGAGGGGCGTTTGCCATTGTGGTGTCCCCAGTAGGTAGGGCCCTACCAAATTCATGGTCCATTCTGGTCAATTTCATGGCTACAGGGTTTTTTTTAAATTGGTCGGGCAGAAATGTGGATCCCTGGCTGCCCCAGCTGCAGCTGGAACACAACCCCCCCGCCTCAGGAGGAGCTGCTGCGGGGAAGAAGCCCCAAACTCAGTGCCCAGAGCTGGCCCAGAGACTAGGCTGCATCAGCTGCAGCTGCCAGAAGTGAAAGTTGCCAGCTTATCAGAAGCTGCTGCAGAAGGAAGCCCCAAACTCCATGTCTAATGCTGGATCAGGAGTCATTGCGGAGCGGGGAGGGAAGGGAAGTCTGGAGCCCAGTTCCTGCAGTGCAGGCGTGTGTGCGTGCACCACCCTCATTTTTGTGCTGCCTCTGGAGGTATACTTGGGGACGCCTGGGGAAGAGCAGCTGGGGTGCTGCCCGGTTGGTCCAGTAACGCCGAGGAGCGGCGCTACAGGACCAACCCAGCAGCCCCAGCTGCTCTAACCCAGGCGAGAAAAGCCTGGTCTGCTGGGGGGCGCACTAGCTGCGCCCCCCAGCAGACCAGGGAAACCCGGACGGCGGGACCGCGGAGATGCGCCACGGTCCCGCCCGCATCTTCCCCAGCTTTGCTCCGTGTCTCCCTGGTCTGCTGGGGGGTCTCCAGGAAGACGAGGAACAAAGCCGCGGAGGGGCTCGGGCAGCCCAGGCACTTCTGGGCTGTCCCACTGCCGGCTTCCGTCAAGGCTTTGCAAAGCCGCGGAGGGGCTCGGGCAGCCGGGCAGCCCAGGCGCGCCTGGGCTGTCCTGCTGCCGTCTTCCCCCGAGGCTTTGCAAAGCCGCGGAGGGGCTGGGGCTTTGCAAAGCCTCGAGCGAAGCCGGCAGCGGGACAGTCCAGGCGCACCTGGGCTGCCCCACAGCCCCAGCCCCTCCGCGGCTTTGCAAAGCCTCGGAGGAAGCCGGAAAGCGGGACAGCCCAGGCGCGCCTGGGCTGCCCCGCTGCCCGAGCCCCTCTGCGGCTTTGCTCCGCGTCTTCCTGGTCTGCAGACCAGGGAGACGCGGAGCAGCTTTTCTTGCCCCAGAGTACACGGGCGGCGGGACCGCGAGGTCCCGCAGTCCGTGTCCTCCGGGGCGAGAAAAGCCCCGTTCGTAACTGCGGATCTGACATAAGTCGGATCCGCGTAAGTCGGGGACTGCCTGTATAAGGAAATTGCTAAAGATACTGCAATCGCATTACTTTGTAAACCAGTTCTGCAAATTGTCTATCTCCTTCAAAGAAAAGGTTAAGCACTTTTGTACTGGGTTTGTAAGTGTCCCGAAAGAGGCACCTATCTCTGCCCCTTCTGTTTGACTGCATAGACTTACACACTCATAATTTAGACTGTCGGTAACTCTGAATGTCTAATGGTACAATGTTTGCCTTTAAATGCAGATGAAGCGCCACTTGGATCCACTTCCAGCGGGTTACTTTTACAATGGAACTCAGTTTGTGAATTTCTTTGGGGACAAGATGGATTACCATCCATGTATCCTTGAACATGTGTTTAAACTCATGGGTATTTTTGAAGAAAGGATCCTGCAGTTTTAGACCAACCTGACACATGGACTATGGGGGCAGATCATTATCCATAACAGAGCCAACTGACTAGCTGGTGATTGTGGGAAGTGGAAAGTTTTGGAGTTTAAATAAGTGTGTGACCATTTGCCTTACCAGGCTGTAACATTTAATAGAGCGCTCCCGCAGTCACAGTGTAAGAAGATGCATCGATCAAAGCAAGGGTCAGTACACAACATAAGATCATCTAGAAAATCAAGTGCAGTATAATACTGACGTTTTCCAAAACCCTGTTAGCCAAAACGCTGCATTATCTGACTCCCTTCCTTGTCCCCATGGTCTGTTTTAGGGTAATATCTGGTTACGGTGAAGACCACCATGCTGCTGTGTGTTTCAGATAATCAGGAGCCTACTATGCAAATAAATAGAATGCAAAGAATCCCTTATCTGCCATTCAATAGAGAGTGGCGTGCTTGTGTGCGTGCGGCTTCCAGAAACCAAAAAGAGCAGGATCTCTGACTACAAAAAGACCTCCTTTTTCTGTGCATGGTGAAGTCTTATTAATGTAAAAAGCCTTTCTGTCCTGATTGATGAGGAAAAACCTCAAACATACCCACTTAACACTATCTTCTGCTTGCGCACCAAATAAATCAGAAGCATGCGCAGGATTACCTTGCCGGATGACTTGTGAATTAAAAAATGGCTGCGCTTCATTTATTTACAAACTGTTGCTTGAGTTCCGTGCCCTTTACTTGCTATGAGCAACCGGCTATGGCAAGCATACATTGAACTCTGAAATTAGCTGTTTTTTCTTAGGTCAGCAGAATTTGTTCCTGGTCAGGACAAAGGAAAGTATACAAAGATGAAAAGGGCTTTAATGAGTTTCTTTCCTGAATCACACTGATTCCATTTACACCTGAATTAGTGCGCTGGATTTTGTCTTAATATTTGGCAATAAATCCAGAGTCAGATTAACAGAGCCCCTCCCCCCCGCCTCACTGTACAATTCCTCAAGTGTCCATCACAGTTTCTAATATTTTTGTTCTAAGATTCTCTCTAAGCCATTTATTTTTTTATTGTCGTGCCTAGGAGCCTAAACCATGGACCAGGATTTCATTGCGCCAGGTGCCAAATAAACACCAAACAAAAAATTGATGTCTCTGCCCCCAAAGAATTTACCTTGAGTCTGCTTTTGCGTTCTCAATTTAATGTTCAGCCTTTCAATCAGTTACAGTCAGTGACTGATTGTATTTTTTTAGGAAAGCTTCTGGTAGAAACTTCAATTCATCTTTGAGCAAGAACAGCCACTTGTCCTTCCATAACCTATATATTGAAGATTGCCTATCCTAGAACTGGAAGGGACCTTGAAAGGTCATAGAGTCGAGTCCAGTCCCCTGCCTTCACAGCAGGACCAAGTACCATCCCTGAATTTTTGCCCCAGATCCCTAAATGGCCTCCGCAAGGATTGAACTCACAACCCTGGGTTTAGCAGGCTAATGCACAAACCACTGAGCTATCCCTCCCCCTGTAACCTAAGTGACACTTAATTTAAATACCTAAATCATCAGACCTCTCCTCTCCTCTTGCATAAACTCCCCAATCCTGGTCATTTCGTAGAAAAATTAGGGGAAAACCAAAAAAGAGCAAGATCTGACTACAAAAATACTCCACGTATGTTGACCTTGGATCCTGAATATTAATATAGCTATTTCTGCTGTTGGGATTTTGGCTTTTTTCTCTTATTGAAACCTGCTAAATCAAATTCATGTAATTGTGGTATGTTACACCAACTGATAGATGAGATTATCCAAATAATTTAACATAGCATCAGCCACGCTTTCACAGCCATTAATACAGCGTAATGGGAATAATACCTTTTTCTCATTTACCAAACTGTCCCAGATTAAATCCAATACTTTATAAAAATGACACAGACTTCCAAGGTCTAGATGCTACTGGAAGTAGTCAGGGCTACTTTTTTTTAGTAAATTGAAAAGTCAGATTGAATCAGTAGCTGGTGACTGGAATCTCATCTTTTCAAAGAATTCTCTCCACTAACATCATATTGAACCTTGGAATGATTTTAGGGAGGCAGAGACAGGTCATTATTATCATTATTGTCCCTTATCTAACCTGCTGGTGTTTTAAACAGCCCTTATTATTTTTTCCTGTTGAGATTAAAAACATTACCACATAACTTGTCTCTTCCTGTGGAGGAAGAATGTTTGTTGTCAGTTCAGACTCCAAGATATGCTAATGCACTGCATTATTGCACAAGGAGAAACATTGTGCTCTTAATATGCAGATCTAACTAGTTCAGTTGCTCAGTTAGTCCATCCTGTTCTCAGTCTAATGCACACTTTTTATTTGGGTGAATGCTTTTCCTTAGTATTTCAACATCAGTAATGGACCAGTTCATGAATGACTACTTAGAAGAAGCTAACAGAGAAATTGAAAAATACAACAGAGAACTAGAAGAACAAGAATATCATGACCTCTTTGAGCAGAAGACATAAGCATGCATGTTTGTGGTATTCAGTGCATATAAACATTGTGGGTTTCTAAACTATCATCTGACTATCTGTAACTGAAAAATGCTGTCAGCCTTGCTGGTTAACAAGAAAATGAAAAGTAAATGTGTTAGTTTTCAGCAGTTTTAAAATGAAAGGCTGGCATTTCAATCTGATAGCTACTTTAGTTGTTTGTGCAGTCTGGTTCACATCCACTTCAGAGAAATTCCAGATTGTAAAAAGCATCACCTAGAATTTATCTGACTAGCAGTGGAAATACTACATTAGAACTGTGTGTTCTAATAGCCCTGTGTATGAGCATGACACTGGTTTCTGATACAGATAATCAAAAGCGTGGAGCTCATTTCTCTGTATGGCCTGCACAGAATGTGCACAGGTGTCCATACATGAAAAAAGGGCCAACAGGTTTTGCACCATGACGTATTTCAGTATGAGTTTGAGCGTGTTCCTAAAGCGAGAAATGGGGGAACATTTGAAAAGCTCTGAAAAGAGCACCTGAGCTTGCTGCTGCTCTCCACAGCTCATTTTCTCATGCAACACTGTTAGTGTCATGCAGAATGCATTATAGGCAGAGTCGTATAAGCTATGCCCTGCCGTCCCTTGGGAGTAAAAGGGTTATCCTGTAAACTTTCCTGAAGCCCCAACATCTGAGCAAATCTGGCTATGAGCCAGGGATCTTTTGGCTCAAGAGATGAATTATTTGTCGTCTCTAATTTGTTTCCAAAGGTAAAAGATAACTTAAAGTACTTTATCTGTCAAGCTTTCAGGAAAGTCCATGTGCCCATGCCTTCCACAGAACTAAACACTGAGTTGGATTGTTGCTTTTCTTGTTTGCTTTTTCAAACTGATGTCACAGGGAGAATTATGGCACCTTGTCCCGTAAATTAAACACGAACTATTTTGAATGTGACTACACAGAACACTGTCCAAGACGCTGCAGGCTACTGACTAACATCATTGTAAGGCTTCCTACCTTGAAAAACAGATTACTGTAACTCACTGTGTATTTGGAAATCAGTTTTGTGGAAACCAGCCATCGCTGAACATTTTAACTTGCATTCTCCTTTGCCTCAGGACCAGATAAGGACCATCTTTTAGTGTATCTACGACCTTTGCTGATCAGAAGTATTTGATGCAATAAGGATTTATTGAAGGAATAATTCTGTGTAGTACGCTTATAATAATGAAGCTTAATTGATGTGTTCAGACAAGAAAGCTACAATTAACTCCTGCAGTCTGGTGAAAGTCTACATAGAAATGTGGATGCCTTCTTTAGGGAATAAGTTCTTTACATTTGGAATCAAAAACGGCTAAAATTTGTTAGATTATGAACATGAAACAATTTAGATGAAATATTAGCATGTATCACTGCTAGCTTATCTCTATGAGCTGCCTCTGCTCTGATCATTAAAATATACAGATGTGATAGGAATGTTCAGACTTTGAATTCCAGCTGGGGCAGATCAGGATTTAAATGTTTGTAAGTCTGCTTCTTAGATAGTTTTCATACTAGACATTAAAAGCTTTCAGAATGTAGGCATTATATTTCACACCATAGGACTTGAATTAGATAGAAGTGGTTTCCTTATAAAGTACAGTAAAAGCCAGCAGTTAGTTCCAAGTTTTGTATACTTTCTGGGGCAAACCATAATACAGGTATAAAGCATCATCGTAAAGCTCGAGAAATATCTATGCATGGCCACACTTTAGTCTTTTAATATACTTAGTGCCTGGTAGGGTAAACGTAGCTAACAGTTGATTTTTTTGGGAGTTGTCAGTGTTTAGAAACTAAGTAAAATTGGCTGTGGAAACTACATATTAAGCCAGGATTGATTAAAAACACAAAATTCTGAAGGTAAATATTGCAACAAAGGGGGCATTTGGAAAATAAAATAATTCTTTGCCAATATAACTTAGCATAAACATTGTGTGCTCCTTTTTAGCATAAATTTGTCTAATCTGCAAAAGCCATATATCTAGAATAGCTGTATGACTATGTAATGTCAGATATCAAATACCAGGAGCTGAGACAGCAGGCACTTTGTTGACACTTTGTCTCAACTCGGAAATCCGTAACAGATTATGTTTTAAGTGCAATTGATAGATGATACTGTAGTTTACACTCTGCTGAACTCTTTAAGAATTCTAATTTGTGCGGCTCTTGAAAATAAATATTGATGGGCTGATTCCTCAAGGTTTCCTATAATGAGCTAATTAAAATAGATGCCCTTTGACCAAAACAGGAAATAATAAACAGATTAAATTGGGTTTATTGCTGCACAGATTAAGCTGTTTTTAAAGCCTGAATCAGCAGAGTTCACCACAGCACAGGCATAGTATAGATACTATATTCTGTACTGCATGCTGAGTGGTAACAGTAGCTGTGTAATATGAAGAAAGACCTTTCACCATACTGGTACTATTTCAATTAATATCTTTTGGTATTGACATAATTTGATTACCTCAGCTTTTAATGTTTAACTGTGATTTTTTTTTAATAAAAATTACCGAACTAGTGAAACTGTGACAATGACATCCTTTAAACATAGCAGTGCCTTGCATATGGCGCCATCGATGCACTAAGCGAATTACGGGAGTGGTCGTCATGGGTTGTATTGCTTGCACCCCTTTTTTAAAGGAGAAACGGTGTTGGTGAAAGGACTTACAATTAACCTAGTGAAAACTATTAGCACATATGGTTAAATCGTTTTTTATTAAAAAAAAAAACTCTTTGAGGACTAAAATGTATAAATACTTGATGCCGCTAATGTTTTATAGCAGTTGCTGATTAATTTTGGAGTTGCTTCCAACAGTTGCCAGCCCCCTTTTTTTAAGGGGGAAGGAATATAATTTTTGTACTCTGTCAGAGATGTATATACCCTACTGAACCCTAAACTACAGGGTAATCTGGTTTTTATTTTTTGAAGTGGAAATAAAAATTGGGTTAATAATAAATATCTAGTTTTGAAACTTTTTAGCTACTGTAAAACAAAAAAGCACCATCTCTCGATAAGCTGTAAATGTTCAAATAAGTAAAAAGTGCCATTATACTTTCTTTTTACTGTATAATGAAAATTGATAACAGTAACTTTGTGTCCAGGCATTTCTGGAATTGTGATGAAGTGCTTAAGAGTCCTCAAAGGGTTTATATGCTTCGCTGACCTTAACGTTAGCAGCTTGTGTTGTTTCTCACAGAGAATGAGTGTGGTCAGAAGTTGCTGAAGTTATAGGGATTAAAAAATGTGACGAATTTAGGAAGGGAACGCTTGCAACTTGAACTGACCTGTGAACTAGGATAATTTCTTTTGTAAAACTGTGGAGTTTGGTATTCCCATTTTTACACCTTCGTACTTAGCAAAAATGATTGCAGGAAGGGTTTACGTTGCAATTAAAAGTTCCCTATTACGTTTTATATTGAGGTTTTTCTGAATTTGCACAGATATAAGCTCTGGAATGCCTTGTTTGGTATTCTTAAAAGGGAAAATTGTCACTAGTATAGTAAATCGTAAACTGTGAGTTGTTAGAACAACATTGTTAATCTAATTTTAGATTGTTAAAGATGTACCTCAAAAGGCTAGTGAGAAATTGCTTCATTGTTACACGGTTGTCAAATACTAATGGAAGAAATCTCACTTTACAATGTGCCAAAATTCACTTTTATACTAGTTTTCAATGCTTTAATATTTGCAACTTGTTAAGTTAAAACTTGTATTTACAAACACTACTGTAACTTCAGTGAAACTGAATTGTGTGATTGAAGCTTTTTTGCTTATTATTGTATTTATTATACAACTTGATTCAGTAAATATATAAAATTACCTTTCCATTTATTTTTGTATTGTTTTACATGTTTATACCTGCAGTTTGTGTGATTTTTACAGTTGTAATTCCAATGTCATGCTAAGAAACAATAAACTATATTCATTGTCTCTCATTTGATTCTTTGACAAATTGAACAAGGTTAAGGTTATTTAAGCTACATTTACTTTTTAAATTAAGTCTGTATTTCGGGGTGGAGAACCTAAGGTCCGGGAGCTGCATGTGGCCCCTAGCTTGCCTGAATCCAGCTCCCGAGGCTCAGGGCTCTCCCCCAGCATTGGGGAGCCCAAGCTGGCACCACCCCCACCACCACCGCCGCCTCCCCGCGGGACTGGAGTGCACAATCTACTAGCCTGAGCCCCCATCCTCCTAAGCTTTGGGGTGCAAGGGGAAGGTAGGGAATGTCTTTCTGCCTCTGTCAGGGGCCACATAAGCTTCTTGCTTGTTCCCCAAATGGTTTTTCTCTGTCAATGGCCCCCTACCCAAAAAAGGTTCCTCACTCTTCCCATATATGATTGTACAGGAGAGGTAACTAAAAAGGAAAACATTACAACAAGATCACTTGTAGCTAAAGCTCCCTATGGACATTTTAAAACGTTTACAGTGAGTGATCTCTGCCAACAAACCCATAAGAGAAAGGTGCTGTGTTAATGTCTGACCATATGGAAAGCCACTTAACTATGGGTAAAGTTCAAGCCTGTGATTTGTTATTGGTTGTGCCTACACAAGGTTTGATTTTTAACCAGTTGCCCACTTGTAAAAACAATTATGATCATTTAATCCTTGAAGAAATTCACTTAGGGTATGTCTACACTACCACCCTAGTTTGAACTAGGGTGGTTAATGTAGGCAACCGGAGTTGCAAATGAAGCCCAGGATTTGAATTTGTCGGGCTTCATTTGCATATTGCCAGGCGCCGCCATTTTTAAATGTCCGCTAGTTCGGACTCCGTGCCCGCGACTACACGCGGCACGAACTAGTTAGTTCGGATTAGGCTTCCTATTCCGAACTACCGTTACTCCTCGTGGAACATGAAACGAGGTGTACCGGTAGTTCGGAATAGGAAGCCTAATCCGAACTACCTAGTTCGTGCTGCGTGTAGACGCGGGCACGGAGTACGAACTAGCGGACATTTAAAAATGGCAGTGCCCAGCAATATGCAAATGAAGCCCAGGAAATTCAAATCCCGGGCTTCATTTGCAATTCTGGTTGCCTACATTAACCACCCTAGTTCAAACTAGGGTGGTAGTGTAGACATACCCTTACTGACTCAAGTTAATATCAGAATATTTTAATAGTAGAGTCCCGATTATCCAACCTAAACAGGACCGACAGGTGGTCGGGTTACCAAAAATGTCGGATAATAGGGAGTGGAGGGAGGGAGGGATAGCTGCCGGCACCGCTTGGTCCCCGTCCCTGCCTGGCCCCTTCCCTCCCTGCAGCTCCCGGCCATTCTCCCGGGGCCAGGCAGAGATGGGGACCAAGCGGCGCCGGCAGGTGCAGCATCAGCAGCGCCAGGAGAGGAACGGGGCAGCAAGCGGGGCCATTCTCCCAGCCTGCGCCCAGGAGCTGCAGGGAGAGATGGGGACCAAGCGGTGAGCAGGAGGCTCTGACCTGCAGGAGGCTGCTGAAGCCTCTTTAGCCAGGGAGGCTGCATGCAGCATAGCAGCGCAGGGAGGCTGGCCTTGAGGGCCGCATACTCGTGCTGCGCTCGGCTGACAATTGTCCCGCGGCTATGTCGGATAAAGCGGAATGTCGGATTACCGAAGGTCGGATAATCCGGACTCTACTGTAATGGACTTTTATGCACACACTGGATAAGGGCTAAATCTCATTCCTTTTATTCTTGCAAGAGGAAGGACCGCCGTTCGAGCATTAGGTTTAAGGCTCTTCTCACCATAATGTAAGCATAGTCTCGGTAGAACTTGGTTTTTGATCATTTTGATGGTTATTGCTGGTTTAGAGTTAGATTTGTTTTCCTGTTTGTAGCAATTTCAAATTTCGCAGTTGTGGGAAACTGCGAGAGGGGGAAGGGATGGGTGTTACATGATTATTTTATGACCGAAGCTATTGAGATTTGGTAGCTCTTAACTTCAAATACAAATTGTCCACATCACATGTCAAAATACACAAATTAAATCTCTTTAAATCAAGCTCTAATAACTTCTCCAGCAGCATTTTTCTTTGTCTAGCTGTGCGTTTTAAATATCCATGTGAAATTTTTTCATCTGTGTAGAAAAATCAACGTTTATCAATGTCTTCTGATTAAAAATTGAATCCTTCCAAGTGTATGTAAAAGTAATTGAATTTGACATTTCCTTTTAAATTCAAGCCTTGTCTTTATTCCATATGCTCGGTATTTCTTCCAGCAAGTTCTTAATATTTTATATAAATCAGCATTTCTCAAACTGGGATCTGCCAACCCACTGATTAACTCCTCCCCCTCCCATGCAAGGGGCACTGTGAGGGAAGGTGAGGGGCAGGAATGGGGCGCACTCGGGGGAGGGAAAGGAATCCTGTGCAGGGCTGTTGGTCAAAGCTCCCACTGATCAATTCTTCCCTCCCTCCACCCAGTGCCTCCTGCATGCGGAACAGCTCCTTCCTGGTGTGTTGGGAGGGAGGAGGCAGAGCGAGGATGGAGGGTGCTCAGGGGAGAGGATAGAAAGAGGAGGGTCAGGGGTAGGGTTTTTGGGGAGAGGGTGGAGTGGAGGCACTTCTGGGACACAGCACGGTTCATGGGGATTTGTGAAAAAAATGAATTAAGTGGGGGTGCTTGGAGAACTGCTGATACAAGTCGTTAACATGCAGTATTTTTTTCAAATTGCATTAATTTGGTATTTGTGATGCATTATGCTCTAGGAATTGCAGGGAGAAGTTCTGGTCTGTTATACAGAAGGTCTAACATGATCGTAGTGGCCCATTCTGGCTTTGGAACCTACAAGGTATCGATAGCATGAGCCAAGTCTAGTCCAAGAACTGAAACCCCACTCGGTGCTTGGTTCCTCCCTCTTGAGAGTCTCTGATCCTCCCTCCCGCTGGGCTGTATTTAAAAGTTGTATATCTTTTTCTTCTCCCCTTGTTATACATCATGCTGAACGGCTACATAAGGAAGTTGAGCCGGAATGTCTGATCACTGCTAGCCCTTTTAGGAGGAATTCTGAGCCATATGTGAAAAAGCTTTCACCAAAGAAGTATTTTTGGGATATGCCTTTTTGTAAACAATGGAAAAAACCATGAGATGTCAAACGGTATGAGATTGAAAACAGAGCTTTGTCACCTATGCTCTGGACACCTAATCTCTGTCCTGTCTATAGCTAGGGTTACAGGCCTGCTAAACTTACACACAAATTGCAGAGAGCAAGCTGTCAGTAACACACTGTAAAAATACAAGTGAAAGACACATGTCAAATCTATTAGCCCAGAAAAGCCAGCATTGTTAAATGAAAACTAGCTGCTCGATTGTGCAAAATAATAATCCCATTAGCCATTGATTGGCTGAATTACAGTATTGCTTCCTTACCAAATGGAACTCTGCTTATCAGAACTTATTAACTTCGTTCTTTAAAATGAACACTGATCCCTGCTCTATTCAAATCCGCTCACTGACGGTAATTCCAAGTCCCTGTCCCCAGGGGCGGATATAGGGTAGGGCGAACGGGGCAGCTGTCCCGGGCCCCGTGCTTCAGAAAACCCCGTGCATCACTGCGCATGCGCCGTGACAAAGGGGGGTCCCTACGGAATTATGCTGCCCGGGGCCCTGCAAAACGGTCCTCTGCCCCTGCCTGTCCCAGATAACTGACAAAACAAGTGAATGAAATAGGAGGGGGGGGGGGGGAGGTGGGCCGGAGTTAGGGAAAAAAGAAAATAACAGTGAAAGGCGCATGTTTTGCATAACAGGCACTCAGCTCCCTCACCTGCTTCAAGTAGAATTTAACTTGATTTTTAAAGCAAGATGGATTTGTTTTCCCCTTGAGCAATCTTCCCTGAACTGATGTAACCATCTGTCCTCATCCCTTCATTTCAGATCAAAGGTAAGTTTCTGGTGCCGAATGTGAAATGCCTCCTCAATACCACTCAAAATACAGCATTAAATTGGAGGTCATCAGCATTTTTCCCCAGTTCTGGAAGTCACATTTGAAAGTCCAGAAGTAATTTCTCTTTTGAAATGTCTCCTTTCAGAGCCTGCTTTTCTGTGCTGCTGGGTATGTGCACTTGCTGTACTGAAACCAGGAGGTGAAAAACATTTGCATTACATTAAAAAGAATATGAAGAATAATTAAAGGTCTAGAGAACATGACCTACAAAGGAAGACTGAAAGAATTGGGCTTTAGTTTGGAAAGGAGAAGACTGAGAGGGACATGATAGCAGTTTTCAGCTATCTAAAAGGTTGTGTCAAGGAGAAAAATTGTTCTTCGCCTCTGAGGATAGAACAAGAAGCAATGAGCTTAAACTGCAGCAAGGGAGGTTTAGGTTGGACATTAGGAAAAATGTCCTAACTGTCAGGGTGGTTAAACACTGGAATAAGTTGCCTAGGAAGCTGTTTAAGAGCAGGTTGGTTAGACATCTATCAGGGATGGTCTAGATGGTACTGGGTCCAGCCATGAGGGCAGAGGACTGCACTTGATGACCTCTCTAGGTCCCTTCGACACTACTGTTCTATGGTTACCTTTTCTTGTATAATGGACATTTTTTGTCCTTTAGTTTCTCGCAGCCAGACGGAAAGGTTGGCTAGGATCCACCCAACAGTCTGCCGTACCTTGTCGATCTTAGACCTCAGTCTCCAGAAACAGAGCTGTTTTCAGAATTACCATCAGTAAAGTCGTTCCTGATCTGACACATGCTTCAGGATGTGTTTTAAAGCTGGGAACTCCTTTGTAAGTTGAGTCAAAAGGAAGCTTTCCACCAGTGACTGTACGTTAACACTCTCTATGATTTTTATCTTGCAGTGGATTTCAGTTGCCAAGTGAAGCCATTCGTAAAGGAGGAGAAAGTAAAGGTGATTGCTTTCATTGTTTTTTAGGCCTCACAGACCCATCGCTGGATTGTCTGTTCAGACAGTGTTTTGACACTATGCTTAAATAATTCAATTACATTTTAATCCTCCAATAACAGGCTGTGTTGCTTCCCTTGCCTCCTTTCCACTCCGTTAAGTTTTTGCTGTTTGGATTTCCCCAACGTTGCTATTTAGCTTGTACGCAGAGGTTTAAGCGGAGGTAAAACTGTAGGTAGCAGGAGATGAAATGTGGAATTGTGTTAACTGGATTGCAAGGAAGGTCCTAGGCAAGGAGCGATGCTTTGAGAAACTAGAAAAAATGGTTTTAATCCAGAATGTGATGGTGTAACTCACGCACCTGCTGGGTGTGGTTCACTGCCCCATGGAGTGGCACTGACACTCCTTCCAGAGAGAAGGAGGAGTTTGCTCTACAGCAGTGTTTCTTAAACTTTTTAAGACTGAGGAACACCACGGATTTTTTGTTGAGCCAAAAAAAAAAAGGGTCGGGGGAAAGTTGAGCGCCCCCCCCCCCAAAAAAAAGGTCGCCTGCCCCTTTAAAGGTGGCCATTTTGAACTTTTGTTCTCTGCGGTACACCTCCAACTGCCTAGCCTCGGAACACAGTTTAAGAAACTCTGCTCTACGGCCTTAGCTGAGCAGACGCTGGCTTTTAGCTCACGGTAGAGGCTCATGCGCTAAACTCCAGTGCTCCCTGTTGGCATTACCCTGGCATTTGGGGTCGCTGGCATCAAGGGGTTAACAGTTGAAAAAATAATCACAGTACAAGTTTAATTTTTTAAGTTTTGGAAGCCTGCATGTATAAAGGGTATAAACTCTGTCAACTGTCAAGCCACCTGTGAATCAAAGATTTCTAGAAAGGCTGCAACCAAACATTTGTGTGCCATTTTCCTGTCAGAGGGAATGCATTCTCTTTTTAAACATAGTTTTATTTCAGGTGCCCCCAAGGAAAAAAGACTTGTCTGCTACCGGAGTAGTAAGCAGCGGCTTGGCAAGTAATCTAGTACACTGGAGTCCTTTTTGCTGCCCACAATAACGCCAGTTTCTCTGGCTCTTTGTGTAAATGCCAAGCAATACCCAGGTACTTTGGCCTACCTCCGATTTTTTTGTGTGACTTGTTTTTCTTGGTAGCAGACCTATTGATATTATTTTTCCTTTCAAATAGAGGTATATGATGTTTCAACCAATCGGTTCAGGAGTTAATACGCTGAAATGTCATCCTTGTTGCCTTTAAGGAGCTATATTGATTCCCACAAAAGGCAAGTGGCTGTTTTGTGGCTGTGCCTTGGTTTCAGCACACTGTTGATATGGGTATGTCTGCTTCCATTCCACTCTGGCAGCTGGTGAGTTGAGGTCCCTTTCTGGCCCAGGGTATGAATCCGAGAACAGAGGCATCTCCTGTATATTGGGGGGGGGGTGTCTCTACTGGAAAACCCCTCCTTTCTCCTTCACAGTAGACCTAGGCCAGAAGAATGGATGAAGGTTGAGTCATGTATCTACATGTGGCCTATTGACACTCAATTGAACATGAGTTCCCAGAGTGGTTCTCTGCCAGAAGAGCAAGTCTAGCACGTCCTCGAATGCATTAACAGGTGGAAGGAGGCGGTATCACCTCTGTTTTCAGCATTGTCCAGAGCTGTATTGGCCCAATCCCATGTCTAGTGATGCTGTCCACACTCTGAAAAAGAGGATGAATAATTGGAGAGGATAAAGGAAGAAACTAGAAAGTGGTGAGGGGTAGCTGTGTTAGTCTGTAATTAGAAAAACTTAAGCACTGGTCAGTGTCCCGGGCTACATAAGGCTAATAGAGTGGATTGTAAGCACCCAATACTTAGCTTTTGCGGTCATATGGGTTTGAATATAATGGCCCATCTGAGAGGGATGGACACTTTCATTGACAGTTTTTTCTCTTCCCCCTCTGCCCTCTTTTTCTGCTTTATACTTGAACCTCTGCACCTCTTGCTCCATATTTGTCATCTGAGGAAGTGGGTTGTGCCCACGGAAGCTCATGGTACCATCTATAGATTTTGTTAGTTTCTAAGGTGCTACAGGACCACACTTTCTTTTTAAGTTTTTCTCTCTAAAAGATGCTTTAGTTCAACAACTGCAAGAGCTAGATAGAATTCACCTGCTAGTTCTTCTATGGCCTGTGTCATGTAGGAGGTCCCACTACTTGATCATGAGCATCTCGTCTAGCCTGGCCATCTATTCATATACACTACAGGACAAAGATTTTGGTATTTCATATGGTGAATGGTGAGCGCTTCCGTACTTTGGGTAGTTAGTGTAAAAACCTTAATGGCGAATTCACTTAGAATCTTCTTCATAACCTTGACCGGACATTGGGAAATGAAATTGCTAGGAATGTACTGATCTTTAATTATCTCTCCCTATCCCTGGGTAATATTTTCAGAGGTTCCCAACACTGTAAACCAGGAAGCCTGCCAAAGAGCGTTGATTTGGAATTTCCTAACTCTCACATCTACATGCAAATGGTGCTGGATTAGCATCTTGAACTACTAGTGGAATTGAAGTGACACGTTCACAACAGGAACAGTATGAAAATGGAGCCTTTGTTTAAACGAATCGTCCTGTGCTTCCATTGTGTGTATTCTAAGAGGTGCTCAATAAGATCGCCCTATTGAATTGCTTAAAATAAACCTGCATGCTAGTTTGATGTCTAGGTAGGAAAGAAAACTCCCAGCAGTAAGGCCCAGTGGATTTGAATAGCTTTATTTCTCTGGCATAGACAAAAAGGCATGGAATGTGAGCGAGTTACTCATTCATGGCTAGGAAATCATTAGGCACACAATGTATTGTATAGATCACCGCAAAACCCCCCAGCACAAGTAAAACAGGAAACTTATAATAGTTAAATTTGAGCCTTCAGTTAACCCCTCCACAAATCTTCCATTTTTCTGTGTTATCAAAGTTAGTTCAATATTTGTTTTATATACATCCTGTTCCGGACTTTGACTCCTTCTATATAGTGCACCTTCCTGCCTTCTATTCTCTGATTGATTACAGAATCATTTTTCTTTGTAAGATTTTGCTCCGCCCTTTTTAACTCTATCTTGTCAACTTGAAAGCTGGGCCTTTCAATGGTTGGGAGTCAGTGTGTCCAGTTTTTTTCCCCCCCTTTGGACTCCTGGAACTCCTGGAACTTTAGATAGCAGCCTTCAACTTCCTGAAGGGAGGTTCCAAAGAGGATGGAGAGAGGCTGTACTCAGTAGTGATGGATGACAGAACGAGGAGCAATGGTCTCAAGTTGCAGTGGGGGAGGTCTAGGTTGGATATTAAGCAGAACTATTTCACTAGGAGAGTGGGGAAGCACAGGGATGGGTTCCCTGTGGAGGGGGTGGAATCTCCATCGCTAGAGGTGTTTAAGTCCCGGCTCAACTAAGTCATGGCTCTACAAAGCCCTGGCTGGGATGATTTAGTTGGGGTTGATTGGACTCGATGACTCCTGCATTCTTTTCCAGCCCTAGGATTCTAAGATGTTATGAACTCCTCTGCCTGCCCTGCATCCTGGCACTGAACTGATGTCACATGGATCTAGTTATAGCAGGTTTGGTTTTCTTTTAATTCAAGAGACTGACAAAGGGATATTTGAAAAGCAAAGATGGCTGCACTTTCAGTAGCTTCCATTGTGTCTTGTGACGGTGCCACTGCACATAACTTAGCCTTGCCGAATGGTCATCAAAAAGTGCCAGGCAGAGGAGGTAAAGCTAATGACTTGCACATCCGAGAGAAAAAGAACCAAATCCCTTTCCCTGCGTAAGTAGAGTTTTGTGTAAGGTGGCCCAGTCCTCAATACTTTGCATGTTCATTGCACAATATTGTTCTTCAGGGCTGTTGTGTTGTGTTGTGTTGTGCCTAGGAGCAGTCCCCATCATAGCCCAGGAAAGCCATTTTGCTAGGCACGGTGCAAACCTGGAACAGAAAGACGGTCTCCAGGCCAACGGGCTTGTAGCCTACGGGAAAGTCTGCGCAATGTGTTGAGCTTTTCATTGCATCGTCCTCTGTCTGCATATCACACGGTCCAGTCCACACAGTCTGGAGAGACGGCTGTCAGACACTGCTGACTCCAGCATTGCCATCACTACAACTTCCCTGGCAACGGCCCTGCAAAGTCCTTCCACACGATTCCCATTGTACCGCAGGGGAAACAGTCAGAGGTGAAGTAACTTCCCCAAGGCCCGTCGGGGAGTGAGTGGCAGAGTTTGGGTCCGAACGAAGGGCAGGTGCAATCATGAGTGTGTAGCATGACCGCTCTGTTTGGTAGCACGCCACGTTGAATTGTACACGGGTATAAAAATCTGCACAAAGGGGCAGGGCGATGGACATCAGGCTTCTGTGTATACAACCAGTTTTCTTGATCTAGATTCGCTCGTCAGGCTCTGCTGTGATCAAGGATTGAACTAGGAGCCGCTTCCCTTATCCAGCCTTCTCAAGCGAGGACAAGCAGCCCTGGATTTCTCTATGCCTGGCATCCATGCTGGTCCCCCAAATGTGGTGCATGGAGATAGGGAGTGATAGGATGGCAGACCTCCCCAGGCTTGGGGATGGAGGGTCAGGGTTCCCCAACAGGCAATTCTGAGCACCCTACTGAAGGCTCAGGAGAGAGAGAAGGGAGCTCCATATACAACTGGAGACCTGTCAGCACTAAAATATTTAACAATTCCCTTTGGTTTCCCAGATGCTGCTCCTGCTACTGGATTTACTCAGGCAATGCTTTGGTTAGACCTATTGACCTCAGAGGCTCTGCCACTGACTTCCTGTGGGGCCTTGGGTATGTTACTTCACCTCTAAGTGTTTCCCCTGCTGTAAAATGGGAACAGGATGAAAGGACTCCCCCCAAGGCTGTTGCACACGTGGGCATGAGGGTTTTCCCAGAGGGGTCCGCCCTGGCGTCTGTTTACAAAGCAAGCCAGTTGGGAATCGAGATCTCTCCCAAACTGTTGTCATGGCCAGTAGCTGGTGGGGGAAGAACAGGGAGTAGAACATGCGTCCCCAACACCTGAAGTGGCGGAGTAAGATTTTATTTCATGAAGAGTTTTTGAAAGATCTTGGGTGTGTCCTCCTACTGAACCAGAAATAGTTTTGGAAATCTTTTTTTTGCAGGCCAAGCCGACCTGCCCATGTCGTCTTAATCTGCAATCCAACCTTTTGCTTATGTATGTCCTTGGCTAGCCAGTTTTTCCATCATCTTCAAATTCGCACCTCACCAGGAGCTCTTTGTGAAGGCTCCCTGGGAATTATTTCACAATGTTCCCCAAGGGCAAAGAGAAAAATGTCTCTGCAGCAAAACACATGGAGGTATTTGTTTGGATCCCAGCCTTGTACAGCGTTTAGCACGACTGCTCTCGTGGGCAGATCCTGTGTGCCGGTACAGGGTGTAGCCAGACAGCCCCCCCCAATCTCATCCATCTTATTTTGCCTCTCTGAGGTTCCTGAAGCATACAGGACAGAGAAGGAGCAATAAAATCAGCATAGTCTATGCTGGCTCATCTGATCGTGAGAAGCTGAAAACATAGATATGAGGAGAGAACGATTAAGGCAATAAGCTGGCCTCGAGGCTGCGAGAAGTACCCGACTGGCACCCATGTTGATACGAACACACAGTCCCTTTGATCTGAGGAAGTGGGTCTGGCCCACGAAAGCTCATCATCTAATAAACCATCTTGTTAGTCTTTAAAGTGCTACATTGTCCTGCATTTTGCTTCAACTACCCCAGACTAACACGGCTACATTTCTATCACTATTCCACTGAGAAAAAGAATGCCTAGTACTTCCAATTTAATCCTCTCAACTCTCTCTTACAAGTATAAATTAAGTTCACAACTCCCTTGTAAGAACTGGTCTCACAAAAGACAGACCAGCACCATTTGGCATCACAGATAAGAAAGAGAAATACGTGACCCAATGGGTTTAAAGGTGGGTACAGCAGCGCACGCACTTTTGAGTGTCATTCTACCCTCTACCTGCTGGTCGGGTTAGGTGTTTGACCTCCCGAGGTTCTATGGGGGCGCCCACCTCATATTTTCATCTTTCCTAGGAATTGAGGGACTGGCCCTGGCCTGACACACTGGAGTCGAGAGGCACAGAAGGGGGTAAAAATTGTACCTGGATGTGGTCCTGTGTCTTAAGTGTACACAGACTTAGAGCTCTTTTAAGGTTAAGCTGTTACTTGGTACCGTTATTTCTATTTTTCTATCTTTTATCTTCTTTGTAACCATTTTTAAGATCTATATTTTGCTAGCAGTTAAGAAATAGAACAATAGCCATTGCAACCATATGATTTATAAGCTTCCTCAATAAACCTGTAACTTTTTAAGCTTTAACCTGACTCCTTCAGTTGCTGTAACAGAACCAGGCACAATTTAAAAGAACTTCAGCTGGTCTTAAGGGACAGATATAGGGAGAGCTTGGGCGTTTGGATTTGTGTCACTCCCAGGTGGCAGATCCGTTGGGGCACTTCTCAGCCTCCCCCAGGCTGCCCGCTGCGAAGGAATCACAGATTCTAGCAGCTGAAATCTAAGGTGTTATAAGCTCTCTCTGTAAACTCATTGGGCGCCCGTCAACCTCCTCCAGGTTGCCCGCTGCAAGGGACCCCGGTCCCAGCAGTTGAAGTCTCGGGGGTATAGCACATACACACTGCCCTGACCGTCGGCTGACACAGGGTCGTGGGCAGGTCCTGTGTGCCGGTACAGAGTCGTGAGCTTGGGGCTCTGTTGATTCCTTTTCCCCATTGACCTTCTTGGGAGAGGCGATTAAATTGCCTTATTCTGAACAGACACGCTCCTCCCTAGGTCTCTCTTCTCAGCATGTGTTGCCATGCAACAAAAGACGAATGGAGATTTAGTCACTATTATTTCTATTTACGGCACTTCTCCTGCACGCTAAGGCTCCCCGAATGCGTAAGGTTATCTGTTCCTTGAGTGGTTGTACCCAGGCGGGGTTTCTCCACAGCATGCAAAGGACTTGCTGTATTGCCCACAGTCTCTTTTCAGCAGTTTTATGGCCCCAAACCGAAGCAAAACCAACCAACTTGGTTCCTCAGCTCAGCCTGGGCTGTCACTATTATGAATCAGGGCGTGTTGATACTTACCTGCGGATCAGCGCTTTGGAGATCAATCTTCCAGGGTTCGATTTAGCAGGTCTAGTAAGGACCTGCTAAGTCAAATGCTGATGGCACCGCCTTCGACCTCAGTACTCCAGCTGTTGGTGTTGACTTCTGTACTCCACAGGGTCGTGAGTAGTAAGGGAAGTAAACAGGGGAGTTTCTCCGTCAACCTCCCACAGTGGGGCTGCTGGAGAAATTCAGTTTCAGAGACGTCAAGTCCACCTACGCTATTTTCATAGCTGGAGCTGTGTATTTTAAATCGAATTTCTCCCCCAGGGTAGACCTGGCCTTAGGGTCTCACGGCCTCCCAACTCTGGCATTTGGGCTGTTCCTGCTTCCTATATCACTAAATCTCTTCTCCCTCCCCCAGGCCCTACTGCCCTGCTGTAAACGTGAGTCCAGGTCTGCAGATGGGCACAGGGGCGCTGGCCCTGCTCCCTCAGTCCCACCCAGTGCCAACGCATCGATTGGAGCCTCCCTGAAAGCGGGGACTTGCACGGCACTGCTGGCTGTCTTTACAGTTGCTCCCCAGTGTGCGATTGGGGCCCGTTGCGCTGTGCATTGTTCAGAGTAAGAGTCTCCGTGCACAGAGCTCCCTGTTGACGTGTACAAGGGAGGGTTTAAAGACCGACAGATATCCAGGTTGCTTTTGAAACCCTCAGTTGAAAAAGCTTCCCCCGCCTCCCTCGGTTCATCCACGTTTTGCAGGGCGGGAACTGGCTTGCAGGGAGATGAAGTGAGTTGCCCAGGGGCGTGTGGGAAGCTTGTGGCAGAGCCAGGAATCAAATACAATCCTCTTGAGTGCCCGCTCGCTGCCCGAAGCGCACAGCCACCGATTCACAAGCTTAGATGGCACCACAAGAGTCATCTCCTCTCCCTATTGGGGCTTGCTGGTAAGAGAAGAGGCTGTATTGCAGAAGCCCGTTGGACTGGCTGTATTTTTGTGGTGGAAGCTGGTGGCAGGAAGGGGCTGTCGCTGCGTTGGCCTTTACAGCAGTGGATGCGTCCAGATTTGGTCCGTATGACTCACCCCAAATGTTCAAAAATCAGGAGCAGTCCTGTGGCGCTTCTAACAGATTTATTAGGGCATCAGCTTTCATGGGTAAAGCTCACTTCATCAGATGAATGGGAGTGGAAATTAGAGGCAGAAGGACAACAAAAGAAAAAGGGTCTCTGTAAACTCCACTCCCATTCATCTGACTTCCCCTTTCCTACCTGAGAGTCCCCTGTTTTCCTTCTGCTTCTTTTTTCTGCCCTTTTGAGGCAAATTTTGCCCTCCGTTAGCCGGGTTTATCTTTCCAAAGATGCGGGGAGATGCTCAGCCAGGCCAGGTTTTGTCGGGACACGCAGGAGCTGCCGGCTGGGCCCCCTCAGGCACCCCTACGGACTGGGCCCCGTTGGTGAAGTGGCACCGCATGAGCAGGGCGTTGGCTTTGATGAGTGCCCTGCAGGAGTGGGTTAGTGGTTGCAGGCCCAGCATTGCTGTTTTGGGGATCCACGACAGCTGTGAGGGGACGAGCTCCAGGGGCCGCGCCCGGCGCAGCAATAGCTGACCGTAGCCATTGCTGGGGCCTGCCCAGTGTCTCTGAGGGGGCTCTTTCCAGAGCTGAGAACCTGCCGGGCTCTGATCCGCCTTTCCCAGAGCGTGTGATTTTTGTGTGGGTGTGAGACCGGGACAACGGGAGGGGAAGGATCAGGGAGGTACGGGTGTGACCCTGCTCCCACAGGGCGGGGCATAGGACTGGGTGTTGGGAAAGCTGATCCCATGCCCACCTCTGGCACGGACCGGGAGTCTGATGTTTGGCACGCCAGGGAGCGTGTCTCCCTCGTTTGGGCGAGCCGAGCCTTGGCACATGCCACCAGAGCCACGTAATGCTGCTCTTGGGTTACACAAAGAGGCTCCCTTGAGTCCAGGCGAGTGCAGTCTGCAGTGTTGCATTAAAAGAAAAAGAAGATTTTGGGGTGTGTGGTGTGTGGTGTGTGTGTGTTTTGTTTTGTTTTTTCTTAATCTCTCTAAACTGGCCCAGGGCTTCCCTCGCCAGGGAACTGTGGTTGAGGCGGCCAACCTGGGGCTGATTGAGTTTTTAGTTCTTGAGTTGGAAAACAAACCAAACCTAAAATGTTACCTCGGTGAAAGCACTCGGTGACCAACAACAGAGCGGAGGATTTTCCCCCTTCTCTGGCACCTTCCACTGTGAGATCTCAGCCCCTCTTACAATTAGCCCTCCGCCAAGGCCGGTCAGAATTAACCCCCGTAATTTAAAGAGACCGAGAGAGGCACCGAGCGAGTCCACAATTGCTTGGGGCCACACAGGCTGTGAACGGCAGAGCCCAGGAATAGACCACACACTGGTCAAATCTTGCCTCCTGGAGATTGGCCAGGATTTCACCCCTTAGAGTCATGCCTTGAAACTCCAGGCTTTCCTACGCTAACTCTTCTACTGCGCCAGTTGCTGTGGTATGTGCGTGTCCGTCTCTGGACTATTGTGCACTGCCCCTGCCTGATTTCCTTTCTCGTGCGAGACGGCCCTTCCCTTGCGGGGTGTGAGCAGCTTGCTCCAGACGCTGGTTGTGAAAAGTGGGTCAGCACGGGAGATTCGCTAGGCCCACTGTATTCTTACAGCACAGTGATCAGATCCACTGATAGATCCTGGAGCCTCTGACAGGTCTGAGTGGAGTTTAAGTGCTGGCACTTCAGTTGTCCCTCCCTGCACTGTCTTGGGGCAGCCCCGAGAGACTCCCCATGGCTGTGCAGGGTGGGGGAGGCAGAAAAGGGGGGTGCTGACCTCAGGGTCTTCCCCTCCCCATCATAATCGATCTCCGCAGAGGAGGCAGGGCAGAGAGAAGGGGTAGGAAGGAGGCGGAGCCTCAGAGAAGGGGCGGGGAGGAAGGCGGGGCCAGGGTATTTCAATGTGAGGTAGCTACTGGCTTGACTTAAGTAACACAAGATCTTGTGCTTAGGAAGGCTAGAGACACTGTGGTAGCCCTGCCCATGTGCGTATGGAAATTGCTGCACCATGGCGCTGTTCCGCCACCACGTGACGCTGTGTGCAAAAAGCCTTTAGCTACCTCAGCCAGCTATGTGGGAGCATTCAAGGGTGTGACAGTGGCACATCGGGTGTATCCCCGCCCAAGGCCACGGCCAGCCTGTATCACGTACAGCAGCGTGGCACTGGGTCGTGCGGCACTTCCTGTGCCAGACAGGAGCTGCTCCGCCCCGCCCTGGACATGGGGTGGGCCCTGTTAGCCCCGCTGCGAGACTGTGGACACTGCTGCTGCAGAAGGTGACGTGCTGCCCTTTTGCACGGGAATAGGACAATCCGGCCACTCAGCTACCACAGCAGAGGTGGTTCTGTCCACGGGTCTTACCTCAAATTCTCTTCAGCTTCTCTGGCTGCCTGAGAGCTGCTCCCCGGTGTGCCTTAAAGGCAGACATTTGGGTTCTGTCCTGTCTGTTACTAAAGAGTCAGCTGAATCTGTGCTTTAACCTCCTTCTCCACCACTAGCAGCCAGGGGAAGAAACTTGATCCTGCATTTCCTCCCCGTGTCCGTCCTATTCCCCAGCAGGCCAAGGCCTCACAATCCCAATCCACGTACGGCGGTTGACGAGCCAGTGCTAGGGTTCTCTGGCTTGAGCATGGTGCTGCAGGGCAAAAGCAGCGTGGCCTTCTCCCTCCGTGGGGTGGGTCAGGATGGAAACCCAGATCAGGGCTGTGGCGCTCTGAACTGAAAGGCACAACTGCTACGGCAGGAGGGAGGCCAGGGTATTGGCATCTGGGAAGCGCTTGAGGCTTTTGCTGATGGAAAACGGAACAAAACTCGTTTCCTTCCTCCATGGAGGTAGAATGACTAGATTCCCCCAGCCTCTCTGCTAGTCCCTACCCCTGCAAACCCTGACAGCATGCAGGAAATCGCTGCCACTATCGAAGGAGTCTTCACCCTGGCATCATTAAGCTCCACAGTTGCCAGCCCTATTAAGATGAATCCGTTCCCGCCTCTGCCAGCTTTTGTCCATCAGCCTGCAGACAATATCCCTGCATCCATCCGCTGGGTCCTTTCTGCTCATCACGGCGAGAGCTACAGTTGTGTTCAATGAAAGTTTCACTTGTGCAGAAATAAGTTGATTTGCTGGCAAAACATGGCACCGCTGATGACAGCCCCCCAGCCCTGTGCATGCTTGAAAGTCGTTCCCCCTTCTCTCAGGATGTTGCAATTATCTGCAGCCAATCAACATAAGAACACAAGAATGGCCACACTGAATCAGACCAAAAATCCATCTCGCCCGGCATCCTGTCTTCCAAGAGTGGCCAATGCCAGGTGCCCCAGAGGGAGTGAACAGAACAGGGACTCGTCATCAGCCTGACACCCATTCCCAGCTTCTGAGAAACAGAGGCTAGGAATACCATTCCTTCCCAGCCTGGCTAATGGCCATTGATGAACGTGTCCTCATGGAATGTATCTAGTTCTTTTCTGAACCCTGTTAAGGTCCTGGCCTTCACAATATCCTCTGGCAAGGAGTTCCACAGGTTGACTGTGCATTGCATGAAGAAAAACTTCCTTTTGTTTTTTTAACAAACAATGTTACCTATTAACTGGCCATGGTTAAGCTTAGTGAGACAAGAGTGGGGGGTGTAGTGTAGCGGGGGCAGGGGTGTGTGGAATATCTTTTTTTGAGTCAACATCTGTGGAAGAGACAAGTTTATGAGCCATACGGAGCTCTTCTTTGTCTTCTCCCTCCAGAAGAGTTCTGTGTGGCTCAAAAGCTTTTCTCTCACCAACAGACCGTGGTCCCATAAAAGAGAGGACCTCCCTCACTTTGTTGCTCTAATATCCTGGGACCAACACTACCACAACACTGTGTGAACTGTGTCCTGACATTGGAGCACAATGCTAAGGCTGTTCAAATCGTTTTTGGTTTCCCCCCAGAGCTGCCTAAGGGCTTAGTCATGGGACTGGGAACTGTGCACCGAAATCCCCAGACAGCTTTTTGAAACCACTGCAGCCTGGGTCTTTCCGGTCGACTTTAAATCATTAGCCAGGCTGTTAATCTGTACTAGCGCTTTGCATGCAGAGCAGTGCAGAGAAATCAATCCTTGATTTACAAGCAAGCGTGTTTTCCAGCCCAGTGGAACCTCTCCCCTCTCTGCGGCGCGAGCGATTGTGTCCTATGGGCCTGGGCCTCGCACCAACATCATGAGATCATTTCTGAGCAGGGTTTTGGCGTTCTTCAGAAAACCACGCGCATGCCTTGGCACCGGGACTTCGCCGTAGCTGTAATGCTGAATTTATTAGGCGAGGCCTTTGATGGTTTTCAACGGATTGTGCCTGTTTTGCCTCTCCAGACTGGCACAAATGGCTTCTTTTTGCCTTTAAATCAATCAATCTACATTTCTGAATTTTTTAAAGGATTCAAAAAGAAGGTCACGGAGTAGGACGGGGTGGGGAACCTAAAGCCGGGGGGCCAGATTCGGCCCCTAGCTTGCCTCTATCTGGCTCCCGAGGCTCAGAGCTCCCCCTCAGCATTGGGGACCCATGCTGGTGTTCTAGCCCCCCCACTGCCCTATCGCACACACAATCTACTAGCCTGGTGTGCGAAGGGAATGTGAGGCGTCTTTCTCCTCAGTCGGGGGCTGCCTTAATGAGGGGTTTTTGTTTGGGAGTTTTTACTTTTTTGCGTCTCACTTGTAGGTGGCCCCTGAATGATTTTTCTGTAGGTCAGTGGTCCCTGATGGAAGAAAGGCTCCCCACCGCTGGATTAGGAAGTTGGGTGTGTGTGAGAGAGAAATGTAACTTAGGGCTTGTCCTGTCTGCTGGAGAGAGCCACTGGTTTTCAGTGGAGGTTATTCAGATTTTTTTTCTTTTTAATGAAATTGGGTAAACATAGGGTGACCACACCACAAGTATGCAACCTCAGGACACGTTTTTTGGGGGAGAGTGGTGTAAGAGAGGTAATTGCATATATAACACACAGCCCCTAATATTGTGACCGTTGTAGGGTTGCCAGATACCTTCCTGAACAGGCAGGGAAAAATTGGTTGAGCAAGAAAAAAAGGGTAACCAAACTTGTGCAGCCAAAAAAAAAAAAAAAAAAGAGGTTGCTGTGCCTTTAAATTACCGCACTCCTCGCTCCTCCTGCCCTCGCAGATGCCACTGGCCATCTGTCTGAGGAAAACAGAAAATACCAGACATTTTACATGTCCAGTATTCCCTGGGTTTTTTTTTTAATCAGACGGAAGGCCAAAATACCGAACTGTCTGGGTGAAAACGAGACATCTGGCAACCCTAGACAGTTGCAATATCAAGATGCCTGGTCTTCCTAGCAACACTGGACAGTTGTTTGGTTTTGTATCTCTCTGACCATTTATAAAAGTAGGTTTCCTTAGCGCGGAGACAAGAGAGATGGGAGGAGCCCAATTTGAGACTGAGAAGGACATGAATGCTCATGAAAATGAGGTGATGTCAAAGGCTAAAATAGGAAAAGAACAAGTTAAAAACTTGACGAGTTAGATGTCTTCGAGACAGCGGGGCCTGGTGAAATACATTTCTAAAATACTCAAGGAGAGGACTGGGCAGATATTGGCATCATTAGTGTTTATCTTCTGAAAGTCGTGCAAGATGGGAGAAGAAATCTGGAAAAGAGCAAATAAAGCGCCCATCTATGAGGCGAAAAATAAGGAAAATCCAGGGAATTAGAACTCTGTTAACTTCAGTATCCAGAAAGATAATGGAGCAATAAGAATTAAGCAAGCAATTTGCAAACACGTACAGGGTAATAAGGTGTTAAGTGACGGCCTGGATTTCTCAAAAGCTAATAGTTTCAAGCCAACTTGATAGCTTTCCTCAACAGGGTAAGGAGCCTTGTGGCTGAGGGAGGAGGAAGAGGTAGAGGTGGTGTGTTTTGGCTTTAATAAGGCTTTTGTTATAGTCTTCTCATATACAGTAGAACTCCAGTGGTCCGGCATCCAATGGTCCGGCACTCCTGATGGTCCGGCATCATCTGGAACCCAGAAGAGCTCTGGGCAGCCAGACAATTGGCGCTTGTTCTGACCCCGGCTTCCGCAAGTCAGCCGCTGGTCAGTTTCAGCAGCAGCTGACTTGGGGACACCTGGGGCACCCCAGCTGCTCTGCCCCAGACTTCCCCAAGTCTGCCGCTGCTGAAACTGACAAGCAGCTGACTCTGGGAAGCCCGGGCAGAGCTCTCCAGCTGCTCTGGGGTTGGTCCCCTAGCGCCGCCCCTCGGCGGTTTAATCTGGAAAAGAGAAGACTGAGAGGGGACATAATAGCAGTTTTCAAGTACCTAAAAGGGTGTTCAAAGGAGGAGAAAGGAAAAATTGTTCTCCTTGACCTCTGAGGACAGGACCAGAAGCAATGGGCTTAAATTAAAGCAAAGGAGGCTTAGGTTGGACATTAGGAAAAAGTTCCTAACTGTCAGGGTGGTCAAACACTGGAATCAATTGCCCAGGGAGGTTGTGGAATCTCCATCTCTGGAGATATTCGAGAGCACGTTAAACAAATACCTGTCAGGAGTGATCTAGATAAGAGGTGTGCAACCTTTTTTCAACCATGACCCCCATGTACTTATTTCTTCTGGGGGGGGGAGGGGGGGCTGCCAAAGGCCGGATCTAAGCACCGAACCGTGCTGCTCAAATTATCTTGGGGGTCATGGTTGAAAAAAGGTTGTACTTAGATCCAGCCGGCCGGGGGCTGGGTCTGGCTGTTGGTAGCCCCCAAGAAGACATCCGTGACTCCCTTGGGGGTCGCGCCCCGCGGTTGCACACCACTGATCTAGATAATACACAGTCCTGCAATGAGGGCAGGGGCTGGACAAGAGGATCTCTTGAGGTCCTTCCCAGTCCTACTATTCTAGGATTCTGTGAAAAGGGACCGAGCTGGAGTGTGGGCATGTGGGGTCGGCACCTGACGGGAGAGATTTATGCACATAACCTAAATTATGACCTTCCTCTTCTCAATGACCTGTTGAACCCAGTATGAGGTGGAAAAGGACTTTGGATTCTCTTCTGTTGTTAGCCCACACAAATCACTGTAGTACCCTCTTTGCCGAATGGCATTGATTGAGCATTGCGGCTAGCGTGGTCAAGAGCTCTTTGCGGTGTTGTTTGTATCCGTGTTGGTCCCAGGGCATTGGAGAAACAAGGCAGCGGAGGTCATGTATTTTGTCAGACCAATGTGTGTTAGTGGAAGAGGCCAACTTTCAAGCTGCAAAGAGCTCCTCTTAGCTCTGGACAAGGTACTCCAAGGCTCAGCTGAATGGGAGGTGGAACGGCTTGTTTAGCATAAGTAGCTAACAAACATTGTGAGAGACTTTTCAATGTGAAGTGGCCATTACCTCCTCTTCACTCGTAGGACAAAAAAGGGAGGGAGGGATGAGTGGGTTACAAAGTGTGGTAAATAAACCATAAATCTAGTGTCTTTATTAAAGCCAGGATTTTAGAGCCCAGCGAAGTGATGAATTGAAGCTCCCATACTAAGTTCCTCTGAGGATGAGGCCTGAGAGGTCAGATGGGGCGATGGCTTTGTGAGAAATGACAAGGAGTCCTGTGGCACCTAACGGCTAACGGGTTTATTTGGACACCAGCTTTTGTGGGCAAAGACCCATATCATCGGAGGCACGGAGTGGAAGTTACAGCAGCAGGCGTAAATATATCAGCACATTAAAAGAAGGGAGCTACCTTCTCAAGTGGAGAACTAGTATTAACTAGGCCAAATTCAGTCAGGGTGTATGAGGCCTACTTCCAACAGCTGAAGAGGAGGCATAAACGCCCAAGGAGGGGAAATTGCCTTTGTAGTGGAATGGCTGGCTCACTACCAAAGAAAGTTCCTCTCCCTTGGTATTCATGCCGCTTCAGCTGTGGTGGTGCAAGTTGTGGGGACTTGAGGGAAGGAGTGGGACAGGGTGGGGGAGGGGAAGGGGTGAAGAGCGGTGGGGCACGGGGCAGAGTGGAGCAGTAAGATGTGGGACAGGTATGGAGGCTTGGGGTAGGAGTAGAGTGGGAGATTGGGCAGCTCCTAGACATGAAGGAAGCCCGCAACCTATGGCCTGCACTCAAATGACTTAGCCATACATCCACACAGTTGACTGGTCGTGTTAGGCCTGGTCTAGGCTACAGACCTATCTAGGTATAATCGTGTCACTCCGGGCTGTGGGTTTTTCCTATGCAAGAGTAATGTATTTACACCAACTTAAACCCAAATATAGATGGCGCGTGTTGTCAGGAGGGCTTCTCCTGTCGCCGTAGCTACCACCTCTCAGAGAGGTGGATTCAGTGCACCGGTGGGAGAAGCTCTCCTGTCGGCATGGCGGTGTCTTCGCTGCCTGATACAGCAGCCCAGAGGCACTGGGGCATGTGCAAACAAGCCCTGAGCAGCTCAAACGTAAGTGTGTCCGGCTTTGGCCTACCACCCAGGACAAGCCAACAGGCTTCGGTTCAAAGCCCCACCACACCTGTGGGAGAGGTTTTCGGGTGACGATGGGGGTGGGGCTAACACCCAAGTTAGAACTGGAGTTAACGCAACAGTCAAGACAAGCTCTCCATGCCCAGGCCTGCAGGTGGGGGTAGGGAAAAGTGCTTGGGGCAGCAGCAGCTGGACCCCCATGCTGGAGTCCTACGCTGCACGCTCTGTGCAGCTTTTAGGGCTGGGGAGAAGGGCATGTATTGTATTGTGGTTTGGGTGGTTCTGAGGGCTGCCTTGGCCCTGTCTCTTCCATCCAAGGCCCTGCCCCTTACGGAAGCGTGGGGCTGCCCCACCCATCTTGCCCCGGGGCCCGCGGAGGCTGCCGGCTCCCCTGTCCATGCCGGGGTAGGGGGGTACCCATGTGGAGCCTATGTGATCCTTAAAGTTCAGGCTGACTGACCTCACTGTTGCATCCGGCCCTTCATTTAAGGAGTCCCAGCTAGACTTAAGCTAAGGCAGGTTGTGTCCAGGTTCGAGTATATCTCCAATTTATAACCCTCTCCACTCATACATCGCTGCCTCGGAGCATTGGCTTTGCAGCAAATTTGTCATATTTACCCTGAAGCTTTTGGTAAATATGAACTGCCCCTTCTCCCCTTTGTGTTGGTTCCCCTGTCAACCCAGGTAGGGCGTCACTTACTTCACAGAAGCACAAAACGATCTTAATTGTTACGTTTCGCTTTTAAGGGTTGAGGTTGCCGCAGCAACTTCAGCTTGGTACTGGTCTTGGTTCTGGCCAGCACCTAAAGGGTTAAGTAACAAGCGCAACAGATGTCAACTGATGGAATCTGGGGGATACGTGTTCCAGCCGACAATCCAACTTGACCCTCCGGCCTGAGGCTAACACTGTTGTGCTAGAGAACCGGGCCCTCGTTCTGCCTTTTTTAAATTTTAATTAAATTTACTTTGCTTTTGTCTTTTAATTCAGAGCCTTCCCATTAATTAAACATTGTAATTAGTCCCAATTGCCTTTGGTTTCCTCTTGGCTTGTATAAAAGGAAAGAGTTGAAGCAGTCTCCTTTTAAAGAAACAGAAAAAAAAAAAACTCAGGGCACTTCTGTGCACGTCAGCTGATGCATTTCTGGCCCATCGAAGGCACCTGTCAGCCTGCTACCTGTCCACTCACCTGTAAGGCACCCACCCCAGTAGTAACTAAGCACCATTGCTGCAGTGTAAACCCAGCATTGAAGGTGGATTTCTACTGTCCCCTGTTGTTACCTTTTGTCAGCTGTATAGCTAAGGGCTGTGGAACAAGACTGTGCAAGTTCCTTTGACGTCCGTGTTCGTCTTTCTCGAGGCTGTGCGAGCACATGTGTCTGCCAATGCTACCAAAATGCCCAAACCCTGAGGCCAGTCCCTAGCCTTGGATTTCAATGCATTTTGGGCATTTTGGTAGCTGGGAGCACCAAATGTCCTAGCCAGGATGGGTAGGAATGGTGTCCTTGGCCTTTGTTTGCCAGAGGCTGGGAATGGGTGACAGGAAAAGGATCACTTGATAATCTGAGGAAGTGGGTCTGGCCCACGAAAGCTCATCATCTAATAAACCATCTTGTTAGTCTTTAAAGTGCTACATTGTCCTGCATTTTGATAATTCCCTGTTCTGTTCATTCCCTCTGGAGCACCTGGCACTGGCCACTGTTGGCAGACAGGACAGTGAGCTAGAAGGACCTTTGGTCTGACCCAGTGTGGCTGTTCTTATCTCGACTCCTAACTCCTTAAAAGTCACCGCTCTTAGTGTAAACCCGCATCTCTCTCTCTCTGTGCCGATGGGGGGTTTTCCAGGTTGTACAGCAGCCTGGTGGCACTGTGATATCTGCAAAGAAACAAGCCAACGCCTGCACTTTGCTTTCTCTTTCAAGGCTCTGAACAGCTGTAATTGCCAGCAGTTCCCACACAGGTCTTTTTTAAAGTCAGTGCATTTATTTTTAAGGTGAAAACAGTACAGAAAAAAACAATCAAATAAAACCTAATCACATCCTGAGAAACTTACCAGAGTTCACCCTCTATGTCCAAGATGAGCTCTGGCAGGTAATAGTCCATCCAATCCCACCAAGAGATTTTACCTAGCTGGGAACAAGCATCTGGACTGGGCAGATCAGCCTGTTTATTTGCTCTTCAGCCTTCAGAAACAGGTGATCGACAGACAATCGTGCTCCTCAGGTTGTAGCTTCACAGGCGGAGGCCTTGCATAACCAGAGGTGGGAATTTGCATTTGCCTCCCTGAGAGATTCCCCAGACAAGCACTTGATACTCTGTCTCAGAGGGGCAGCTGTGTTAGTCTTTAACTTAAAAACCACAAGTAGTCCTGTGGCACCTGAGAGATGAACATAAACATATAGGATCGTGAGCTTCTGTGGGTAAAGCCCACTTCATCAGATGGTTTAACCTACAAAAGTTCACAATATATATATATCTTTGCCCCAAAAATATGTTCCCGTCCACATGGTGTTCAGTACAGTCCTTGGGACGTATTACACGCTTCCCAAAATTCACCTCTCATCTTCCCACTGTGTGATTGGATATAGTCCTGGCAATTTCATCATGTGACATCATCTTTAATTCCTGGAGACTCCAGGACAATTGTGGAGGATTGTCAATCCTACTTGTCCCTCTGGAGGAGTTACATGCAAACCCGACTCATGACAATACATCACCTTTGTATTGGTCACAATGAACTCCAAAGATACTTCAACTTAACTTAGTACGCCTCTCCCATTACTCCACCCACTAAGGACATTGCAGGAAAATTCCATCTCTGTTGCACTCACCTCATGCTCCTAGAAGTGGTTCCTCCTATCAGCAGGCAGGCACATGTCCTAAGTCATTGCAAAGCAGGTCATTTTTTGCGGGATAACATTTTCAGGAATGCTTTTGATGTGTAGAAGAGGTTTTAGCTGTGGGCAGTAGGTAATGGCTATTGGTGTTCTGTTTCTTTGTTGGCTCTGTACTGTAGCAGCAGGTGACTTTTGGGTATCCGCCTGCCTTTATCAGTCTGTTTCTTCACTTCCTCCGGTGGATATTGTAGTTTTAAGAATGCTTGATAGAGATCCTGTAGGTGTTTGTCTCTG